>NC_059135.1:97982928-99182928 GCF_020740605.2 Lemur catta
GCCCAAAGACACCACAGACTGGAAAAAAAGATTTTTGCAATGTATATAATAAAAATTAGTATCAACTATTTTAAAATCTTAAAAATCAATTAAAAAACAACATGTAGAGACAAAATATTATAAATAATTGGTTCACAACAAGGAATTTTAAATGACTATAACCAATGAAAAATTATCTACATCATCAGTAATCAGGGAAATGTAAATCAAAATCACAAGGACATATCACTTGACACTTTTCATATCAGCAAAATTAAAAGTCTGACTTTACCATGTGTTAACAGAGTTTCAGAACAATGAATATTAAACATAACTCACTGTTGGGATTTTAAACATTTCTGACACGTTGGATAATCATTTTCACAATATCTAATATAATTGGAGATGAACAAATCTTTAAGCCTGTCAATTCCACCCCTAAGAGAAGTTCTAGCATGCATACAAAGGAGAGATATATATTAAAAATGCCCATTCTATGATTATTTTTAAGGTCAACAAATATCTCACTGGGATGTCATTTGGCTCCCTATACATTTCTGAAGAACAGATGTGTCAGCTTGTTGCACAATTTTTTTAAATCCCTTAGTAAAAGTTTTATAACCCTGTTACTTCCTAAGGCATGACATTTCTTTTTTGTTATCTAGCCCTCAAAATGGAATTTAAAAAAAAATCACAAATTATTTTCTCTAAAAGATCTGCTGTCTATCACACTAGGACTTAAATGTGTCCAGATTTAGAGTCATCAGCAGCCTTTGGTAAAAAGCAAATTTCCCCTCCATTATTAGTACAGAATTCCTGGTTGAAACTTAAGCAACTCAGGTGATGCGTTTGACTGATTCCTTTAATCGTTTTGCATTGTGTCTTCCATCGAGAGGCATCAAACCCTAGCAGTGGACATCTATGAACATCAAGCATTTAACTTTTTGGATCACAAGACACCCCCACTCCTGATCTTAAACCTGCTCACAGAGTCCAGGTGATGATGACAGAGTCAAAGCCATCACCCAACAGAAAAACACAAGTGAAGTGACAGCAAAATATTAACACCTTATTCTTTGCTCTTGATTGAGAAAGAAAAGAAGAAATAAGCCAAAATCAATTAGTGGGATTAGGAAGATGGTGCTGGAAAAGCAGGGCTGGGGAACACTTAATGCTGGAAGGGAAGCTGAGGGGATTTACCTCCTTTAGGGCTGTATAACTTGATAGTCTATTTTTTTCCTTTAAAAGTGATTCAATTGCTTATTTATTTATTTATTTTTTACATGCATAGCATAACCCATTCCCTAGCTGTCCCCAGTCCCTCCTTGATCCTGACTGCGGTTCCTCTTAAACAGGGGGCTGTTCGTTATCTTTGCAAATTATAGCAATTATTCCTATTTTCAAAAATATTCTCATTGTGCCTGCAGTCAAGGGTCTTCAAACATCATTTACTGGACAGGTTGTCAGAGAGAGAATTACAGAGAATCAACCTCTTTAGCTCTATGGGGACGATAGCCCAGGTATCCACAAAACACATGCACCTCAGAGCTGAGCATAATTTGAGGGGTCACATCAGCAATGCCCAAAATACAAAAACAAACCAAAAAAGTACTCTTTGAAATTAGCTCATTAATTAAGTATCCTATGAGACATGGAGAATGTTACTCTGTGCAGGGAACAGATATTTTCTTAAAATTACTGGTGTTCTATAGCAGAAACAGACTTTGCAACCCTAAAGGAATATGATAAAATCCTGGCTCCTCCACTTCCTAACTCTGCAGTCCCAGACAAAGTAGCTGCACTCCTCTTCCACAGTTGCCCCGTGTGATAATAATGTGTCCACCCTGTGGTGGTTGTACAAATTGTAGATAATGCATGAAAAGTATTTAGAGCAATACTAAGAAAGTGTTCAGGAAATAGAAATGGTGTAATCTTGGCATGGAGATCACGCCAGGCCAAAAGTCAAACGAACTGAATATTTGTCTTAATACTTTTGTATGTCCTTGGAATATGCCTAGTCCCTGAACATATCTTCCCTCATAGAAAATGAGACGGGTGGATTAGGTCTCTGCTTACAAAAGCTAGTGTCCCAAACAACAGGGACATCCTGGCCACAAAACAACCACCCAGAGAATTTTGGAAAATCTAGCATGCCGGCAAATGGGTGTTTATTTGCCTGCTCAGCTTGTGAGTGTCTTTTCTATGTTAAAGTAATTCCTGACCCTGGAAGATGCCATTCATTGCCCACCAATCGGTCATCATCCCCCGGCTTTGTCTCAACTAACGCAGGCTGGGTGTTCCTCAGAAGGTGGAACACTCTGTCTCAGGGAAGGCAGACGGAAACATTACAGATCTATTTCCATCACAGCAACCTCACTGCCTTTGACCAGTAATTGATTCAGGAAATGGCACATAAATTATTTGTGGACAGTAAGTTACGAGGTTAAGTCTTTGGGTTCTGGGATATATTTTCATCTTACAAGAAAATGGACCTTTTTGAGGAAACAACAACACTCCCATCTTCTTCTCTTGTCTTGAAATTGGTATGAGGTGGGAGAATTTTGCCTGAAGCATCAAAGCTATATTGTGACCAAGAGACGACAAGCTAAAAGAATTGGGTGGAAGGGATGCAAATAATAAAATAGAGACCACTGATGCATCAAATTTGGATCCTACATTCAGACTTACTGTTTCAGATAACTTACTGTCTTTATTTCTCAGCCTAAATCCACTGCGTTAACTGTGCTACAGGAGCCAACCTCTCTCTACGGACTCAGAGAAAGGCACGTAGTCGCTTTTCTAAGCTCCCCTAGCTGTTAGGACATGGACACAGGATGTAGTCTCAGTCACCAACCAGATGCGTCCACCCGATTCTTGAATCTGGAGCTAGTGGCACAAGGAAGCAGAGAGGGGAGAATCCACAAGGTTCCCAGCTAGGCCTGCTGTTTGCGGGCAGCAGCAGCAGAGGCACCACTGGGGGTTCAGGGGGGTTCAGTGTCCTCCCAGGCTGCCTGCGAGGCGCTTGCACTCAGTCCCTTCTGCTCTGTGTCGCGGCGTGCTTCCAAAGCTCAGGCGTTCGGCATTCCTCAGGAATCTAAGGTCTTCCCATTGTCCTTTCAAGACATTCCTTTTTGCTAAAGTCAGTCTGAGTTGGTTTCAATTGCTTGGAACTGAGAATCATAATTGATACACAAATACTCTTGGACACAGTTCCGGAAGGTTTAGGGTAGAATTCAAGAACATACACTCTTAAATGACTCCCCAGGTGGGAGATTATCCACTGAATCTGAAGCTCGCTGGACAGGGTGAAATCTCAGGGCCCTTCAGTACTAAAATTGTTCCAATTTCTGTTTTATACCTCTTAGATACAGAAGAGATACCCCTTTGCAAGCTCGTGATGAACAGGACTAGTCTTTGGTGAACGTCTCAAGTTAACTTTCTTTTTTTTTTATTTCAAAGTATTATGGGAGTACAAATGATTTTGGTTACATGGATCTCTTTTGTTATGCTTGAGTCAGGGTTAAATGTGCACCCATCACACAGAGAGTGCTCATTGTACCTATTAGGTAAATTTTAGCCCATCCCCTCCTCGTCCTTCCTCCTGCCTGATTTCCACTGAGTTTTACTTCCCTCTGTGCACATATGTGCTCATAAGTTAGTTCCAATTTAATAGCAAGTACATGTGGTACTTGTTTTTCCATTC
This sequence comes from Lemur catta, assembly GCF_020740605.2. Lineage (NCBI taxonomy): Eukaryota > Metazoa > Chordata > Mammalia > Primates > Lemuridae > Lemur > Lemur catta. The sequence goes on from NC_059135.1 coordinate 97,986,611, forward strand.
TTTAGACACTTCACGTAGGATAATGGTCTCCAGTTCCAAGCAAATTGTTGCAAAAAGCATTAAGTCATCATTATTCATGGCTGAGTAATATCCTATGGTATACATACACCACATTCTGTCAATCCATTCTTGAATTGCTAGGTACTTTGGTTGTTTCCACATCTTTGCAATTGTGAATTGTGCTGCAATAAACATTGGAGTGCAGGTGTCTTTTTGATAAAATGACTTTTTTTCCTTTAGGTAAATAGCTAGTAGTGGGATTGCTGGATCAAATGGTAGGTCTACTTTTAGTTCTTTGAGGAATCTCCATACTGTTCTCCATAGAGGTTATACTAATTTTCAAATTCCCTAAGTTTCTTTTAAGAGGAAACTTAAGTTCCACCTGTTTCCCATCCCATCTTTGGCCTCTTGTGCCTAGAGGATCACCTGCATCCTGCTTTCTTCCAGGGCATGGAGGCTTCTGTTCTCCTACCTTTACCAAAACCCTTCCTTCAGGCAGAAGGACCTGATAGCAATCATTCACTCTTTAGTCTGAATGCAAGTCATTTTTGTTCTCTCTTAAAAGTATTTACATATTTGTTCTATTTCAATGTGAAAAAAAGATTTTTGTCTCTAGGGAAATGTGAACACCACAAACATTAAATTAATGGCTTTCATTTATGAATATAAAGTTTAATTCCAGACTTCAGAAAATTAGGCAGAAGTTTACTTACCTTACATATAAATAAAGTAAGATTTTCTAAGATGGAATATATGAGTGAATCAACTTGAAACCGTTTTTAGGTATTTGAATGGCTGCCTGATGACATGAAGAATTGGTTGTATTTTGAACCAAGATCAATGGGTTAAATGACAAGGACATTTATTTTAGCAGAAACAAAAAAGGAAAAAAAAATCATTTTTTACTGAATATATCTGGATTTCACACCAGTGAATACAAAGCTTTAGAAAAGTTCATGTATTCTTAATCATAGGATCTCATATTTGGAAAGAGACAAAATGTTCTTAGTTTACTCTCTCACTCATTCATTAATCTTTTGTTAAAAAGAAGCTGTCTGATCTCTGTATAGACATTATTGCATACTTCATTTTTTTATACTTTCACAACAATTTTGTTAGTTAAGTGGTAGCTATAGATTACTCAGATGAGAACCCCAAGATTCAGAGAGTTTAGTTCATTTCTGATCGTACAACTTGTAAGTATCAGAGCTCAAATTCAAACTCACACCCTGAAAGCTACTACCCCTTGTACTCACATTTTAAGAGCAGAAGTGTCCAGGAGGCACTCCCAGGAGCAATGAGCTTCGTGAAATAAGATCTTTATAAACGGAGGCCCCTATGGATTATAAATTTGATAGTCTAGTTCAGTGCTGAAAAATTCAACCTGCTGCTTGAGGACCTGGGCTGTGTCTGGACTCTGTGAAGACACCCTGTTCCTCTGGGCAGAGCCTAGGAAGCCCCAGGTGGCCATGTGCATACCTGTGCGTTGCTCCTGGCCTGGGAGAAATGTGCAGAAGGCTGGTGTTCCACTAAATATAAATGCCTTTAGGACAGAACTGAATCTTATTTGTTTCCAAACACATATCACAGTGCCTGTCACAGAGATGCTGGTGGGTAAATATTTGTAGAGTCCCTCAGAGCCAAAGACAGAATACCAAAAAAGGAAAGTAAAAAATTGCAAAAGCAGTGTGGAAATGCTTTCTTGCCAGGTGCTTTTCCAGATCTGAAAGAATTGATGTCAGCATACATCATTCATTTTCAGAATACCAATTTTGCTGTGCTTTCTGATGTAGCCTTAGGAGATATGTAGAATTTTGCAAAATGAACACTATTTAAATAAAGTTGGGAAATTAGAAGGAAAATTATCTCATTCCCTTTACCCAGAGCAGTAGCTGACAATCCTTGAAGAGTTGAGAGATGCTTGAAACCTAATATATTGAAGAGGGATATTAGGAAATTATTCTACCAGGAATCCTTCTTGATAAACAATTAAATCTCATTCTTACCTTGAAATTGCAGAAATGAGTTAACTGAATTGCTTTGAGCTTCCTTTTATAGAGTATCTTCTAAGGCAACAATTTCACAGAAAAGTAATTGCATTTTATTGTTGGAGAAATTCTGCCATTGTGGTTTATCAATATGTTCAGTGGAACATTAACCTTTGAAAACAATAAAGGACATTTCTTGAAGACAATAAAAGACCATTTATAAAATGATTTCCTCTTGCAAAGTTAGTGGAAGGAAGACAGACTCTGCAGATAGGCAAAAGTCGGTTCAAATCTTCTGACACCCACAAGCTAGGCAGTTTCTTCAGGCAGTTTAATCTTTCTGAGTCTTATTTTCTGCATCCATGAGGTCATGCTAAGGATATTTACCTCACCCATACAGTACTGGTTTAAATGTGTATGTGTAATTGCTAGCAAAATTTTAAGACCTAAGTAATGCTTGACCAACACCATTTCGTCATAAGATGACATAAGAGAAGAGGTGCAGTCTGGGCTGTGTGACCTTGAGCAGGTCATCTATCTCTTAACACCACAAGTTTCCTTGTGAATGGCAACAATAGTTACAAATTTTCATAATTACCAAGAGAATAACATTGGCATGTGTCATTAACCCAAAACCTGCTAAAAAGAGGCAAGCGAGAAAGAGCAGCTTTAAGTGGCTGATTGTGGTCAAACACAGTTGTCCCTCAGCATCCATGGGCAGTTGGTTCTAGGGTCCCCACAGATACCAACATCTGAGAATGCTCAAGTCCCTTCTATGAAATGGCATTATATTTGGATGTAACCTATACATTTCCTCTACGCACATCTCTAGATTACTTACAGTATCTAATACAATGCCAATGTCATGTAAACAGTTATTGTTTAGGGAATAATGAAAAAAGTCTGTACATGTTCAGTAAAAACACAGCCATCTATTTTTTTCTTTCAAATGTTTTTTGGTCACCAGTTGGCTGAATCCATGAATGTGGAACTCTGTTTATCACTGGTTGCATCTTTCCGAGAGATCAGGTGTGGTGTAATGCAGAGGGTCATGGTCAGGAAGCAAGATTACCTCTGGGGTCACCCGGACATGTTTCCTTGTTGGTGTTGTGATCTTCTGCCTGCAAAGACTGCAGTCGCTGTACTGGCCCCAGGTTTCTGTGGTGCAGCTTGCTGCAACTATCAGAACTGGGCATCTCCCTTGGAGATTTACAAAGCTGGGTTTGCCTCACTTGTGCCACCTCTACAGGTAAATTCTGTGGAAGTTTCTGCCATCACATAAAGATAATGAATTAAGGAACTTTTCTTATTGGATAGTCAAATGGCAAATGCCCATTTTATTAATTCATCATAAAGGTCAATGGAATATTGGATACATTGAGTGGTGGCTGCCCTATAACTGTGTGCTTCAGGACTGAGAAACTGGGGCCCTGGTCACCCTTCTTGAGGTGACTGAGTGCACTTCTGCCCTATTCCTTGAAAACTAGATGTGGGGTGCAGCTTAGAGTCTTGACCACAATTAATGGTCCCAAATGATTATCATAAAACTAATTGCTGATGTAAGAATGTTGAGAATATATAAAAATGGTCATGTAGACACTTGGTGTTTTGTAAATAATAAAGGTAAATACACCCAAGTTTTACAGTTTATAACTTGAGATACTTTTCAAAAAGGCACTGTAGTAGTTAAAAAGCAAGCATTTTAGGGCTGGGCATGGTGGCTCATGCCTGTTATCCTAGCGCTCTGGGAGGCCAAGGCAAGAGGGTCACTTCAGGTCAGGAATTCAAGACCAACCTGAGCAAGAATGAGACCCCATCTCTACAAAAAATAGAAAAAATAGCTGGCCGTGGTGTCATGGAACTGTATTCCCAGCCACTCAGGAGTCTGAGGCAGGAGGATCACTTGAGCCCAGGAGTTTCAGGTTGTAGTGAGCTATGATGACACCACTGCACTCTACCCGGGCGACAGAAAGAGACCCTAAGAAAAGGAAGGAAGGAAGGAAGGGAGGAAGGGAGGAAGGGAGGGAAAGAAAGTAAAAAGAAAGAAGGAGAGAAAGAAAGAGAGAAAGAAAAATATTTTTGTTTCTCTGTTGATTTAATTATGCCAGGATCTAACCATATTTCTAGCTATGCAAGTGACTCAAGGATAGTAACTATGAGCACAGGTTTTGTAGTCAAACGGATGTACTCTACAATCTTGATCTGTCTTGATCTACAATCTAGAAATTGTGGAACCTTAAGCTCATTTATCCTTTTCAGTCTCAGTTTCTCCATCTGTAGAACCAGAACAGCAGTGAGTATTGAAGAGGGTTTCTGTGTGGGTCAAATGAGAAAAAATATTTAATATTTCTAGCTCAGTTCCTGGAATATAACTGTCAAATTGGTCACATTATTATTGTTATTATTATGCATTGTATCATTATTAGGAAGGAATTCACAGTGGAAGCAAACAAGGATGGAGGAGATATGCAAAGCTAATCTAGCCAAACTCCACTTCACTCAAACTCCTGAAGCAAATGTTAGTACAAGTGGAAGAGGGTATTATCACACGGCCTCCTAAAGCTTTAGGATTATTAGATCTCAGTGAGCATGTGATGGACAGAAATGGACCAATTCGGTTTGACCAGTGCAATGTAATCTGTGAAATGCGTGTGGGAAGAGGGCATGTTTTGCATTTAAGCTGTGCAGCTGTGTCATGGGGCTGGCCACTCTGGTGCTACTCTGTACTATATGCAAGTCATCCATTTTTCCTTTATGTTAAAGATGCTCTTCCTTTGTTATCAAAGTTCTTTGATTCTTGACGGTATAGTAAACATGAGATATCAATAGGCAAATATTACCTAATGAACTCTGTATAACAACTGCTCTCCTCAAAGCCCCACTACAATTGTTTTAATAAAGGACTGTATCTTCTCAGAATGTTGACTTTCTCACCAACAAGTGAGGATGCCTTGAGCCGCTCTGTCATGTCAGACTTGCTGGCATAAATCAACTCTTTTTAGTTGTTGTTTTTCACATAGGCTCTTGCTATATTTTCCTGGCTGGGCTCAAATTCCTGGGTTCAAGGGATCCTCTCACCTCACCCTCCTGGGTAGCTGGGGGTGAGGGCACACACCATCGTGGCTGGCTAACGTGAATAAACCCTTGAGTAGGCTGTAAGAGGAGAAGGAAGGAGAAATCCACATTTTAAAATGTATGTATGGGGAGTTGTGGCTTGACAGAATGCAATTACATAATTTGGAAAAGGGCCAAGGTATCAAGGTTAATAACCACACCTGAAACACACACACACACATCTGTGTTTTGGGATATTTTTAATGATCACTTTCAGAATAACAACACCCACTTACAATCTTCAAGCCTCAGAGTGGAAAGAACTCCATAGAAAGAGTCATCCCAAGGCAGTTCAGTGAGGGTCTGAAGCAAAGCTTGAGTGTGGCTGAAATGCTTCAAGGACAAAATACTCTGTTCTCAAGGCCCATGGCATCTGTGAGAAAATGAAAACTCAAACCTCAGAGACGAGGCACCTTCTGGAAACTCCTACTCTCAGGTGGCAAGAGAATGCCATGGGCAATTTTCATTATTACAAACCTATCGAAGTAAGATGATGAGGTGATGCTTTCTTCATGCTTCCCCTGGGCGAGGCTGGGCAGGGGGTGGGCATGTTGAAGGACAGCTGGTCCCTCAGGCTCTGCTGAACGTTGCAGCAGACCCAGAGTGACCTCCCTCCTGCATTCTTTCTCCTTGTCATGGAGGTCATGATGGAGAGACTTTAAAGGCCACCTGGAGGAAAAATAGGGCTATTCATTGTGAGCTGTACCAAGAGAGTTCCATAGTTCCAGATCACAGTTCCATAGCGACATCAGGGGCCCAGATGAAAGTTACAATTAATCAGGAAGGGGATGAGTAGATACATTTCAGCTGGAAAATTGCATTTGAGAGAATTATACTTGTGGCAGGCCATGGCATTATAATCTGTGGAAGTCAATGAGTTGTGGCTCTGTGATTTGAGGTGACCTTATGTGTAACTGTAGCAGGAAAGAAAGAGCCTCACCAGCTGCCAGCCAAAAAGTATGGGGAAAAGAAAAAAAATGTTTGGATTGAGGATATATATCAATGCAAGGGAGGAATTCATAATATTTTCTCCAAATCTTTTATGAAGGAGGTGTGGCAGCTGATACAAGTTTAGGATCCTAAAGGACTGGATGTTCCCAGAAGAGCCTCCGATGAGATGAGGGAAGACCCAAAGGTCAGGGAAGTTGGGACTCTGGGTGCACTGAAAAAATCTCCAGGGAGGGTCAGGATGACAGCACATCCAGAGAGCCCAAAGTAGAGATCACTGCACAGGCTGTAGAACTAATATCTGTCCTCTGGAGACACAGCAGTGGACAAGTTGGGATCAAGTGGAATGATACAGTATGGTCCTAAGGAGAATTTCCTCTGAGGGCTACAGGGGTTGCTAAGGACCTCTTTCCAGGTTTGGCAGAACCGTAAATTCTAAACACGTCAACCTGGCTGAAAGTTAGGGCCCAGGGTTAAAATAAGGTGGCTGCCTACCAGACTCACTGAGATAGGCAAATAGACAGGAATTCTTTGCTAAGGACAGTAGTCCTCCCTAGTCTGAAGGGATACATTTCAAGACCCCAGTGTATGCCTGTAACTGAGGTTAGTAGCAAATGCAATTTATGCAATACTGTGTTTTTTCTTTCTCTTTTTGTACTTTTATTGATATATCATGGTTATACATATTTTGGGGTGAATGTGGTATTTTGATACATTTATATAACATGTAATAATCAAATCAGGGTAATTAGAATATCCATCACCTCAACATTTATCTCTTCTCTGTTGGGAACATTATAATTTTCTAGCTATTGTGAAATATAAAATAAATTATTGTTAACCATAATTTCTGTACTGTACTATCAAATACTAGAACTTATTCACTCTATCTAACTGTATTTTTGTACCCTTTAACTAACTTCTCGTCAGCCTCCCTATCCCCTCCCTTCCCAGCTTCTAGTAACAACCATTCTGATTTCTACCACCATGAGATCCACATTCTTTTCCTTCCACATATGAGTAGGAATATTCAATACTTGTCTTCCTGTATGTGGCTTATTTTACATAACATAATTTCCTCCAGTTCCATCTATGTTGCTTCAAATGACAGAATTTCATTCTCTTTTATGTCTAAATAGTATTCCATTGTGTGTATATACCACATTTTCTTTATTCATTAGGTTGAATTCTGTATCTTGGCTATTGTGAATACTGCTACAATAAACACAGAGTGCAGATATCTCTTAGATATACTAATTTCCTTTCTTTTGGATATATACCCAGCAGTGGGGTTGCTGGATCATATGGCAGTTCTCATTTTAGGTTTTTCTTTCTTCTTTTTTTTTTTTTTTCATCAGGAAACTCCATACTGTTTTCCATAGTGGCTGTACACTCTATATTCTCACCAACAGTGTACAAGTATTCTCCTTTATCTGCATCCTTGCTAACATTAGTTATTTTCTGCTGTTTTGAAAATAGCCATTCTAACTTGGGTGACATGATATTTCATTGTGGTTCTGATTTACGTTTCCCTGATGATTAGAGATGTTGGGCATCTTTCACAAATTTGTTCATAATTTGTACGTCTTCTTTTGAGAAATGTCTATTCTGGTCTTTTACCCATTTTTTAAATCACATTATTTGGTTTTCTGCTATTGAGTTGTTTAAGTTTCTTATATATTCTGGTAATTAATCCCTTGTAGGATGCATAATTTGCTAATATTTCCTCCCAATCTGAAGCTTGTGTCTTCACTTTGTTAATCATTATATTGGAAAAAGAATACTCTCCTTAATAAATGTTGCTAGAAAAACTGGATATCCATATGCAAAAGAATAAAACTAGCTCCCCATCCTTTACCATATACAAAATTCAACTAAAAATGAACTAACAACTTAAATTTAATACCTGAAACTATGAAACTACTAGAAGAAAACATCGAAGAAACTCTATAAGACATTATCTATAAGACATTTTTTGACTAAGATCTCAAAAAATGGGTGGGAACAAAAGCAAAAATAGAAAAGTGCTATTATTAACATATCAAGCTAAAACACTTATAAGCTTCAGCATAGTATGATGCTTTTCCAATATGATAACCAAAATAGCTATTAAGTGACTAAGAGGGCAAGGGGCTGTGTATACAGTGTGGATACACTGGGCAAAGGGGTGATTCATGTCCCAGGCAGGATGAAGCAGAAAGGCACAAAATTTCATCACACTACTTAGATGGAATACAATTTAAAACTTATGAATTATTTTTACTTCTGTAATTTTGCACTTAATATTTTTGGACCACAGTTGACCACAACTAAGTGAAACCACGGAAAGCAAAACCATGGATAAAGGGGGACTACTGTATTTTCTAACATTTATTTAAAATATAGTGCATTATTTTAAAATTTTCCAATTCTAGAAAGAATCAAAAATGGCAAAGTAATTATCAAATAATATAAACATCTTATTAGAAGCAAATGAAAAATGTACTGCAGGATCTTCTGACAATTACATAGAAGATTAGTGAACACGTTAATCACTACCAACTGCAAAATTATTTCAAAGCTCCCATGTTTTTATCTTCCCACAATAAACTCATATTACTTACATAGTTTTATAATCATCATCATCGTTTAAAAGAAAAGTTCAGGTATATAATAAACCAGACATTCGATTTTTAGATTCAACATTTTCTTAAACTGTAAATGGTTGAATATTTGGTTAGGAAAATGTTTTCTAAGATCTATCTCTGGTCTATTGCTATGAATGTTCATTTCCTTCTCTGGATTTTCTCCTACTCAGGTAAACACTCTGTCTAGCTCACTGAAGTACATGGATTTGTTTGATAATAGATCCATCTATATAAATTGGAATTAACTCAAACTGGAAATATTTTGGATTTTTCTCTTCAGCTCCATGTTATAAATATAGAGAATAAGTTATATTTCAAGTTAGCACCAGATACCAGCTCCTAAAAAAAACGACAGACATACAGATTGATGTATAGATATTGATGAGATCATTGTATAGAGCAAAGTTGAGGATATAATATTAAATATAAGAAGGACAGAAAATTATATATACAATATAGTGTTAATTATGTAAATATTCTATGAAAGAAGCGTGCACATCAAGATGTCAATAATCTATATCTAGGGACATAGGATAACTGTTCATTATGGTTACATGCACTATTATTTTCTTGTATTTTTTAGTATTATAGTAAACAAAGAGTAAAATTAAAAGTTTATAAAAAATAATAACTTGTAGAAAAACTTTTATTTTTATCATGAATTGGTACACTTAAATAAAATGTATCTAAGGATAGTGAATCTCAGATTTCTCAGAGTAAATGTGATTATTTATGGTAAAGGTTTGGCAGATGATATGGCCTCAATAGATCCTGGTTTGCTCTCTATTATATTATAGTTTCACACTCAAAACAATAGTAATAATGTGTTTCAAAAGATTCAAATAATAATGAAACAGATTCTTGGAATTCTTAATTCTATAGATTTACAAAAGAAAAAGAAATTCTTAGATTATCTTCTCATAAGCCCCAAGTGTTCAGCCTAGCACTCAGAAAGTATTCCAGAAAACTAAAAGAAAAATGAAAAGGTAAATATCTGGCAGAGTCAGGCTGACACATTTTGAAGTGCTAATGGAAGCTATGCAGTTATCAGCCTGGAATTCACATCTATTCAAGACTTTATTTAGATGATTGAAAGAAATTCACTTAAATGTGAAGAACTGTGAAACTAACTGGCAGATAGATAAAAAATGTGGATTATTCCATCCAGATACTTTCTCTTAGTAATATCCTCCTTCCTAAAAGTTTGAACATTACTTGATAAACAAACAAGGGCTGCTCCTTGCATTGCCATGTCTGCATAATATCAGTATACTCACCTAATTGTCTTCCCAGTGAGCTCTGGGAACATTAGCAAATGCATCACATGTTTACTGAACTCTTTGTACCCAATGTTGTGAGATGTTTAGAATATATAAATGTAAGACATAATTACTGAGATTAAGGCATTTTCAATCTTATTACAATGATAAAATGACCACCCAAGATAGATTTATAAGTGTAAGAAGAAGGAGGGGCTTTACAGATCACTTTCTAGTTCAACAATTGCCAAGGGTCAGTCTGAGGGGAATTGTATGGGGTTTGGACTATCTTCCCAAATCACATGAAAATCAAATTATAAATCCTGGTTATTAGGCTTTTTCAGCCTGATATTTATTTATTTTTTTGATTATTTATTTTTCAGTTGTAGAAGATAAATTTTTTTCTTTTTTACTTCAGCATATTATGGGGGCACAAATGATATGCTGATGTTTATTTTGATAAAAAGAAATTTCGTGATGTTATCATTGGAGATCTTGGAGAGATCTGTGAAATTTTAATTGAATCATTAAATTTCCATTTTCACCTAAATCATTTTTAGGTGGGTTTCCATATTTTGTAACCAAAAGAGTACAGGATAATTCATGGTGTTTTTCACTACTCCTAAAATGGTAACTCCTTTAGGAAACTGCTATGTGATCATTTTTGTGTCTTAACTTAGTGATCAACATCTAGAAAGAACACACGAAAACGTTTCCTAAACTATACTGAGAAATATAAGCGTACATCAGCACCATGGTTTAGAAAGAAGTGCATTAGGTATACAGACCTAGAACAATCATGTAGTGTTGTGTAGTATAAAAAGAGGCAGGTAACAGGTATTCATAGAAGTGAGAGTTGATGGAGCTTTCTAAGCTAAGAAAGCTTCTATGGACTTGGTAAGTTCTGCACTGTACCTTAAGCAAAAATTGAATGATGAACAGAAATTACACTGTAACAAAGAAACAAAGGGTTATTCCATTCCTTTGCAAGTTTATGGGAGTTCACTCAGTCAGGCACTTGGAAAACACTGGTAAGGTAGACGATATCTGAAGGACTAGGTTAAACAGAGTGAAACAACAAACAAACAAACAAAACAACAACAAAAAACAGGTATGACATTTCTCATGGCTCTGGATTTGTGATTAGATTCTAGTTAGTAAAAATTGTTTTATTCCAGTATCTTCTAAAGAAGGGAAATGTATCAGGGTATAGATGTCTTCTTCTAAAAATCCTCTGTCAGAAGCTAAGGCTCCCTTAGTCCATCACCAACATATCATAGTAAGGCTGTTTAAAAAAATTACAGCCTCAGTATTTACCTTTCATATGCTTATTAAATGCATTTCAATATTCCCATACTTCTATCTGTATCCTGTCATTAATTAAATAAATGAACCCAGAGTGAACATATATCTATAGATGAGCATATTCCTTAATGATTGACATTGTCTGGCTCATAAAGCATCAACTGTAAAGGAGGAACAGATTGGTCACATATGAATGTTCTAAAATATGTATTGCACTGAATGGGAAGGAGCAGGTGAAGGGCATGGTAAAGTAAGACATGGGTAGAATTTCGTTGGCCAAACTAAAAAGGAGCAAGGAGGAAAAGCAAAGAATGTGAAACTGATCTGAATACCACCACAAATATTAAAAAGATTTGGTGAAGCAAAATAAAGACATTTGTAAGAGCTCACAGTGCAATTTTTAAAATTACTTGAAAAAATGTGGTGCTCCATAAAGGACATTTAGGAATTATAAATAAAAAATTTAGGTTATGTTGTTTTTGTTACTAAAATCATATCCAGTGATGTACACATGGAAGCGGCATAGTCCTAGTTTTTTTCCTACTTCTAGGCACCTGGAAAAAAACACAAAGTGATAGATGGGTAGATAGTGTACCATTAGATGGACAGATAGATAGATATAGTAAAAAAAATACCACCCCTCCTATTTTCAATGTAAAGTCACAGAGTTGGAAGTCCCATCAAGGCTGGGATTGGGCAGCAGTCCCATGGGAAGAAAAACAGGAAAAGCTAAGGGGTCCCAGGGTTAATGAACCTGCCATTAGCATCCTGAAGGTGAGACTCACACTGAACTACAGCATCTATACCTACCTTGTGCCTAACACAGCTGGAACTAGTGTTGCAAGTAGCCACACTGAAATCAAACAAAGCCCACCGTGGGCATGTTGAGGGAAGGAAGAATAGAAGGGCCATGTAGAAAATGTGTAGAGGACATCACAGTAAGGAGAAGTTATCAGAAAGTCCCAGCAAAAATACACTAGCTGAGAGTGGGAGGTTTCCTTGAAGTGCATTGACTGTGTCTTTGTAGCATCCAGTCACTGCGGTGGTAAGCACAGGACTGGTGGCAGAGACATTGCACAACATAGTTTGAGAAGAAGTGAGTTTTCCCCATAGTCTTAGAGAGGAGCTCTGCCAGCAAGTGCAGTCTGTTTCTGAGGCAGTAGACACCCTGAGGGTGTGGCACCCGCATGGGCGCTCAGGCCCCCGATGGCTCTCAAGCCTGCTGCAAATAGCTAAGAAAGGGAAATCCAACTGAGTAATAGAGAAGCCATCTAAAATAATTCTTCAACATATCCATATAATGACATTATATTAAATAAAATGTGAAAACATAGCAAAACTTAACCAAAAGGTGAACATTTATCAAGAAAAATATTCTACAAACATAAAACATTCAGTAAAGCTATGATCTTTCTGAAGGACCACAAAAGATGAATCAAGGAACAAATAAAAGAGATATTAAGACAAAAGGAAGAATTGGACTCAAAGTAAATGAGCATAGGAGAGTAATGGCAGGAAAATTATCACAGAAAAGAAACAAAAATTAAGCTATACAAAGAGGAAATGCACTTGTAAACATTGTAAGGGATTTAAAGGATAGAAATTTTTAAAATACTTAAATAAAAATAACAAGCTTAAAAGAACTAAAGAATATTTATATGTTCTTTACCTAAGTGCATAGGTTCTAGAAATAGAGATCATGTACATGTATATTTTCTCAAAATATTTATATTGATAGTCCATACACACAGACACAAACACACACATATAATACAGACAATGAAAAGTCAAATATGGGCATAATTGGAGTTTCTAAAGAAATAATACATATGTACATAAATATTTCACACTACTAGACCACTACTGTTCTACATCACACTATGCTAGAGGACTCAGTTGATCACTAAAGTAAGAAAGTAAATGAAGGGGATGGGTAAAGGTTAGAAAGAAAGATGTTGTCATTATTCACAGATAATGTGATTTAGAGTATACAGTAAGGTTATAGAAATAATGATTACATTCTTAAAATTATTAATAATCAGAGTTTAGCAGGTTTCATGGATAAAAATCGAAGTGTAAAAATTAATCTCATTGCTGTTGCTATACACTAGCCACATAAGTTAGTTAATAAAGTGTTAGATATACATAATATATATGTATGTGCTTATGTGTGTGATCACTTACAAAAGCTTAAAATGTCAAGTACCTAGTAATATATTTCATTCATTAAAAGTGACAATACTACTGAGGGAATGAACACGAGATAGTGAATATCAAATATTAAATATTAAATACCATATAAGTGAATGAGATGTACACAATGTTGGCAGACTGCATAAATCATTATTGAACAGAAGTCAATTATTTCTACATGATTTATTGACTCATGCAATTCTGATAGAAAGCAGTTTTTTTTAATTTATATGGGTGTGCCTGTCTTTAGAGCAGATTCTACAACTTACATGGAAATGTAAAGAACCAAAATAGATTTAATATTCTCAAAAAAGTATAAAACAGAAGAAATCTCTATAAAATATTAACATTCATAATAAAGCCATAGTGAGTAAGAAAAAAATGATATCGGCACAAGGATAAATAAATAGGCCAGTTGAGTAGACGGCAGAGTATTAAATAGATCAAACCACACACACCCTTGATATAGGGGAAAGGGGACACTTTAGAGCAGTGGACGAAAATGTTTGTTTGTTTTTTCAATAAAAGGTAATGGAGAAATTAAGTATCTCTATTTGTTAATAAAATAAAATTGGATCGCTTCTCCTTACCATGCTAAAAATCAACTGTAAGTAGATTAAAGACTCAATCATAAAGGGGGAAATTATAAAGCCTGCAGGAAACAATGAAGGACAATATCTACATGATCTTGAGGTGAAAGAACATCTGGAGGAAGGTTCAAAATCCACTAACCTGAAAAAAAAAATTGAAGAATTAACCTATATTAAAAGTAAGATTAGTTCATGAAAAAATTATGAGGGAGAGAGATATTTACATGGAGAAAAGACGTAAAAAGGCATTATCAAGCTTTTACTAAAAGAAAAACTCCCTGTGTGCCTCCCTTAATGTGTAGAGCAACCATATGTAAAAAGCGTACAGCTTCTTTCATAATTAGAGGAACTAAAATTAAAACTAGAAGGAAACATCATTACATACAGATTGGCAAAAAATATTTTTAAATAAGAAAATAAAACATAAATACTGATAATATCAAGTTATTGAAGAGGATCTATGACAACAGAAATTTCCACACTCTCTGGTAGAAGCATACATTAATTTACTATTGAGGATCATAATTTGACGTTGATATAGTTTGGATATTTTTTTCCTCCAAAACTCATGCTGAAATTTGATCCCCAGTGTTGGAGATGGGGCCTAGTGAGAGGTGTTTGGGTCATGGGGACAGATCCCTCATGAATGGCCTGGTGCTATCCTCATGGTGAGGGTGACAAGTGAGTTCTACTTCTATTAGTTCCCACGAGAACTGATTGCTAAAAGAGCCTGGCACCTCCCTTCCCCTTCTCTTGCTTCCTTTCTCTTGCCTTGTGACACCTGCTCCCCTCTGCCTTCCACCATGAGTGAGAACTTCCTGAGGTCCTCAGCAGAAACAGATGCTGGCACCATGCTTCTTGTATAGTCTGCAAAAACCGTGAGCCAGTTAAACCTCTTTTCTTTATAAATTACCTAGCTTCCAGTATTATTTTATAACAACACAAGCACACTAAGACAGACATTATATAACATGATTGAATATACACATGCTCAACCCAACCATTTATCAATAATTACCAGGTAATATCCTAAAGAAACTCGTAAGTTTGTACACCAAGACGTATATACAAAAAATGTTCATAACAGCATTTTCAGACCTTAAAACAACTCATCTGCACAAACTCTAAGAACAGAATGGATACATTTTGCTGTATGCATACAAAGAAATGATATAAAGAAAATAAATAAATAAACCCAATCTGCTTGCAACAATATGGATAGATCTTACCAACAGAATAAAAAAGCAGGACACAAAAAATAGTATGCAATATTAATACAGAGCTACAAAAACATGCAGAACTATATTTTATCTTTTAGAGATGGACAGATAAGTGGAAAAACTATAAACAAAGGCTAGGAAACAATAGAGTGAATGATGTAAAACTATTTATTTAGAACAGCTATTTTATCATGTTCTAAAATAAAAGATGTATCTGTTGGGCCAGGTTGTTTTTTGCTGGCAAAACTATAATTCTCTGCAAATTTCCCTAGCCTGCTCTTATGTTTCATAAGAATAATTTAGTACTTTTCTTGATTACTAGTGAGTTAATGTAATTTTTTTAGTGACAAGGTGATCAATAAACCAACTAAACTAATAATACTACGATTAATATATTATAAAATAATATTGTATGGTCATGCACCACATAATAATGGTTTGGTCACTGACAAACTGCATATAGGATGACGGTGCCATAAGATTTTATGGAGCTGAAAAATTCCTATACCCTAGTGACATAGCAGCCTTCAGAACATTGTAGTGCAAGGCAATACTCATGTGTTTGTGTCCATGCTGCTGTAAACAAATCTACCACACTGCCAGTTGTACCAAAGTATAGTGTATGCAATTATTACAGTACATAATACTTAATAACAAATCACTAAGCTACTGCTTTATGTATTTACTATACTTTTTATCATTATTTTAGAGTGTGTTCATTCTACTTGTATGAAAAAAGTTAACTGTGAAACAGCCTCAGGCAGGTCCTTCAGGAGGTATTTCAGAAGAAGGCATTTTTACTATGGGGGGGTGGTGACAGTTCCATGCCTGTTATTGCCCCCGAAGACCTTCCAATGGGATAAGATATGGAAGAGGAAGATAGTGACATTGATGATCCTAACCCTGTGTAGGCCTAGGCTAATGTGTGTGTTTGCATCTTAGTTCCTAAGAAAAAGGTTTAAAAAGTAAAATAAAATGAAACATTGTAAAAGTGGAAAAACATAGACTAAGAATATAAAGAAAGAAAAGACATTTATACAGCTGTTCGATGTCTTTTGTGTTTTAAGCTAAGTAGTATTACAAAAGAGTCAAAAAGTTTAAAAAACTGAAAAGTTTATGAGGTAAAAAGTAAATTAAGGTTAATTTATTATTGAAAAAAAAAAACAGTTGTTTAAAACTTAGTGTAGCCTAAGTGTACAGTGTTTATAAAGTCCACAGCTGCATTCCCCAACCCCGGCCATGGCCTGGTACCCCCATATTGTTAGGAACCGGGCCATGCATCATGGCCTGGGTCTGCCCACCAGCCCCCCATCTCTGTGTGTTCCCCCCACCATGGAAAAATTGTCTTCCATGAAACTTAGGAACCAGGCCACAAAGCAGGAGGTGAGCAAGCAAAACTTCATCTGTACTTACAGCTGCTCCCCATCGCTGGCATCACCACCTGAGCTCCAACTCTCCCCTTTCCCCCTCTAGCTGGTCTGTGGAAAAAAAACTATCTTCCATGAAATCAGTTCCTGGGGCCCAAAAGTTTCCTCTGGTCTACAGTAATGTCCTAGACCTTCACATTCACCCATCACTCACTCATTGACTCACCCAGAGCAACTTCTAGTCCTGCAAGCTCCATCCATGGCAAGTTCCCTTTACAGGTATACCACATTATCTCTTAGACCATATTTTTACTGTATCTTTTCTATGTTTAAATACACAAATACTTGGCATTGTGTTGCAATTGCCTATAGCCTTCAGTATGGTAACATACTGTACAGGTGTGCAGCCTAAGAAGAATAGGCGATACGATATATCCTATGTGTGGTAGGCTATTCCACCTAGGTTGGTGTACGTACACTGTGATATTCGCACAAGGACACATTTCTCAGAACATATTTTGTTGCTAAGTAACATATGACTGTCTAGTAATCTTATGTAATAATATTATCTTCTAAATTTAAGAGTCTATAGGTACTTTTATTTGTTTTTATATATTTTTTTGTTTGTTTTCTGGCTTTATTAAGTTTAACTGACAGATAAAATTGTATAGGTTTAAAGTATATAACATCATTCTTTTATATGCATGTATTTAAATAATTACCACAACCAAGTAGTTAACAAAACTGTCACCTCACCTAGTTACTTGTTTGGTTTTGAGGTGACAACATTAAGATCTACTCTTAGCAAATTTCAAGCATATAATACAGTATTCTTAACTACAGGCAACATACTACACATTAGAGCTTCAGAACTTATTTTTCTTATAACTGAAAGTTTGTACCCTTTGACCCATATCTCCCCATTTCCCTTACCTCACCACTCCATCTGTGGCAACTATCATTCAACTCTCTGTTTCTATGACTTTATTTATTTTAGATTCCACACTTAAGTGAGATCATATTGTCTTTCTCCATCTGATGTATGTCATGTAACATAATGCTCTTGTGGTTCATGCATGCTGTCCCATTTGGATGAATAATAATTCTATTGTATTCTATTCAATTTTTATGACTGAATAATATCCCAATGCATATATATACACCACAATTTATGTATCCATTTATTTATTGACAGACATATGCATTGTTTCCATGTTTTGGAACTAACATAAAATATTAAAACAAAAAAATAGAAATACAACATATAAAAACTTATAAGATGCAGCAGTTCTAAGAACGAAGTTTATACCAAGAAATGCCTACATAAAACAAGAAGATCCCAAATGAGCAACCTAACATAGCACCTCAATGAACTAGAAAAAGAACAAAATAAGTCCAAAGTTATCAAAAGGAAGGAAAAATGAAGACCAAATCAGAAATAAATAAAATAGAGAATAGAAAAGCAATAGAAAAAAATCAAAACTAAGAATTAGTTTATTTAAAAGAGAAACAAAATTGACAAATCTTTAGCTAATCTAAGCAAGAAAAGATGACTAAAATTAATATAATTATAAATGAAAGGGGAGACATTATAATGATTCCACAGGAATACAAAGAATAATTAGACAATTATGAGCAATTATAGGCCAACAAATTGGATAATATAGAAGAAATCAATTAAATTTTAAAAACATACAGCCTACTGAGATTGAATCATGGAGAAATAGAAAATATAAATGGGCTAATAATGAGTCAGGAGAGTGAATCAATAATCAAAAACTTTCAGTAAGTAAAAGCTCAGGACCAGATGTTTTCACTGATGAATTCTACCAATCATTTAAAGAAGAAGTAATAACAGTTCTTCTCCAATGCTTCCAAAAACTCGAGGAGGAAGGAAACTTCCAAACTAATTTTAGGAGGCCAGCATTACTCTGATACCAAAGCCAGACAAAACACTATAAGAAAATTACAAGCCAACATCCCTAATGAACAGACATGAAAAAATTCAACAAAATGCAAATAAAATTTAAGAACACAGTAAAAAAAAACTGTACACCATGACCAAGTGAGATTTATCCTTGGGATGCAAAGATGATTTTACACACACAAATCAGTAAATGTGAGGTACCACATTAACATGATGGAGGACCCAATACATATGATCATCTCAGCATATGAAAAAAAATGCTTTTGACAAAATTCAACACTATTTTATGATAAAAAGTGCTCAACAAATTAGGTAGAAGCAATATACCTCAACACAATGAAGGCTATATATGTAAAGCCCACAGGCACCATCATACTAAAAGACGAAAAGCTGAACACTTTTTCTTTAAAATCAGGAAGAAGACTAGGATGCTCATTTTTACAATTTCTATTTAACAAAGTACTAGAAGTCCTAGCCAGAGAAATTAGACAAGAAAAAAGAAATAAAAGGCATACAAATTGTAAAGGAAAAGTAAAATTGTCTCTGTTCGCAGATGACATGTTCTTATATATAGGAAATTCTAAAGATTCTGTCAAAAAACTATTAGAATGAGTAAAATAATTCAGTAAAGTTTCAGGCTGAAAAATCAACATACAAAAATAAATTGCATTTTTATATGCTACCAATAAAATATATAAGAAAGAAATGAAGAAAACATCCTATTTCCAATTGCATAAAAAAACAATGAGTACTTTTAAATGTTAACCATCAAGAAACAGAAACATAAGTATATTATTTAGAGCTATAGTGGTTGTTGATGTAAGAATTAAACACATGCATAGACATATACACAAAAGTAATTTGTCCATGTGGGTCAAATGAGAAAGTATGGTGTTTGTCAAAAACTATTTAGATTCTTTGATTAGATTTTATGTATAGGATCAACTTTGATGATTTTTTTAACAACATGTTAAAAAATTAGCATAGAAGCAAACACCAAGAAAAACCCAGAAATAAACAACCAATCAAATCCAAATGATCTGGAAGGTCTAGATAAGAAGAAAACAAATATACAAGAAAGATCTAAAAGTTCACTGTATCTGTCTGCAATCATTATTCCAACATTGCTTCTATTCAGAGTATTAATGTATCATTATTCTCATACACTGAATTATTTCAGCAACCTGAACATGAGGATTGTATTTGCCAAGAAATGTGCCCTAGCAACATTTCCGGGTCATAATAGATATCTGAATATGTTTATCATTTGCATTTATTAGCATCTCTAATTTATTACCCTTGCATCCCCATAGGGCCTAGAAGAGTCGTGTTAGTTTTCTATTGCTGCATTGCAAATTTCCCTGAAATTCAGTGACTTAACAACAGCATGCCTTTATCATTTCACAGATTCTGTATGTCAGGAGTCTGGGCACAGTATAATTGAATAAATCTGGCTATGGTCTCTCAAAAGGCAGCAATCAAGGTGTTAGGTGGGGCTGCAGTTTTTTCAAATTTCAGTTCTAGGAAGGATCCTCTTCCCAGCTTGCTTACTTGGTCCTTGCAGGATTCAATTCCCTACAGGTTTTTCTACTGAGGATCTCATTTCCTCATTGGCTGCTAAGTGGAGGCTTCCATCAATTCATTGCCATTAAGTTCTCACCACAGGACAGCTCACAACCTGACTGCTGATTTTCCTTATGACAAGCCGGGGAGAAAGTTGACAGAGAACAAGCAAGACGAAAATCATTGTCTTTTACAATCCAGTATTGAAAAGTAGCATTCCATCATGTTTTGTTGTGAGAGTTTCATTCATTAGAATGACTTGGTATATCCCATAATCAAAGGAAGGGATTAACACCAGTTGATGAACACCAGGAGGGGGGATCTTTGGGTCCATCTTAGAGGCGACTTCTACAACTTTGTAGGACATATAAATAATCTCTCAAAAAGATAGTGCAGTTGAATGAGAGATTGAGAATATGTTCTATTCACACATTAACACCACACAGTTTTCATTTTGATAATTTTCCCCAATCTGAAGAAGGAAACACACCGACGTGGCTGAGCGCCCATTATGTGCCGATCTCTACAATAGGCAATTTTCCATGTTATCTCATTTAATCCTTACAGCCATCTTGAAAGTATATTTCCCCATCTTACAGATAAGTGTACTGAAACTCTAAAAAGTAAAATGATAAGCCCCAAAAACAACAAACACGTATGGATGATTTTCTAGCTTCAAGATTTTTAGATTGAGCACAAATCTTTTTTTCTTCCCATAGTCCTCATAGATGTGACCCCAAGATTGGAATGGTCTGGCAGTAGTACTTCTCTCTTCTGGTCCTCACTGCTACACATCCATGTTTTCCCACTGAAAGTCAAAATCTGCTGGTGGACAGGCAGATTTCAGCACACTGCGATAGTGAATGCTTCTCAGATAAATATATTCACACATTTCTCCTTCTACTTATTTCTATACAAAGTTTATTTTGTTTCTGGAAACATTTATTTTGATGTGAATAAAGTCTTTCATGGGAGACACTTTTTTTTATTTCAGAATATTATGTGGGTACAAACATTTTGGTTACATATAATGCCTTTGCCACGCTACAAGCCAAGGCTACAAGTGTGCCCTTCCCCCATACAGTGTGCTCTGCACCCATTAGTTGAGTTTTCCCACCCCAACACCCCCATCTGACCGGCACACAGTATTACTACCATGTGAGCACATTAGTGTTGATCAGTTAGTACCAATTTGATGGCGAGTACACGTGGTGCTTGTTTTTCCATGCTTGTGATAACCTCACTTTGAAGGATGGGCTCAAGCTCTATCCAGGATAATATAAGAGGTGTTAGTTCACCATCAGTTTTTGTAGTTGAATAGTAGTCCATGGTATACGTATACTACATTTTATTAATCCACTCATGTATTGATGGGCACTTGGGTTGTTTCCACATCTTTGCAATTGTGAATTGTGCTCCCATAAACATTCAAGTGCAGATGTCTTTTTTATAGAATGTCTTTTTTTCCTTTGGGTAGATGCCTAGTAGTGGGATTGCTGGAGCAAATGGTATTTCTATTTTTAGCTCTTTGAGATATTTCCAAGTTACTTTTCACACAGGTTTCACCTAATTTGCAGACCCACCAGCAGTGTGAGAGTATTCCAATCTCACCACATCCATGTCAGCATTCGATGTTTTGGAACTGTTTGATAAAGGCCATTCTCACTGGAGTTAGGTGATATCTCATTATGGTTTTGATTTGCGTTTCCCTGATGATTAGAGATGTTGGGCACTTTTTTGTATGTGTGCTGGCCATTATTCTGTTTTCTTTTGAAAAGTTTCTGTTCATGCCCTTTGCCCATTTATTGATGGGGTTGTTGATTTTTTTATTGTTAATTTTCTTAACTTCTATATGGTGTTATCAGCCCTTTATCAGATGTATAGAATGCAAATATTTTCTCCCATTCTGTAGGTTGTCTAATCACTCTAATGATAGTTTCCTTGGCTGTGCAGAAGCTTTTTAATTTGATCGGGTCCGTGGGAGGCACCTTTTATTGCTGCTGTATGTCTTCTTCCTGTCGGCTGTTCTTCCCTTCCAGAAATAAATATTTTACTCACTTGGCCATCTGAGCAAGTGTTTTTCTGCCTGGCATAATGTTTATATATATACATTTTCAAATAGCATCAGAAGTGTGAATTTCATGTATGGTAATATATTTTGGGGGTATTATGTCACTCCTCCAGGGTGAAGAAGGTTTCTGGTGGCAAATGAAGAAAAGGAAGACCTAAAAAAAGTTACTAATAACTTGGAGGTAGGAGTTGTCTTGACAGAAAATCCTTATATTAGTAAATGAAGCATATTCTTTACTAACGGTGGCATCTTTATAAAATCTGTACATTTAAACTGAAGAGCTAATAGTGGGCTTAATGATCAAAGTCTGGTTAAACAAAGTCTCATGAACAACATATTAGCATCAGGGAAGCATGTCTTTGGTGGAAACACATATTTATCTTTAGAAACCTAAAAACTTCAGAGTGGGGTCTTGACACTAAAAGTTAGAACCTGTGAGCACTTGAACTGTTTGTTTAATATTTGCAAAACTTAAATTATTCAACTATATATTTTTACAAAACCTTTTGTGGTGATTAAATGGTAATGCATGCAATCTACTGAGCACATTGTAAAATATGTATTAATAGTAAAAGCTTTATTTTAAAAAATTGTTACTGATGCTACCTCTCATCTCCCCTTTCTGTTTTTTTTTTTTTTTTTTTTTACTTTCTTCACTCTATCTTGAAGCATTTATTCCTTCTTATATCCATCTCCCATTCAACAAATACTTAGTAAGAACTTGGTGACTGGCAGGCACTCAGATAGGCACCACTGATATGGAATAATTCAGGCACCCACAATCATGAAGCTCTTAGGAGAGCTCAAAGGAGAGACAGCTTTGCAAAGATCAGTTATGACAGAACATGACTTGGGGGGAAAAAAGAGTATAAGAGGCAGTGTCCCGTTCTCATCAAGACAATTGACTGAAATTTTAACCCTTGAGCATAATTATTAATAATTTCATGAAGAACAAACACAACAAAGAGCAAACAGTTTCAGAGATAGTAGATATTCCAGCTATATAAAAATACCTTTAACTTTCAATTGCCTATATGTACCAACTAAAAGACAGAGATTGCTGATATGGATTTAAAAAAATGCTTAGACTAAGTCTACCACTTTAAATATAAAGACTGATAAATTAAAACTAAAGAGACAGTGACTTGAGAACATTATACTAACTCAAATAAGCTAGTCACAATAGAAACATGTACTGCATGGCTCCACTTTTATAACATAAACACTTTTATAATGTAATAAATTTCATAGAAACAGAAAATAGAATGATTGGTTGCTAGGGGACTTGGGGGAGTGGAAGTGGGGAGTTTTCTTGTGAGCACAGAGTTTCAACCAAGTAGGATGGGGGTTCTGGAGATCTGTTATACAACAATGTGCATGCGGTTGACAATATTGTACTAGGGACTTGGAAATTTGTTGAGAGGGAGAATTTTATGTCATATATTTGTTTATTTTCCCCCAATTAAAATTAAAAAGGTAAAGGGAGGGAGAAAGATATACCATGTTGACACTAATCAAAAGAAAGCTAGAATAGTTATATTAATTTCATACAACAGAATAAGAAACGTTATTAGGGATAAAGACGGATATTACATAATAAAGAAGTTAATTCTCCAAAAAGACATTATGTACACCCTGCAACAGAATGTCAAAACACATGAGGCAAAAACTGATAGAACTGAAAGAAGAAATAGACAAATCCACTGCGGTAGTTGGGGACATCAACACACCTCTGTCAGTAATTGACAGATCAAGCAGATAGAAAACCAGTAAGGATATACATGGCCTGAACAATATTGTAAATTAACCAGGTATAACTGACATCTGTAGAATACTCTATTCAAAACCAAGAGAGTACACATTCTTTTCAAGTTCACATGAAACATTTATCAAGATAAAACACATTCTGGGACATAAAACACACATTAACAAATGTAAAATAATAGAAATCATGCAAAATATGTCTTGTAGACCACAATAAAATTAAAGGAGAATTCAATAAGAGAAAGATAGCTGGAAAATTCTCAACTATGTAGAAATTAAATGACACATTTTTAAAAAACTTTTTTGTCAATGAATCTCAGGTGAAAGTTAACCATTTTAGACTAAGTGGAAAGAAAATATATCTTATCAAAATTTGTTTTCCCATTTTTGCAATACTTCACTTAGGAGAATGGTCTCCAGTTCCATCCAGGTTGTTACAAAGGTATTAGTTCATCATTTTTTATGGCAGAGTAATACTCCATGGTATACATATACCACATTTTATTAATCTACTCATGTACTGATGGCACTTGGGTTGTTTTCACATCTTTACAATTGTGAATTGTGCTGCTATAAACATTGAAGTGCAAGTGTCTTTTTTATAAAATGTCTTTTTCCTTTGGGTAGACACCCAGTAGTGGTATTGCTGGATCAAATGGTAAGTATACCTTTAGTTATTTGAGGTATCTCCAAACTACTTTCCATAGAGGTTGTACTAGTTTGCAATATTTCCATCTGACCCTTGCCCAAGCAAACAAAAACATACAATGGGGAAAGGAATCCCCATTCAATAAATTATGCAATCAATAGAGTAAATAGACAACCTACAGAATGGGAGAAAATATTTGCATGCTGTACAGCCAGTAAAGAGCTAATAACCAGAATCTACAAAGAACTCTAGCAAATCAACAGGAGAACATCAAACAACCCTATTAAAAAGTGGGCAAAAGACATGAACAGAAGCTTTTCAAAAGAAGATAGACTAATGGCCAACAAACATATGAAAAAATGCTCAGTGTCTCTAATCATCAGGGAAATGCAAATCAAAACCACAATGAGGTATCACCTAACTCCAGTGAGAATGGCCTTTATCAAAAAGTCCCAAAACAACAGATGCTGGCGTGGATGGGGAGAGAAAGGAACACTAGTCTCATTTTTAAAAGACTTAATTTCTATCCTTCACTAAGTTAATTTTCTTTGAACAAACTAGGGTAATTTGTTTGAAGATTAGTCCCTAACTTACAAAGAGAATTATCATATTCTGAAACAAAAACATAAACTTTACATCTTTCTTGAATACCAACATTTCTATTAAATATAAAATGTTGAGCAGTATCATGCTAGTTTTTATCTCCATCATTGCCATCTTTATCAATATCTGTATGTGCCTAGCTCTCATGAGCTCTCATGAGCTCACAAGATGCCTTGTGTTTCCATCTAAGATCTTTGGGCACGTGAGTAGGGCATAGTATAGCAGCACAAGCAGAAACAGATTGGAACTCAGTCATTTGGAAGAATATCTGTTATTTTCCTCCATTGCTTCACCTTATCCCCTGAATGCTTACCCAATTGCTTTTCAGTCCAGGGGTACTGCTTTTGTGACCTCAAAGCTTTCTCTGAATGGGAAACTTAACTTGGGAGGACCTAGACTCGAATCTACCCTGCTAGGAGGGACCAAACCTCAAAATAATTGCACTCCAGTGTGTGGTGAATCTGGGGAGTCCATTCCAGAGCCCTCTGAATTATAGATTAGGCACTAGGCTGGCTGAGACTTTGTAACTAGTCTCTGCTATGGTTTTTCTCTTGTGCTATCAATTTAAAGTCAATCAAATCCTGGGATTAAATGTATCATTTTTCATCTCAGAGTGTATACTTCTTCGATTTTTACTGAGAAGTTTATATGCCTTTATATAGTTCACAGGTCTGTTTCTCTAGGTTTTCCTTGCCTATGTGATTCACTCCATTACTGTTAATATTTCTGTCCCCAAAAATACAGAATTAAAAAAAAAAACTCTTATGACATTTACAGTTTCCAAATAAATAAATCTATTAAAACTCTCCTCATGTTGTTTTTTATTTATAAACATAATTTATTCTATTCTGGATTTTCTCTTAGCAGCTGCTGTTATCTTCACTGTGTCCCTAGAATATATATTTTATCATAGCTATATTTCTTTGACCACTTTAAGTTCTTCCCACCTTAGAAATAAAATTTTTCATTGATATGCCCATCAGATAAAATATTTCCCACTAGACATGCATTTACTTAGAATCCATTAGAAAAGCAACTTTGGGTCATATTGTGGACCATAAGAGATGCTAGCAACAGTAAATCCATGTCAAGAAGCCTGCATTTTCTTTGTGTTAAACGGTAAAATATATGATCGGGTATCTCATTCTTATTAGTTAGTTGATATCCCTTTGAAGTAATCCAAAATTATTCCCTTAAGGGAAGATGTCATATGCAAAGCAATGGAACTTTTGATTGGCATATCCTTTGCTGACTCTGTCAGTGAAGGTGCTTGAGTGAACACACAAAAGCTGGTGGTGATCAGCTGTTATTCACATGACACTTCTTTCCAGCCCTTTCACTCTTAGGCTTCCTCTGAAAATCTTTAAAACGTGAACTATCAAATATTTTTTTAATCTACATGAACCTCATAGTACTGATTTTAAACAGGTAATAATTGTTTTCACTATATCTTTACATTACAGTATAATTCCAGTTACTATAGTTTTCTTAGAGTGATATGAACTTTGTGAGTTATGACAGTAAGCTATTGATTGTTTAAAAATTATTGTCAATTGAATATAATTTACTTTAAAGCCTCTAAACATTGAATTTCTTTTTTCTTCACATATTGTAATTTTTTGGTGGAAATCATTTTTGTAATAGGGCTTCTTTTTTTTGAGTTTATATATATGTGTGTGTGTGTGTGTGAATATATATATATATATATATACATGAATTTGTATATATATGAATTTTTTAAATTTAAGACAGGGTCTCTATCACTCAGGCTGGGGTGCAGTGGTGCAGTCATAGCTCACAGCAACCTCAAACTCCTGGGCTCAGGCGATTCTCCTGCCTCAGCCTCCCGAGTAGTTGGGACTACAGGTGAGAGCCACTGTGCCTCGCTAATTTTTCATATATTAAGGTCTTGATTTTCCAAGTACAAATGAGCTCTTGAAGGTGCAAATGGCTTTCTCTCCTTCTTCATGCTGTCAGAGTATTTCACACAGAACCATGCACATAGACCCCTCAGTAAATATTTAATTGACTAAAATTCAGATATCTACCTAATTATTTCCGTGTTCTGTCAACATGCTGTGATATAATTTATGTAGATAAATTTGGTGGCATGCTAACTTAAGGCACTCAGGAAATCTGGGCTTGTTTCAGTGTTTTAAAACATTTTTTTTTATTTTTTTATTTCAGCTTATTATGAGGGTACAAAAGCTCAGGTTATATACATTGCCCATGTCCCGTCCATCCCCCTGAGTCATAGCCTCAAGCGTGTCCATTCCCCAGACAGTGCGCCTGGCACTCACCATGTAGTCATACCTCCATCCCCTCCCCACACCCCCCACCTCCCCGAGTCAGCACCTTTAAACATGGCCATTCCCCAGACAGTTCGCAAATGTTGAGTCTAAAAGGGAACATCTGAGTTGTCTGAGGAAACCACTTTTTATTTTATTAAATCACACAGTAGGTAGATTTTTCTGATTTTTATAATTTGTAATTATTTTGGATAAGACTATTACCATCGCATTCCAGTGAAGATTGTTACTGCTTTGCCTTGTAGTAGTGACTGTCAGTAGTTTCTAACTCCCCTTATAGACCTGGAGACCTGAGAGTGATGTGTGCAGACACTGAGAAAAATCCAAAACTAATGATCAGTAAAATGGGAAGAATGCTGTGGATCTACCTTTTAACCTCCAGGTGCGACTGGCTTAGAGACTGCCTGTTTACAGGCGGGTTAAAGGTAGATCCACAGCATTCTTCCCATTTTTCTGATCATTAGTTTTGGATTTTTCTCAGTGTCTGCACACATCACTCTCAGGTCTCCAGGTCTATAAGGGGAGTTAGAAACTACTGACAGTCACTACTACAAGGCAAAGCAGTAACAATCTTCACTGGAATGCGATGGTAATAGTCTTATCCAAAATAATTACAAATTATAAAAATCAGAAAAATCTACCTACTGTGTGATTTAATAAAATAAAAAGTGGTTTCCTCAGACAACTCAGATGTTCCCTTTTAGACTCAACATTTATAGATTATGTTTTTAAAAGAAACACATAGCAAAAATATGGTATCTTAGTTTCTGAGGGTTTAGCAATCTGTTGAAAAAGATGTGATGGCCCTAGACAAATGTTCCATCTGCTTTTAATGAATAAATTCCCAAATTGTGGAGATAAATCTCAAACTAATGGGTTTGACAAATCCCTGAAATAGACAGTCAACAAGGTCAAGTAAAACATTGCATTAGCTCAGACCTGGAGTATATGATTGTCTCCAATAGCTATGTGAGCCTGAACAAAAAGCTAAACCAACAGACACTCAGTATTTTCATCTGTAGAATAGACGCATGCATGGACTATAGCTTAAATCTGTGGTAGTTTTGTTGTCTCCATCTTAACTATTAGGTTTTCCCATGAAGAAAACTCCATAAGATAGTGTCGCTTCCTGTAAACAGATACGCGATAGCCAAGAAGAAGAGTTTCACACTCAAGAGTTTTGCATTCCCAAGATACTGAACCCCAGACCATTCATCTTGAGATTGAGATCTATTCACTGTGTGTACACATGAAACCTTCTCTGGAATGAGGAACCCCAATAGTTAATGACATTTTTTTCTAAATGGTGAGATTTGGAGACTATGCATCTTTTACCACATCATCATTTGAAATTTCACGTTTTAATTTCTCTTTTAATAAATTGATTTCTTTTTTGAAGAGCAAAAAAGAATAGAGGGAAAGCATACAGATCTCTCAAAGATTATATTATTTTTGTTGCTGTTTTTTTGTTTTTGTATTACTTTTAAAAATATATATATATTTAATTATTATGAGTACATAATAGTTGTATATATTTGTAGGACACATGTGATGTTTTGACACAGGTATACAGTATGTATTGATCAAATCAAGATAATTGGGGTATCCATCACCTAAAGTATTTATTATTGCTTTGTGTTAACAATATTACAATTTCACTCTTTTATAATAGTTAAATTATATCGTAACTTATTGTTGACTATAGTCACTTTGTTGTATTATTAAACATTGTTCATGTATTTTTGTACTCATTAACCATCCCTACTTTATCCCCTCTCTGTGCTACCCTTCCCAGCCTCTGGTAACCATTATTCTACTCTTCTTCTCCATGATATCAATTGTTTTTAACTCCTGCATATGAGTCAGAATATATGAGATTTGTCTTTCTGTGCCTGGCTTATTCCACCTTACTTAATGTTGTCCCATTCCATCTATATTGTTAAAAATGGCAGGATTTCATTCTTTTCATGGCTATATAATATTCCATTGTGTGCATGTACCACAATTTATTTATCCCCTTATCTATTGATGGACATTTAAGTGAATTTCAAATCTTGGCTATTGGGAATAGTGCTGCAGTAAACATGAGAGTGAAGATATCTTTTCAGTATACTGATTGCCTTTCTTTTGGATATATACCCACCCAGTGGATCGCTGGGTCATATAGTAGTTTTATTTTTAGTTTTCTGAGGAACCTCCAAACTGTTATACAAAGTGGTTGCACTAATTTACAGTCCCAACAGCAGTGTATGAGGGTTTCCCTTTCCCTACATCCTCACCAGCATTTGTTATTGCCTGTCTTTTTGATAAAAACCATTTTAACAGCATTGGGTGATATCTCACTGTAGTTTTGATTTGCATTTCCCTAATGACTAATGATGTTGAGCATTTTTTTCATATTCCTGTTGGCCATTTGTATGTTTTCTTTTGAAAAATGTCTCTTCAGATCTTTTGCCCATTTTTAGATCAGATTATATGATTTTTCCCTATTGAGTTGTTGGAGCTCCTTATATATTCTACCCTGGAAAGATGGGTAGTTTGGAAATATTTTTTATCATTCTTTGGTTTGTCTCTTCATGTTGTTGTTTCCTTTGTTGTGCAGAAGCTTTTTAGCTTGATATGATCCTAGTTGTCCAATTTTGTTTTGGTTGCCCGTGCTTCTTGGGTATTATCAAGAAGTCCATTCCTAGGCCAATGTCCTAAAACATTTCCTCAATGTTTTCTTTTGTTAGTTTCACAGTTTTCAGTCTTAGATTTTTAAGTCTTTTATCCATTTTGACTTATCCATTTTGAATTTTGTATATAGTGAGAGCTAAGGATCTAGTTTCATTCTTCTGCATATGGATATCCTGTTTTCCCAGCACCGTTTATTGAAGAGACTGCCCTTCCCCATTGTATGTTCTTAGCATCTTTGTTTAAGATAAGTTCACTGTAGATGAATGGATTTATTTCTGAATTCTCCATTCTGTTCTATTTGTCTATGTGTCTGTTTTTGTGTCAGTACCATGCTGTTTTGCTTATACAGTTCTGTAGTATAATTTCAAGTCAGGTAATGTGATTCTTTCAGTTTTGTTCTTTTTGCTCAGGATGGCTGATCTTATAATTAGAGAAACCTAAAGACTTCACAAAAAACTGTTAGAACTGATAAACAAATTTAGTAAAGTTGAAGTTTACAAAATCAGCATATAAAAATCAGTAGCATTTCTATATGTCAACAGCAAACAATATGAAAAAAGAAACTAAGGAAGTAATCTCGTTTACAATATCTACAAATAAAATAAAATACCTAGAAGTAAACTTAACCAAAGAAGTGAAAGATCTCTAGAATGAAAACTGTAAGTCATTGAAGAGGACACCAAAAAATGGAAAGTTATTTCACGTACACATATTGGAAGGATCGATATTTTAAAATGTTTATTGCTTTTTAAAAAGATCTCTACTATCAGATGATCTTATATGAGAATTACACAGAATTCTATCTCATTCTTTGATTAATCGGTTAGAAAACAGTATATGTATATGTGATTTCTTTTTGAGAAATAATAAAATAATAATCCTTCTATTTTTTCATGATACAAAGAAATTTTAAAAACACAAAGTATTTTCTGTGGTCTTCAGTGAGTGAATTACTCCCATGCGTAATGGATGGATGTTAATTCATTGCAAAGATTAGATCACGTATGCTGCTACCCTACTCTTCCATGGTGGACTTCACAGATTAGGTGTAAACACCATTCGAATCCTTCTTAGCACAGCACTTCAGGTATCACTGCAAAGCCTCCAAGGATGGCCGTCAAGGCAAGTTCACTTACTAACTCAAATCTACAAATTCAAAACCAAAACCCACATCATGGCACAAAGACCTCCATGAGCTGACTCCTGCCTACTGTTCTAATGCTGTCTCCGATGATTGTCCTTCATTTTAGACATGCCTGAGAACTTTGCTAAAATATGTTGCTTTCTCACTCTGCACCAAAAACATGCTAGTTCCTCTCTGTGGTTTGTCTTCCTGGCAAGTTTGTCCCAGGAGGTCCATTCATATTCACCCCTTATTTAAGCTCACATGTCACCTGTTCCACAGAGCCACCACAACATCACGACTTTCTAGACAGAATTAAGCCTTCTTTTTTTTTTTTTTTTCACCTATCTCCTCTTTGTTTCCTGCCTCAGATTTCCTGCCTCTAGGCCTACAGGTCAGCTGTTGGTTTTGTTCATCTTGAGGTTTCTAGTGTTGAGCAAGATGCATAGAACTAAATAGATATCATAAGTGAATGACTAGAAAAATGAATCAATAGTTTATTTTCTCAGATTTAAAGAATAAAAGTATCCCCAAAACAGTAAAGTATTATGACTAAAGCTTAGTAGTCAGAATAAGCTAGAAAATGCTGTTAGAAACAAAAAATGTCCAAATCTTAAAGCTTTACTTTGCACTCATGCAAAATCAGGTGTGTGCCATAGCGGCTGTCCAGGTCAGGGGTCTTCTGGGCGATTCAAGCAGATGCTAGCTCCATCACCCTGTGGCTTCCTCATCTTTAACTTACAGTCTCCTCAGTTGACAAGACAAGGAGAAAGAGCACAGAAGGGTCTCATGTGGCCTACGGAACACATGAGCCCTGAAATGGTGCAGAGCGTCCTCACTCATTTCTCATAAACTGGAATTAGTCACATGGTTACACTTCATCACAAGGGAGAGTAAAAGTGTAATATTTCCCTGGAACAGGAGAGGATAGTCACATGGGGTTGAGCATTCTTAGTCCTTACCATCGCAATGTTTACGGAACAGGTACAATTGTATTAATTTGGGGTATGGAACATAGAAATAATAGGTAAGAGTATAAACAGTAAATAAACAACTGTGAATCCATTGTGGGCAATAGAATCTGCCTTTGTAGGATCCTAATTGGTTGTGAAAGGGAAAAGAATGATCTTTGGATCCTATAAAATAACAGGACTTCCAGGTTTGCACAGAAAGGAAAAGAAAAGAAATACAGTTACTGCACATGGCAATGATTTATAGAGGTGACTTAGCTTAGAGAACAGGTGAGTGAGTAAGAAATTATAACTATCTTCAAACTGCTAATGTGGTTTCATATGACTGGACACGTTGCAGCAGAAAGGACTAAGCATAGGCTGTCTGAAAAAGTTCATAGTTTCTGCAAGTGTTGCAGAATGTCCTAACAAGGGAAGATAAAAAATCTATTTAGTGGTTCATCAATTTTTCTGATTCAGATTTAGTGTAGTATTGTGGAAAGAATGCAGAATTAAGTCTTCAAAGTTCTAGACATGGTTCTATTAAGAAATGCCTGAGTCATTTTTATAAGTTATCCAAGCACTCTGTGCCTCAATTTATTATTCTATAAAATGATGAAAAATCAAAGACATGAGCTTTTAGATCTATTCCAATTCCAAAATTCTGTAATTTCTGTAAATCACTTATTTATTCATATATTCTTCCATAAAGATCAGGTGCAACAATTAAGTTTAAAATACTTAAGAAAATCACTTCCTGGTGTTACTCCAAAGCCACCTTTCACCTTCCTCATTATCTGTGTGAAGTTTCGGGCTTCCTTTTTCTTGGTGCACCTTTTTTCTTTAAAAGGAGATTACCAGGTGTTGAACAAGCTTGTTAAAATCATTAGTGCCTAATTGAAACTTTCTCCTTGAAGCAATCAGAATAAATGAAAAGACATTGAAATATGAAGAGATTGAAAGTATGCAGCTGTCCAAATAATGTATTGTAGGCAGGAAATACTCACTTATTCATGGGGTCCTCCCATAGTTACAGCCAATGAATGAAAGAGGTCTCCCTTGGCCATGCCTTAACAAAAAAACCCAACTGTTTCAAGATAGAAATTATTTAGCTCTGATTTTACATAAGTTTCAAAATACCAAGATGATTTATTTCTTACAAGGCCATTTGAAAACTGAGAGATAGAAACAGAGCTTTTTTCATATCTTCCAGTAGCCGATAGTAGTTTAATCTATAAAGACAAGATTTGACATATTTACATTGTCATAGAAGATTATAAAGCCTTTTTTACTTTTGTCCTCCAATCTATAGGTTTTTCTTTATCTCATATATTGGCTCCTAGAAAGAATACATTTTTCTCAAAAATCCAAAAATCCAAGAAAACAGCTTAAAGTTTATTGTCCCCTAAGGTTTAGAATTTGTCTGAATGACTTTGCCTGATGCAGACATCCACATTGGAACTGGTGCTTATAGTGTTTGAAGGCTAATCTTAGAGAGAGGGGAAGCCAGATTCAGTCCTCAGGGACATAGCGGACCTTTACCAACCATTTGGTGTGAACCAAAAGGCCAGGTTGGATGCCATAGGGAGGTGACACAGGGGTTCTGGGGACATAGAAATGGCCTTCCAGCCTGCCCTCTGATTGTTCTGGCCATGTGTCCTAGTCAGCTTGGGCTGCCATAACAAAATACCATAGATTGTGTGGCATAAACAACAAACATTTATTTCTGAAAGTTCTGAAGGCTGGGCAGTCCAAGATCAAGGTTCCTACCTATCCCATTTGTGGTAAGAGCCTGATTCCTAATTTACAAAGGTATGCCTTTTTGCTGCATCCCCACATGGTAAAGAGAAAGACCATCTCTCTAGTTTTCTTACTTATAAGGGCACTAATCCTTTCCATGAGGGCTCCAACCTCATGACCTAATCACCTCTCAAAGGCCACACCTGTCAATACCATCACTTTATTAGTCAGAGCTCTCCAGAGAAACAGAACAAATAGAATATAGATAGATATATAAGAGGGGATTTATTATGGGATTTGGCTCACATATTTATAAGGGCTGAGAAGTCCCATAATATGCTGTCTGCAAGCTGGAGAATCAGGGAAGCCAGTGGTGTAATTCAGTTCAATTCCAAAAGCCTGAGAATGGGGCAGATTCCAAAGGCCTAATGTCTGCAAGCAGGAAATGGATGCCTCAACTCAAGAAGAAAGAGAGTCGACCTTTACGCAGTCTCTGTTCTATTTGGCCTTCAAAGGGATAATGCAGGCCCATGTTGGCCAAGGTAGATCTTATTTTCTCAGTCTACTGACTCAAGTGCTAATCTTTTCTTTAAACAGTCTCATAGACACACCCAGAAATAATCCTTTACCAGCTATCTGTGCATTCTACAGCCCAGTCAACTGACACAAAATTAACCAACATAATCACACGAGGGATTATGGTCTCAACATATAAATTTTGGAGAGACACAAACTTTCAGTGCATAGCATCATGGCTCTCCTCAGGAGTGCTCTGTTCTCTCTCAGATAAGCCAGAGGCACAAGGTATCAATCCAGAGGGTTCTTTCAGAGGTGTTCACCTTTTTGTGACCTATGCATTAAGAATCATTTTCACCTTGTTTTGGTGTTCTATTACACAGTAGGGTGACTATAGCAAATAACAATGTGGTATATGTTTCACTGCTGGAAGAAAGGATTGTGAATGTTGTCACCCCACAAAGAAATGATAAATGTTTACAGTGATGGATATGTTGATTACTCCAATTTGATCATTATACATGCATTGAAACACCACATTGTACCCCCCGCATGTGTACAATTAATGCCAATTATAAATTGAAATTTGATTTTTAAAAAGAATCACT
Organism: Lemur catta; assembly: GCF_020740605.2. Taxonomy (NCBI): domain Eukaryota; kingdom Metazoa; phylum Chordata; class Mammalia; order Primates; family Lemuridae; genus Lemur; species Lemur catta. The sequence goes on from NC_059135.1 coordinate 98,021,721, forward strand.
TTTGCCTCTTCTAAGTCCTGTTGTCCTGCTGCTCAGAGCTGACCACGTTCCAGACACAATTCATGTCCTGGAACAAGCCACTCAATTTTTAGCTCTCCAAGGATGTTGTAGAAGATAGTATCATATAGCATAATGAGAAAGAGCTTTGTGAAAAGAAGAAGAGGTTTTGGATAATCTTGAGTAAACCAATGTTACTGAGCGCCCTCTGCTCATTTGGCAAAATTATAGTAAAGGATGTGTTGCTGTTGCTTTTGCTTTGGGGTGACTGTGCCCAGCTTTGAGATAAATCCTGAATGGTTCAGGCCAACCCTACTGATAGGCTTACCAGTGAGCATGCAACTTTTTTCAGCCAGCAAAATGTGAGGTAACTCTGCAGACGACCTCTGGAAAAGAGTTTTACTCCTGTATACAAAGTACCTGCAATAACTTTCCCTTATGCAAAGCTATTATGAGACAACATGAAGCAGTTGGTAGCACCAGCCACTTTGTGGAGATGAGACCATCAGTCTAGAAACAAAGAATGGCATGTGCAGGATGGCCCCGCAGAAAGATGGGGATGCCTAGGTTCCTAAAGACACTGATCAGTTTCTGAGATGTTCCTTGGAATGCCAACTTTAGAACATGTTAAATACACAAGCAGGGCTTTAAGGGACAGCTAATTTGCTGCTCCTTTTCACCAGATGTATCCTCATTAATAGACCCGCCCATCTCAGTTCTCACCCCACACTCATTTGTCAGTGACAGGGATAGACATTCCTAGCTCTGAAGCCTGTGGCCCTCAAGATAAAGGAAGCAATTTTTCTTCCAACCATTTTTGTATTGTTTTGTTTTGTTTCTCAGGAGGACGGGCAGTATATCTGTGAGCAGAATAGCCTCTTGAATTTCCTTCATCTTTTCCAGGAGACATAGTACTATTTCTTTCTACCTCTCTTCTCTGATAAGCAATCATTCAAATTCAATAGTAAGTCTGTGCTGTATTTCACTAGGTCACAAATCAAAGCTTATCCCTAACAAAGCCATCATATCCACAAGGTGATTTTTCAAAACCCTTTATATGTCTACATCTAATTATTAGTCTAAGTGATATCAGTCCATTTCTAACACAGATGGTGGTATAAGAGCAATGAATTCCATCTGGACCAACCAGATGGGCAAATGGGATTAAAGTTATACAGATGGAAATTATAGGCTTTAGAAAAAATTCTGACTTTTTAGACTTTTTTAAGAAATGGCAACATAGTTGCTTATCTGATGATGACATCTGCCTTCTAATATAAGAACATTACAGTAGGAAAACCCAGTTCTTGCCACTTAACTTACTTCCAATTTCAGAGTTTGTAAAATTTAAAACTTCCCATAAGAACAATATTTACATAAGTTTAGGTTGTCTATAGAAATTGTAGAAATAGAAATTATTTAAATTGAAGGGTGTAAATATCTATGTAATTTAAGAAATATAGATAAATTAGATTTATCAAATTTATCCAGTCTTAGTGTTAATATGTATGTGTGTGTATATATATATAAATTTAAGAGTGTTGATATATATTTAAATTAGGCATGCTGCTATTTATATAAGTTTAGGGATGTAAATATTTATATAAGTTTAGGGTTGTGGATATTTGTATAAGTTAGACATGTAAATAGCTATATAAGTTAGGCTATAAATAGCTATTTAAGTTGAAAATATAGATATCTGTACAAGCTTAGGGACATAAATAACTGCAAAGTTAGGGGTATAGATATTTATATAAGTGTTGGAAGGTAAATATCTGTGTAAGTTTAGATTTGTAAATATCTATTTAAGCCTATGGATGTAGATATCTATTTAAATTAAAGTGTAAATATCTATTTAAGCTAGAGTATAGATATCTATATATTTCCTGTTCTATTCTTATAAATCATGGATAACATCTTTGAACACTAAATGAAAAGATACAATAGTTATTTTTTCCTCACAGTGTTCTAGGAGCCTAGATAAAACAGAAAGACTTCCTTGTACACAATTTGCCAATTATTATTTCTTAGAAATTAATCAAATTCATGTTTTTCCAGCACAGATATGATATAGTGATAAATATGGTCTATCACTATGGGGTTTCAATTAAAGATATCTAGGTTCAAGTATTTTTTTCTGCACCATATTATATATGTGACTTGCTTTACTATTCAATACAATAAAAACAACCTTGGTGAGCTGTAAGAATGAAATAGGAGGCAGAAGAAAACATCTAGCAGATTTTGTCGCTTAGGCATTTCTGCCACAAACCCTTAAATCGACTGGGTGAAAACATGGCCCTGCTGGAGCATGTGATGCTCTGAATTTCTCTTGTGAAAGTCACATACACATCTTGAAAATGAGGAGGTGCCCAAGTGGGGCCACCAGAGACAGAAGATGGAGGATCCCCCATAAAAAGAAACTAACAGAAGTCCCCTCAGTCCTTAGAAGGCAGTGGGCTCACATGAAAAAAAGAATAGGTCAAACGTCTACAACCAAAAGTCATTCTTATCATGAATCAAAACTAGTATCTCAAGTAGTATTCCTACATTTTAGTTTCCTTATCTGCAAGATGATAATAAATATGTACTCACTTACTGAGTTAAGAATCTACCAGACCTCTATGAGAAACTTAAATAAATCTATATTACGACAGGAGGCAATATTAGCCAGACATTGAGTGGGTTGTTCTTGGGGTGGGATGAGGAGGAAAGGGTACAAATGCTGAGCACCACCTTTGTGCCACCATGGTAAGTGCTGTGTCTCTAAATACAGTACCTGATTTCATCTTTACAATAACAAAGCATACATAGGGATATTAATTTGCAAATGTGAAACTAAGAGTCACAGAGATTAAGTAACCAATCCTAGTTTATACAGCAAATAAGTGAAAAAGTCAGACAGGTGATGCCAGCCAGTCTGCCTTCAATTACAAAGTTTAAGTATAATATTTCAAAATCTGCGTAGCACTGTGATTGTCCCCCTGAAAAACTGAATATATTCTGGACCACATTGCTCATTTTTATTTTGTCAAATACCCCTACTTAGGGCCAACTGCCCACAGATGTTCTAACACACAGGCTGAACTTTCACAGACCTGCCCTCTCATGTGTTTTCTCTGTGTTTACTTGATATGTGGCTTTAGCATCCATATGAAGAGATGTAACAGACCTGTAACGCGCAAGACTCGTAAACGCAAACAGGACTCCGTGGCCCAGTAAAACAAGCTCTCACTTTTCTACGGTTCTGTTCACTTACCCGTGTTATGATTTACTACAGTGTGCCGTTTTATCAAGACTCACACAACATTCCTCAGGAAGCAATTCTTAAAGCTATTCTGTACGTTAGGGAACATCATAAAATCCACCGGTGCAGTATGTTAGTGTAAGAATTCCATCAGGATAAGTGGCATATTTTATCTCGTCAATGAGGATCAAGTAAGTTTTTTTGGCAAAACAATTGATTTACATAAATAGCCTTTTATCATTCCACAAAAAATTTTAAACTGTGCCCTCCCTTTTATCTTCCAATCTTACTTTTGGCTTTCAGCCTTTCTCACTTAGATTTTTTAATAAACCCCCTTCCTTAAATTTTTTCCGTTCTCTCCTTCCAAACTATCTTCCAAATGGCTTTATGAGGGAGATTTTTGAGAGACAAATATTACGTATCAGAGTCTTGTGCAATTCTTGAATATTTTCTGATTCCCTAGAAATTAAAATCATCATTAGGTGCAAGTCCTTTGAGAGGCTTTCCTGAGGAGTTTTCCCACTGTCCTCCAAACATGTCATACTCTGCATTAGCTACATTTAACTACTGTAAGCTCGCTAGTGCTTCTTGTATTTGCACACCATTAATCCACAGAATTGGGACGCTCCCCCCTTCGTTTCCCATGTGAATAATTCTTGCCTGTGTCTTAACACTTAGCTCAGTTGTAATACTCATGACAAAACCTCCTGATACCTAAATTGTGGATTGAGTGTCTTTGTTCTGTATTTCAGGGGACCTTTGCTTCACTTTCTCTAGTGCCAACATTCAATTAGCGCACCCTGGAAGAGCCATATTGATTTAAAAAAAAAGCTGAAAGCCTTATGTGCCAACTGAAAAATTAGCTGTTGCACCAATCCATGTAAGTGCCCCACCATGAATAACCAGGACTCCTTGGCCATTCGCCTGGGATCTGCCACACCTCCCTCAAATTCAGAAGCTAAATAAGGCCAACAAGATCTTGCTCCAGTGCTACAATTAGTGGTCAGTACCTATGGTCATGTTGTGAATTATTTTGACTATCACCCCTGCCTCTATCATACCACTGGGATAGTTCAGGATAATGGTTAAAATATGTCTATCTTCCCATAGTAGCTGTACTTTGAAGAAAAAAGCTCTGTCATATACATCCTCTTATGACAAGCATCTGGAGACATGCTTAGCAAAATATAGGTAGCTGATGAATGTTTCATGAATGAATGAATGAATAAAATTATGTAGAATGCAGCCATTGACATGCTGGCTACAGTGCAAAGCCCTTCACCAAAATTCAATCATCCAAAGCTTCACAGAGCAGAGGTGATGCCTTCCTAAAACAAGCATCCAACTCATTTATGTTTTTAAACATTTGTTAATTGTGGTACACATACACATACATATATATACATGTATATATGTATATATACATGTACATATATACATATATCTCAGGTTATGTATATATACACACACATATATACATATGTGTGTGTGTGTGTGTGTGTGTGTGTGTGTGTGTATATATATATATATATATATATATATATATATAACCTGAGATACTAATTAGTCAAAAGTGAAACAAATGCCTTATGTCAGTCTTTCAAGTAGTTCCCAGACAGGTTAGAACAGACACACTACAAGAACCAGTAATTGGTGCATAATGTCTGCTTTGCTTCTGCAAGCAATGACCAGGGGCCCTGGTGGGGGACACAGAGGATGATTCAAGACTGTCGCTGTGCTGGAGAAGAGTAGGGCATGAGCAAGTAAAGATGACACAAAGTTTTGCATCATATTCAGGTTGCCTTTTTCTTGATATGGTATTTGCTTGGTTGTTGTAAACCTTTAGCTGTTTTTCAGAGTTCTGGAAAAGTTAGTTCTGATGGTTTCTGCTTCCTTTTTGTTGTTTCTATTGGGAGGATGAGAGGTGGGAGCCGCCTACTCTGCCATTTTGCCAACATCACTCCAGACAGTGCAGGTATTCTTTATGAAGCACATACCACTGCTTTATGCATTAAATTTCTCCTTTCTTCACTTTTGTCATTGTTATGATTTAGCATTTGTATTATACTTTCTGTTTCTAATGAATCTTAGAACCACAGTGGGGCACTGTACCATATTATATACCAGTTTCTGTACACAGCCTACTAAGGCCACATTAAAAGAGTTCAGAGAAATCCTGAAGAAATCTGCCAGTGAAGAGAATATTTTCTCCCAATCTGTAAGTTGCCTATTTACTCTCTTGGTTATTTCCTTGGCTGTGAAGAAGCTTTTTAATTTCATGAAGTCACATTTATTTGTTTTTGTTGTTGCTGTATGCGTCTCTGAGGTCTTAGTCATAAATTCTTTGCCTAGGCCTATATCTAGAAGAGTTTTTCCTATATTTTCTTCTAGAATTTGTATGGTTTCATGCCTTACATTTAAACATTTAATCCACCTGGAATTAATTTCTGTATATGGTGAAGGATGGAAGTCCTGCTTCATTCTTTTGCATGTGGCTATCCAATTTTCCTAGCACAGTTATTAAATAGGGAATCCTTTCCCAGTGTATGTTTTTGTTTGCTTTGTCGAAGATCAGTGGGTCGTAGCTATATGCTTTTCTTTCTAGGTTCTCTATTCTGTTCCATTGGTCTGTTTCTACTTCGATATGAGTACCATGCTGTATTGGCTACCACAGTCTTGTGGTATAATTTGAAGTCAGGTAATTTGATGCCTCTAGATTTGTTATCTTTGCTTAAGATTGCTCTGGCTATTAGGGCTCTTCTTTGCTTCTGTATTAAGTTCAAGAGTATTTTTTCTAGGTCTGTGAAATAAGAAATTGGTATTTTCATGGGAATTGAGTTGAATCTGTAAATCACTTTGGGCAGTATGGACATTTTAACAATGTTAATTCTACCAATCCATGAGCATGGGCTGTTTTTCCCTTTGTGTCATCTACGACTTCTTTCATCAGTGTTTTATATTTCTCTCCTTGTACAAACCTTTCACTTCCTTGGTTAAGTATATTCCTAAGTATTTTATTTTCATTGTAGCCATTTTAAATGGTATCAAGTCCTTGATTTGACTCTCAGCTTGACTGTTATTAGTATATAGAAATGCTACTGATTTATGTACACTCATTTTGCAACATAAGACTTTGCTAAATTTATTTGTTAATTCTAGAAGTCCTTTGGTAGAATAATTAGGGTATTCTAGATACAAGATAATATCATCAGCAAACAGGGATAGTTTGACATCCTCTCTCTGGATAGGACTTCCAGTACTATGTTGAATAGAAGTGGCAAAAGTAAGCACCCTTGTCTTGTTCCAGTTCTTAGGCAGAATGCCTTCAAGTTTTCCCCATTCAGTGTGATATTGAACATAGATTTGTCATATATGCCTTTTATGGTTTTGAGGTATGTTCCTTTTATGCTTAGTTTGTTGATGGTTTTCATCATGAAAAGGTGCTGGATTTTGATTTCTTTTTTTTTTTGCATCTATTGAGATGATCATATGGTCTTTGTTTGCTTCTTTTTATGTGATGAAACACGTTTATTGATTTGCGTATATTGGACCGTCCTTGAATCCCTGGAAGGAACCCCATTGATCATGGTGAATTAATATCTTTTTGATGTGCTGTTGAATTTGGTTTGCTTGTATTTTTTTGAGAGTTTTTGCATCTATGTTCATAATGGATATTGGTCTGTTTTTTTTGTTGTTGCCGTGTGTCCTTTCCTGGCTTTGGTATCAAGGTGATACTGGATTTGTAGCATGAGTTAGCGAGAATTCCCTCCTTCTTGATGTTACAGAATAATTTCTGTAGAATCAGTGCAGTTCTTTGTAGATCTTGTAGAATTTCGCTGTAAATCTGTCTGGTCCAGGATGGTTTTATTTTTGTGGAGGAGATTTTTATTATTGCCAAAATTCTACTACTCGTTATTGGTCTCTTCAGAATTTCTATGTCATCCTAATTCAGGCTTTAGAGGTTGTGTGTTTCCAGGAATTTATCCATTTCCTCTAGGTTTTTTAGTTTGCATGCATAGAGGTTTCTGCAGTAATCATGGGCATTTTATATTTCTGAGATATCAGTTCTAATGTCTCATTTTCCCCTTCTGATTGAGATTATTTGAATCCTTTCTTTTCTTCTTCTATTTTTTTTGTTACTCTTGCTAGTCCTCTATCAATCCTGTTTATCTTTTCAAAGAAACTACTTTTTGTTTCCTAGATACTTTGCGTTTTTTGTTTGTTTGTTTTGGTTTGGTTTGGTTTGGTTTCCATTTCTTTTACTTCTACTCTGAGCTTTGTTATTTCTTTTATTCTACTGGATGTAGGTTTAATTCATTCTTCTTTTTTTAGTTCATTGAGATTTGATATTAGGTTGTTAATTTTGTGATATTTCTGCCTTTTCCGTGTAAGCATTTAAGGCTATGAACTTTCCTTTTAGCAAAGCTTTTTCTGGATCCCATACATTGTGAAAGCTTATGTTCCTTTTGTCATTCAATTCAAACAAGCTTTTGATTTGCATCTTAATTTCATCATTGACCCAAAGATTTTTCAACACCAAGTGACTTAATTTCATGATTTTGTGTGGATTTGAGAGTTCCTCTTGGAATTGATTTCTATTTTTATTCCACTGTGGTCTGAATAGATACATGGTATGATTTTGATTTTTCTGAATTTGCTGAGATTTGTTTTGTGGCCTAAGATATGATCAATTTTTGGAAATGTTCCATGTGTTTATAAGAAGAATGTATATTCTGGAGTTTTGGGGTAGAGTGTTCTCTAAATGGTTGTTATGTCCATTTGTTCTAGAGTCCCAATTAAGTTCAATGTTTCTTTGTTGATTTTCTGCTTCAATGATCTGTCCAGATTTGTCAGTGTTGTGTTGACAAGTCCCCAGCTATCACTGTTTATTTCTTTGCTTAGATCTAGTAGAATTTATAAATCTGGGAGCTCCTCCGTTAGGTGCGTGTGTATTTAAGATTATGTCTTCTTGCTGAATTTCTCCTTTTATCATTACATCAAAACCATCTTTTTTTTCTCTACTATTATTGATACAATGTCTGTTTTATCTGATATGAGAATGGCTATACTGGCTCACTTTTGGTTTCCATTTGTGTGGAATATTTTTTCCATCTCTTTACCCTGAGTCTGTACATCATACATGCAGTTCCTCATTGATCAAAATGCTGTTATGCACCACATGACTGTACCGCATGATCATACCATGCCAAATCTAAAGAAGTTAGTCTCATGGAAGTGGAAAATAAAACAGTGGTTACCAGAGACTGAGGAGGATAACAGGGAGAAGGTTAAAGGTTAGTCAACAACTATCAGTTACCAGAGGCTGAGGGAGGGTAAATAGGACGGGGATAAATGTTAGTCAACAACTACAGAGTGCTAGTTACATAGGAGGAATAAGTTCTCTTTTATTGCACAGTTGATTGACTATAAACAATAACGTATTGTATATTTCAAAATACCTGGAAGAAAATATTTTTATTTTCTCACCACAAAGAAATGATAAATGTTCAGAGTGATGAATTTCCTATTTATCCTAATTTCATGATTACACAATATATACATGTACCAAAACTTGACATTATACCCCATAAAAATATACAATTATTTTGTGTCAATTAAAAATAAAACTAAAAATAATAGAAAGCAAAGCACAATTTTAAAAATAAGCAAAATTTTGCATACACACTTCTCAGGGAAGATCTATAAGCATCCAATAAGGATATTAAAAATTGTTTAAAATCATTAGTTTCCAAGAAAATGCAAATTAAAGATACAGTGCAATAGTACTACATACCCACCAGTATATCTATAATTCAAAAGACAGGCAATAGCGATATTCTTTCATGTTCAAATGGATGTAGAAAAACTGAAACTCTATGTATTGCTATGGGGGAGATAAAATGGTATTGTCACTTTATAAAATAATTTTTCAGTTTCTTATAAAGTTAAGCACAGTATTCTCATATCACTCAGAAATTCCACATCTAGGTACATAATCTCAAGGAAATGTAAATATATCTTCAATAAAATACTTGTGTGTGAATGAGTCTTATAACAGTTTTACTCATAGTAGTCTAAAACTTAAAGCAACCCAAATATTCATCAGTAGGTGAGTGAGTAAACAAATTGAGGTATATCCATAGAATGGAATACCACTCAAAAAAAAAAAAAAAAGGTAGGGGAGGACATAGTGGCTTATGTCTGTAATCCTAACACTTGGGAAGGCCAAGGCAGGAGGATCACTTGAGGCCAGGAGTTCCAGGCAAGCCTGAGCAAGAGGGAGACCCTGTCTCTACAAATAAAAAATTCAAGTATGAGCTGAGAGTGGTGGCATGCACCTGTAGTCTCAGCTACTTGGGATGCTGAGGTGAAAGGATCGCCTGAGTACAAGAGTTTGAGGTTGTAGTGAGCTATGATGACACCACTGTACTCTACCTGGACTACAGAGTGAGACCTTGTCTCAAAAAAAAAAAAAAAAAGGAACTAACTACTGATTAATATAACAATGTAAATGGATCTCAAAAACATTACACTGAGAAAAAGAAGCCAGTCACAAAGAATACATAATACATAATTCTGTTTATTTTAAATTCCAGAAAAAATGCAACTCAACTACAGTAACAAAAAAGCAGATTTGTACATGCCTGATAAAAGGGATGATAGGGAAGTTCTTCTGCAAAAGGGCATGAAAGTGTCCTCCAGGATGATATGGGAACTTTTTATGTCTTGATTATAGCAGTGGCTCCATATGTGCATATATTTATCAAAACTCATTAAGCCAAACTCCCAGATCTATGCTTTTTATTGTATGCTAAATAGGCTCAATTAAAAATAACTAAATGGCTGAGGAAGTTAGGCTTACAGAAGACAATCCAAATATTATAAAACTTCACAGAGTCTAAAATATATAATTGAGAAAATTCAAGAGGCTTAATAAAAATGTACAACTTCTTCATCTTCAACAGCATGAAGTTAATGAAAACATTAAATTTACAAAAAAAAAAGACTTTAGTTTTCTAAAGTTGTTTGCAATCATGTTACCTCTGACATTGACCTTTCAGGTATCTTTTAGAAACCTTTTGTGGTAAAGAAATTATTACCTCAAATATAGCAATTTCTTTATTGTATTTTAATTTTTTGCTATAAGTTTCAAGTAAAATTAACTTTAACAATTTTTTTAGAAATAATTCATAGTATGCTTTTAATAGTTGTAACTATCCATCTATCTGCCTATATGTTTACCTACCAATTTCTTTATAGGTATCCATCCATCCATCCAAACATTTATCCATTTATTGACCTAAAGGCTTAGAATGAAGACAAGTATGTTGGCTTATTCTACAGCAATAGTGATCCTCTTCTAGTCAGCAGAATTCAGAAAGCGAAAATTCTGATGTGCGTTCACATAAGGTTCTAAATTTGGTTTGGATTCTGACATCCATATTTACTCCAGATTTTGATATGGAATGAATGATATTGAGGGAAAAGCACTGTTTTGATGATTTTGATTCAGGACAAAGTTACATGGGAGAGAGAGGAAGGGTGCAGGTTACCCATTTAATTGATGCCATCTTTACATAAGGGACATGGCTATGATGGTAGTATCTGCAGTGGTGGTTTCCTGATTTACTTTCCCTTTGCTATCGGAAAAACACAGAAGTTCTATTAGCTACCCAATTCTACTGTTTGGTTGGACATTCAGGCTAGAGTTCTGGAGAATGAGAACGGACGCGCTTGGGACTCTGACTCGGGGGGATGGGTGGGACATGGAAAATGTATATAACCTAAACTTATGTACCCCCATGATGAGCTGAAATAAAAAGGAAAAAAAAAACAAAACAAAATTTCTTAATAAATTGCCTTTTGCTTAACATCTCTAGAGCTTAAGATCTGCTTCTGAATGATGTAATTATCACATTTTAACATCGGGTATTTCTAGATGGCTGCATTTAAGGTAGTTTGTTTCTTTCTTCTTCATATTATTCTATGGTTTTATATTTTTCTTTTTAAGGAACAGATATCATTATCATATATATTCAATAAAATCATCATTTAGAGATGGGAGAATAAGCCCGCCTTTTTAATCTAAATCATCTCAACTAGTACTGTATCTATTATACTGTATCTATTATTTATATATGTGTATATATATACATACAAACACATGCACAATCTGTATGTGCATGTGCTTACAAAATATATATGTATACATAAATATACATGTATAGATATACACACACAGATGTCTTCCTTTTTATATTAATTTTCTTATTTTTCCTTTTTAATTTCAGAATATAATGGGAGTACAAAAGTTTTGGTTACATGGATTGCTTTTGTACTGTTTCAGTCAAAGTTATTAGTGTGCCCATCGCCCAGATAGTGTACACTGTACCCATTAGGTATGATTTCACCCATCCTCTCTTCCTCCCTGCCACCTGCTTGATTTCTGTTGAGTTTTACATACATCTGTGCCCATGAGTGCTGATTGGTTAGTTCCAATTTAATACTGAGTACATGTGGTGTTTGTTTTTCCGTTCTTGTGATACTCCACTTAGGAGATAGGTTTCCAGTTCCATCCAGATTATTGCAAAAGTTATTAATTCATTTTTTATGGCTGAGTAGTACTCCATGGTATACATATACCATCTTTTATTAAGCAACTCATGAATTTATGAGCATGTGGGTTGATTCCACATCTTTTCAGTTGTGAATTGTGCTGCAATAAACATATGAATGGAAGTGTCTTTGATAAAGTGACTCTTTTTCCTTTGGGTAAATACCCAGAAGTGAGATTGCTGGATCAAATGGTAGTTCTACTTTTAGTTCTTTGAAGAATCGCCACATTATTTTTCACAGAGGTTGTACTAATTCGCGGTCCCACCAACAGTGTATAAATGTTCTTTTTTCTCCACATCCATGCCAGCGATTATTGTTTTGGGACATTAAGATAAAAGCTATTCTCACTTGGCTTAGGTAATATCTCATTGTGGTTTTAATTTTCATTTCTCTGATGATTAATGACATGGAGCATTTTTTTCATGTTTATTGGCCATTAGTCTATCTTCTTTTGAAGAGTTTCTGCTTGTGTATTTTGTCTGCTTTTGAATGGGGCTATTTGATTTTTTCCTTGCCAATTAGCTTGAGTTCCTTGTAAATTCTGGTTATAAGCCCTTTACTGGATGTATAATATGTGAATATTTTCTCGCATTCTGTAGGTTGTCTATTTGTCTATTGATTGTTTCCTTAGCTGTATGAAAGCTTTTTAATTTAATCAACTCCCATTTATTTATTTTTATTGCTGTGATTGTCATTGGAGTCTTCATAAACTCTTTGCCTAAGCCTATCTCCAGATGAGTTTTCCCAAAATTTTCTTCTAGAATTCTTACGGTTTCATGTATTATATGTAAGTCCGTTATCCATACTGAATTAGTTTTAGTGAGTGGTAAGAAGTACGGATCTTGTTTCAGTCTTCTACATGTGGCTATGCAATTGTCCCAGCACCCTTTATTGAATACAGCTTTTTTCCCCCACTGTATATTGCTGTCATCTTTGTCAAAGATCAGATGACAATATGTGAATTGTTTTATATCTGCGTACTCTGTTTTGTTCCATTGGTCTACATCTATTTTTATGTCAACACCATGCTGTTTTGGGTACTGTAGCCTCGTAGTATAGCTTAAAGTCAGGTAAAGTGATGCTTCCAGATTTTCTCTTTTTGCGTAATTTTGCTTTGGCTATTTGGGCTCTTATCTTGTTCAAAACAAAGTGTAGAATTATTTTTTCTAAATCTGTGAAATATGACATTGGTATTTTAATGGGGATTCCATTGATTCTGTAAATCACTTTGGGTAGTATGGACATTTTAACAATGTTGATTCTGCCAACCCCTGAGCATGGTATATGTGTCCATTTATTTACATTATCTGCTATGTCCTTCCTCAGTGATTCACAGTTCTCTTTGTAGAGATCTTTCACCTTCTTGGTTAAATATATTCCCAGGTATTTTAGTTTCTTTGTAACTATTGTGAAAGGTATTGAGTCTTTGATTTGACTCTCACCTTGACTGTTGTTGGTGTATAGGAATGCTACTGATTTGCATACATTGATTTTGTAACCTGAGACTTTGCTGAATTTATTTATCAATACCAGGAGTTTTTGGTGGAATCTTTGTAGTTTTCTAGATAGCTTGAGTGCTCTGGCTAGGACTTCCAGCACTATGTTGAATAGAAGTGGGGATAGTGTGCATCCTTGTCTTTCTTGCTTCAGTTTTGATCATGAATGCTTTCAGCTTTTCCCCATTCAGTATGATGTTGGCTTTGGGTTTGTCATATATGGGTTTCATAATTTTAAGATACGTTCCAGCTATGCCTATTTCTTAAGAGGTTTTTATCATAAAAGGATGCTTAATTTTGTCAAATACTTTTTCTGCATCTAATAAGATGATCATATGGTCTTTGTTTTTGCTTCTGTTTATGTGGTGAATCACAGTTATGGATTTACATATGTTTAGATAATGGCATGCCCAGTTTAACTTCTGAGACAGTAAGTGGTGATTGTGGGTGATAATCAACCAAACACTGTATGATGAGTCAGTAAATGCTACAAAGGGTGTGCAAGTTCACCTCCCTGTCAGTAGGTGGTGCTTGCCAGAATGAAGAAGCTACAATGTTATTTTTGGGTCCTGTGACCAGCTCTAGTCCCTCAGGAGAAGCATTCTAATACTCCAGGTGGTGGATGGGGCCCTAGAATTTCCAGGTAAGTTGTTATTCTCCAGTACAACAGAAGCATGTGAGGAAGTGTGGATAGGTGGGGCTGGGTTGGGTGAGGTTGCCTTCAGGCTCCACAAAAGCTTGCAAGGTATCTGGTTCAGCAGGGGTCAAAGATCTGCTCCCAGCTTCTGGGCAAAGCCACCAGGGAGGGGCTGAGTTGTCCCCACCCAACCAAAAAGTCTGCTTGTGGAGGCAGGCAGTCTGAAATTTACAATAGGGCAGTCTGGAGTCTGTCTTGCTCCTCTCTGCCCTCTCTGTTCCATAGTGTTTCCCCTCAGTGTCTGCCAGCAGGCAGGAGCTCAAGGCTACCAAGCTCCCCCATGACTGTGATGCAGGCTGGGATGTTCCCTGCCCAGGATCCTGGCTTGAGCTGAGAGCATGGCCCTCCTAATGGGGGATGGGTACCCCACAAGGACAGCACAGCTAGGACCCACTGTACTCTCCCTCGTGATCTGCCCATGTAGGTACCCACACCTCCCAAGACTAATTTACAGATCTTCCCTCCATGCTGCTGAGTAGCATGACTGAGACCTGAGGGTATAGAATCTGACTTGTGGGGTCATCCCCAGGACCCCAAAGATCAATCCCTGACCATGCCAGGGAGAAGCATGCTGGTCCTGAGTTGTCCATGGAGTGCCCAAGCACATTCGATTTCCCTCCACCTTGGGGCATGCCCCTATCTAATGGAGTCACAGGGCAAATAACACCAAGAAGGGCCAGCATGCAGGGAGCTCTCAGTCTGAGAGCTGTCTGCCGCAGGATGCCAAGAAGAAAGTTCTGAGCCCTGCTCTCTGTGGAAGCCTTGGTGTGGGGGCTCAATTGTCTCTCTTGGCAGCCATTGGTGGGGGTGGAGAAGCAGGTAAAAACGGTCTGGTTGGAGGAATACTAGCACTCTGGTCATCTCTGTCCCTCTGTCCAGGAGGCTGCCCACCCAGAATGTCCAGGCACTGGAGTCATGCAGATCAGCCAAGACCCACCTAGACCCCTGTGGCTCCTGCAGTCTGGGCCAGAGTTGGGAAATGTTTGTGTAAGGATGAGCAAGATGAAACCTGAGGAGTTGAAGGCCCCTGGGGTGGACAAATGCCCACGGTGAGTGAAAAAGCAATATGGTGCCTGCTGTCGGGCTCAGGTCTGTGAAGACTGGAGGCCCCCCCAGGGGGGCTGGGATCCTAGTTCCCTGCCCACAAGAAGCTCCCAGCTCACTGGCCACAGCAGCCTCTGGGATTGTGTGGGCAGATGGTCTCTCCAGCAGCTTGGGAACCCACCAACTGTCAGAGATGTGAGGTAGGGAAAAACAAACCACCCCACCTACCCTTTTTTTCCTTGGACTCCAGTCCTCTTGGGGAGTTGATCTCTCCCAATATCTTGCTCCTTCATGTTCTGCTTTGCAACTTCTTCCCATGGAGTCTCCTGAAGGTTCTGGCACCTTTGCCTCAGTCCCACACCAGATCTATGTTTGGCTGTTTATTCATTTTTTTCTATTTCATCTGAAGTTTCTCCTTCTTACTGAGATGCTCTGGCAGCTGATGTCTCTGATCAGCCATCTTTAACCATATTAATTTTCTTAAGGTCAAGGGAATTTAACATCATCATCTACTTGTTTCCCCCAGTTCCAAACATGACCATGTACACAATGTCTATTTAGTATACAAATAATTGAATAGAAATAATTGTATTATGCAGTGCTTTTAGAAGACTCAAAAATTCCTGTTATATAAATAATTTTAAATCATTATATAAAAATAAAAAATTTTAACTCACTGAAAATTTGTAAAAAGTATTGAAAATTAGAACAGTACCATAGGTTTAGAAATTATAGAGGAAACGGTCTATTTCCATGATTAAACACACAAAGAAGTGAGCAATTTAGTATGATTTTCTGCCCAAATGTATGAAGACAAGTTCTCTGACACTTCTAGTTTGCAATAATTTTCTTCCTTTGCAATCCTCCATCTCTTAACTAAAAACTATTCATCAAGCTTATTGTGGATATTAATTTGATTCCATATTGAATGAAAGTTCCAAGTATCATAGAATCTAAGTATTCGAGTGTCACTTTAAATGTGCTAGCACCCTCTAAAATGTCATCTGAAAATAATCCCACAGTATAGAGAATTAGCCATTTCACACAGATATGTAACAGAATCCTCATCTGGGTAACCAGTGTCATTTGTCCTGTTAATACCCAATTCCTTCGTGGGAACTGCTGACATGAGAAAGAACCAGTCACTATTCATGGTGCTTTTCCATGCCAGCAACACTTCCTCATTTACTTTCTCCGATGCACATATCTGAGTACCTGAATAAATTAAACAATTACAAAACCATTACTTTACAGAAAAGATTCTCTTTCATCTGTTCTGTATTTTGCCTGATTTTATCATAGCTCTTATTATACTTTGTGGCAATTGTGTGTTTAAAAGTATGGCCTCTCTGGCAGAAATGTCCTGAGAAAACTAAGAGTAAGAATATGTATTTTGAATTTACTTAGTTCTAGGGTCAAAAATAATTCTTTAGGCATAATTACAAATCATGTACAGTTCAACAGGAACATTCTGATAACAAAGCAGTTTGGAATGAGCCAATACATTCAAGGTAAACAATATAAGTCAAAATAATTCAATTTTTATGATTAATAATAGGACAATTATATTCTAGAATGTAAATCAAATTAGAATTAGATGATACAATTTACACAATATGCTAGATCTTCAAATTCTATTAGAATACTGTGACCTTTGCATGACTACTGACATTCATATCAAAAAAGGTAAGTGCTTATTTATTTAATATCACTTGTATTAATGATATTCTAGTGTACTTATTGCTAATCAACATTTCTAAATAAACCATTTAATTGAAATATACTCAGAAATGTGCACATGTAGAAAGTTGTGGATTATCACAAGGTAACGACACACATGTAATCACCACCTACAACATGAACTCCATGCCAAAAGTCTCCCTTTTGTCTCCTTTGAGTCCCTGTGCCCCACTACTTCCTCAGTGTTAACCACTATCCTCACTTCTACCACTCAAGGCTAATTCTGCCTATTGTTGAACTTTATAGAAATGAAATCTTGCAGCATGTACTGTTTGGTTTCTGGTTTCCTTCACTACAAATCATGTTGCAATGTTCATCCCCATACTTTATCACAGAAATGCATTCTTTTTTAATATTGTATAAAATTCTAAGTTCTTAATATATCACAAATTATTTATTTTTTTCTATTATTGAGAAATATTTGAATTGTTGCTAATTTTTGGCTAAAATGAATAGCACTGCTGTGAACACTGTGTAATTGTCTTTGGTGAATACATTCTGTTGATTACGTACCTAAAAGTAGAATTGCTGCATCACAGGTAATGCATATGTTCTAATTTAGTAGACGACATCCAAACAGACTTTAAAAGCTGTTGTACAAATTTACACTCAATTTTAAAATGGCCAAAGCACTTAAATACACATTTCCCCAAAGAAGATATACAAATAATACATAAATACATGAGGAAATGGTTAATATCAATAATCATTAAGGAAATAAAAATCAAAACCACAATGAGATACCACTTCATACCTCCTAGAATGTCTACAATATTAATAAAGACAAAGAAAGAGAGAGATGAGAAATCTCATATATTGCTGATGGGAATGTAAAATGGTTCAGCCACTGTGGAAAAATAGTTTAGTGGTTCCTTAAAAAATTAAACAGAATTATCATATGGCCAATTAAGTCTACTTCTAGGTATAGAAGTGAATTCAAAACAGGTATTCAAACAAATAAAGGTAGATTCATGCAGGTTGATAGCAGCACTATTTATGGTAGCCAAAATTTGAAAACAGTCTAAATGCTCATCAGCTGATAAAGGGATAAACAAATTGTGGTATATCCATACAATGGAATATAATTCACTCATACAAAAGGAATGAAATACTCCTACTTGTTACAACTTCAATGAATTTCAAAAGCATTATGCTAAATGAAGGAATCCAGATGCAAAGTGTTATATACTCTACAAAATTTGTAACACTAATATATTAATTTCCCTTTTAAAAGATGCTAAAATTTTATCTATATTTTTTTAAACAATAGATTGAATTAGACAGAATCAGTATCTTTATACTATTGAGTCTCCCAATATATAAACACACCATTTAGGTCTTTAACATGTTTCATTTATGTTATACAGTTTTCTGTGTAGAGAATTAGAACATTTATCTTTAGACTTATTCTCAGGAATTAGACTTTTGGGTGCTATTGTAAATGATGGCTTCTTTTTCATTTTCTAGTTACCAATATATAAAAAAGTAAAAATTTGAAAATTAACTTTTTATCAGTGACCTTGCTACATCAACTTATTAATTCCAATATGTTATCTGTATATTCTTTTGCCTTTTATGTATGTATACTCATACATTGTGGCCTATTTATTTTTAAAAATTACTAAATATTTACCAATATCATTGGCAACTTACTCCTTGATATACCAAATGGAGTTTTTGACTAATAATGATGAAAAAAGGTTAATACGAACATCAGTATATATTTCAAAAATAAGAAAAATGCAATAAATAGTGAGCAAAATGTCATTCAAATCAACTCATCACCAAAAAATTTAAAATTCACTACTGACATTTAAGAGATAGCACTACTGAACAGTAGCGTAAAATAAGAGAAAAACTCAAAGAATAAACTAATTCCAAATGTAATCAAGATATTAACTGCACAGTATAATCAAGAATGCCAGAGTTGATCATATTTCCAAAATGAGATCATGCTACCACATGGTTTTAAATCCGGTAAGTTCAAAGAGGCTTCTGTATGTCACAATTTAAAAATACCTTCATTTTTCCTCTTGAAGGAAAATTGAAGACCAAAAATAACCACCATATTCCAGTCAATTAAATCTTTCTTTTTTTCCTCAGACCTTTCTTATGTTCTGAAAAATAGATGGCTTCACAGCATACATTAAGATAAAAACTTACTCTGGCCTTTGTCTTGTCACCCATTTCTTTGAGAACATTGCAGTGGACAAGCATGGCTTAGAATTTTAAAACCAGAAGAATCTTTGTGAATGTTTTAGGTCTTTGCCCTTCTCTACATAAAACTATGTTTTTCTTGACAACTGAGAAGGAGAAAGAGGTTGAGCTTATATTTGTTATAACAATTTTGATAAAAAGGGATTTTTAATAGCAGGAGAGGCAATTCCTGTTTATAGAAATCCAGCTATTTAGAAATCTGATAGATTGAAATTGATATACACCAAGTATGTAATAAGGAAATGTTACATCTGCTGTAAATTATCCTGCAGGGTGTGGAATCTTCTCTCTGAAGTCCTCACTGCCATGACTCCCTGGGGCCTGAACCAGTGCATGCAGCCATGCCCTTTCATTACCGCCACGGCACTTGGCACGTACTTTTATTGATGCACTAAGAGGTCCTAAATCTGTTTACCTGGTTGTCCTGACCTGTGAACTTTTAGCAGCAGCAGGGCAGAGAGGGTGTCTTCTGTGTTAGTGCCCAACCATCTATCACAGAACCTGGAACCCAGCTCAAAAACTGTTTGTTGAATTAAATAGGATAGAACAGAAACCAATTTCTTTCAGTTTAATGAACAGTCAAACTTTAGATGATGAGAAAGAAAAGAATATTTTGCTGGTGTAGCCTCACGAAGTGGCAAAACATTTGATGATAACTGCAGGTCAAGACACGTCTACTTGCTGAGATACATAATTTATAAAATAAAAAAAGGAAACTTAGTTATACCCTCATAGGGATAAAAAATACATATTTTATGAAGACCTATCTTATAACTTAGATGGGAATGCATTTTTGAGAGAACTGTTAGAGAGCTGCTCTCCTCATCCGACTGAAATATAAATCCCTTAGCAGTTCTGTTTCCACAAATTAATGGCATCTCCTTGAACAGTGGACACTAAGATGTATGTCACTAGCCTTCTCGGTTAGTAAGCGTGCATTTGGGCGCAGTGGACACAAAACTAAACTTCCTTCAAGTCTGTTAATGTGCTGGCTGTGAGGGCGAAGTCCACAGGTAAAATCAGAAAAGGCCCCGTGGGCTCCAGCAGCGTCCTCGGGACTCGCTCTCACTCACCGTCTCTCTCAGTGTCGTTTTTACCTGAGTGGCTCAAACTCTTCCTGCTAAGTCCAAGCATGTGCCTACAGTCCCAGACATGCACAGTAGCCCCCGTGGAAGAGAGAAATGCTCTGAGACGAACAGCTTCACACCGTCCTCCGACCGAAATTCACTGCCGGTTGTGCTGGGGCCTTATCTCTGGCCTGGGAGCTGTGGCCAACAAAATGGCCGCCTGGTCACATGACAACCCCCGGCGCCAAGAGAGGCTCACAGACGCTGACAGTGGAGAAAAATAGGGTCCTTGACAACCTAGGAATCTGTTACTAGAAAAATGGAGAACAGATGCTTGGATAAAAAAATCAACAGATAACCCAGCAATTCTTCTTACAGAAAGATAACATTACTAAAGAGTCTCCAGTCTTTTATCAAAATTTTATCTTGTTAAAATAATAGGCCATGATTCACCCTACCTCTTCAACACCTCAGGAAACCATCTCTCTAGTCATATAAATTATCATAATGTGGGTAACTCTTATATTTGAATGCATTTGGGCATGGTCTTTCATCTGTGTAGAATATTTTCTCCGTATTTCTGTTTCTAGGACTCGAGGTTCCTCCTTTTCTTATGTAGGCTGTCTTTGACTTTGTAAGGTTGCGTTAAGTATCTCTCCATTGTATTATTATAAATACTTAAGCATATATTCAACTCTAGAACCTAATATGTTACACCTATTTTTTTTCTACTTATTCCAACAGACTTCAGGTTCTTTGGCTGTAAAAAAAAATGGTCATATATTTTATTTTTTCTAGGGGCCAATCGAAATCCTAACACAGATTGAAGGTGGAATATACACCTTTCTCATCTATAGACTAAGGATAATAATATTTTACTTAAAAGGAGAACCTTAAGAAAATTAATTTATACAATTGAATCTAACATACTGGTATTGCTCTTCATCTTTTAAAGTAAAACCTCTAGCCCCTGTCATTCCATCCTATCATTTAACTCATTCTGAGCATGCAGAATTTAGAATATTAGAAGATGCTAGACAGTATATATGGTCACCTGCTATGTTCCAGAACTGTTCCAGTATCTCCAGGGCACATAGCTTAATTTAAAGCTCACAAAATAATTTTCAAGGAAGAATAATTACCCACATTTTTTCTGATAAAGAAAGAGTAGTACTGGGGTGAGAGGAGTTTGAGATGCTTAGTCAGACAGAACAAGGTTTTAATTCCAGTTCCATCACTATTATTTCATGACAGTGTGCAAGTTACTTAATAACTCTAATCCTCACTTGCCTCACCTGTGAAGAAGAGATAAGAATGGCACCTTCTTGGTAGGTGGTTGTGGGGATTGTAAGAATGCAATGTCACATAGTAAATCCTCATTAAATTTAGGAATTATTATGAATAGATGAATGAAGTCACCTTCTCAGGACATAATTTGTAAATGATGGAATTAATATTCAAACCTCAGCCTTTCTGATTATAAACCTGTACTCCTAATTAGTAGGCTATATTGTTTCTTATTTAAACTGCAGAAACTACAAGCAGGAGACATACCTGAAATTTTATGCAGAGACAAATTACCTTAATTATCAGTAAATTGCTTTATAGGTAAGAATTGCCAACTAACTGGAAAAAAAATAGTAAATAGAATAGCTGTTTAGGCCAGGCGCGGTGGCTCACGCCTGTAATCCTAGCACTCTGGGAGGCCGAGGCAGGCGGATCGCTCCAGGTCAGGAGTTCAAGACCAGTCTGAGCAAGAGGGAGACCCCGTCTCTACTAAAAATAGAAACAAATTATCTGGCCAACTAAAAATATATACAGAAAAAATTAGCCAGGCATGGTGGCGCATGCCTGTAGTCCCAGCTACTCGGGAGGCTGAGGCAATAGGATTGCTTGAGCCCAGGAGTTTGAGGTTGCTGTGAGCTAGGCTGACCACCACGGCACTCACTCTAGCTGGGGCAACAGAGCGAGACTCTGTCTCAAAAAAAAAAAAAAAAAAAAAAGAATAGCTGTTTAAATTACTAATAAGAAAAAGTATATAATTCTGAAGATTCACCTATGAGGACAGGAGGATAGATAAAAGAGAGATGAAAAGGTATCAAGTAAAGACTATTTTCTTCATTATCTTTATAATTTTACCTGCTCATTAAGAAAAACCATAACAGCCTGCATTTTATAGACATGTAAACATCTAGCTGGTACCTTATTCACACCTGGACATGCACAAAATGTTTCACTAAGAATTGTGATGGTACTTAGCAAAAGACCTTGCTTGCAACTCTCACACTGGACTTTCTGCCGAATAAGGGTTAAAGCCTCTTATAGACTTGGTTATTGAAAAGGAGTCTGAAAATTCAAGCCTTTCTCCTGTCTTTGCATAAGCGGTGCTGAATGATGGTCTTTCTTGGGTTGTTTTTCATCTCAGCTACCAAAGTACAACATACGGTAAGATGCATATGAGGCATGCGTGATTATTGAACATGTAATCAATGATCTCTTGCTTCTGGCCTCCCACAGGAGCAGTGCACAGCAACCCTGCCTCAGGGAGGCACAAATACAACTCAAGGAAAGCCTTCACAATAGTTTTATTTATGTAAAGTTATTATAGTTCATTTTATTTGCTCCTGAAACATCATCCATTTCATATATTCCTCACTTCTGGTAGCTCAGAGCATAAATTAATTCCCTGTGGATAAGGGCTAGTGTTATTTAATACTAAGCACCTATTAATAAATCACATTAGGATACATAATTAATTGTCTAAACCATTTTGGGGTAATAAAATCATCTACATTTAAATATCCTTTGGGGAAATGTGAATATAACCTAAGTTTTTAATGGCTCTCAGCATTAGCCGCAATTATTTAGAAGTTATGATTTTTTTCTATGTCATAGAAGCAAAAGTTATTTTTTAATCTTAATATTTTATTAACATATGATTTAAGAGCTTGACTGGGTTGCCTAAAAAAGGAGAGGGGTTGACTAGGTTGAGAAGTTGGAAATGAGAATATCTTAATTATATTTCTGATGTTGTCACCTATAATTGATAAGTTGCTTTTCTTCATTGGAGTGTGGGTTTACCTGGTTAAGTAAGGGTAAAATTAATTAGTGCACTCCCTAACTTTAATTGTATGCATAACTCTTGTATTCACTGTGTTCTCAAAATATTAATGATCTGCATTGTACATAGTGTTTATATGTAGAATGCAATTTTGCAAATAAACAAGGAATGTACCTGAGTTTCTTACCTGCCCTTTTAATTCTTAATATCTCATCTGGATTTCACTATCTCCTCTTCTATCCAATCTTCTAATTTTCACCCCTGAACCTCTACAACTGTTCCATGCTGGAAAAGCCCAGGGCTGAGAGAGATCTCCTTCTACTGACAGGTACTGTGAGTCATTGGAAGCTAATGGGGATTCTCCCATGTGTAATCAGCAGAATTAAAGAGAATGAAAGTTTAAAAATGGAAACAATTCAAGAATGAGTTCCAAAATACAATGGGAAGACATGACAATAACAATAGCATTGGCTTCTTACCATGTGCCATGTGTTTGAGTATATTTAATCCTCCCATAAACATGACAAAGTCAAGAGTATTACTTCCATTTCTGAGAGAAGAGAAGAAGCTAAATAAACACTTCCTGAGTTGACGTACCTATCTCAGGGCTAACCTAACCAACCTCTGTTGATGTAAACACTATACGTTAGATCTACCTAACTCCAAAACCCAATCTCTTTCCATTATATCAGACTCTTGTTTTTATCTCAACTGTTATCCACCAGCTGTGTTTCTTGGAGCTCAAGGAAGCAACAAATATTCAGAGAAAGCCCCTTTCCTTATAGATTTAAGTAGGTAAAGAAGAGAAGAAAATACTTGAGAAATGGGTCTCAATGCATGATCAGGGTTAGATTATGTCAAACGGATATTTCTGGCATGCATTTTAATTTCTTTTTTATTCCTCTTTCTTTACTTTTAGTTGTAATCTTAGGTGTTGTCCTGGAGATTATGATTGTCAACTTAATTTATAACAATTTACTTTAAATTAATACCAACCTAATTTCAATCGTACATAAAAACCTTGCCCCTATATAGTGCTAGTTCCTTCCCCTCCTTTGTGCAGTCATTACTGTTATTAAATTTTTATACATTGTATGCCCATTGCCACAGTTTTGTAATTATTGCTTTATGCATCTTTCTTTTAAATCTGATAGGAGAATAAAACGAGTTACAAATGAAAATACATTTATACTGTCTTTTATATTCTATTTACTTATATAGTTATCTTTACTAGTGCACTTTATTACTTCATGGGACTATAAGTAGCCATATAGTGTTCTTTCATTTCAGCCTGAAACAAAAGACTCACTTAATATTTCCTGCATAGCAGGTTCACTAGTGACAAACTTTTTTCAGATTTTTTTTTAATCTGGGAAAGTCAATTTTGGGACATATTGAAATAAAAAAAATAAAAATGCTCTGTAGTAAGTTCAATGTCTGGGCTTTCTCACGGCCAAATTCTATTGATAGATTTTCTTTCCTGTGTATATTCTACACTTTCAAAATTTCAGGATTTTTAAAAATTTTCTCAATTTTTTTCTCGAAGATTGAATATTTTAAATAATATAAAGCAAAAAGCATGGAAATAAACATGTTTCTGCTCTCCAGGGATTGTTGTTTGTTGTTGATTTGTTTTCTGATGTTATTGTTTGCTTGTTCAGTGACTTTTATGAATCAATTCTGTAATGTTTGTATTCTTAGTCATGTGTGGTCATTGAAATCTCTGTTTAATTAGGTTAATGACCACTCATAGTTTGCCTTAAATGCCTAGAACCAAGCAGTCTTCCTGCCTTTGCTGAGGAGTTCTGTGAACATGTTGACGCATACCTTCAATGATATGTCTGGCTATCTACAACTCTGCACTAGCCTTCACTTCTTATTTGCACAGAGACTCAAGGTCAGGACAAAGTAAGAGTTTACATCTTTCCTTGCTCTTTCTTGGGCATGTGCAGAGCCCTGCATGTGAGTGTGGTCTTCTAGCTTAGAAAGAATATGCCAGAGATTTTCCAAGCATCTATGGACATCTCATTTCCCAGATTTCCATTTTAAGTGTTTTGGCTAGCCTATTGTTTTTCTCAACTGTTATTCACCAATGACAATTGCCTCAATATTAAATATCAATATCAAGGCCTTATTGATTTATAAGACTTACAGTCAAACAAATGGAGCATGAAACACAGACTCAAAATCCAATCCTCCCATATTCAGTAACTTAAAATCATTTCCAGCAGACAGGGTTTCTTGCTAAATTAAAAGCAACATGCTCTCTATTGTTGCACTGATGTTTTCTCATTTGTTATAAACGATGATTGAGTTCTGTTTCATTCAGAATTGGCTAGGATAACAACAACAACAGGAAAAAAGGAGAATTATCTTGAAGATCTTCAGTTTCTGCCACAGTAATAGGAGAGTCCTCTGGAGAGTCTTACACTTGCAATTAAACAATGTATGTTACATTTTCTCAAACTCCTTGGCCCAAACTAGTCACAAAGCTCCATCGTCACGTGGGTGTCTCGGACATGGAATCCTGTCACCAGGGAGATGAAGAGCGAGAGATTCAGGGAATATTCCCCATGTAGTCAGGAAATCACAGTCAGGAAATGTTCCCCATGATCACCACAAACTCCTCAAGCCCTGCACATTGCTAGGCACTCAGCTCCAGGTGGCTGTTGTGTTATTTTTACAATAGTAGCTACAGGCTTAGAACATATCAGTCTGACCTCCTCATTCCTGGTATATTTTTGGAGCCCAGCCTACAGGAAGACCTAGTGAAGACCTACTGACAGCTTAAGCTCTGAGTTCCCTTGATTACTATTGCTGAGGACTTGGCAGCTATTAAAAAAAATGCATCTGTATATTTTCACAATGTGGAAAACGATTTCAATCATATACACACAAAAATAATAGTTTTATACATAAAACTTTATAATAGTTCACCTTCCAAGAAAAAGATCCAGTAGGGGAAAAAAGATAGCATACAAGCCAAAAAAAAAAAAAAAAAAAAGATAGCAACAAAAGCCAAAGAATAACATTTACAATAAAAAAAAAAAAGAAAGAAGGGCTTTAGTTCAGGACAGCAATTAACAAGAAATAGTATTTGGCTTATGTGTGCAGGTGGGAGTGGTGGGAAGAAATATATTTTAAGAATCAAACAATATAAAGTAATCTTGTTCTTACCCTTATTCCTATCTGCATAGTTCCAGCTATATGTCTCCAAGAACATGTGCTCCAAAATAAACTCTACTCTTGAAACAACCAAGAAAGAAATGTAAAATTCCCTAGTCTTCTCAAACTATGTAATCTTAGTTGACACATGTGGCAGAATTCATAAAACAGAGAAGACCTAAAGATGTTAAGAGATAAATTCATTTGCTGGAAGTTATTCAAGCCAATTAAAGAAAGTTTACTGACGCCCTATTCTGTATTCTGCATATAACATTTCATAGGCTTTATAACGTTTACAAAGCTAGATAAGATCATTTTTCTCCAAAACTGAAATCCCCTTTATTTGTTACTGAGATCTAGAATTGCCTCTATATTATCCTCCTGTTCCTTAGGAATAAGACTGTAAATCATATGGTACATTATTACCAAAATAAAGAGTTCATTCTGCATATATACTGTACCTAGGTGAGACCCTGTGATAGGGTCTGATGAATGAGATACATAACCAGAAGAGTTATATGGGATTTTCAGGAAGGCTTTTTTAAAATGGGGAGGACAGTGCATGCCGATTTGTTCATTATTTCTCATCCCTGGTGTTATCCTAGAAGATACATAAGGACATTTGAATTACTGCACCAATTCTGAACCCTAAGATGATCTTTTATATGGAAGAGATACATAGGATCGCTAAGGGAAAGAAAAAAATGCATAGATATCTGATGGATGCTTAGATTCACCATACCAGTCATGGGCTCTCTGCCCTTGGATATCTTTTATGTGAGAAAGCAACTCCTATTTTGTTAAGCCAATGCACTCAGGTTTTGTTCACGGGAGATGAATGCCATTCCTAAGTAGTATATTTCACATTAAAGATTTCACACTTCCATTGATCATGCCATCTAAGCAAGAAATCTGGAATAAACCTGGATTTTTTCCTATCCCTCATGCCCATAAACTAACCGATCATCCACTTCCTCTCCCTTCTGTATTACCTACGTAGTTTTGTAATCCATCTCAACATTTCCTTTCCCATGTCATCACCTTACCTGAAGTCTTCATCATCTCCCACTGGACTATATTCATAGCTTCCTTTCTTGACACACCATTTAATTCTATATATTACTCCTCAAGTGCAATTTCTGAAATAAGTTTTTTCCATGTCTGTCCTGTGAAGAATTTTTAATTGACTTCTAACTATCTGGATCCGTGGTTATTGAGATGCCCCTTATCTCCTTGTTCATCCTCATTCTATAGAACTGCTCCTTTTATTTCCCTCTCCAGCAATATAGGAACACTTGCAGTTTCCCAAACGGTACCCTTTTCCTGGAATGCCCTCGTGAATCTCATACACCTGACAGACTTCCCTCAAGTTTACTCAGGAATAATCCACCCTGTAATGTCCCCATGGGATGCTGCGTCTTGTCTTCTCCCTGGCACCTCGTACATATCTCCGTTATCAGACGTATGGAAGGGTGATTACATGCTTCCCTTTCTGACTCAATGGTCTGGGGTATGTTTAATGTTTGCATCTTCCATACTTAGCACTCGGCTTCACAGGTAACAGACGTCCAACACTACGTAACAAGTGTCTTCAATCCCTTCATTCACAGCTCAAATGTACCACGTGTTCTGCTTTGTCTTGAGAGTATGGAAACTTTAAACCTTTCGCTCACAGGTAAGTAGGTCCAGATTGTTCAATCCAACTCCTTGTTAGATATCTAGGTAACTTTCAGGAGTTCAGGTATTTAAAGTGTTAACCAGCTCTGGTATCCCAATCTTAAATAGGACTCAGGATCAACTGACTACCGAGCCTCAGGCACCTGCACTTCCTTTGGTGCATTTTTCCATTAGGGTGACTCTGTCTTTTGTTACAGAATGAGGAACAACTCCTACTGTTGTCATAATACCACTACACCTTTTCTTGGACAATAAAGTTTGATAGCTAACATAGACCTCCATTGTTTTCAACGCTTAACCAAAATGGTAGATATGTCTCCAAAATGCATTGTCTTTCTTCCTTTAAGCATAAAGGAAACAGATTTAAAGGTAACAAAAAGTTAGCTTCATCTCCTTCAGAGCATTCTGGTATACATTTAAAAATATATAAATATATAAATAAAATAGAAAATGGATGTATGGAGTGAAAACAAAACAAAATTTAACTTTAGAAACCTAAAAAAAGCTGTGATAGTAATATCAGTCCTAAAGAACAGTTAACTTTTCTTTCATTCAATGCAAAACCTCAACCAGCTGATGCTTGAATGACTCTGGCAATGAAATCTGACCACTCAGGATAGAGGGGGTAGTACATTGACTAACAGTCCACGCTCTGAATATGGATTATTTGGGGTCAAGTCCTAGCTTCAACATCTGCTAGTGCTGTGACTTTGAGCAAGTTACTTAATTGTCATCTGCAAACTGTACCTCCCTCACAAGCCAGGTATAAGCCAAGTTCCTGCATGTGAAGATATTAGCATGAGCCCCATGCAGAGCAAGTGCTTGGTAGCTATTAGTATTATTATTACTACACAGCCCAATCCACTGCTTTATTTTCTAAAATTTCAACTGTATACTATTCCTTGCAATAGAAGAATACCCATTATAGGAATACTCCTTAAAATAGAACATTTATTTAGCTAGCTCTGTTTTTGTTCTAAACATTTAACATATATTAGTTTTTCTTTTTCCATTCCATTTTATGGATAGGAAGACTGAGGTGCAGACAATTTAAATCATTTGCTCAAGGCCACATCACCGCTACAACGTAGCACTCAGATTTCAAAAATAGACTGTCTGGGGTTGAACTCACACTCTGGACCACAGTATATCATCTCCTGATGCTCTGACTTCAGCTTGCTGGAAAACAGAGGAATTATCACTTCATTCTCTCTTTTCATCTTCTCCATCCAATGCTCTTTGCTTTAAAGAGTTTCTGAACCCATACATCCAGAGTGCTCTCCAGTAAATGAATCATTGCATTTTAACTAGAGAGAAAACACAATCAGGATTTATTCCCTCCCTCCACAAATCTGAGAGGATTGGGGTAAACTGGATTTATTTTTTTGAAATGTTGCTTACATTCTTTTTATTTATCAACTTTTTCTTGTTACCCACTGTATGCCAGACACAGTGCTAGACCAAATATTTGGAAATTGTGGAAGAGAAAATGGAAAAAACAATGGGAAATTGTAGTACAGTGGAGTAATAAATGGAATATGACAATTTACAATGTTATGAATACACACACAGTTCAATCATCTCAACTACAGGGAAAGATTCCCGTATGCGGTGATTGCTAGCATGTGTACTAACCAACGGATAATTAACTTTAGGACCACCTGAAGAGGAATGGGTACTGAAGTGAAACAGGGTGCCCCAGGCAGAATGATAGCACATGCAGGGTTCTAGGGCATGTAAGTACATGTGACTCCTTGGAGCCTTCCTGTTGCTTTCCAGGAAGGAAGAAATCAGCTACTGATTTGAACCTAGAGAAGATTCAATGACTGTAGTAGGCGTCTATTGCTGCATAACACATCACCCAAAATTTAGCAGTTTAAAACCAGACACATTTATCATTCAATAATTTTTGTGGGTGATGAATATGGACAGAGCTCAGCTGGCTCCTGGGCTCACGGAGGCTGTACTCAAGGTTTTCTCCAGGTTTACATTCATCTCAAGGCAGCTTTCAAGCTCGCTCAGGTGGCTGTTATCAAGACGCAATTTTTTGGTGTCTTTTGGCCAAAGACATCATTCAGTTCTCAGACATAACAGCTTCTTCCTAGAAAATCTCAAAACATGGCAGCTGGCTCCTCTGAGAGCAAGTGGAAGGCGCTCAGGATAGAAGCCTCAGTCTTTTTGTAACATAACCTTGGGAGTTATATCCCATCACTCTTTCACATTCTATTTGCTCAAAGTTAGTGGAGGTTGCCAGACAAAACACAAGATGCTCACTTAAAATTAAATTTCAGGAAAAAAAGAATAGTTTTTAGTATAAGTGTCTCCCAGATATTACAAAGGGCATGTTAAAAAAATGTTTATCTGAAATTCAAATTTAACTGGGCATTCTGAATTTTTGCTTGATATGTCTGTCAAAATTGAGCTAGTGACATTCTCTCACCTCTGCCACATCCTGCTTACTAGAAGCAAGTGACGAGGTCCAGCCCACATGCAAAGGGGTGGAGGATTAGAAAATACCATGCAGTGGTGTGAACGTTAAGACATGGGGACCGCTGGGGACCATCTTAGGAGCTGTCTACTGCAATGACCAAAGAAACATATTTTATTCTTATTTTCTTCTTTAGGGTACCTTCTGTGTGTTTTTAGTGGCGCTCCAAAATATTTTGCCTGAATCTTCTCAGCACTTCCCGGAAGTGTTCTATATTAGACTACTTGGGCTGCCATAACAAAATGTCACAGACTAGGAGGCTTAAACAATAGGTATTTATTTTTTCACCATTCTTCAGGCTAGAAGTCCCAGATCAAAGTGAAGTCAGGGTTGATTTCTGACTGGGCCTCTCTTCCTGGCTTGCAGGTAGCTATCTTCTTATTGTGCACTCAGGGTGGCTTTTCCTCGGTGCTCTTGAGGAGAGAGAGAGAGAGAGGGAGAGAGAAAGAGAGAGAGATCTGATATCTCTTTCTCTTCTTATAAAGACACCAATTCTATCAGGCTAAAGCTCCATCCTTATGATCTCATTTAACCTTAATTACTTCCTGAAAGGTCCTGTCTCCCACTATAGTCAGATTAGGGGTTAGGGTTTCAACATGATTTTTTGGGAGGTGTCACAATACATATAGGTACTTTCACAATAAAAGGACAATCAGTGCAATTCAGGCTGCAGCTATAGTCACAGCCCAGTTCATCATACCAGTTGATGGCAAAAAAAAAAAAAAAAAAAATCCTCATTCTTGGTTTGGAAGCAATGGGAATAGGCAAGAAGCCTTTAGCTCTCTCTTAGACTGAAGTTAAGCTCAAGTGAGAAATCACATAAAATCTATATTTCAGCAACTTCACAATATAAAGCATGTTAGTGCTAAGTTCTCCATATGTGCCTCACAAGGGGTGTAATGATGTTTAAAGTCTGATTGTTTATTTATATTTCATGGTGTATAATTTAGGTAATTTGATAACCTAAGGGCATTTTATGGTACTTAATTTAGGCAATTTGATAGCCTAAAGGTTAATATTGAAAGACAAGCATGAAGGAAACTCCCAATAATTTAGCACTCCCGTAGGAACCCTGTAACAAAGCCAGAATGCAAAACAGAAGCAGATGGGTGATGTTGCTCGAGTTTGGAGTTGAGCATCTGGGTTTTCAGCTAAGGGAGTTTGATATCACAGCCATATTGGCTTTGCTGAAGATTCAGAAATCTCTGTCAGTGCCTTTCTCTCACAGTCACTCACCGCTGAATCTGTGATGAGGATATTGTCTTCTCCCCTCCTCCCACCCATAGAAATATATCAGATTAGCATCTTCTTAGACAGAGTTTTCTCTCTGCTGAATCTCCACATGGAACAATTACTATAAACTTGAACTGCATGCCTGGCATTTTATCTTGAAAGAACCATACTGTCTCATTCCCCCTGTCCATCTACAAAGAATTGGGAAAAATTAGAAGCTAAATAAATAATTCTAGGAAAGAAATGCTGCATAGTAAGGGTTAGAAGTCCAGCCTGTGGGACTTAAAGATTGGGATCTCATGACATTGTACAAAATCATACACTTCAACAGGTAAAAGTGTTTAGATGACGCCAGCACACCATGATCACGTGTCTGCCTAACTTTCTATCTCATGTCCCTCCCTCATTCCTTATATCAGATTAACTATTTTGGTTACCATTTTGCTGAAAGTAGCATGCACTGTTTTTCATCTCTGTGCTTCTGAAGTTGAGTTTCCACCATGTGCAATGCACAAACTCCTTTTTTCTTTTGGATAACCCTGAGAAACCCTTCACGATTTGGCTAACATGTCAACATCTCCAGGGAACATTTCTTGATTGACATCTCTGCATCCCCAGATTAAATAAACCATATCTGTTTTCCGACCAAAATTTGTCTCTACCTCAACTGTCTCAGGTATTATATTATGTTGTTGTTTACTTGCTTACCCACTACTCCCAAATAAAATGTTGCATAGCTCCCTGAAGTCAGAGATAGCTATATTCATGGTTTTATTCCTAACTCAAAACTCCTAGTGGATGTGTTATGAGGCCTTTTAAATTTCAAATTACCTGTAACAACAATCAAATGCCATCACATTAGTTTTATTAGCCATGATAGTCAATTATACCATGTAATTTTATAGAAGTAAGGTATGCAAAATTGCTCTATTAGTAGGATGTTTTACATCTAATCTGAAATTCTTTTTGTCAATTTAAGTAAGTTCCTTTCTATTCTTATTTTTTTCAAAATAAAAAAAAAAACACAAGAAAAGAGATGTTAGCATGTATTTTCCATGAACTTCTTTGTACATACTTTTGTCCATTAGTGTAGTGAACAGCATGGATACATTTTCTGATGTTAAACCATCCTTGGCTTCTTAAAGTCAACTCTACTTAACCTTTATGGTAAAGATGGATATTTGTCTTTAAATCTTTATTCTCTAGTTCTTCTGAGTTTGAGATGAGCACATAGACTCTCAAATAAAGATATTTCCAAGCATCCTCTGCAAAAGGAGAGCCAAGTGAAGAATTCGAATCAATATAATATAAGCAGAAATTTCATGTGTGACTTCCAAGACTCTTAAAAGGATAGTGTTTAGTGTTGTTCCATTCTTTACTCCTTTATTCTTCCTGTCTAGATCTCTCTCTCTCTCTCTCTCTCTCTCTCTCTCTGTCACACACATATATATACAGTAACAAAAAAAAAAAAAAGAAAGAAAGAAAGAAATCCAGCCATTTGGCTGAGTTGGAAGTCATACACTAAAGCTCACTGTTATCCTGAAGCAAAATAGAGGGAACCTTAGTCCATGATCATTTTTAAATCTTCCCCAAAGGCCTTTACTATATACCTCAGTGTTTCTTTTGTGAGTGAAAGAAGTAAATATGTATCTCATATAAGTTATTTTTATTTTTATTCTTTGTTGTTGTTGTTGTTGTTTTATTTCAGCTTATCATGGGGGTACAAAAGTTCAGGTTATATATATTGCCCATGCCCCCCATCCCCCCGAGTCAGAGCTTCAAGCGTGTCCATTCCCCAGACAGTGCTCATCACACTCATCACGTAGGTATGCACCCATCCCCTCCCCCTACCCCCCACCTCTGTCTGATACCCAATTGGTGTTATTCCCAAATGTGCACTTAGGTGATGATCAGGGAAACCAATTTGCTGGTGAGCTTATCAGGACATAACACCATCATAAGTCAAGGAGCATTTGTACATAAAATACTCTATTTTTATTACAATGGGAAATGCACAAAGTAGGTGAAATTAAAATATATAACTACAATAGAACAATGTTTAGAGATAAAATAAATTATATTCTTATAAAATTTTTATATTTAAAAATAAAAGCTGGTACAGGCATCCTTCTAAAATGATTTCCAGTGATATTCATGTCATGGTATTTATACACTTGTATAACCCCCTCCCCTTGACTGTGGGCTGGACCTAGTAACTTGCTTTTTATGAATACAATTAATGTAACAAAGGTGCTGGAATATTGCTTTAACCATTAGGTTATAAATGATGGTGACTTCCATCTTGTACTCTCTTCTTTTTTCTCCTCTCCTCTCCTCTATTGTGTCTTCTTGGCTTGCCACCTTTGATGAAACAAACTGCCATGTTTGAGAAGTTCATGTGGCAAGAGCTAAAGGGATTTGAAGAAGGCCTTTGGCCAACAACCGATAAGCAATGGAGGCTCCAAGTCCAATGGCTGCAAGGAACTGAATTCAGGCCACAGCCATGTGAGTGAGCTTAGAAACAGATCCCTCCCCAATCTGGCCTTGAGATGACTGTAGCCAGATGGCTGTAACTTAATTCAGTGTCGTGAGAGACCATGAAACAGAGGAAGCAAAGGCACGAAATATAGCCCAGCTATGCCTAGATACTTTATCCACAGAAATATAACAATCTTAATACATGTCTACCTAGTAGCAGAGATTCTAAATACCTAAAGGGGGAAGGAGAAAAATTTATGTAACAATAAAAGTATTAAACAAATCTCTAAATGTAGTGGTGGATTTTAGTACTCCCAGCATTTGACAGAGCACAAAAATAAATACCTAAATAAAGATAGAAAATACGAATACCATTATCACCCAGCTTTACCTAAGTGATACTTAGAGAACATTACACCCAGCAGAATAAATCTTGTTTTCAAGGGCACATGGAACCTTCACAGATATAGACCATATATATGCTTGGCTAAGTTTTAGTAAATTTCAAATACTACAAATATTACAGAATATGTTTTTGACTATAGGAGAATAAAACTGACAATAAATAATAATAACATATCCAGAAACTTCTGAAATAGCCAGAAATAATTATTTAAAATTTATTTATAAATTAAACATTTATACCTATCTGAGAGTTCAAAAAAGAAATCACAAGGAAAATTAGGAAATATTTTGAACTGTATGATAATGAAACTATAATGTATCAAAATTTGCAGAAAGAAGCAGTAATAGGACTGAAAGAAATGTAGAGCTTTCTATTAGGCTTATATACATTATCATTTTGAAAGTTCGGTAAATTTTTTCCTTTTACTCTTCTACTTCCTCTTGCATTGCCTTCTCTTTCTTTCCTTTTTTCTTTGCTTCCTGACCACTGGTTTCTTAAAGCATCAGCTAGTGCCCAGCAAGGTAGGCATCCTCACTTGGGGGAAGTGGGAGGAGTAGAGAGTGATGGCCCAGAGCAGGACACCAGAGCCTGAGACCGCAAGGAGTGACCCCGCGGGGAGGCTGTGCAGCCTGGATGACCAAAGCCCAGTTAGAGCGTGTGCTGAATTCTGAGTGGGCTGAGGAGATGGTGGAGGCGAGGGGGCACTCCTATGTGTGACGTCAGAGCCCAGGTGGAACTAAACAGCACCCACATGGAGAAGTGGCCCCGCATATGACAGGAGGCTGGTTACAAATGAGGAAACTGCAACTCAGTAAATATATCAAGGATATTGGAATCCAGGCTTCTAGGTATTGAGTTATAAAAGTAATAATATAGAAAATAAAAAAGAGACTAAAAACCACAGAATTAATCCCATGGAGTGGATTGAAATTGGGGCTGCCTCTGTGAACTAATTTTCGATGTACATAGATAGATATGGGGAGAATCAGATATTAAGGTGTTCACTGTGTATAAATATGCAGGTGTGTTTATGTACAGTAATACACACTTGTCTTAGTCATTTCTGTGCTGCTATAATAGAATTCCACAGATGAAATAATTTAAAATGAACAGAAATTTATTCGTTCACACTTCTGGAAGCTGGGCAGTCCAAGATCGAGGGCACAGTGTTTGGCGAGGGGCTTCTTGCAGCATCGTCCCACAACAGAAGGACAAAGAAAGGACAACAGAGAGCAAAAGAGCCAAATTCTCCCTTGGTAACGAACCCGCTCCTACAATAATGACATTAATTCACTTGTGAGAGCAAAGCCCTCATGACCTAAACATCTCTCAAAAGTCCTACCTCTCAACCTTCACCCTGGGGACAAAGTTTCCAACACACGATCTTTGGATATATGGCAATACCTATATCCTAACCATCCACTGAGATGCCCTGGGAGTGGCAACAGGTCAATACCAGTAGACACACCTAATACTTGCATCTGGGAATTTCAATATATTACTCCAATAAAAGGAACAAGTAACACAATTAAAAATGGGCAAAAGAAAAATGAACAGTGGAATATTTGAACAGGCACCTCACCAAAGAAGACATACAGGTGGCAAATAAAAACACATAAAAAATGATTAACATTATTAGGATTAAGGAGATGTAAATTAAAACCACAGATGAGATACGCTACCCATGTATTAGAATAGCTAAACTTCTTGTTGGTAAGAATTTAGAAAAACTTGAACTCCTGTACACTACTTGTGGGAACATCAAATGTTACAAACACTTTGGAAAACAACTTAGCTGTTTCTTAAAAAGTTAAGCAAATTTCTTCAATGGAATCTGGCTATTCCACCCTGAAGTATCTTCCCAAAAGGAATTAAAGCATGTGTTCAAAGACTTCTACATGAATGATCACAGAAGTTCTATCTGTTATCACCAAAAAATGAAAACAAGCCAAATGTCCATCAACAGTTGAATGATTAAACAAATTGTTTTATACTTGCAGAACAAAATACAACTGAGGAATCTAAAGCAAGGATCTATTGATACATGTAGGATCATAGATGAATCTCCTAATAATTAAACTGATAGAAGTAGAATTCCAAAATGTATGATTCCATTCATATAAAATTCTAGAAAGTAAAACTAATGTATAGTGACAAGTAGATCAGTGGTTATCTGGGGATTAGAGGTGGTGGGTCAGGGAGGGAATGGAGGCAGGAAATGGAAAGGTGAATGGGGAATCTTTAGGGGTAATGTATTTTGGCAATGTTTCACAGGTATATACATATAGTAAAACTTATCAAATTGTACATTTTAGGTAGAAACTGTTTGTGGAATGCCATTTATACCCAGTAAAGCTGTCACAATTTAAAAAATTCAGTGAGACATCCTGCATAAGCTCTAAAAAGAATTTTAAAAATCAATTTTCTCCCTTTACACTGTTAGCAAAAAATTAGAAATTTCTTTGTGGAAAAAAAAGAAAAAATGAACACATTTCATAACTACATCAAAAACAATACCATAAGGTACTTAAAATACATTTAATAAAAGATGTATAAGCTGACTACATGAAAAACAATAAAACATTTTGAGTAATTCAAGAAATTTAAATAAATGAAGAGATATATTAAGATGTAATTCTTCCTAAATTCCGTGTAATCCCCATCAACACATAGCAAAGTTTCATTTGTCGGGTTGGTTGATTTGTTTGGTTTTGATGGCAATTAGCAATGTAATTCTAAATTTCACAGGGAAATACAATGGATATAGGATAGGAAAACAATATAAAAAAAGAAATTTAGGAAACCTTCTGCTACCTGATTACAGGACTTACTGGAATGCTACAGCAATAAGAAGAGTATGGTGTAACACAAAGATTCAAATAAAGTTCAGTGGAACAGAATAGGGAGTCCCCAGTGGATCCACATGTAAGGCCAATTTATTTTCAACAAATGTGCTAAGATAAATCAATGGGGATATAAAGTCTTTTTAATATATGATATTGTACAGCTAAATAAATATATGAAAAAGAATGATTTTCTAATGACTTCATTATATGAACTGATGGAATATTTCATAATAGCCAAGAATTAAAATAATCCAAACATCTCTGCTTTACATCACTCATAAAAAGTAATTTGATATGGACCAGGTGCGGTGGCTCACGCCTGTAATCCTAGCCCTCTGGGAGGCCGAGGCGGGTGGATCGCTCAAGGTCAGGAGTTCGAGACCAGCCTGAGCCAGACCCCGTCTCTACTA
Organism: Lemur catta; assembly: GCF_020740605.2. NCBI lineage: Eukaryota > Metazoa > Chordata > Mammalia > Primates > Lemuridae > Lemur > Lemur catta. The sequence goes on from NC_059135.1 coordinate 98,059,606, forward strand.
AAAATAGAAATAAAAATTATCTGAACAACTAAAAATTATATATATAGAAAAAATTAGCCAGGCATGGTGGCACATGCCTGTAGTCCCAGCTACTCGGGAGGCTGAGGCAGTAGAATCACTTAAGCCCAGGAGTTTGATGTTGCTGTGAGCTAGGCTGACGCCAGGGCACTCACTCTAGCCTGGGCAACAAAGTGAGACTCTGTCTCAAAAAAAAAAAAAAAAAAAAAGTAATTTGATATGGATTATAAGTCCACATGTAAAAACTAAGATTATAAACATTCTAGTATAAAATATGGTGGAATAAATTTATGACTTTGAGATTCACAGGTATTTACTAGAATCAATGCAAAATATCCAAATTATGAAATAAATGAAATAATAAATTAAACCTTATCAAAATAAGAAAATCTTTTAAGACCCTATGATAATATTTATAAGACTTATACTCAAAATGTATTTTAAAAACTCTTATAAATCACCAATTTAACACTAAATCCCACTTACAAATCCTTAAGAGACTAGAACAGACATTTTACAAGACAAGGTCTAAGAAGGGCAAGAACTTAAAAAGATGTTCAACATCATTAGTATTAAAGAAGATTCAAGTTAAAATTACAACACTTTAGTCTTTCACATCTAGTAGAAACACTAAAATTCAAAGCACTGACAATGGCAATTTTTGGTACAGATATGGATTATCTTGAAATCTCAGAAATCACTTATGGGAATGTAATAAGGTACAACTATTGATACTTTGGAAAACTGTTTGAACTTTCATATAAAGTTAAACATAACACAGAGTCATCTCTGAGCCCAGATATCATATTCCCCTACCAAATTTACCCAAGGTTAATGAGAGCATACTTCCACAAAATCATACACACAAAAAAAAATTTTTGATAGTGGCTTACTTCTTTAGCTAAGAAATAAAACAACCCAAACATCCATCAAGAATAGAATGGATAACCAAATTGTGCTATATTCATACAATGGAATGCAACTTAACAATGGGAAAACAATGAGCTACTGCATAGGTAACGACATGGATGAACCGCCAAAGCATTACGATGGATGAAAGAAGCAAGGCAGGAGTAGCTATTCTCTGAATTCATTTATATGAAGTTCAAGTAAAAACGAACTATTAGTATCTGTCTCTGTTGATAGATATGAGAATAGTGGCTGTCCATAAGGAAGGAAATTGATTTAGAAAAGTACACAAAGGAACTTTGAGGAGTTATGGAAATGTGCTATATCTGGATTGGGATGTTGGTTACATGGGGTACACATTTGTTAAAATTATTTGAGTTTTACACTTAAGATCTGTGCATTTTAATGTATAAATTTTATCTTAATCAAAAATGGACAGGAATACAGCAACGATATCCATATTATTCATAATGGCCAAAAGCTGGATACAATTTAAGTGTTTGTCATAGTAGAATCAATAGAATAAATAAATAAGCTGTAATATAGTCATTCAATGCATATTCATACAAAAATGAGACTGAACAAATTATACCTGCAAAATAAATAAATGAATGAATCATAGAAATGTAAGGGTGAAAAATAGAAGACAGACATAAAATATAACATGCACTCTTGTTCTATTTTTATTAAGTTAAAGAAGAAGGTAAAACTAATTCAGGATGTTAAAAATCAGCAGAGTGATTAACCTTGAGCAGGATAGTGAATGGAATGGAAAACTAAAATTGCTTATGGGGTCTGGTAATATTTTCTTTCTTGAACTGGGTGATAACTGCATGGATGTGTTCTCTTTATGAAAATTTAATGAGATGCATATAGTAATAATTTGTATAATTTTCTGTATATTGGTTATCCCTCAAAATAAGTTTTGTTAAAAAAACCAATTCTGTATTTTCTAATTTAAAACATAATAGCAAATTAGTAAATGATCATGAAATTGATTAAAACATAACAACTAAGATTTAACCAAGAACAAAAACTAGTAGTTTCAAATTTAAACGTATATTAATCTAAAACCATATTAACATACTACTGAAGAGTAATTATGTAATTATTTAAATATATGCATAAAATAATTCAGTAGTCAACAAAAGTCAACATCCATTCACAGTAACATTTATCCTTAGCAAAGTGGGAATAGAAGGAAACACCCTAAACATGTTTAAACTTTTGAAAAGTGTATTTATTAAGAATCTATAGAAAACAAAATACCAATTTAAGAAAAATTTAGAAGTGATCTCATTAAAATCAGAAAGAGAAGACACCTATTATCTCTGCAGAGTGATGTTGAACTTGAAATTTTAGTCAAGAAAATAAAACAATAAAAAAATAAGATGGAAAGGAAGAAGCCATAATACTTTATGTATATATAATTATTCACATTAAAATATAAAAATAGAATTTATAAACCATTAGAACCAATCTAGGAGTCAGGCAAGATTGCCATATGTAATCAAAATATAAAAATTAATAACGTCTCTATACAAGACCACAAAGAAAATGAATATCTAATTATAAAAAATATATACCATTCAAAATGGCAACTAAACTGTAACTGTAAACTTCTGAGAAACCAATCTAATCAGCTATAAATGAGATGTTCTTAGAGAAGATGATACAATTTATCGGGAAAGATAAAGGAAGACTCAAATAAGTGAAGCAGTGTGTAGTATATATGGATAGAAAAGCTCAATTTTATAAAAATGGTAATTAATCTACAAATTAATTTGTAGGGAAAAGCTCAGTGATCAAAAAAATTTATTAATTTCTACAACCGTAAAAATGCTAATGGACATTGGAAAACAGCATGTGTTGCATTTCCACAGTGTATAAGACAAGGAAAATCTTCTCATGTCTTTTCATCCTTTTGTGAAAGTGGACAAGTGTTGATCTTCAAACCTTTTTGTTCGGCCTCCTAAAATTTTGTTGAGTGCTATACTCCTTTACACATTTCAAATTCACACCTAAAATGTCTCAACTTCAGTTTAATTAGTTGCATTGATATCACATCCAACACTATAAAAATTGACATTTTAAAATAAAACTGTCATATCAGTTTTTAAAATCCATCTAATAGACTCTAAATATCATCATGATTTGCTGTCCATAGCCATTCGCTTAAAATATATGTGAATAAGCTCTTATTTAACAGAAATTTTATATATTTTTATCTTTTTGAATTTGTATTTCTGTTCTACTTTCCACCCTGAATTTTAGCCTAATGTAATATGTCATGTGTAGAACTCTTTTATCTTAATACATAACAAATGAGTTAACTCATCTTCTCAGAAATCTTAAATAACTCCTGCAAAGCATGTTCCCTGTGTACTGGTCACCACTTCAGCCCACTGCATCACAGGCTGCAGTTTCTAGGACTTGCACAAATCTGATGACACAGAACACTCACAGAAGTTTTTATTAAAGATAAGCAGCAAAGACAGTAGAAGCCTAGGATTTCTGGCAAGCTGGTCCTCCAAGGCTCAGGAAAGCTGCCCAGGTCGTCTGTGTGCACTCCACTTGCACCACAGCTAAGGGACCCTGAAAAGCATCCCAGCTGGGGTTTCATACCCCAAGGGCAGCACAAAGAGCTGGGCTAAAGCTCGGAAGGATATCCCATTTCTAACAGGGGCAGGTGCAGAGCCTAGGCTGTTCCAAGCAGTCTCTCCGAATCTCTCAGGGCATTGCATTTTCAGCACAGTCTACAGTTATTCTTGAGAACTACAAGCGAGAAAACGGGGAGAGCTGGGTCCTCTGAAGCCACCCAGAAAGCTGTCCTGCAGCCGTCAATTGCCTGATGAAGAAAATCAGAAAATTTTGGTTTAGAATTAAAGACTCTGTGATTGTCAATCAATTTTTCCAACTTTTTTCCATGATACTAACATTTTTGTTTCTCAAGTGCAATTTTCATGATTCCTCTCCTGAAGCTTTCCCGGGTGTCTGTCTGTAGAAGCCTTCCTATTTCTCCACAATACCTGTATCCGTTCTTTTACTACATGCGCTTTACTTCTGATTGCACAAAGTCTGTGTACCTTCAAAGCTCCACTCCGGAAATTTTTTACACAGTCATGAAAACTTCCTTTTTCTTTCCTCAAATACGAGTGGCCGCCTCAGTCCTGTTACAGAACTTCCCTGGGAGCAGTCTGATGACACATCACATCCTTCTTCTCGGCCTAGATGCATGCTCATTTCTCTAACCTGTCCCACCTGAACACCAAGATTCTCGAAGGTATAACACCCATGCCTGACCTTTTCATATCTATTAACAATAAGAGCATAATCATTTTCTTTAATTCAATCAATAAACTTTTATTCAGATAGGGGTAAATAAAATATCAATTTTTGAATTCTGAGTTGATAAAGGGAATTTTATCAGTCAGGTGTCACCATGATAATGCTGACTACAAAACCCCCAAATATCAAAAAAATTGCCACAATATTCATTTATTGTTCTCCTCACTGTGGGGATTAGTTGAAGGTCAGCTGATTTTGGCTGGACTCAGCAGTGCTTGGCTCCAGACTTCAGGGCAGGTTAGGGTCTGCTTGACATGTGTGGGGCTGAGGTCTGGGATGAAGGGCAGCAGCTACCCAGGTAAGTCTCCTCGTGGTGATGACAGAGTACAAGAGGGCAAACTCAGCCACACAAGCACCGCTCAAGCCCAATGCCTCACACCTTGCTGACATCCTGTTGGACCAAGCACAGCACATGGGCCCGTAAAGGCTGGGAAGGACACCTGCCGCTGTGGCGGGCCATGAAAGCACAGCATTGCTGCCATAGGGGAATGAATTAGGACCAAGAAATCATTCCGCCTCGGTCATAGAACTATTAATTGTATAAGAAGAGATTTAAGAAGGCTATGAAAAAAGAAATAACTAGAAAAATACTAATAACTAGAAAAAAATTTTTTCACAGAGAGGATGATTTCAGCGCTGACTTTTTAGGGAGAGCTGTTTGCCAGGCACCGTAGACAGAGGGGCAGGTTATAAGAGCAGGGCTCCTGTCCGCTGACACAAAGCAGAGCACGGGGATGACATCCTTGGGGAGATGCTCAGTGTGGCGGGCTGGATGGTTCAGCATCCATGGGACAGGATGGAGCCAGAGGCACAGTGTGCTGAACGTCATGGATGTCACACTCTGTGACAAGACATTTGACCTTTATTTTGTAGACAATAGACTGTCAAGATTTATGGCATTTCTCCATTGATGTTTTATGAAAATTGTCCTGCTAACCTGTGTTATTTACTTACTGTGTGTTTTTAGATAAAGGAATGAATGAGTGGATAGTTCCTTTCCTCCCTCTCTTCCTGCCTTCTTTCTTGTTCATTATCAGGCAGATCCCCTAAAAAGACTGTGATGTGCCTTACAGAGATATGTACATGCAGTAAAGTTAGACATTATTTACCTACAGAAATTGTGGAGAAAAGAAAACTTGCTGAGGCAACAGAAGCAGAATTGGCTCAGGCAGTCCTATTCCTCCGACTGTGCCCAGACAAGCTATTCGCTTCTAGAACTACTCCCGGCGGGGGTGGCTTGAGCAGAATGGCTCCCTTCGGTAGTTAGCGTGGCTCCCGCGTGCAGACCAAGGTCTTTGGGCACTCCCTCCTCCACCGCGGTGGCTGTCCTGGGGCTCTGACAGCCAGGCTTGTGACAATGACCGGCAAAGGCCGGCGGCTTCAGCTCAGTCCTCTACCGCCACCTGCGTGCCGGAAGCAGCCACCGCACCGCGCAGCATCCCTGGGCCCCTGGACGCGAGGTCTGAGACAGCCTTGAGGAATGCAGGAGAGGGAAGGAGACTCGCAGAGCAAGCGAGGCTCCCAGCTACCTTGCTTGCAGAACTTTGCTCTGCGAACACATTCAGAGGCCCTTTGACAGAGTGCGAGGGAAGGAGGCACACTGAGGCCACCCCAGAGCTTCCGGCCCAGGAAAGGGGTCCTGGGTCGAGTATTAATTCACACTGTGAAGAAACCTTGAGATGGTTTAGCTAGTTCCGTCAGAACAGAAAGGGCATTTTTATTTTATTTTATTTTATTATTTTAGCATATTATGGGGGTACAAAAGTTTAGGTTATGTATGTTGCCCATGCCCCCCACCCCACCCCCTGAGTCAGAGCTTCAAGCGTGTCTTTCCCCAGACAGTGCGCATTGCATTCATCATGTAGGCATACACCCATCCCCTCCCCCCACCCCCCACCCCCCACCTCCCCACCTCAGTCCGATACCCAAGATACCCAATTGGTGTTATTCCCAAATGTGCACTTAGGTGATGATCAGGGAAACCAATTTGCTGGTGAGTACATGTGGTGCTTATTTTTCCATTCTTGGGATAGTTCACTTAGTAGAATGGGTTCAGGGCATTTTTAGAAGTGAAAGTACAGGTTTTTCTCTGCGTCGTTGATTCTAACTGTATTTCTGTGGCATATACAGAATGGAGAAGAATTCCTATTTCACAGCAAAAATAAACTGAGTCACAGAAAGAGTAAATAATTTGAAAGTATCAAATCATCTGGGTCTGGCAACTATAGAATGAAACCTAAGTCCTTTAAGAATTTGTGGTTATAACTTCCATGAATATATTGGCTTAATTCAGCCTCATAAAACAAGCATCTGTAATTGCAGCAACTGTTGATGAAGCTACTCTTTCAGCAAAGTTCTACTTTCAAATATCCTGTCTTATTATCATGCCATGCCATGCCAGACAATATACTTTGATTTTGAGGTCAGGAAAACATGTTGATTTTGTTAAATTAAAAACTCCATCTTGTTTGTAGAATATGGAATCTTTACCTAATGCAGATTCCAGGGACTTGGATGAGGCATAAACCAGTCGGCATAAGCAGGGGCGGAGCAAGTGACCCTGTGCTCACAGGGCTCAGGAGACCCAGGAAAGACTCCTCAATCACATACACTTTGTTGCCAGCAGCTATAAGGGTAGCTCTCATCCCATAATAAGAACTAGAAATGCAATGATGTATACCCAGTCAAAAATAACAGTTTCAAATTTTATCTTCATATATATTCCTGAGAATGCACTTTCATTTGTTTATTTTGTTACATTTTTCTAGGGCTTGAGTAGCATTATATAAACCAGAGAAAAAGAAAAAAAATGCACACTGCATTGAAGAGCCACAGAGGGATGAGGCTGGAGTTTGTGTTGGAACATGGCGGTTGGACACCAGCTGGAGAGTCTGCCACACCCCAAAGGGCTGTGGTGACTCAGGCAATCATGCCCAAAAAAGTGCAATAGAAATTACATTAATGCAATATATGATTTTTACAACTCCTTTGTTTAACAGTTACTGCCATTCAGAACATGTGTCGTCAGTCAGCTTGGAATCCAGTCCTTCTGCCTGGACCACCCTTTGGTCAGCCTGAACTACAGCCCAAATGCTGCCATCATCTGCTGCATGACTTCAGGCATTTACTCAACCTCAGAGATTCAGCTTTATCCTCCTTAAAAGAAGACTAATACTCCTTGTTCATAAGTCACAGAGTTTTTGCTGTGAGATCTGAATGGTCTCTTACAATGTCTACCTGGCCCGAAATTTAAAAAATCAATAAATATAAACTTTTTAACATTAGATGAAACCATTTGCTTTTTATATAAAAAGCAAAAGGTGCTGAGGGAATTCAGGTATGATTTCCCTTGTAATGAAATCAGGATAAATATCCACAAAAAAATAAAAAAATCCCCAATGAAAATAAAAATAAGAAATATACTAGGAGAACAAAGATATTCCATTGAGTTAGCAAGGCATCTTAACATTGTACATAATAATTTAGTAGCTGATTACAAAGCATGTTTTGTCACTTATGGTTTGTGCAATGTAAGTGTATTCCCTTAACCTCTCTGGGATTTGGTTTCTTGATTTATAAAAGAAGGTTTATATGCCTTCCTTCAAATCTCATAGAATGATTATGTCATAGTAAATATTGCAAGTGAAACAATGAGTGAAAGTGTAAAATATGTTACAAATTGTGATTTTGTTATAAGAAAATTAAGGAAATAGGAGAGATCTTAATATCTACTTAAGAAGGTAAAATTCAGGTAAACGTTAAAGAAAGGAAAGCTTCCAAACGGCAATGGAGATAAAGGAGAGGAGCTGGGAGATTCCTAACTTGCAGCATAGTGGTTCTCAGTAGGTGTGAGGATATGGGGGGATTTTGCCTCCCAGGTAATTTTTGACAAATTTGGAGATATTTTTAGTTGTCACAACTGGTGGGAAGTGCCAACTGGCCAGGAATGCCATTAAACATACCCCAATGCACAGAAAAGCACCCAAAACAAAGACTTATCCACCCCAAAATATTAATTAATGCTCAGAGTGATAAACCCTGCTACAGACAGATGGGTAACTTGCATAATGGATATGGAGATTAAGTCCAGACATGGTGGATGGTGATTGCTGGACGGGCAATGGGGACAGTGATGGGTAATTTTAGATGTCAACCAGACTCCATTAAAGTATACCTAGAGAAGTGTTAAGGCATTATTTTTGGCTGTGTCTGTAAGGGTATTTCCAGAAGAGATTGGCCCTTGAGTCAGTGAACTGGGTAAGAAAGATTCCCCGTTGTCAATGTGGGTGGGCACCTTCCAATCAGCTGAAGGCCAAGATAGTGCATAGAAAAAAAGACAGAGGAAAAATAATTCTCTCTCTCCAAGACAGAGAGAGAGAGAGAGAGAGAGAGAGATACACATACATATATACATATATACGTGTGTGTGTGTGTGTGTGTGTGTGTGTGTGTGTGTGCGTGTGTATTGGAACTGAGATACTCTTCTTCTTTTGCCCTTAGACATCAGAACTCCAGCCTTTGGACTCCAGGACTTACAGTAGCACCCCTACCACCATGGCAGGGTTCCTAAGGCCTTTGATCTCAGACTGAGAGTTGCACCATCAACTCTCAGTCTAGTTCTGAAGCTTTAAGGCTTGGACTTAGCCTTGCTACTGGCATTCCAGGGTCTCCAGCTGGCAGATGGCCTGTGGTGGGAATTCTCAGTCTTCATAGTCACATGAGCCAATTCCCCTAATAAACCCCCTTTCATATATCTATATCTATATATAAAAGAGATATTAATATCTCCTATTTATCCTCTATTCGGATTTTAGACTGCATTAGGTTGGCACCCCTAACCTCTGTGTTGTCCAAGGGTCAACTATACATCCTATTGTTTCTGTCTCACTGGAGAACTCTGACTAATGTAGGGATTTTTGTATAAAATGAGAAACTAAAGAAGTTTACTTTTCAAGAAGTGATAAATTCTACTTAGTAATGAAAGACAATCACTTTAGATATAACCATGTGGATATAATTTGGCAAATCACTATTATGCAATTGTGTATTGTAGGCTAAATATAAAGATAAATAGGATGGAAAATATATTGAAATGATTCACTCTGTCTCTATACTATTTTGTCTTCAGTAGTGGGTCTCAGGTAATCCTTCCCATGAGCCCCATTTCCAGTGAAATTTCACTATCCACTGAAGGAAGAACATGTGAGAGATTGCAGTTATCTACCCCATTGCGTTAGTCATGGCATTGTGATTTGCTCTATCCAATAACATGGGAGCAGAGTGAGGCATGCCAGATGTGGGGGGAAAAAATTTAAGACCTGCTGTGCTGTTCTCTACACACTCTCTTTTCTCTTGCCATGTGATATAAAATAGTATATTTTACAGACGTTGCAGATACAAAATGGTGGAGCATCCTAACAGGTACAAAGGAACTCCTGGCTCTATCTTTCCTGACCATTAAATATCTGTGTGTGGGACCAGTCATTGCCCTTTTAGGACTTCAGCCTCCATACATTTAAAATGAAGCATTTAAGATAAATGATTCTCAACGTTTCCCGAAACTCTCACATTCTGAAATTAAATGAATATTTTTAAATTTATGATAAAAACATTTTTCAACTTTTTACCTAAACACTTGGTTTTGTATAGACATATTGTTGTACTGAAGATTAAGCATCCAAATACTTAAATTATTTGGAGCATTAGTCTCAGCTTATATCTCAAGCTGTCCTGAGATCTTATTTCTCTGTCATGGGTAGACAAATCTCTGTAATCATTAGACAAGTAAGGAGATGAAAAAGATCTTAATAGCCAAGGAAAACTCAGGTATTTAGGACTCAGGCATATATTGCTTTGTGTTATCCAGATAACTGGAGAATAAGTGTATAATTTTTTCACATAAAGAACTAAATTTCTAAGAGGTTAGAGGACTCAAGCAGAGTTGCTGGTCTATAAGTGATGAGTCATAACTTGGACCTGAGCTCCAGGGCACTATCCACAACACTACAGTGCCTTGATCATGGCAAAGAATTGACTGTATTGCTCTGCTACATATTTCACCACAGATTTATTTTTATCAGCATCATTTATGCATGTTTATCCTGCTTCCATTTCACTGTGCACTCAAAGAATAAAAAGCCCAGGACCTGCATTCCTTTCCTATCCTGTGTGTTTATTATTAGTATTGTTATTATTATACTTTTTATTTTGAGATAATTGTAGATTTGCATGACCTTCACAAGAAATAATATGGAGAGATCATAGGTTCCTTTTAAGCAATTTGCCCAGTGACAACATCTTAGAAAATGTAATATAATATCAAAATTAGGATATTGACATTGATGCAGTCATGATACAGAACTGTCCCACATCCAAAAGGATCCTTCATGTGGCCCTACTATGGCCATACCCACTTTCCTCCTTTGCCCACTCTCTCCTTAATTCCTGGCAACTACTAGTCTGTTCTCCATTTATACAATTTTATGATTTTGAGAGTGTTATATAAATGGAATCAGACAGGTATTTTGGTATGGGCATTTTCTTTCCTCACTCAGCTTAATTCCCTGTAGATTTATTCAAGTTGTAGAATATATTAATAGTTTGTTCTTTTATTTTTGAATATTGTGTCATGGTATGGGTGTATTGCAGTTTGTTTAGCCATTCATTCATTAAATAACATCTGGATTGTTTCAATAAATAAATATAGCCACCGATTTTTACAAATAATGTGCAGATTATTATCTAAATGTAAAACGTAAATTTTCAACTCTGTGGGAATCCCAAGAGTGTAATTGTTATACCATATGTTAATTACATATACAGTTTTACAAAAACTGACAAGCTGTTTTACAGAGAGACTACCATTTTACATTGCCACCAACATCAATGAGTGATCCAGTTTGTATACATATTTGCCAACATTTGGTGTTGTATCTATTTTTTTTATTTTAGCCAATGTGATATGTGTGTATTGATATCTCATGGTTATTATATTTTGAATTTTCCTAGTGAGTAAAATTGAACAACTTTTTATATACTTATTTGCCAATTATATAACCCTTTTACTGAAGTGTCTGTTCGTTCCTTTTAGCCATTTTCTAACGGAATTTTTGGGTGTTTCTACACTGAGTTTTAAGTTTTCATATATTCTAAAAATTAGTCCTTTGTCAGATATGTAGTTTTCCACTATTGTTTCCATGTCTTTAGCTTGTCTTTTTATCCTCTTAACAAGATCTTTTGCCAAGCAAAAATTTTCAGTTTTGATAATTTCCAATTTATCAATTTTATGGCTCCTGCTTTTACTGTCAAATCTATGAAGTATTTTCCTAGTCCTAGATTCTAAACATTTTCTTCCATTTTCTTTCTGAAAGTTTTATAGTTCTACGTTTTACATTTAAGCCTATAATCTGAGATTTTTTTTACATAGGATTTGAGGTTTAGGTCAAGGTTCGTTTATGAAAAGTCCATACTCCTTCCATTGAACTACTTTTATATCTTTGTCAAAAAGTGGTTGTTCTAAATAATGAGTGGTGATGCTTGCAAACTCTGTGAATATACTGAAAATCACTGGATCACACACCTTACAGGGGGAATTTTGTGGTATGTAAATTATATCTCAGTAAAGCTGTTATGAAAGTTCATATAAAATCAGTTGTGCGAATTCCTGTGGGACTATTTCTGGGCTTTTGATTCTGTTCTCTTCATCTATGTGTCTTTACTTTTGCCTGTACCACACTTCCTTGTTGCTGTAGCTACAGAATAAGCCTTAATTGCAGGTGGAGTGATTCCTCCCATTTTATTTTTCCTTTTCAAGATTGCTTAGCTATTATAGAGTCTGTGCTTTTCATACAAATTTTAGAATAAGCTTATTTATATCTCCAAAGCATCTTGCTGGTTCTTCTTTAAAAATATAAGCAGTTTCTTTCCTTCTTTATTTTTGTTAGCAAGAGTTGAAAAGATGTTATTACAGCATGTTTTTTCTTTTTTAATTATTTTATCTTAAATTTTTACAGATACATAATAGTTATATAGAATTGCAGGGTATATGTGATATTTTAATGCACATATACAATATGTAATGATACTTTGACAGCAATTGCATTAACCCTATAGATCAATTGGGAAGAATTAATTTCTTTATTATGCTGAATTTTCCAGTCCATCAACACAATGTGTCTCTCCATTTCTTTAGGCTTTTGATTTCTTTATTTAGCATTTCATGATGTTCAGTACACAGATTTGGTATATGTGTTTTTAGTGTATACTTCTCTGTGTGATTCCCTTTGGAGCAATTTTAAATGATATTATGTTTTAATTTTGTTTTTCACAGTTCATTGCTAGTATGTAGAAATTCAATTGATTCAATTGATTGGTCCTCCCTGCTTGTGCTGGAGGGTTTACATACTATTTTTAGTGGGGTTCCTTGATCTAAACCACGGGCTTTTACTAGATTGGAGATTGTGAAACACCAGACACGTGTCACCGAATCACCATCAGCTATTCGGTGAGTCATAAAATGACCTTTCACTATGTTGTTCCTCTAATCCTGGGGTCCCAGACAAGACTTTTAGAGTTCTCCCTTGGGTGCCTCTTGCATTATTTCCACAGTATATTGTTGCCTTTAGCCAGGAATAGCAGGAAGAGCTGAATTTACTCCATCTTGTCCAGACCAGACCAGAATTCATCCTGTGCTTTGTAGATAAAGATTAAAATTAATTCCTTACGGGTGTGATATCTATATACCAGACAGAGAATATCAATAAAAAGTAACCTGTTTATGAAGAGGAATAATAGTACTCAACATTCTTTCTCAATTCATATCAAAAGTTGATAAATTTGTAGGAAATTTTATATTTTCTTCTAAACACCACATGGGGTTCAATATATAACTTATCTCCCTATGTTATCTCCAATTCTGAATCCGTAAATATAAAGAAATATGCTACCACTGTGTGGTACTATCAATACAAGTCTGTTTTTCTTTAATGTACTAATGCCATTTTGAAAAATAATGCCAAAAGAATGATCACCACTCCCAACCCCTATTTAGCAGTTACTTTCCCCAAGAAAATTGGGAATGAAAGCCATCTGTGTTAGAAAGTAAACGTGCTCAGTAGAGAGACCCTTTTATTGCTGCTGGGCCATGTATTTCTGTTGTCTCTATTCCCCATCTCTGATGTCTCAGTCTCTTCATAAGGTGGTTGAGTCTTTCACTAGCTTTGCTTGTCACTTGGTGCCATTATCGTAGGTAGATTTTCCCTTTCTTACCTCATTGTACTAAACTAACACTGAGTGGATGTGGTTAGGGGTTAACCAAAGAATATATTAGATGGAGTTTGTAGGAACTGCAAAAATTGCCTCAGGGCCACTGCTGTCATCTTTGCTCATCCTGAGCTTAATTGAAACTCCTCTGCTATTTCCTCAAAACTCAATGTTTCTTTTCCACCTTCAAAGACACTCATAAAAATCAACATTCCTGAGGTTGGCTAAAGAAGATGACAACAAAAATGCATGAAATTCATGACATAATCCTGCAGTTGGAAAATGTGGAAAAGGTGTCTGGAGTCTTAAGTTTTGGGGACTTATTCTTCTAATTCTTCTCTCAGAAATACTTTTAAAGCAAAAATCATTTCCTCTAACAGCCCTCCGTTTGATTTGCCAATGTCATATTAATATTAACTTCTTCAGAAATTACAATATGTTTTGGTTCCCCTGATTCCTACTTTGTTATATAAATGTTTATACAAACATGTTTTGCTCCTTGTACTTGGTAGTATCGTTAGAAATTTATGTCTCATCTTTTGCTTATGTTACCTAGCCTAGCAACCTGATGACTCTCCCACAGGTAGAGAAACTGTAGGGCATTTAATCCGATGGTCTTTTTGCTAGAAAATGAGCGTTTGAGATTCAATCTTGAAAGCTATGCAGGATGTTGACGTCCCTGCTGCTCTTTTTGCATCCTGACTGCATGTTTATCTCCATCACACAAGCTCATTTTGTTTATTATGTTTTCCTTTTGATAATACATTACAGGCATGATTCTCCAATGGCAAGTTTTTATAATATCTTAGAAGTAAACTTTTTTCCAATAAATAATAAGATAACCTCTTTTAGTGATAGTTAACATTGGCATGATGAAATAATTATAAATTTGTGGGACCGTTCTCTCTAATCATAGGTAATGAGGGCTTAGAAATGTAATAAAATAGCCTTCCAGATCCTATACGTGCTAAACAAGAGTCTTAGTATTACAAGCAGGACGACTGAGAATTGTGTTAATGACTGTTTTAGAGAAGATTTTACAAGGAGCACATATCAGATTTCATCAGCCCTTGTCAGTTCCCCTACAGCAAGCTAATTTTATAATCTATGTCTCTAAAGTCAGGGAAGTTGAGAAGCAAATGACACGTATGTGTCAGTGCATGTAGCTGAAGATGTACATGCTCATATGCATGACTGAGATTAATATAAGCATATAAATACAGGCTAGTTCTTCACTACACTATATTTCACACAAACATATTATTCTGGAATTTTAATATTTGGTGGGCCATTAGATCATCGATTTAAAACCCTTCATTTCACAAATAAGGAAATTGAGACTCAAATTGGATAAATGATATTACTAAAGTCACAGTCTATTCAAATCTGAATTATATTAAGAATTCACTTAAAGTTTATTGGTCAACAAGAATCAACAGTCCAAGATGCTGGACTTTTGCCTTTTATCCTCAAAGCTGCTGTTATAGATCAAAATTATGTTTTGAGAGAAGGAAAGACAGAGAGTGAGAGATAAAGAAGGAAGAGAGAGAGAAAGAAAGAAGAATGAATAAAGAAAGAAAGATGTCAAACCCATTTTGTGTTAATCTTTACTTGTAATGCCCAAACTTTCTACTATATCATGAAATGGGCCATCATGGTGTCCAGTCTGCTTAACATCTTCAGCTACATCTCTCGTTGTGCCCTGGCTTTATTCCCTTACATTTCACACTTTAAATCAGGTTGACTGAAGCTTAGCACCACTGACATCATGGACCATAGAATTCTTTGTTTGGGAACTGGCACTGTCTGTGCACTGTAGGGTGCTAAGCAACATCTCTGACCTCTATACGTTAGATCTCAGGAGCCACCTGGACCAAACCCAGTTGCGACAACCAAAAAATGTTTTCAAATATGGCAGATGCCCCTGGAGGCCCAGTTGACCCCCCCCACCGACCTTCTAAAAATACTACTTTGCATAGGAAACTATGGAATGGAATAATTTAAAACTTTTAGAAAGCCAAGAAGTTGTCTTCCAGGATGCCTTTATTCATTCTGCTTCTGCACAGAACACCTTTGATGGTCTTTCGCACCTTTAAAAAACAATTCATGTTTCAAGATTCACATCAGCACAAATAATCTCCTTCATGAAGTCTATTTTTATATCATTTCCTCAAGAACTATCTTTCCCTTTTGAGGCACCAGACTGCCTTGTGTAAATTTCTAACATATTAATAGAATCCTTAGCACTTTATTGTACTCATGGGTAAGTGTGTGCACCTCACTTTTGAACTGTGAATCAATTGAAGGCAGAGATCATTCAGAGATACTGGTAATGCCCAATGCAGTGCCTTCCATATATGTTCAGATTTCAAAGCATCTTCTCTGAATGGGTGAGTGAGTGAATGAGTAAGTTAATTGATTAATAGAATGAATCAGTGAGTGGGCAATTGTTCTATGTAGCTCACTTGACATATATAAATTTAAGTTTTGTTAAACAAAATATTTTTACCAAATTGACAACTAAATGTGAACCCAACAGTTTATATAAAAATCGATCATGCAAGTAACTCACCGATCTGACTATAAAAAAAAATTCTTCTGCCACCTTGTAAAGGCAAAGTCACATTGAGTTCTACACATCTGTCAGCTTGAGCAGACACATTCTCACTTAAATGCTGGTCAGAAAAAGATTGTGTGGGCCGGGCGAGGTGGCTCACGCCTGTAATCCTGCACTCTGGGAGGCCGAGGCGGGCGGATTGTTTGAGCTCAGGAGTTCGAGACCAGCCTGAGCAACCAGCCTGAGCAAGAGCGAGACCCCGTCTCTACTAAAAATAGAAAAGAAATTATATGGACAGCTAAAAACATATACATATACATATATATATATATATATATATATATATATATATATATATATATATATATATATATATAGAAAAAATTAGCCGGGCATGGTGGCGCATGCCTGTAGTCCCAGCTACTCAGGAGGCTGAGGCAGGAGGATTGCTCGAGCCCAGGAGTTTGAGGTTGCTGTGAGCTAAGCTGATGCCATGGCACTCACTCTAGCCCAGGCAACAGAGCGAGACTCTGTCTCAAAAAAAAAAAAAAAAATAGATTGTGTGAAAGCCAAGATGCAATGAGTGCACACAATGGCTATTCAGCGAGTTTGCTGGAAAAGCACACATTTCAAGTTGTGCACTGTTCATCGCCTCTTCACGTCTACAGAAGACAGTGAGGGACTCTGTATGTAATATAGTCATGTTAGTAATGACATCTCTCTTGCTTTGATTAACCCAAACCAAATTCCATACCAATGACCTTAAGGCAACTTTATGTACTTTACTAAATGCTTAATTTTTACTGATTATACTCTAAATATATTATTCTGGTATGCATGGTGTCTAGGGTTGTGAATCTTTTGTCTGCTTCTTCTCTCTTCCCACACATATTTATTAAGTTTCATCAAATTTTGTTATTATGAATATATCACAAGTCAACCTTAGAGACTAATGATGATTAAAGGTGGAAATATACTTTGGTTAAATTGACAATGTTTAGCCAACTACATCTATATGGAAAAAACCTCCTTTCAAATGTCCTATAGTGCTATGGAAGATGTGTGGTTGTTTTTTATAAGAACATTTTAAAAATAGAAAGATTTCACTATTCCCCAGGCTTTGTACACCTCCAATCTTTACTAGCAATCTACTGGCCCATTATTGTTGTTGCTGTTGTATATTTGCAGTAAGGGATGTTGACGTGATACACTCAAAAAATTTACTGTGCTTGTGTGTATGTCTATATGGTTACATACATATTTATATCAATATAAGCAGAAAATTGAGGCAAGTAAAATAGAAGCATTGAAATACACTGCTATAGTGAACAATATTAGTCACAACAGAAGAGAACTCTGAGTTTACTGAAGGAAAGAAGATCAGTAAATGAAAGGTATCATTTTCCTAACCTTGGTGACATTAAATTCCTATGTTATGAAATATTTACTATTCAAAAGTGCTATGATCGATGTCTCAGCAGTTTGTGCAAATGACTGTCATTTCAGAGGCCATTCTGCCGCCCTTTGTCTGTGTTCATCACACAGTGGGTTCTAAGTATGCAAATAATTATTATTCTCTTTGCTCTGAATCTCTATAGCACTTTCTTTTTGTGTATACTGTACTCTTAGATGCCATGATTCTCACAAAAGTACTGTAACTGGGATAATGAAATGGCTATATATCCTACCAGGACAAACATACAGGGAGTTCACAGAGGTATCCACCTAAAACTCAATCTGAGATAGTTGAAAACAGGGACATAAATATATAACTTACATTTGTTCGGGAAAGTATGAGTCACACATTGTGGATCAAGGCTGTGATCTTAACTATTCTATAGAAGCTCATTCAAACTCATCACATAGGTGTGAATCACTATTTTAATAAAATTTTAAGAGGACAAAAGCAAAGCAGATAGTCTCAGGCTTTAATTAACCTGCAACATTTATAAAACAATTTCAACATGCTACATATCAGAACATGATATGTTCTAAAACATAGAGTCCTGTGGCGTAGTAGTGTGTTTTTGAGCAAGTCAGTCCTGAGAGTAGATGATAGATTTCAGAGTTCTTGACTTTGATTCAGAAGATGCTAAAAACAAAACAAAACTCCTAGCTAACCTTTCAGAGACATATATCCTGGGCCACAAATGCCAGATCAGCTTTAGTACTAAGGAGAGAAAATAATCAACTAAAACAATTAGAACCCCAATTGGTACAAAACCATTAACTGTGTTTGTAGCAGGTCTGGCCTGAGTCATGAGTAGAATTGCTAGCCAGAATAGTGAGAAAAAAAATATCATGTGTTTTCTCTTGCAGCCTTGGGAATAAAGAGAAAAACAGTTTCTAATAAAATCACTTCAATAGCACTATGGGATCTTACAGCTGCCAGGATCTTAAAGATCAGTTAGACGGACACTGACACTGTTGACGAGGAAACTGAAGCCCAAAAAGTAGAAAGGCTTGTTACAGCTTGGACCATGGAATAGTGGAAATCTGAGGACTCTAGTCAAAGTCTGGAATTTCAGCTTAGCAGGAGGATGCTAAGTTGTTGAGAGAAGTAATGGGTAAAAAAGATGTTTAAATTGCTTTTAAATTAAGTTGAAAAAATACAAAATTATGTGTAGTGTACATCGCGAAACATACTGCAAAAAATAAAATATAAAATAGTATAATCCCACATAGAAACCAGTGAAGAGAGAGAGTGAGTGAGTAGGTGAAATTGAGTGGTAAATCACTGGAGAAAGTGGACGTGAGATAGGAATAGAAAGGAGAGAGAAGATCAGGTAAAAAGTGAGAAGTGATATAAACGGAAAGAAAGAGAAGCACATGGGCAGTGACGGGTGAAGAGAGAAACATAACTATGGTAGCAGAGAAAACAGAGGTAGTTTTTCTACCTTATCCCACTCCACCAGTTGAACCATGTTCAAAATATTGTAACGATTGTCCTTTCATGTGCTCACTATAAATTTGAGTAATACTAACAGATTTCTAAATACTCTATACTTACTTCTTTTTTCATTTTTCTCATCTTTAATTTTTTTTTTATTTCAAAATATTACAGGGGTAAAAATGTTTCTGGTTACATGGATCACTTTTGTTATGCTTGAGTCAGGGCTGTAAGTGTGCACTTATTAAATATTAGTTGGATAAGTTAATGAAAAATGTATTCTTTTCAAAACATAATTAGGGTGTTTTCAAACATACACATAGAGATATTCAATTTTTCTCATTTTTCTCATTTTTCTCATTTTCCTGGTATTTTGACACTCACGGGGAATATAACTGAATAAAAGAGGTTTCTATATAGTTTATTTTAGAGAAAATGTTGATATTTCAAGTCAATTTATTCAACTGTTTTAGCACTGTTGGGGAATCAATTAATAGATTTCCCTTTTTAAAGTGTTATTTCATTTTTAATTGACACTTGTGAATATTTATGATATATGATGTGATGCTTCAATACATGTAAACATTGTGTAATGATCAAATGAGAGTAATTGGGATATCCTTCATCCCAAACATTTGTTATTATTTTGTAGTGAGAACACTCAAAATCCTCTCTTCTAGCTATTTGAAAATATACATTATTGTTAACTAGAGTCACCCCATTGTGCAATATATCATGTGAACTTATTCTCCTAACTTTAAATTTGTACCCATTGACCAATCTCTTCTCATTACTCTCTTCCCACACCCTTCTAGCATCCATAAAACAATATTATACTCTTTACTTCTATGAGATCAACATTTTTTAGATTTCATGTATAAGTGAGATTATGCAGTATCTGTCCTTTTGTGCTTGACTTATTTCACTTAACATGATGTCCTCTAGGTTCATCTTTATTGCTGCAAATGACAGGATTTCATTCTTTTCCTATGACTGAATCATATTCCATTGAGTATAGATGCCACATTTTCTTATCCATGCATCCATTTATAGATGCGTAGGTTGATTGCATATCTTAGCTACTGTGAATATTGCTGCAATAAACATGGAAAAGCAGATATCTCTTTGACAAACTGATTTCATTTCCTTTGGAGATGTGTGTGTGTGTGTGTGTGTGTGTGTGTACATATATATATATGTGTGTGTGTGTGTGTGTCTGTGTGTCTGTGTGTATATATATATGTATATATACACATACCAAATATTGGGATTGTTGAATAATATGGGTAGTTCTATTTTTTAACTTTTTGAAGAGTTTCCATACTGTTGTCCATAGTAACTGTACTACCATAATTTGCATTCCCAACAACAGTTTATAAGAATTATTTCTCCATATTCTCCTCAGCATCTATTAATTTTGCCTTTTTAATAATAAACATTCTAACTGGCATGGGGTGGTATGTCATTGTGTTTTTAATTTGCATATCCTTCATGACTAGTGATACTGAGCATTTTTTCATATACCTGTTGGTCACTGTATGTTTTCTTTTGAGAAATGTCTATTCAAATCTTTTGCCCATTTTTAATCAAATTATTTGATTGATTATTTTTCTTTTTACTATTGAGTTGTTTCAGTTCCTTATATATTCTGGATATTAACCCCTTGTCAGATGCATAGTTTGCAAACATATCCTCCCATTGTGTAGGTTTTCTCCTCACTCTGTTGCTTGTTTCCTTTGCTGTGCAGAGCTTTTTAGAGTGGTGTAATCCCGTTTGTCTATATTTGCTTTTGTTGCCTATGTTTTTGAGGTCTTATCTAAAAATCCCTTGCCCAAAATGTTATAAAATGTTTTTCCTATGTTTTTTCTAGTAGTTTCATAGTTTTATGTTTTACATTTAAATATTTAATCCATTTTGTGTTGATTTTTATAATTGGTGAGAGATAGAGGTTTAGTTTCATTCTTCTGCCTATGGATATTTATTTTTCCCAGCACCATTTGTTAGAGAGACTGTCCTTTGCCCTGTGTGTGTTCTTGGTACCTTTGTGGAAAATCAGTTGGCTGTAAACATGTAGGTTTATTTCTGGGCTCTCTATTATGTTCCATTTGTGTATGTGTCTGCTTTTCTACCAGCATATTTGTTTTTTAAGCTGCCCAGTCTATGGTATTCTATTGCAGTAGCTTGAATGGACCAAGACAGAAAATTGGTACTGGGAAGTGGCAGTGTTGCTATAACAAATACTTTATGATGTGGCAGCTGCATTGGAACTGGTAATGAATAGAGGCTGGAAGAGTTTTGAAGTGCATGCTAGAAAAAGCCTAGATTGCTATGAACAAAATTTTAAAGGTGATTCTGGTGAAGGTTCAGAAAGAAGAGAGTTATAGAGAAAGCTTCTGTATTCTTAGAGAATACTTAAGTATAATAATAACTAACAGAATGTTGGTAGAAAGATGAACAGTAAAGGCCATTCTGATGAGATCTCAGCTGGAAATGAAAAACATGTTACTGGACAATGGGGAAAAGGCAATTTTCGTTTTAAATTGATAAAGAACTTGGCTGACTTGTGTTTTGTTCTAGTGTTTTGTGGAAAGTAGAACTTGCAAGTGATGAAATTGGATATTTAGCTGAAGAGGTTTCTAAGCAAAGTGTTGAAGGTATAGCTTATATATTAAAATGCATTCTTAATGTAACAAATATTCTCATCCATGCCTTTTGTATTTTTTAGCTCTTACCTTTAGTATATTTTTGTATTTTGCATAACTTTGTAATAATTATAAAAATACACATAAATGCTTATGTAGCACTATGTGTCAGGTACTGCTGTAAAGACGTTGCTTCCATTATCTCATCTAATCTTTACAACAAGCCTCTTGAGAAGGCAGAATATTAACTCCATATTCACGCGAAATCTTAGGGCCAGTGAACTAAGCAACTTGCCAAAGTTTACACAGCTAGGAAGAAACAGTAAGAGGGTTTGGTCCTAGTCGTTCCAGTTCCAAACCTAATGCTCTGAGCCCCTACATTTTGCTGCCTTACTGTGTGCTAGACACTGTAGAGTCTGCTTCTTTAAATTTACTCTTAAATGAGGTAGAATTCACACAAATACAGAGTAAGCTAAGGAAGACCAGGTCTCTGTGACTTAGCCTACATAAATACCTGGAAGTCTGCATTCCATTGTTTCTCCAGGTACTTTTTTTAGTGTTGGGACTTCATAATTTCGACATTGTTTATTACATTTAAAATAAAAAGTGTTGCACACAAAACACATATTCTAATTCAAACTCACAGCTTACTTTTAAATAAATTTAATCTTCATTTGGTTTCAGCTTTTCTATAGAGGAGGGACTTAACCTTGATTTCCGGGTCTTGGTATTGCTATCTATCTCAGACTTTTCATCTACCTGTATGATGAATTTCAACTTAATGCACACTTATTCTCTTTGTATGTTCACACATATGATTAATTGAATTGGCTCATTGGCCTCTATGCTCTCTACGACAAATTAATTAGTGTAGTTTACACTAGTATTTGTAAAATAATTTAAATATTTACACTGTAATATCTTACGTTAATATGAGCATCTGGTAGTTTAACAGTGGAAACTTTTGTGTTTCCTAAAAACTCAAACCAGAGAGGAAAATTATACCTATTTTTCTAAGCTGCTTCCAAAATAACATCTTTACCAAGAGTATAATTTAGAGATTTTGTTTTGTTTTCTATCAATATTTCTCACAAAAGTCAAATTGTGTCCACTAAGTTTCAGACATCTCGCTAGTCATTGGCAAGACAGAGGTGAAAAGAATATATCCCTACTCAAAGAAGGATATAATTTATTGAGGAACAAAGTAAGTATTTCTGATAAAAGGTGATAGGACAAATAGGTGACTGAAAGTTACCGAGCTCCTATAGAATAGGTATTTGAAAGTGTTTATTGGATAAGTGAATGAATAATTCAGATATACATAGAAGGATGTTGATACATACAGAAAACAATTTGAATTTTCCATTGAAGTGTCATTTAGGAATTAATAGGAGATATGATATTTAGCTGAATTTGGGGGAAAAATAGAGTTTTGGTTGGAAGATGGTGAAAAGGGCATTATATGCAGAGGGAACAATGTAAGCAGTTTACAATTAAGGCTGTGAGCCCAAAGACATAATTCTCTTGTTTTAGTTTTATCAGTACAGTTTATAGGAAATTCTATGAGGCATCTCTACTAGCCTATCAATGCCATGATTTTTCTCTTTAAAAATTATTGTATAATAGATATAAAATTTACTATTTTAACCATTTTGAAGTGTACAATTCAGTGACATCTAGAACATTCATAATGTTGTGTAACAATTACCATTATATATTTCCAGAACATTTTCATGATCCCATTAAAAAATAACTGTAATAATTCATCCCATTGGCCCCTCCTCAACCCCCAGTCTCTAACAACCTCTATTCTATTTTCTGTGTCTATGAATTTGCTTAATATAGATTCTGAATATAAGTGTAATCATAACAATATTTGTACTTTTTGTCTGGCTTATTTCACTTAGCATATTGTTTTTAAGATCTATTCGTGTTGTAGGATATATCAAACTTGCATTCAATTTGTAGGGCTGAATAATATTTCATAGTATTTATATACCATACTTGTTTATCCAGTTACCTGTTGAAGGACACTTTGTTATTTACATTTTTTGTCTATTGTGGTTAAGCATGTTTAAACCATTAGTAAAAATATATCAGTTTGAGTTCCTTTGTTTCAATTCTTTGGAGTATGTACCTAATAGTAGAATCACTGGGTCATGATAATTCTATCTTTAATTATTTTAGAACCTACCAAACTATTTTCCATAGAAACTGCACCATTTTTACATTCCTGCCAGCAATTCGTGAAGGTCTCAATTACTCTTCATCCTCACCCATACTTGTTGTTCATTTATTTTTATAATAGCCATTCTAATACATGTGAAGTGGTACCTCTTTGGAGTTTTAATATGTATTTCCCTGAAGAGGAATGATATTTTAGCATCTTTGTATGTGCATATTGGTCATTGGAATATCTCCTTCAGAGAATGTCTATTAAAGTCCTTTGCCATTTTAAATTGGTTTGTGTTGTTGTCATTGAATTGTAGTAGCTTTATAATTCTAGATATTCACTCTATATCTGATAAAGAGTGAATATCTAGAATTAAATTTCAAATTTTCAAATGATATATCTGATATCATTTTCTGTGGGTTGTCTTTCTACTTTCTTGATATTATTCTTTGATGTATATAGGTTTTAAAAAAAATTCATGAAGTCCAGAATATCTATTTTATCTATAATTCTCTGAGATTTTGTTGTCTTACTTCATAATTCATTGCCTAATCCAAGATCATGAAGATTTTCAAGTAGGTTTTCTTCTGTGGATTTTAGAGTTTTAATTCTTAAATTTGGATCTTTGATCAATTTTGAGGATATTGTGAAAGGTCAGTATCTAACTTTGTGTTTTACATGTGAATACCCAGTTTTACCAGCACCATTTGTTCAAAAGAGTGTACTGTACTCATTGAATGGTCTTGGTATCTTGTTAAAAATCAATTAACTATATATGTGCAGATTTATTTCTGAACCATCTATTTTATGCCTTTGGTTTATATGTCTACTTCATGCCAGCATCACCACAATATTAGATCTTCCAACCCATGAAGATAAGATGTCTCTTATACAATAAATATTTATTGTGCCATGTGGGGTGCTAGATGCATAAACTAAACACAAAGTAAGGCAGGAGCAAATTCTGACATCATGGATTTTGTAGCCTACATAGAATATGAGACATATAAGACAAAAATTTACAATAAATTCTCATGATTGTCATGATATATCCATAGTACCATGTGTTCCTTACCTGGCATATAAATAAATGAATCTGAAAATTAGAAAAGATGTCTCTGGGAAAGAGATATTCAAGCCCAATCTTAAAATGACTTCTTAAGAAGCAGAAGGAAGAGGCAATAAGTGGGTATTACTGAGATAGGTACTAAGAAATAAGTACAAAAACATTCAGCAGTTTCCAATTTACTGAAATAAAGCCTTCAAGTACCAACCTTTCTAATAACCCAAATTAAATTAATATAGAAATCAACATAAGTGTCCATCAATGGATGAATGATAAAGAAAATGTGGTGTGTGTGACACAATAGAATATTATTCAACCATAAAAAAGAATAAAATTTATATCATTTGCAGAAACATGGATGAAGCCAGTCACAGAAAAACAAAGATCATAAGTTCTTATTCATATGTGGGAGCTAAAAAAATTGACCTTATGAAGGTGGAGAGTAGAACAGTGGTTACCAGAAACGGAGAAGGTGGGAGATGGTAAAGAAAGGTTGGTTATGGACACAAAATTAGAGCTAGTATGAAGGAATGATTTCTAGTGTTCAATGGCAGGTAGGCTGACTATAGTTATCAATAATTTATTGTATATTTTAAAATAGAAGAAAAGTTTTGAGATGTTCTCAACAATGAGAAATTATAAATATTTGAGATGATGGATATCCTAAATACTCTTATTTGATTATTACACATTATATGCAAATATCAAAATATCAGATATACCCCATAAATTGATACAATTTTTGTACATCAGAAAATTAACATAGAATTAATGACATATTAGGGACTGAGCTAAATTTGAGTTATCCTGATAAGTCTGCGAGGGAGAGAATATTTCTTTCCAATGAGGGACTAAAAATCTCTTTCTTTTTCTTTTTTTCTTTTTTTACTTATTTCAAAATATTATGGGGTACAAATGTTTTTGGTTATATGTATTGATTTTGTTATGCTTGAGTCAGGGTTATAAGTGTGACTATCACCGAGATAGCATTCATTGTACCCATTAGGTAGAGTACACCCCTTTCCCCGACCCCTTTCCCCCTACTTGATTTCCTCTGAGTTTTACTTCCCTCTGTGCACATGTGCTCATCGGTTAGTTTCAATTTAATAGTGACTACATGTGGTGTTTTTTATCCATTTTATAGATACTTGACTTAGGATAATGGTCTCCAATGCCATCCAAATTGTTGCAACAGGCCTTATTTCGTTCTTCTTCATGGCTGCATAGTATTCCATAGTATACATATACCACATTTTGTTAATTCACTCATGAATTGATGGGAACTTGGATTGATTCTACATCTTTGCAATTGTAAATTGTGCTATGATAAACATTTGAGTGCAGGCATCTTTTTGATTAAATGGCTTCATTTTCTTTAGGTAGCTACCCAGTAGTGGGATTGCTGGATTGAATGGTAGGTCTACTTTTAGTTCTTTGAGGCATCCTCATACAGTTTTCCATAAAGGTTATGCTAACTTGCTATCCCACCAACACTGTATAAATATTCCTTTCTCTCTGCATCCACACCAACATCTATTGTTTGGGGACTTTTTAATAAAACCCATTCTAACTGAGGTAAGATGATATCTCATTGTGGTTTTAATTTGCATTTCCCTGATGATTAGTGATGATGGGCATTTTTTTCATAAATTTATTGGCCATTTGTCTATCTTATTTAGTAAAACTTCTGTTCATATCTTTTGCCCACTTTTTAATGGGGTTGTTTGTTTGTTTTTTCTTGCTGATTTGTTTGAGTTCTTTGTAGATTCTGGTTATTAGCCCTTTATCAGATGAATAACATGTGAATATTTTTTCCCATTCTGTAGGTTGTCTATTTGTTCTGTTGATTATTTCCTTAGCTGTATAGAAACTTTTTAATTTGATCAAGTCCTATTTATTTATTAATATTTTTTGTTGGTTGTGTGATTGCCATTGAGTTCTTCTTTATAAATTCTTTGCGAAGAACTCCTTTAAACACTTTAAAAAGCAAGGTGCAAATGCGTTTAACTAATTAAAGCTATTAGGTCAGTGAATATTGCATCTGTTTTTTTCTCTTTTCCCAATTCGGTTTTATAAGAAGCAAGTAGTACACCAAGTTCTTGGGGAGAATAAGTGTTTAAGGGTCACATCAGCTTTATGTGATACTTAAAATGATGCTAATAGAAGTGAGTGAGGAGCTTTATTGGACAAGCTAGTCAGTTGTCAGTTTCATTTTTCTTACATGAACTTTCCAGGATGCTGCTAAAGCAGTGATTGGAGAGAAGCTTATAGTGTTAAATACTTACGTTAAAAAAGTTCTTAATAATCAAAAATCAAAGTTTCCATTTTAATAACTTTAAAAAAGAAGAGCAAAATAAACCCAAATCGAGCAGAAGATGAATATAATAAAGATAAGGGAATAAATCTATAAAACTGAAAGCAGATAAATAATAGAAAAAAATCAGTAATCTCAAAGTAATTTTTTAAAAAGATCAATAAATTAATAAATCTCTGGACAAGACAAAAAGAGAAATGCTACCAATTAATTTCTGCAATAAAGAGAATATCACAGATTCTTAATACATTAATAGCATAAGAAAAAATATTACAAGAAATCTAAGCCCATAAATTCAACAATTTTTATGAAATTGACATATGCTTTAAATAATCATACTACTAAAATTTACTCAAGAAAGAACAGACAACCTAAAATAACCCTGTATCTTTTTGTAAAATTGTGTCTATCATTTAAACCCTCCCCACAATAAAAGTTCAAGCCCTGATAATTTCACTGATGAATTCTAAATGTTTATAAAATAAATAATACTACATCTTTCATTCCACACAGCAGAAGATAATGAAATACTCACTAACTCATCTTATGATGCCAGAATTATCCTAATACCAAAACTAGACAAAAACATTACAAGCAAAGAAATATACAGACTAATATCCACAAAAACACAAAATTTTTCAACAAAAAATTTGCAAACCAAATTCAGCTTTATATTATATATCATGATAAAAGAGGATTTTACTAGAATGTAAGGCTGGTTTGATATTCAAAAACTAATGAGTGTAACTCATAGTGACAGACAAAAGAAGAAAAATCACAGTCATCTCAATAGAAACAGAAAACAAATATTAGACAAAATGCCCCATCAACTCCTGATAAAACTCATAACAAACTAGGAATAGAAGGGATTTTATAAACTTGATAATGGGTTTCTACTATAAATCTACAGCTAAAATCATAGTTAATAATGAAAGACTATATTCTTTGGCTCTACTTTTACAAAGTAAGAATCTTTACCCCAACCCCTCCTATTCTGCATCATCATGGAAGTCCTGCACAATTGAATAGGTAAGATAAATAATTAAAAGTCAAATGGATCAGAAAGGAAGAAACACATTTTATTTGCAGGTGATGTAATTGTCTACATAGAAATTTCTAAATAATCTACAGTACCAAAATATCTAACTGAAATAATGGCAAGGTTGTAGAATACAAAACCAAAACAGAAAAACCATATATTTCTATATATTAACAATAAAAAAACATAATTCAAGATTTAAAATAAAAATACTATTTATGGTCACACCAAAAATGAAAAATTAATGTAAAATATAAAAAAAAATTTACAGGATTCATATGTCAAAAATCACAAAGCATTAATGAAAGAAATAAAAAATGATTTACATAAATTGAGAAGTATGCAATGTTCTTGATTTCCAAGACTCGATATTGTTAAAATGTCAAGACTCTCTAATTTTATACATAGATAGAATGCAATCCCAATGCAAATTTCAGCAGGACTCTTTGTATATATGAACAATATGACTAAAATTTACGTGGCACAGACCAAGGAATTAGAATAGGTAAAACAACCTTGGAAAACAAAATTGAAGTTGGAGAACTCATCTGATTTCAAGACCTACTATAAGGATAGGTAACTGAAACAGCATGGTATTAGCAAAAGAATAGACAAATAGAATGGTGGAGCAGCATAAAGATTCCAAAAATATATCTACACAACTTAATTGGGTTCCTGGGGGGTGGACTCAGCCTATTCCACCTCCCTCAGCTGAGCCTAGAGTAGAGGGGCCAGGCCACCTCACCGGGGAAGGCGTTTACATAAGGAGCCTAGCCTGGGCTGTCCTAGCCTCACATTTACTTGGCCACCATAACCTGGCAGGAGGAGCTGGTAAAAACGATGAAAAGCTGACTGATGGGAAAAAAAAAAGGAAAATAAATAAAATAAAATAACTCCCCACAAGTATAATCAACAGATTTTTAGCAAAAATCAGAAAGTAATTCAAAGATATCTTTAAAACAAAAAGCACTATGCCTTTTGACAACTATATAAAAAATAAAACTTTCTATATGTGAAAAAGTCATTAATAAAACACTAGCAAATCAAACCCAGAAGTATACAGAAAGGAGTATACTCTATGATAAAGTGGAATTTATCCTAGAAATGCAAGGTTGATTTAACATCTAAAAATGAATTAATGTAAAACACCTTATTGATAAAACATAAAATACATAATTATCTTAATAATTGGAGAAAAAGTAATAGACAAAATTCAACACCCATTCAGATAAAAACAATCAAAAAAATAGGGAGAAAGATAGTCCCTTAGCCCGGTAAAGAACATCAAAGAAAAGCACAGCTAAGAATTAACTTAAAGGTGAATGACTCAACGCTTCCACCTAAGAGAATGTCTGGTCTCACTAATTCTATTCAACATTTGACTGCCTGTGCTATTAAGAGGTATCAGGCAAGAAAATGAATTAAAATGCATCCAGATTGGAAAAGAAGAAGTAAAACTTTCTGTTTGCACATTACATGATCTTGTATGTAAAAAACCTTAAGAAATTTAAGAAAATTATTAGAACTAATAAATCAGGTCAGCAAGCTTGCAGGATACAAGGTAAATATACAAAAAAGTTAATAGTACTCCTATATACTGGCAATAAACAAACCCAAATGAAATTTTTTTTATTATTTCAGCTCATCATGGGGGTGCATAAGATCAGGTTATATACATTGACCATGTCCCACCCATCCCCCTGAGTCAGAGCCTCAAGCGTGTCTATTCTCCAGACAGTGCGCCTGGCACTCACCATGTAGTCATACCTCCATCCCCTCCTCCCACCCACCCACCTCCCCGAATAAGCACCTTCAAGCATGACCATTCCCCAGACAGTGCGCAACGCACTCATCATGTAGGCATACACCCATCCCCTCCCCCCACCCCCTGTCTCAGTCTGATATCCGATTGATATCCTTCCCCGATGTGCATTTAGGTGATGATCAGGGAAACCAATTTTCTGGTGAGTACATGTGATGCTTGTTTTTCCATTCTTTGGATACTTCACTTAATATAATGGGTTCCAACTCTCTCCAGGAGAACCAAAGAGATGTCGTATCATTGTTATTTCTTATAGCTGAGTAATACTCCATGGTATACATATACCACAGTTAACTAATCCATTCGTGGATTGATGGGCACTTGGGTTGTTTCCACATCTTTGTGATTGTAAATTGTGCTGCTATAAACATTCGGGTACAGGTGTCTTTGTTATAGAATGTTTTTTGTTCTTCTGGGTATATGCCCAATAAAGGGATTGCTGGATCAAATGGTAGGTCTACTTGAATCTGTTTAAGGTACCTCCATAATGCTTTCCACAGGGGTTGCACTAGTTTGCATTCCCACCAGCAGTGTATGAGTGTTCCTGTCTCCCTGCATCCACGCCAACATGTGTTGCTTTGAGACTTTTTGATAAAGGCCATTCTCACTGGAGTTAAGTGGTATCTCATTGTGGTTTTGATTTGCATTTCCCTGATGATTGGGGATGGTGAGCATTTTTTCATATGTTTGTTAGCCATTCTTATATCTTCTTTTGAAAAATTTCTATTCATGTCCTTTGCCCACTTTTTGGTAGGGTTGTTTGATTTTTTCTTGCTGATTTGCCAGAGTTCTAAATAGATTCTTGTTATCAGACCTTTATCTGATGTGTAGTATGTGAAAATTTTTTCCCATTCTGTAGGCTGTCTGTTTATTTTCGTGACTGTTTCTTTGGCTGTGCAGAAGCTTTTTAATTTAATCAGGTCCCATTTATTCATTTTTGTTGTTGCTGTGACTGCCTTAGGGGTTTTCTTCATAAATGCTTTGCCTAGACCAATGTCTGTAAGAGTCTTTCCTACATTTTCTTCTAGAATTCTAATAGGTTCCCACCTAAGATTTAAGTCTGTTAGCCACCGTGATTTGATTTTTATGAGAGGTGAAAGCTGTGGGTCCTGTTTTAGTCTTCTACATGTGGCTATCCAGTTTTCCCGGCACCAT
Organism: Lemur catta; assembly: GCF_020740605.2. Lineage (NCBI taxonomy): Eukaryota > Metazoa > Chordata > Mammalia > Primates > Lemuridae > Lemur > Lemur catta. The sequence continues at coordinate 98,090,800 of NC_059135.1, forward strand.
TTATTAAATAAGGAATCTTTTCCCCAGAGTATGTTTTTGTCTGCTTTGTCAAAGATTAGATGGCTATATAAGGACGGTTTTATATTTGGATTTTCTGTTCTGTTCCATTGGTCTATATCCCTGCCCTTGTGCCAGTACCAAGCAGTTTTAATAATCACAGCTTTGCAGTATAATTTGAAGTCTGGTAAATTAATATCTCCCATTTTGTTTTTGTTGCTTAAAATTGCTTTTGTTAACGGGGACTTCTCTGCTTCCACACAAAGCGTAGAATTATTCTTTCTATATCTGTGAAAAATGATGTTGGTAATTTAATAGGGATGGCATTGAATCTGTAGATAACTTTGGGCAGTATAGTCATTTTAACAATGTTGATTCTTCCGATCCATGAGCATGGTATTGTTTTCCACCTATTTACATGTTCTGCGATTTCCTTCCTCAGTGTTTCGTAGTTCTCCCAATAGAGGTTCTTTAACTCCTTAGTTAAATATATTCCAAGGTATTTTATTTTCTTTGTTGCTATTTTGAAGGGTATTGAATCCTTAATTTGGTTCTCTGTTTGACTGTTATTGGCATATATGAAAGCCTCTGATTTGTGTGTATTGATTTTGTATCCCGAGACTTTACTGAATTCATTGATCAAAATTTTTTTATAACTTTAATTTTCATTTCAGCATACTAGGAGGTACAAAAGTTTAGGTTATGTATATTTCCCTTGCCCCCCTCCATCCCCAAGTCAGAGCTTCAAATGTGTCGATCCCCTAGATTGTGCACATCGCACTCATTATGTAGGTATATATCCATCTCCTCCCCCCTATATCTGCCCAACACCCGATTAATGTTATTCCTAAGTGTGCTCTTAGGTGATGATCGGTGAAATCAATTTGATGGTGAGTATATGTGGTGCTTATTTTTCCATTCTTGGGATACTTCACTTAATAGAATGGTTTCCAGGTGTATCCAGGAAAATACAAGAGGTGATATATCACCATTGTTTCTTATAGCTGAGTAGTACTCCATGGTCTACATATACTACATTTTATTAATCCACTCATGTATTAATGGGCACTTGGGTTGTTTCCACATCTTTGCTATTGTGCATTGTGCTGCTATAAACATTCGGGTGCAGATGTCTTTTTTATAGAATGTCTTTTGCTCTTTGGGTTAGATCCCCAATAATGGGATTGCTGGATCAAATGGTAGGTCTACTTGTATCTCTTTAAGGTTTCTCCATATTGCTTTCCACAGAGGTTGCACTAGTTTGCACTCCCCCTACCAGTGTATGAGTGCTCCTGTCTCTCCACATCCATGCCAACATTTATTGTTTAGGGACTTTTTGATAAAGACCATTCTCACTGGAGTTAAGTGATATCTCATTGTGGTTTTGATTTGAATTTCTCTGACAATTAGAGATGTTGAGCATTTTTTCATATGTTTGTTGCACATTCTTCTGTCTTCTTTTGAAAAATTTCTACTCATGTCCTTTGCCCACTTTTTGATAGGGTTGTTTGATTTTTTCTTGCTGATTTTCCTGAGTTCTAAAAAGATTCTAGTTATCATTCCTTTATCTGATGTGTAGTATGTGAAATTTTTTTTTCGTTCTGTAGTTTGTCTGTTTGCTCTTGTGTCAGTTTCTTTGGCTGTGCAGAAGCTTTTTAATTTAATCAGGTCCCATTTATTTATTTTTGTTGTTGCTGTGATGACCTTGGGGGTTTTCCTCATAAATTCTTTGCCTAGGCCAATGTCTGTAAGATTTTTTCCCACATTTTCTTCTAGAATTCTAATTTTGCACCTAAAGATTAAGTCTGTTATCCACCGTGATTTGACTTTTGTGAGAGGTGAAAGCTGTGAGTCCTGTTTCAGTCTTCTACATATGGCTATCCAGTTTTCCCTGCACCATTTATTAAATAAGGATTCTTTTCCTCAGAGTATGTTTTTGTCTGCTTTGTCAAAGATTAGATGGCTATATGAGGATGGTTTTATATCTGGATTCTCGATTCTGTTCCACTGGTCTGTGTCCCTGTTCTTGTGCCAATACTAAGTGGTTTTAATAACTACAGCCTTGTAGTATAGTTTGAAGTCTGGTAAATTAATACTTCCCATTTTGTTCTTATTGCCTAAAATTGCTTTTGATAAATGGGGTCTTCTCTGGTTCCATACAAAGCATAAAATTATTTTTTCTATATCTGTGAAAAATGATGTTGGTAATTTAATAGGGATTGCATTGAATCTCTTGATCACTTTGGGTAGTATAGATAGTCTAACAGTGTTGATTCTTCCGAACCATAAGCATGGTATGGTTTTCTACCTGTTTATGTGCTCTGCGATTTCCTTCCTCAGTGTTTCATAGTTCTCCCTGAAGAGGTCTTTTACCTCCTTAGGTAAATGTATTCCTAGGTACTTTATTTTCTTTGTTGCTATTGTGAAGGGCATTGAGTCACTAATTTAGTTCTCAGTTTCACTGTTATTGGCATATATGAATGCCTCTGATTTGTATGCATTGATTTTGTATCCTGAGACTTTACTGAATTCATTGATCAATTCCTGGAGTCTCTTGGTTGAATCACAGGGGTTTTCTATATATAATATCATATCATCAGCAAAGAGTGAGAGTTGGATCTCTTCTGTCCCTATTTGGGCACCCTCGATTCTGCTCTCTTGCCTGATTGCTCTGGCAAAGACATCCAGCACTATGTTGAATAGCAGTGGGGACAGTGGACAGCCTTGTCTGGTTCCAATTCTAAGTGGAAATGCTTTCAATTTTTACCTATTCAGTATGATGTTGGCTGCAGATTTGGCATATATGGCTAGTATCATTTTTAGGTAGGCCCCATCTATGCCTACTTTGTTAAGCGTTGAATTTTCTCAAATGCTTTTTCTGCATCTATTGAAAGGATCATATTGTCTTTGTTTTTTCTTATATTTATGTTATGAATTACATTTATAGATTTGCATATATTGAACCATCCCTGCATCTCTGGGATGAAGCCCACTTGGTCATGATGAATTATTTTCTTGGTAAGCACCTGGATTCAATTTGCTAGGATTTTATTGAGAATTTTGACATCTATATTCATAAAGGATATTGGTCTGTAGTATTCGTTTATTGTTGCGTGCTGTCCTCGTTTTGGTATCAAGGTTATGTTGGCTTCATAAAATGTGTTGGGGAGGATTCCTTCTCGATGTTGTGAAATAACTTTGCAGGATAGGCACCAGTTTTCTTTGTAGATTTGGTAAAATTGGCTTGAAACCATCTGGTCTGGGGCTTTTCTTTTTGGGAAGGCTTTTTATTGCTGTTTAGATTTCAATTCTTGATATTGGTCTGTTCAGGAATTCTATTTCTTCCTGGTTGAGCCTAGAGAGGCTGTGTGTTTCTAAAAATTTGTCCATTTCCTCCAAATTTTCCAGTTTGTGTGCATAAAGGTTTTTGTAGAATTCATGGATGATATCTTGTATCTCTGTCTCATCAGTTGTAATTTCTCCTTTCATGTTCCTGAGGAAGTTATTAGAGATTTTTCTTTCCTGCTCTTAGTCTACCTAAAGGTGTGCCAATTTTGTTTATCTTTTCAAAGAACCAACTTTTTGTTTTATTAGTCTTCCATATGGTTTTCCTGTTGTCCATTTCATTTAGTTCTGATTTGATTTTATTGATTTCTCTCCTTCTGCTGGGTTTGGGGTTGGTCTGTTCTTCTTTTTCCAACTCTTTGAGTCTATCCATTAGGTTGCCTACTTGCAAATTTTCTGTCTTTTGGATACAGGCATTTATGGAAATAAATTTTCCTCTCCAGGCTCCTTTAGCTGTGTCCCACAGATTTTGATAACTTGTGTCTCCTTTGTCATTAGGTTCAAAGAATCTTTTGATTTCTGTCTTGATTTCTTCATTTATAAAATAATCATTCAGGAGAAGGTTGTTCAGCTTCCATGAATTTGAGTAGAAATGCAAATTTCTGTCAGGGTTGATTTCTACTTTTACTCCACTGTGATCTGAGAAGATGCATGGTATAATTTCTATTTTTTTTTTTTAGTTTTTTGAGGCATACTTTGTGTCCTAGGATATGGTCAGTCTTATAGAATGTCCCATAATCTGATTAGAAGAACGTATATTCAGTGGATTTTGGATATAATGTCCTGTAAATGTCAGTCAGGCCCATGTGTTCTAGCGTTCTGTTTAAGTCCATTATTTCTTTGTTTATTTTCTGTTTGGAGGATCTGTCCTGTGCTATCAGCAGTGTGTTGAAGTCTCTGGCTATTATGTTGCTGCTGTTTATCATTTGGTTTAGATCAAGTAGGGTTTGCTTTATGAATCTGGGTGCACCTAAGTTGGGTGTATATATATTAAGTATACTTATGTCTTCTTGTTGTACTGTACCCTTCACCATTATATAGTGACCATCATTGTCTTTCATTACTTTTATTGATTTAAAAACTAAGTTGTCTGAGACCAAAACCGCCATGCCAGCCTTCTTTTGGCTTCCATTTGCTTGAAATATTGATTTCCACCCCTTTATTTTCAGTCTAAATGCATCCTTGCAGGTTAGATGAGTTTCCCGGAGATAGAAGATACTTGGCTTGTATTTTTTTTTTATCCATTATGCTAGTCTATGTCTCTAGAGTGGGGAGTTCAAACCATTCACATTTCTTGAGAGAACTAATTGGTGGGGCAGATTTCTGTTCATCCTGTTGTGTAGAACTTCATTGTGAAGTTTTCTCTCTTGAGCCATTGTGGTGTCTGGCCTTTGATCTTTAGCTTTTGAGTAGTTTTACATTCATGAGTGTTTCTCATGCTGGTCCATGTGCAATTCTGTTTTGAGTAATTTTTGGAGGGCTGGTCTTGTCTTGGTGAATTCCCTCAGTCTTTGTTTACCTGAGAATCTGTTAATTTCTCCTTTGTATACAAAATTTAGCTTTGCTGGGTACAAGATTCTAGCCTGGGCATTATTCTTTTTCAGAAGAGTGAGGATGGGGCCCCAGTCTCTTCTTGCTTGTAAAGTTTCAGTTCAGAAATCTGGTGATATTCAGATGGGCTTTCCTTTGCATATTACTTGTTTCTTTCACCTTACAGCTCAAAGAAGTACCTCTTTAGTGGATATTTTGGTCAGTCTGATGACTGCATGACATGATGTCTTCCTATTTGCAATGAATCTCCCTAGGGTACTTTGGGCTTCTTGTACCTGTATATCTAGATTTTTAGCAAGGCCTGGGAAATGTTCCTTAATTATATCTTCAAATAGCTTATCCAACCTTTTGGTATTATCTTCTTCATCCTCAGGAATGCCGATAACTCTCACATTAAGCTTCTTCACATAATCCCACATTTATTGCAGACTCTGATCTTTTCTCTTATTTCTTTGCTCTATCTGTGTGACTGACTTATTTAATAGGAAGGTGTTATCTTCAGTCTCTGAAATTCTTTCTTCTGTTTGATCTACTCTGCTCTTGAGGCTTTCCACTGTGTTTTGTGGTTCTCTGAATAAATTCTTCATTTCCAGGAGTTCAGTTTGATTTTTCTTTAATATTTCGATTTCTTTAGTGAATTTTTCTTCCAAGTCCTGGATTTTTTTTGTGGTTTCTTTGTGTTGGTTATCCATTTTTTCTTTCAAGCACTGAGTTTTCTTACGATCCATGTTTGAAGTTCTTCTTCTGTCATTTTAGTGTTCTGAGTTTGGTTAATGTCTATTGCTGGAGACCTGGTGTTCCTCTTTGGGGGTGTCCTTTCTGTTTGATTCTTCATACTTCCAGAGTTCTTTCACTGATTCCTTCCCATCTGGATCAGCTATTGCTTCTTACCTTTAGATTTTCATTTGGATGGTGACACATCCTGTTTAGTCTCTGAACCAGTACATGGTGTTTGAGAGTGAGATTCGACCACACCTTATATGATGAGTCCATAGATGCAGTAAAAGATTGTGCAGAATGACCTCCTTGTCAGTATGTAGTGCTTGCTGGGAGGAGTAGGCTGCAGAGTTGTTTTTGGGTCCTGTAACCAGCTCTTGTTCCTCTGGAGAGGCACTCTAGTGCCTCACGTGGTGGTTGGGGCCCTGGGACTTCCAGGTTTGTCCTTATTCTGCACCTCAGTGGGGGCAGGTTGGGGAGTGAGTCTGGGTAAAGCTGGGTTGGGTGAGCCTGTCCTCAGGCTCAACAAATGCTGTTAGCAGGGGTCAAATATCTGTTCTTTGTCTCTAGGCATAGCTGCCAGGGAGGGGATGGAATGGCCCTACCCAGTAGGAAGGTCTGTGTGTGGGGGTGAGGCTTTATGAGACCTACAGTCTAGAGCAGGCCTTGATCCTTTCACTCTACCCTATTCCACAGTTTCTCCTGGCCTCTGTCAGCAGGCAGGACCTCAATTCAGTGGATCCCCCTGGCTGTCACGCAGGCCAGGAGGTTCCCTCCCCAGTATTGAAGCCTGGGCAGGGTGAATGGCCTTCCTGTGAGAGGAGAGTTGCCCCTTAGGCACAGTGATCTGCCCCTGAAGGCATACACACCCTCAGTAGGTTCATTCACAGATATCCCTTCTGTGCCCCAGGGCAATGCGATCAAGACCTGGGTGTATGGGATCTGGTCTGCAGGCCTGTCCCCTGGGCCCTGGAGATCAATCCCTGACCCTTCCAGGGAGAGGAGTTCTGGTCTCAAGTCACTCATGGGGTGCCCAAGCTGGATCAATGTCTCTCCACCTCGGGATTTGCCCTTCTGTCCTGGAGTCACCAGGCAAGCAGCACCGGGGATGACTGAGGGGTAGGGAGCTCACAATCTGAGTACCCCTCAGTCTGTTGTAGGTCCCCAAAAGGAAATGTCCCATTGCCTGCAGATGCCTCTGAGTGGTGGCTAAATTGTCTGTCTCGGCAGTAGCCGGTAGGGAAACAGGAGGGGAGAATGAAGCAATATGGCACCTGCTGATTGGCTTGGGTCTGTGACCAGGAGGTGCCTCAAGGGAGCTGGGACCCCAGTGCCCTGTCTTCAATGGGCCCACGGCCCACTGGTGGCAGGCATCTCTGGGCTGGTATGGGTGGGCATGTCTCTCCACTCAGGAGCCCTCCTGAAGTCCAAAACACAAAGGAGAGGAAATGTAGCTGCTCTACCTACAGTTGCTGCTGGTCTCCAAGCCTTCCAGGGGCCTCTCTCCTTCTAGTTTTCCTCTGCAACTTCTTCCCGTGGAGTCTCCTGTAGTTTCAGACACCCTACCTTCGACCCTCGTCTACTCCACATCTGTCTGCCTGTCCCTTCTCCTTCATCTTCTTCTAAAATCTGTCTTTCTTGCAAAGCCACCCCAGCTGGCGTTTTTTCTCATCCGCCATCTTGCCCCTCCCCCAAATGAAATTAACAAAACAACTCCATGTATAATTGCACTAAAAAACAAAATATTAAGAATAAACTTCACCAGAAAAGACCAAAACTTACACGTTGAAAACTACAAAACATTGTTTAAAAAATAAATGAAAAAATGAAAAACATCCTATGCTTATGTGTCAGAAGACTTTATAGTGTTAAAATGTTAATTATAATCCAAATTTATCTACAGATTCAATGCAATTTCTAACAAAATTCAGCTGATATCTTTGAAAAAATTTACAAAGTAAACCTAAAATTCTTAGGAAATGCAAAGGACCCTGAATAGACAAAAGAATACCGAACAACAAATCCAAAGTATTCATACCTCCCAATCTGAAAAATTACTACAAAGCTACATTAATCAAGACAGCATGGTACTGGCAAAAAATAGACATGTAAATCAATGGAATACAGTTGAAAGTTCAGAAATAAATCTTCCCATTTATGGCTATTTATTTTCTGACAAAGTGGCTCATGACTTAAAGGTAAAACCTTAAACTATAAAGCTTCTGAAAGAAAACATAAGAAAAGAAATGGTGACCTTGGATTAACCAAAGAATTGTTAACTATAACACCAAAAGTATGACCCATAGAAGAAAAACTTGGTAAATTGAACTTTGTTTCAATTAAAAACATTTGTTTAGGGCACAGTCATTCATTGCTAGTGAGACTATAAAATATCACAGCCACATATGAAAAACTTATTTGTTTTTTTATAAAGTTAAACATATTCCTTCCATATGATCCCAAAATCCACTTCTAAATTTCTACTCAAGAAAAATGAAATATTGTATTCACATAAAAATATGTATGCGAATGTTTATGGAAGTTTTATTCATATTTTCCCAAACTGGAAACAACCAGATGTCTTTCAACACATGAATGCATAAACAATCTGTAGTATATCCATACATTAAAATACTACTCCTATTAAAAGAAACAAACTATTTATTCATGGAACAACTTGTATGGCCCTTAAATGCCTTTTATAAAGTGAAAGAAGCCAGATCCAAAAGGCTACATATTGTATGATTCCATTTATATTGCATTCTGTAAAAGGAAAAACTAGAATAAAGAAAACCAATCAGTAGTTTCCAAGGGTTGGGATAAGGGGTAATTGTCCACAAGAGGGCAGTTTAGGTGAAAATTTGGAGTGAGAGAAGTGTTTAGTATGGAATGGTGCTAGTGGATGTACAACTCAATTATTTGTCTAAACCCTGTAAAGTTATACAAAACAAACTTTGAACTGTATTGTATATACTTTTTAAAATTCAGCACCTTTTTATCATAAGAACATTTAACAAAATAGGCATAGATGGGACTTACCTAAAAATGATAAAAGCTATATGTGACAAACCCACAGCCAACATCATACTGAACAAGGAAAAATTGAAAGCATTCCTGCTTAGAACTGGAACCAGACAAGATTGCCTTCTATCACCACTTCTATTCAACATAGTGCTGGAAGTCCTACCAAGAGCAATCAGATAAGAGAAGGGCATCCAAATGGGGGCAGAAGAGGTCAAACTATTGTTCTTTGCTGATGATATGATCTTATGTCTAGAAAAGCCCAAAGATTCTGCCATGAGACTACTGGAATTGATAAACAAATTCAGCAAAGTCTCAGGTTACAATATCAATGCACACAAATCAGTAGCATTCCTATACACCAACAACAGTCAAGCTGAGAACCAAATCAAAGACTCAACACCATTCATGTTATCAACAAAGACTAAAAAATAGCTAGAAATATATTTAATGAAGGAAGTGAAAAATATCTACGGGGAGAACTATGAAAGTCTGAGGAAGGAAATTGCAGAGGACCTAAACAGGTGGAAATCCATACCATGCTCATGGGTCAGCAGAATCAACATTTTAAAATGTCTGTACTACACAAAATGATCTACAGATTCAATGCAATCCCTATTAAAATACCAACATCATTTTTTGCAGATCTAGAGAAAATAATTCTCTGCTTAGCTCAAAATTTTAAAAAATAGAAAAAATATTAAAAGGCATTATACCAGAGTAAAAGTGGTTTAACTGATTTCTCCAGATATATCCCTCTTATATTAGGTCATACTTTTTGATTATATGATATACATGTTCTGATCCCTGGAACCTGTGGATATGTTGTCGTATAGGCAAAAAAAGGATTTTCTAGCTAAGGACTTTATCCTGGACTGTCCAGATGGTCCCAAAGATGCAATCACAAAAGTCCTTATAAAAGGAGGCAGGAAGGTCAAAGATGGAGATCTAGGCAGGAGATAAGACTATGATGCTAAAAGCAGAGTGAGATTTGAAGATGCCATGGTACTGGCTTTAAAGATGTATCAAGTGCAACAAGCCAAAGAATACCAAGAATTCCAGCTCTAGAAGCTGGAAAAGGCAAGGAAACTAATGCTTTCCTGGAACTTCTGGAGGGAAAGTGGCCCTGCTGACACCTTGATTTTGTCACAGTGAAACTGATTTTGAACTTATGACCTCCAGAACTGTAAGAAAATAAGTTTGTGTTGTTTTAAGCCAATAGTATTATGACAATTTGTTAGAGCAACAATAGGAAAGTAACACATATCAATATATCAATTCAGAAATGAAGTGGGATAAAAATTGATAAACTGGATTTCATTTTAAAACAAAGTCAGCAAAAATGCACTTGACTGTAATTGTAATGCCACATGGACACAGTGAGATTTTTCAGCCTGTGAATGGAAACTTTTAAATGAATTATCAGAATATGTTTTAGAAGACCTAGATTTCAAGTTTAGTTGGGTACTCACTAGCAATTTCTGATGACTACTACCTTCTAGGCACAATCATAGCAATGCCACATTCTATAGCAACAGCGTTATGTCTTTCTCTCATTTTATGTAATAGATATGACCATTGAGAGTTAGTTATCATATATCTATAGCTAAATTAATAAAAGCTTTAAGTGCAACTGCATATTATCTGTGAACATGACCAGGTTTATGGATGCCCTGCAGGAGTGAGTGTGCCCAATATAAAATTGAGAGAAGCAGGAGAAGTGGTGTTCACTTCCCCCTCCCAGATGTCCTACAGAAATTCCATTTGGGGGCAGTGGTTGAGCTTTCAGGCGGGAAAAGAAAAAGGATAATGATGCTAGGTGGGCAGACCTCTGGGCCATCTTTCTCAGGCTCGATGAGGTCCCATGTGTTCATACAGGGGCTAGAAGTTCTCAGATTAGAGCAAGTTTCGACATTTATAATTTTGTTTAGGTCAATTTCTTTACTTAACCACTCTCTTGCCTGGGAGGGTTCCTCACCACCCTATCAGACTGTCCAAAGCAGAAATTCATATCTGAAAGGCCATGGCTCTCATTTTAGTTTACTAAAGTATCACCAGCCTATGATTGTATTTTTATGAAAATAAAAGAGATCCAGATACTATCTTGTTTAGGATCTCTTGTTTAGTGTATAGGGAAAAAGAAAACTAATGTTTAATATAAAAATGTAAAATCTTTAAGTCAGAGATGGTCAAGGACATACCCGTTTACAATAGGTATAATTTTGATTCACAATATTTTGCATGGATTAATTTGAAACAAAGTATGTCCACATGAGGGTGAGTAAAGCAAAGTGGAGGAGGAACAAGTCCAAACTGTTAAATGTTTATGAACATGTCAAGGTCAGTGCCACACAGTGGAACGTATATATGTTTTGGCCCCATATCCTGGGTCCTCTTGTTAGGTCTGGTACAGGGTAAACAGGTGGCAAACAGATGGCTAAGGCCAGAGAGCAGGAACTGAACCATAGTTAGAAACCAAATTGTAGCTAGGAACCAAACTGCAGCTAGGAACTGTTCCCTGGTGGGAACATACATATTAATAGTAAAAAGTTCCTAGTAACCTTAAACTGACTTAGAGCTCATTACCATCTAATTAGCATAACATGGGTGGAGCTTCATAAAAGAGAAACTGTTGTATAGCCTACCCTGTTATGTAACCTGCCACGTGATCTGTTGTAGACCCACAACCTGTCAATCACCCCCAAAGGCAGGAAAGGGCAACCAATCCTGCCAGGGGAAAGGCGGGACAAACTAGTGGCTTATAAAAGGCAACATGTGCTCAGCCTCCAGCGTGTCTTTCTGCCCTCCTGGGGACTGACCGGTTCCACTCTCGCTGGAACGCATCTTCCCTTTATGTAGCTTCCTTTACTTTAGTTCTTTCTTTTATGTGATAAACTGTATTAAGTTGCTCTGGGCATGTGATCTCTCTGTCATCCGCTCGACTCCACACCAGGACTCATTCTTGACACTGGGAACCGGGAGACCAGGGAATGTCACACAGAGGAACCTAAGAGTCTGGTTAATTAACAGTTTGGTATTTTGAATAATGTATTTAGTTAACATCTCTCCCTTTCTGTTTCCTCATCTGCTACAGGATAAAATCTGTATCACTGGGTTGTTATGAGGCTACAACTAAATGAGGCAAAGTACAATAATAATAATGATAACAAAGTAAATCAGATGGCTAATGGCTAATATATGAGATAAGAATAATATGCTATGACATTATTTAGAAGTTTATTTAAAAAACAATATTATCTAATTTCTAGATGATGCTAAAAACTGATCCATCATTTTGAGTCAAGTAAAGAATCATTATTTCTTTGCTGGGTCATACATTTCTAGAGTAACAGATATTAGTCTAACCTAATTCACCTTAACTAGTTAGAACGTTTAGCTGGTATCAATCCAAATTTGAGTTACAAAAATTTACTGTTTTCAGAAAATAAATTTTCTGGCTTAAAAGTCATATAATAGTTTGCAATAAACTAACAAACAGCTACTAAATAAAGACACACAGAAGAATTCTTCCAGTCTTCAGACATAACTGATGGGTATTTAGCAGAAATCTGCCCATAAGCCTAGGGGCTTCTTTAGACTTAGAAAGAAAGAGCTAAGCTAAGTAATTCATGTGTTCTTTATAGTCTTCTAAGACAATGACTTTCTTTGTTAGCACATTTATTTTTAAACATTTTAGAAAAAAACAACTTTATATTTCAATTTCTCTTTCTCAAGGGAATCTGAAGAAAAGAAGTCTTGTACATGTAACCACCTTTTCAAAGCAATCATAAAAAAATATAGTAACCATGGCTTGGGGACATAAATTATAACAATTACAATTATTTTATAATAAATGCTAGTATTTATAGAAATTGCAAGCTCATAAAAAGCTGTAAGTCTCACAATTTTACTGTGAGCATATGTATCCCCATTGTACAGATGAGGAAGCTGTGAATCATTTGGTCTAAAATAATGCAGCCCATAATAGAGCCACATCTTGAATACAAGCCCAATGCTTTTCCCATTATATTTTATATTCTCAGTTAAAACCAGTTAAATGGTGCAACTGGCTCATCTCCATTGGTTTAGTTTTCAAACCTCTGCAAAGAGATGCACTGGAATTTAGTAATCCCGCCTCCATGCCCACTGCATGGCCTGATCCTTCCCTTTCACGTGGATGCTGCAGGTGACTGTTTATGTTCTGCTAGAGCATCTTCAGTGCAGTTGCCCAGAGATGAGAAACAAAGGCAGCTAACTCAGACATATGCCTTTAGTGAAGAAATATTTCCGAATATATCATAAACAGGAAAAGATCCAACTTCCAGCCAGTGATTTCTCACTAATAAAGAGAATGCTAGTACATCTGATTTATTGGGAAATATTTTCTTACCAGAACAGAAATGTGTTTATGTCTGGGGTTTTATTTTCTACTAAATTACCTGATGGATATGTTATTCTGGTCTCACCTGAAAATGAAAGTTTCTTTTTAAAATAAATGTTAAAAAAAATAAAGTACTAGTGCTAATGGTACAATAAAATTGACAAATTGAAAATAAAATGTCAAAAGTAAAAAAAATTAAAGTTCTCATAACCATATTAACCCACCATGTGGCACATCATGTCTAAATTATGGGAGATTTACTGACCTAAACAGCAAACTGAAAACTTCTGTGAAAATGAGAATGAGAAATTTTGATCCAATTTTCATGCCATCATGAGTTGGTCTTGATAAGTGTTTGTATTAATATTATTGATTCATTGTTATTGGTGCTTCAGCCAGCATTTATGACAGAAAGAAAATCTGCTTTTTTGTTGGGGAGACATAAACATAAATCCATGTTTTTCTCCTTTCCTAACTCACCACCTTGATCGCATTGCTTCGCCTCCTTGTCATTCAGTTTTCTTATCTCTAAAGTGGGGAAAATATTTCTGTGTTTAGAGTAAGGGAAAGATCTAGTAGCTAATATAGTGCAAGTTCTGCGTCAATGTTAATCCCTTTCCCATAGGAATTTATGAGTTTTATACAATTAAGGCAAAATCATATAGTATGATACAAAACAGGAGAATCAAACACATATGTCCATTATTCTCTTTCAGCAGGTTTCTAATTTCTCATTATGTTATTGAATTGATGTTCTTATTTCTTAATATATTTTAGTTGTTTTTTAAATGAAATTTAGCCTAGCAGAATTTTAGTTGTACAACAATTTTGGAAAGATGATAAAGACATTCAATAAAATTCTGAAATACTAACATAATCAAAAGTCACATGATGATCCATAGGAATGAAAAGAAGCCGCTTGCCAAGTGAACGTCTATATGGCAGCAAGGAGGGAGAGAGAGAAGGGCAGGGTGTGAAGTTGCTGAGCAAGATGGACATGAGGAATTTTATAAGAAGAAAAACAATTCATTTTCTCGTCTCTGGTCCTTGACTTTGCCTGCAAATTGAGATGTGGTTAGACCACATATAGAATATATCCCAACCCCAAGGTTGATTGCTTATTATGAAAAAGATGCATCATTTCTAGGGTATTGTAGAATCCAACTAGATATTTGCAATCCCATTTCTTCTTCTCCTCCTCCTTTCCTCCTCCTCCTCCTTTCCTCCTCCTCCTCCTTTTCTCCTCCTCCTCCTGTCCTCCTCCTCCTCCTTTCCTCCTCCTCCTCCTTTCCTCCTCCTCCTCCTTTTCTCCTCCTCCTCCTTTTCTCCTCCTCCTCCTGTCCTCCTCCTCCTTTGCTTCTCCTCCTCCTACCTCTTCTGCCTCCAGCACTTATCCTCTCTTTCTTCTCCTTTCCCTTCTTCTCCCTCTTTTTCCTCACTTCCTTATGCTCTTCTCTTCCTTGCCTTTTTTCTTCAGCATTTGTAGTAAACCTCCTCAGATTTTCTGTTAATTGTCTTACAGGAGATTGATTACTCAGTCTTGTAATGCTATTTTGTTTTCCTCTGTCTTATTTTTAAATAAAATTATTCTATCCCTACAGAATCAAAAATATCCCTATCTAGTGACATGTGGTCTATTCAACTCTGAACTCTCTACAGAGTGTCTACAGCTAAGAGCAATTTTGCTCTAAGTCGATCCTATCACTTTGCTCACTGCCAAAGATTGCCCTCTGCAGCTCACATTCGGAACTATGAGATCCCTTTAGGGTCTGTGAACTTTTTCTTGTCACATTTATATTTGAAGTACATCTTATTACTCTATTTATTTATTCATGTGCCACTTCATTGCTAAAGGGTTTGAGACAGAATAAAATAAACCTAATAAATAAGAGAACTAATAAAACAAGAATCAAATTTTTTAAAAACTCAGATATGAAAAAGGAAAAAGACTATGTCTGCCACACTGTGCTTAGCTGTGTGCTCCCTGGCAGCCCAGTCATAAAGAGCTGTATGTTGTTATCTCTCAAGTCCTCATCAGAAAGAAGAAATCTGGCAATTTAAAATAAGATTCCCTTTCATTCTAGCAATATATTAAATAGAAATTCATCAGGTGGTAGCTTACATAGAAGGTACTGTGATCATAGTAATATAATAATAATCTCATCTTTGAGCAAATATAGAATTTTTTATCTTTTAATTTTATTTTTGAAAGCATAATATCATATTATAATAAACTCATTGAAGACCCTCTGACAAATAACAAAATATATAGTCCATATTTCACTGTTTTTAAAAAAATGGTGTTTAAAAATATTCACCACTATAGTTCTATCTACATGTTTAAATAAAATAATACTACCTGTAGAAGTATAAAAATAGTTCTACCTGTTTTAACCTTCCCTGCAGTTTTATTTCCCAGCAACAACAATTCGAGTGAACTACTGTGGTAGTTATCACTATATCTCTAAATAATGTGCTTATACTCCAGTTTCTTAGTGTATTATTTATGCAGTAATTGTGGACTGCCTATTATGACAGACGAAAAATCAGTTCAGCAACCCATATGCACACACACACTTTCACATACTCCCTCCTTCATCCCTGGAATGCAGTTTATCTCTATTATGAATTAAATAGCCAAATTTTACAACAATATAACTAAAAAAAATCACCGCAGCATCAAAAAATGTATTATAATGATATTTCCTAGTGGGCAATCTCTGTGGTGACAATGCTTTGTGGTGCTGTGGAGTTGCTGCTCAACACTGCATCTGCCGATCTTGAAAATGTTCCTTTCTCCAGCTCTTTGAGTCCATTCATTAAGTTGTCTATTTGTAAGTTTTCTGTCTTTTTGAAATAGGCATTTATGGAAATGAATTTTCCTCTCAGGACTGCTTTAGCTGCGTCCCATAGATTTTGATAAGTTGTGTCTCCTTTGTCATTTAATTCAAAGAATGTTTTGATTTCTGACTTGATTTCTTCCTTTATAAAATAGTTGTTCGGGAGAAGGTTGTTTAGCTTCCATGACTTTGAGTAAGAACGAGAGTTCCTGTTAGGGTTCATTATTACTTTTATTCCACTGTGATCTGAGAAGATGCATGGTATGATTTCTATTTTTTTAAATTTTTTAAGACATGCTTTATGTTCTAGGATATGGTCAATCTTAGAGAATGTCCCATGAGCTGATGAGAAGAATGTATCCCATCAGATAAAAGACTGATAACAAGAATCTATTTAGAACTCAGGAAAATCAGCAAGAAAAAATCAAACAATCCTATCAAAAAGTGGGCAAATGACATGAATAGAAATTTTTCAAAAGAAGATATAAGAATGGCTAACAAACATATGAAAAAATGCTCAACATCCCTAATCATCAGGGAAATTCAAATCAAAACCACAATGAGATATCACTTAACTCAGGTGAGAATAGCCTTTATCAAAAAATCCCAAAACAACACATGTTGGCGTGGATGCAGAGAGACAGGAACACTCATACACTGCTGGTGGGACTGTAAACTAGTGCAACCCCTGTGGAAAGCATTATGGAGATACCTTAAACAGATTCAAGTAGACCTACCATTTGATCCAGCAATCCCATTATTGGGCATCTACCCAGAAGAACAAAAGTCATTCTATAACAAAGACACCTGTACCGGTATGTTTATAGCAGCACAATTCACAATCGCAAAGATGTGGAAACAACCCAAGTGCCCATCAATCCACGAATGGATTAGTAAACTGTGGTATATGTATACCATGGAGTATTACTCAGCTATAAGAAATAACAATGATATGACATCTCTTTGCTTCTCCTGGAGAGAATTGGAACCTATTATATTAAGTGAAGTGTCCAAAGAATGGAAAAACAAGCATCACATGTACTCACCAGAAAATTGGTTTCCCTGATCATCACCTAAATGCACATCGGGGAAGGATACCAATTGGATATCAGACTGAGACGGGGGGGTGGGGTGGGGGGAGGGGATGGGTGTATGCCTACATGATGAGTGCGTTGCGCACTGTCTGGAGAATGGTCGTGCTTGAAGGTGCTGACTCGGGGAGGTGGGGGGGGAGGGAATGGAGGTATGACTACATGGTGAGTGCCAGGTGCACTGTCTGGAGAATGGACACGCCTGAGGCTCTGACTCAGGGGGATGGGCGGGACACGGACGATGGATATAACCTGAGCTTTTGTACCCCCATGAAGAGCTGAAATTAAAAAAAAAAAAGAAAAGAAAATATTCCTGGTCCACAGTCGATGTAAGAAACTGTTGAATAAATAAGCTTCTTTGCAGAGTATCCCCATTTTTTTAAATTAATAATTGCCTCATGTTTTCTCTGCAATTTACCATTCAAATATACTTTTTTTCTTTTTTCCAAAAGCAACTTCTGATTATTTTTTGCTACTGAAGTTCAGTTTGCATAGACATATCACACCCAGAGACCTTTATTTGATTGCTCTAGACTAAACTAATGGCTCTCAGGATTATCATATTAACACATTTTAATAAGTACAGATAATAAAAGCATCTAAAAACATGTGAGAATGACAGTCACACATGGGAAATGACCAGAATTACTAATTTTTAATTATTTTTCATCTCAGCATAAATTCAGCAAATATGTGAATTTATTCATGCCATCACTCATTTATTAAACAACATTCTGAGAGCTTACTGTGTGCCCTGCCCTATGCTGACAATGACTATCAACAGTACCCTTCTCAATATATTTACAGCCAGGTAAGGGAGACATATAACCAATCAGGCAATTGCACTCTGTATGTTATCAGAAAGGAAGGGAAGGATGCAAAAGAGAAAGAAAATCTGGTACCACATGGTAGGAGATGATCTTGTGGAGTTTACAGAGACTATTTGATCGAGTTCATAAGGGATAAATGGACAACCGGGAAAATCGAAGAACAAAGTCAAAAGCAATAAATGTGAAAGTTATAGAGCAAACAGGAAAGAGACAGAGTACAGAATGGTGGGAGCGAAGGCTTAGGAGACAGAGAAGCCGGATAACAAAGGGCCGTGCAGGCCAGTGAAGGCAATGTGTCGCCTTTGATGAGAATTAAGGAAAAGATTTGGATTTAAGAAAGATCATTTGACAGCTGTACATAGGATGTATTGGAGGTTGAAAGACTGAAGACAGAGAGACCACTTAGGAAGCTATTGCATTAGGCTAGGAGAGGGCTTTGAAACCCTGAGCTTAGAAATTGTCAGTAGGGTTATAGAGAAGTGGGTAGAACTGAGAATTAAATAGGAGGTTGAAGGCAAAGGATTTGTATCTGAGAAAAGATTAGTTCAAAAATCACACATTTAATGAGGCCTGCCTTGATACTAGAACTGAAAAGTTCTTAGCCAAGTCAATAGTGCCTTTTAGAAATTTAGACACAGTTCATCTCAAGAAATTGTCAGACCTATTTTTTTTTATTTTGGTAAACAAAAACATGATTCACTACCTAATGCAAATATACAGCAATCCATGCCTTCACAAAGATTAATTCTGGTCAAAAAAGAAAAGCACACTATACTTGGAACAGTTCAGAGCATTATAATTAGAAAGAGATCATAAATACAGCAGCAGTTAGTAAAGGTCAGCAGAGGACAAGTATAATAACAAACAGTTCAGACGTGTCATTTACTTTAACTTTCTGGGCACATTAAATCCGTACAGGTTTCCTAGACCAACGGGTAAGATGGAAAGTGATTATTAACACTTTTATTAACAATAACAATTATATACTCAAGCAGAACAGAGAGTAAACTCATCCTTTCAACATATTATTTAAAAGAAACCAAATTGAGGAGAATTAAAGAGGATAAAAGAATCAGAAGTGGAAAGAAAAGTTGGTTTAAGACATGCAATTTGCATCTACTCTGTGATTTCTCTCCTTATGTGAGTGTGAGACCACACGAAGATCGACATCCCATCAGCGAATATTTGCTGTGTGCCATGGAGACGGGCAGAGCGGAGCAGTTACCGGGGCCAACCCAGGAACCTTCCTCCTGGGGAACATGCGTCCTCACTTTCAGAAGGCCTCCTTTTTTAGGCCATAGATACGTGTGGATCTCTCCGTGTGCTTATTTTGACCTAGGTAAAAATTTTAAATTCTTTATTTCCTCAAAGTTACCACCACAGCAGGCCTCACTCCAATTAATGTCATGATGGGAATCGTTATTAATGAATAAAATCCCTGCATATGTATTCCAACTTCAAGCAGTTAAGTTGTAGAAGGGAAAACACTGCTCCAGAAAGAGGCAGCAGGGAGTTTACACCGACCAAACAGGAGCCTGCAAAAGTAGGTTACATGCTCCACTCAGGGAAGCTTTTTCATCCCTATTATTCAGACTATTAATATTAATGGATTCTGGGAGAGAAAGTTAGGGACCTAGTCTTCCATCTTGCTGTGCAGAAACTGAATATTGCATGATACGGAATAAATGGAGTGTTACTGATGCCATTTTGTCTCAAATGAAGTTGCGCCAGAAAGCAATCCTTATCTTCACTCTCTCTTTTTTGGTAGGAGTCTAGGCAAAAAGTAGCTAGGAAAAAACAAACAAACAAACAACCCGAACAAACAAAACCAATCCTCACATGTAAAAGCTGATGTGGGAATACTGAATGAATGTGATTTGGGACGGAATCTGGCCTTATGCCCACCCAGGTGCAAGGCTGTGCTCTCCAGGCTCAGCCAAGTGGCAGCTTGTCCCCAGGTGGTGTGACCTGAGACTGATTGAAGAGTGAGAAGACTCACTACACAATTTCCCCCAACAGAGATGTTTGCTCTGGATACCCAAGGAAAACTAGGCGTGGAATTAAAATGGACTGGCTGGATTCATTATCTGTAAAGTTCTCATTTTTCATTAAGTGTTGTGAGTCTGAGTGATTTCATAAAAAGGTTTTTACTGCATGAGGCACAGGATATTAAAGATAATAAAGATAGGGCGCTCCACACCCAGGAGTGGGCGTTTTTTCCAGTGGATGCAGATTCATGCTGTGTGGTTGACAACTGACGCGCCGCACACATTCCCCAGCCCCTGGTATTTTTCTATTAATGACACATTTCATTGAGAGTTTTGAAGGTGAGTTGAAATTGGTATATTTTAAAATAAATTATGGTTTCTGCTGTGTTTACACGCATGCATGCATGGCTCATGGACTGTAGGAATCCTGAAGAAAAACAAATACTTTTCTGGGTAGCTCAAAAATACTCAGGGAAAAAAAAAAAAGAAAGAAAGAAAAGGAAGCTGCTTTGCTTCCTGGCACTTCTGAAAAGATTTTGACTAGAGGTGTTTGAGTCAAAAGGTTGTTCATATCACTACTGACATTTACACAGAAATGGTTGACTGTAATGTATTTTTATAAGGAAGAGAAATCACAAACATATTATTTTCCCTTAATTTGGTAAAGATGATCTATATGATTTTAACATATTTTAAAACTATTGATAATACTTGTTGCCTGTTTTTTGCATTAGAAACATCACTATAAGAATAGCATTTGCACAACGCAAAAACCAGAACTGTAATAGGTATGGTCTATTCAGAAACTACAATTAGTTACATTCCAAGCATAAATAAATTAGTTGGGATGACAGGGAGAGGGCAGTTGGAGGGATTTAAAGAAGGAGAACTATATTTTGAAATTTTTACCAAACTTTTACAATTAACAACTGGATATCCAGTTGTTCCAGCACCATTTGCTGAAATGAATATTCTTTTACCATTAAATTGACTTGGTGTGCCTACTGAAAAATCAATTGAACATAGACTGAAACACCTATAGTTTCTTAAATGGTTGGGGAAGTAAGAGGTATCTAAGTTGAGCACATGTTTACAAAATTAACATGAGAAGCCTTTCTTTTATGAAATGAGGATAATATGGATCTTGTGTCCTGGTTAATTAAATTTTCTGCCTTAATATAATAAAACACTCATGTCAAATTTTAAAATACTTATTCTTCTATTAACTCATGTCTTCCTTAATACATTTTTGTTTGCCTTCAGATAATTTTTCATTTTACTATGTTAGCTTCTCCATCCTAAAATCCCCAGTGTTCAATACATAGTAGGTCCCTAATAAGTAGTTATTGAAGAAATAATAACTTTTTGCTATTTAGATATCATGTTCAAGTCTCTATGCAGTTCAAGGATTCAAAACCCATAGAAGTTTGGTTAACTTGTGCTAGAGAGCGCAGCAAATACCCAGTCTTGTAATTTCTAGATGGGCTTATTTATGACCTTTTTAGATTGTGTAATGGTCTATTTTAATAAAGTTTATTGTAAGTTCCTTCAGTGCAATAAATATACCTGGCTCAATATTGAAGTGCCAAATTAATGATGCAGAAAAGCAGCAATTAATTATCTCTGGAATAAAACCAAATAATCTAAAAATAAAAATACCACTAACAGGAAAAAAATGGACTTTGAATCTCAGGAATATATATTTCATTTCTCCTTTCAGATTTCCCCAATGTTAATTTGCAAAGTTAAACCAAAGGTATTTTAAATAAATAGGAGAGCCTTTTACACTCTCCAGTGGAATTCTCAGAAGAAATAAAAAATATACATCCTGGAGTGGTCAGGATATTGATTAAATTTCAACATTTGACATCATGCTTTCCAAATTACAGTGAGAAATAGCAGTTAAATTCTGAGGCAAGATTTAACAGAAAATTAAAGAACTCCAGTCACCACAGGATTTTGTAAGATTTATACTGGCTTAATAGATAATTGCAATAATGTAAATAACCAGAGAGCTAAGTTTGATTAAACACAAAAACAATGATAATAGATCAATATAAGCACCAGCTAAAATGATGATCATCTTACTCCACTTCAATTTTGCTAGTAATTTGCTAGTAATTCCAACCCATAAAAATATTCAAAACATTCAAACACTTGTACCATAAAAAGTTAATTTTTATATATTTTTACTTTCAAATAAAAATCTAAGATTATGGGACAATGGAAAAGACATGATTTTTGAGAAAAAGCATGACAAATATTTGTGCTGTGTGACCTTGGGCAAGGTTTTCAATGCTTCTGCTACTCTGTGTTCTTATTTCTAAAAGAAGTGACAATAAGCACAGAGGATTGTTGTGAAAATTAAATTGGATTTAGCAGAACTATTAGCACCTATTTTAGAGCTCTTTCCCACTTCTTTTCTTTTCATCTCTTTCAGATTGGGCTTCCCGACAGGCAGATGCGGAGACGGAAGTTATGAATAAAGTTTGCTGAGAGATGGTTTCTGGATGGCCACTTGTGGAGGAGCTGTGGAGGCAGCATGGGCAGGAGAAGTTGCTGCAGCACAGTGTCAGCAGATGCCCCAGTCGACCCCATGGTGACTTCTAGAGCTGAGTGGCTGTTCAGAGCTGCCTTGTGTGGGATGGGGCTGGGCATTTATACCCCACATAGACTAGAGATTGGCTATGTGCTGCCTGGGACCAGGGCACACCTTTGAGTGAGCAGCTCTCTCAGCTGAGGGCATCTCAGAGCAGCTGCAGGTATAAGCACCTCAGTCCCGAAGGGCGATTTGGGTGAGATACCACAGCTTCACCTCACCTCACCAACACACTGGCATTTTTTCTGAGATGGGAAGTAAGGGGTTTGTGCATGCGTGGCACCCTTTACAGTTGGGACATTGTCCCTTGATATGACACTGGGTAATGTGATTTATGGGTTCTGAGAATGATTGTCCTACCTAATGAGAGAAAGAAGGAAAGGGAAAGAGAGAAAGAGAATCCTATGCAAGAAGTTTCCTCCTTTTATGCTCCTTTCTTTGCTAGCTTGGACATTGTTTTGTCTAGGCACAAACCTTGCTGCTGTGGCAATCATCTTCTAGAAATCTAAGAAAATAGAAAGGGAAAAAAAAAGTCCAGCCAGAATCTACTCTATGTCATTTGGTAAGTAAATTAAACAAATTGGAACTACATAACTTCCTATTTTTATTACAGAGGATATTTCTCTTTCCTGATATTTTACGCATATTGTTTCTTGGTGTTCTACACAGAGGTAAATGCACCCTAATTGATGCAGACTTTAAAAAGATGAAGGATGAGAAAAGCAAACAAACAACAACAACAAAAAAAAAACAAAACAAAAGTAAAAAGATGAAGGCTGAAAAAGAACAATAAGCGTTTAATGTTGTTCTTTTTCTTCCCCTGTAATGCATGAATTGTTTCATAAGATTAGCTGTGTAGAACTCTTAAAAATGCATCATTTGTATGGCTAGATTTTTTTAATAAATAAAACATCTGATGGACATGATTCTCATATACAATGTTTAATACTTTATTATCTGGCGAAAAAGCCTTCTCAACAGAATTTATACATTACCTGCTGTGTGTTGGTCATTAATATGAACAATACTATTAAAGAGATAACTCTAAGATCTGATGAGGTAAGATGTGTCTCCACCTGACAGACCTCAGACTTTTGTTCATTTAAAGTCCTTGTTACCTTTTGTCACTCTGGCCCTGCCATCAGGGTGCCCCCTGTCAAGGTCACTGCTGAGCAAGTCTTTTCTAGCCCAGCCCCTCACACAGTTATATATCTGTAGAGATCTATAAAGGCTTCAGAAATCAGTAACTAATCCTTTTAGAACTATGCACAAATTATTAACACAAAAGCCCCGGTAAAACCACTGATGGCTTTTTTTTTTTTCCAAAATATTAAGGGGGTATGAAATTTTTTTTATATGGGTAGCTTTTGTAACGCTTGAGTCAGGGCTGTAAGTGTGCCCATCACCCGAATAGTGTTCCTTGTACCCATTAGGTAGATTTCTGCCCCTCGCCTCTTGCCCCCTTGTCTCCTCCTTCCTCCCCCATGCTTGATTTCCAATGAATTTACTTTCCTTTGCATACATATGTGCCCGTCAGTTATTTACAATTTATGAGAGAGTACATGTGGTATTTGTTTTTCCATTCTTAAGATACTTCATTTGGAATAATGGTCCCCAGTTCCATCCAAATTGCTGCAAAAGGCATTAGTTCATCCTTTCTTATGGCTGAGTGTTACTCCACGGTATACACATACCATGTTTTGTTAAGCCATTCATGAACTGAGGGGCACTTGGGTTGATTCCACATCTTGTAACTGTGAATTGTAAACATTCGAGTGCAAGTGTTTTTTCTTATAAAATGACTTTTTTTTCCTGCAGATAAATACCCAGTAGTGGGATTGTTGACTCAAATGGTAGGTCTACTTTTAGTTCTTTGAGGAATCTCTATACATTTTTCTATAGAGGTTGAACTAATTTGCAGTCCCACCAACAGTAACATGAGTGTTCCTTTCTGCATCTGCATCTGCATCTATTGGTTTTGGACTTTTAATAAAAGCCATTCTAACTGAGATAAAGTGCTATCTCATTGTGGTTTTAATTTGCATTTCCCTGATCATTAGTGACATTGAGCATTTTTTCATGTGTTTCTTGGTAATTTGTCCTTGTCTTTTGCCCACTTTGTAACAGGGATATTTGTTTTTTTTTTTGTTTTTTTTCTTGCTAGTTTGTTTGAGTTCTTTGTAGATTCTGGATATTAGCCCATCATTGGATGTAGAATTTGTGAATATTTTCTCTCATTCTGTAGGTGTCTATTTGCCCTGTTGATCATTTCCTTAGCTGTGCAGAAGCTTTTTAATTTAATCAAGTCTAGTGGCCACGAGTATTGTTGGCTCATTCCCTGGATTTTAGTTTTTCAAACTCATGAGATTCCAAAGGAGTAGAGTGCAGGTAGATGATGTTTTTAGTCTTTCTTCTTTTATTATGTCATCTCTACTTTCTTGAGTAAATTAATATTAGTAATAATAGGTGCCATATGTTAAATTCTTACTGCATTGGGAATGGTACTAAACACTTTATACAATTTTATTTACTCTTTACAAAGTCTAGCAAAATTGGTAAGATTATTTCTGTTTTAAAAGTAAGAAAAATTTTTTTAAATGTTTAGTAACACATAGATAAATGGTGCCAGACTTGACAATTAAATTTACATTTTACTGAGTTTTTTAAGTATTAAATTAATTTAAATGCTGAAGACACATGTACACACGTATATTTATATGGGCTATTTCCACTGCATGCCAATATCTCTGGAAATCACAATGGCATATGGGTTTGTCTATATTTTGAGAATAGTATAGCCAAAGCACTGAAACCACATAGCAGAATCCAATCCTCTATTGTAATTTTTTTTTCTAGAATATATATCCTCATTACTGCAAAGGAGCCTTCAATGCACTGTGTAGTATTTCATAGATTGGAGAATGTCACACAGTCTTTAGTCATTTTTGGAAACTCAAGCTTTCTTTAAAAGAAAGAGAAGTACACTATTTATTAACATTTTACTTGAAAATATGTTCAACGGTACGGCTCTGTAAATACACATCTTTGCATCCCGTTTTCATGAAGATCTCCCGGGTACAGCAGTCACCGAGCATTACCGAAACACTTGCATGCCAGAAAAACAATATAACTCAGGAGACTCAATATAAAATTATTATTATTTTAAGTGTTATTACTTTTATAGCTACATGAATGCCTGTGGTGCTTTGCAGCAAATAAAATACATGCTATCAAATAAATGTATACCAAAAAATCAGAACTGAAGAGCTTACAATTTAAAGACTAAACTAGGAAAGGACTGCAGGTGCCTAAAAAATGGGAATATGCTGGTTTTAGAGATTGGGATGAAAGAGGGAAAACAGATAGTTCTGAAGTTTGGAGGCTGCCAAGACACAGATTTATTCAACCATTTCACTGTCATTTAGGGCAAGGGAAATAGTGAAACCATGCAAGCCAAAATTCAAACTATTAAAGGTAAAAACAGAAATATACATTTAAAAAATCACCAACACAGCACCAGTGCTAGGATATCGTGGAAAATGAATGCAACTATACTTTGGTCCCATACTGCCCCTCCCCCTCGGTCCCCTCCTTCCCTTCCCAAGGCTTTCTTCAGAGCCTCTGTTCTCCCTCCTCTTCACTCCTCTTCCCAGTTTGCTTCTTCTCCCTCTTGCCCATGGGAGCTCTGACAGGGCACTTGTGACACAGGCATTTCCACTTTGCACTGTCACCTCCTGGTGACTCCTTCATTGACACCTGCCCTGACGTCATATTAAACTCCTCATAGCTGCCTAAAGAATCTTTGAAATTCTAAACCTTATTTTAGAAAACAAACCCCAACTTCCTACTCCCTTGCTGTCTCCCGGTTCTTCTCCAAATGGATATGCCTGTTGAGCTTTACTTGCTCACCTGGGACCTCGTCATCCTCAGAAAATCTCTGCTCTCCCAGGCTTGGCAGCACATCCTCCCTCCATGATCTAGTGGCCACCATTCCACGTTCTCACCCATCCTTATATGTCCTCTAGTTGGGGCAGTGGGGATGCATTTTTCTCAGCCCCCCAAAGGCCCGAGGCCAGCAGCAGGACCGTCTTCTCTCTCTCTAGGTCACCCCAGGACCTTCTACACTTTGTCCTCTCCTTAAAGCCTTCCAAACACAAGCCCAGGTCCTCACCTTTCAAGGTGGCAAGCATCATGTTTCCCGTTCCCACCTTTTTCTATAGTCTTCTTCATCTCATTGACATTAGCATGAAGAGTATTTGCTTCCCATATTCCGGGCTAATAGGGAAGATATTTTCCATGTCTGTTCTCAGACAGGAATTCTTGTCTGGCTGGATTCCCTCTCCCTGTGTCATCCCAGGGAGGCCCCCATTCCACTCAGACATGAAAACTGAGTGTATATATTAATAGTTGATTTAAAAGGTACAAAGACACCAGCAGAGAGTATAAGGTGATACTGGGAAGAGGAGAAAGGCAATAATGGGTGATGTCAGGGAGTGACTAATGCTTAATCCCACAGGAAAACTCTAGGAGGTCATGTGAATACAGGCCTTGCTAAAGAGCAAGGTCACTGGGGTATTTATGTATCTATATCCGTCATTCATTGTTTTACAGCTTCTGTCACAAAGACATTTTCTCAGGCACAACAGGTTTTGGCAGCCTTGGGGGAACCTTCCGACCAGGACATGGATGCTGACTGCTAACAGTCAGGCCGGCACGCGTGGACTCAGCGAGGGAGCCAAACGTAACATGCGGTGGCATGCCAACAGCATCTGCCACGGGCAGACCATCACCGCACTCCAGGACCACTTCTGGTTGTGGCTGGAAGGAGGTGGAATCTTCCCATCCTCCCAGTTTATAACCACATGACCTCACAGAGCATGTGTTCTACCACTAGTTGACTTCATTAGATTTCAGCTAATATGTAACACATTACTAAGCATGTGAAACACAAGATGATACCTTTGGAAGCCTCACCTGCATGTATTTAACCTCACGCTCCCTATTCTGTTACACCAGGGCGCCTTCTTGTCAGTCTCCATCCACATGCACACTTGGGGGCAAGTTGCTAAAAACAGTGAAAGTGACCCTCACTTTCACTCCGATCTTCTTGATTCTCTCCCCTCCTTGTTTCCTAAAGCAAACTACATTTTCACAGCATACACACATTCAAGGTGCCTTGACAAAAAGGGGTGATGATTTATAGCATTGGGAGATTCTTTGCCCTTCTGTATCATATGTAAAACATAAAATGTCAAGGAACAGAAGTAGTGAGAATATAACTAGGATATGGGCATGGTTGGGGGATGAGGGGTGGCAGGTAGAAAGGGGTCTAGCAGTATTAGGCAGTATTAGGGAATCTATCAGAGCATATAATAATGGTCACATTGGAAATAATTAATAGTACAAAATGAAGCATAAATGTCGTGCCATTCAAATTTTGTAGGCCTGTCTGAGCACACAGTGTTAGATGCTGGGCATTTCTAGAGAAATCAATGCATGTGCTGGATTTTTCCTCCATCTATGTTAGCAGAAAACACATTTTAGAGCTGAGCTGCAAAAGTTCCCCAGCATGGTTTCAGACCTGATGTCCTTCAAAAACATCTTTCCTGCTGAACTGTAAAAGGACTTGAATCTCTTCTACACTTGAGAAATCTGTTAAAATAAGGAATATTTTTGTTATTCTCTCTTACTGTGTGATCTTTCCATTTGTGCTATTTCAACTGCTAACCACAGGATAAGGTGCGTTCTGAGTCAGAATACAGGCCTTGGAGGAAAGGCCCACATTTGACTCATCCCAGTGATACAAAATCCTTACAAATTTGGGATAATGTGTGAGTTCTATCTATTCACACAGGTGTTCTGTCAGATGCTGACATTTTCCCCATTCTCTTCGGTAGAAAAATCTGAACTGATTTGCTGACTGTTGGATTTAGAAGAGCCCACTGACAATGGGAAATTTTAAACAGTTCCTTTCTGGCAAACTAGTGTGTGTGACTGTGTGAGAGTGTGTGTGTGTATGTGTGTGTGCATGTGTGTGTGTTTTAAAGGAAAAAAAAAACAACCACAAAAATTTTGCAATTAATGAAGCTTCTCTGTGAACACTTGCTTTAAATTCCACAGTCTGCTTTAAACAAACACTCTGAATGATTATAATTAAAAACTCTTCCATGGAAAGATAGAGACTGCTGAGTCTTTACAAAGCAGCTTCCCTTAGATTAAAATATCCATTTTTCTTTCTGTTATATTTTTCTATGTGGAGGGACTAATTATAACTAATTAAGTGAGTACGAGGATACTAAACCCTAATGAGTGCCTATTTTGGATATATTTTTAAATGATGTGCAAAATGAGATGCTTTGAAGCTTCTCCTCTTTAACAAAGGACAGATAAAGAGAAGAGGATGCAGTTTTCAAAGTCAAAGGCAAAATGGGTCAAATGAAATTTTTGAAGTGACTCTAGAACACATCATGGGTGAGTGTAGAACATTGGTGATGTCTTCCAATTAGCAAAGTTACTAGGTCAGACTGCTGCACACACACAAACACACACACACACACACACACACACACACACACACACACCATGCACAGAATTTAAATATGCCAGCAGAATTCTATCAAATTGACAATCAAATATATGTAAAGGATTTGTGCAAGGCCCAGCACACAGCAGGTGCTCTATATATCTTAGCTTTTTTGCTTTTCCATTTCTTCAAGGTCGAATTTGGCAGATTATCAATCTGGTTTTGAGAGACTAACAAATAAAAAATGTAAATCTTGTTTTGCTCTAATTTTGTTTGAAACACAGATGCACATTTTGTCAACCAGAAATTTACTGTGTGGAAAACTAAATCTATGAGTGGCGTTGGCTCATATATGAAGTCAGCAAAATTCCAGCCCTTGTTCCTACCTGATGCAGCCCTCTCAGGTGAGTGAAGTGAGTCCATTTGTTCTCATGCACTTAGGTCAATCTCCACCTGGGACAATAAAAGATGTCTCTGGCAGGTAATTTTTATGAAAGAAGAAGCCACTAATGTAGGTAATGTGCTAACCATAGCTTTTTTACTAAATTTATTTTAATGTGTTTCATGAAGGATAATATATATATTTAAAAATCAAATAAGACTGAAGTTTTGTAATGAAAAAATGTCAATCTCTGCCCAACTCCTCCCCATTCCATAGTGCCACCAAAGGTAACCACATTCAAAATAAAGTACTGTTCTCAGGAAAACACCCTTGTGTAGCTAAATGACACACTTAACAAAGAAAGATCTTTGTTGGTTTAACAATATTAAGCATAATTTAATATAGTAGTTGTGGGTTAATCTCTCATATGAGACCATCTCTACATTCCATTCTGTCAATATTGCTACATGCCAGTATGTTGTTAAATCATCACAGTTGATAGTATATGACTTATATATAATTTAAAATAATGTATGGTTTAATCAAGAATTCTGTTAATAAACATTTTTTCTTATAGACTTGTCCAAATGGTTTTATTGACATTATAAACACATACGTAAATTTTATTTGATTAGTTTTATCAGTATCTGTCATTATTTTTTTTCCTCAAAGCTACACTAGAACTTGCAAATCTTATATGTTTTTTCCAGATGCTCAAATGCCAAAATAATCTATTAGTTTCATTAACTCATCTCTGGGATCCAGAACCACCACCCCATGCCCTCATTGGGCCAACGCATCTCTAGACTCCCCACACAGTGCTCATCCTCAGACTTTCCTTTGCCACTCCACTGTACAGGACCCTTTCTTTCTAGATCCCATATCTGCTATTTTTAATAATTTGTGGTACTAAAGCACAATTTCTGGTAATTTTTAAGCAGAAATTGTTATTGTAGAGGAAAAGAAAAATCTTTCTTTCCCATCTTAAGTTCATGGCTTAGGCCTTATAACAAAAGATTGATTAACAAGAGAAAGGCAAACTATTTTATTTAATAGAAGTTTTATATGACATAGGAAGACCCAAAGAAATGGGTAGATCTGTGTGTTTTTATGCTGAAGTTTGATGAGGAGTAGATAGTCATGGAGAAATAGGATTGAAGGACAAAAGGGTATGATCTAGTGACAATGAACTGGGGGACAGAGCCAGGTTTGTTTGTTCAGATTCTTCTCAGCCTCTGTGTGTCTTTGGTGCTTCCGGGTGCCGAGGGCACCTCTCGAGCGAAGGTCCTGGGCCTGCTTCAGGGCACAAGGAGAAGGGGAAGTTCCGGGGGACCTCCCTGCTTCTGCAGTTGTCTCAAATGCCAACATGCCATATTTTGAGGTAGCATGTCCTGAACCCCATTTTTATACGTAATTTTATAAGTCTTGTGTGTTTAAAAATACATTTATTTTATCTTTGAGATTAATAGTTTGGCAAAGTGCAGAATCCTACACTCAAACTAATTTTTTTCTTAGAATTTGTGAGATGTTGCTCCACTAGAATGCTGTGTCACTCTTGAAGAATCTAGTGACATCTGACTTACAAATGTCTGTTGATATAAGGGTAACCCTGTGTGTGTATATGACCCACTATCTTGGTGACACTCAAATTTATCATCAAACAAAATGGACCACAGAAACAAGATTGTATGTGAGATTCAAAGCTGCTTGCTCTGAAGAAGGCATCAGAGGCAATATTTGGGGGGAGTGTTTGGAATCATTAATCACAAGAGTTACCTGCCTTTATTCCTGGCCATTGTAGATTTTTTTGTTGTTAAATTTAGTCAGGACTTCAACACTCATCCTTTCTAGTTTAGGTGGGCCTATTTTACTTTTCCAAATAGAAAATCTTGAATGTTTTTTGCAAGTTAAGTTCTTAAAGTGTTAACTTTATTTTGATATAGGATAATAAATTTTATGCCAACTATTAATTATATGAAAAAAATCAAGGATTATAAAATGCATTTATTAACAGCACACAATATTTCAGCCAACTCAATAAACAGAAGTCAGTTGTTGGAAACTGTCCTAGCAAATGTGCTAGTTAAATATAGACAGTTTGAAGTGGGAAGTAAAAAATAGTACTAAGGAAAATATAATATAAATCAAAATGGGAGTACATTCATATCTCTCATTAAAAAATCAAAGAAATTATTAACTTCATTTTCTATAACTAAATTTATATGTGTGGAACAAAAACAGCAATACAAAGGGGTAAAAATGAAAGAAAACAAATTAAATAGCTCATTATACATGTCAATTATGTGCATTAGATAACTAACTTTAAAATTACACTTTGCAACCATGGCTAGAAATTCTTTTCAAGTATGCAAATGTGCTCACAGTTAATTCTATTTCCCTGATAGGCAATCTAACACTTCAGGCTTTTCCTCTCTCTTATTTTTTTCCCTTTTGGCAATTTAAGCCCACCTAGTGTATTTTCTGAGTATTCATCTCACTTTATCAACAAAGATTAAAGACTTAGACTAGCTGGAAATCCCATTATCTTGCAGGATAAAAGTGAATGTCTCTTGGTCACTGCCTGCAGATCTCAAGGGATTTATCATGAGTGAGAAGAAAATCCAATTAATTCCCAGTTTCCTGAGCAGTCATGTGGATCATTAGTTTATTCACTTGAGTGCATAGTTTACCACTATTTTACCAGAAGATTTTCTAGAATTAAAAAAATAAAACTTGATTTGATTTGTTTCAAAACTAAAATTATTTTAAACGGGATTTGTTGATGTGGAAATCGTTTTAAAATCAGCACTTCCTTTATGGAAAAAGAACAAAGGGATACACACTTCAGTAAAATGAAGGGCTGCGCTCATGTTTCACTTGAGGAGGCTCCTTTCAAGGTCTGAGCTAGGGTGGGATGCGCTGCACAGACCAATTCTGAATCCTACATCTGGGGAAAAGAGGCCTGTTCTCCCCAAGCCTTATCACAAACCCCCTTAAACTCACACACAGGCACACACACACATACACACACACACACACACACACACACACACACACAAGCATGCATGAACCCCACAACACGGTGGCAAATAAAACTGGCAGAGAGGAACAGGAACATTTGGCAATAATAGGAGACCTGGCTTTGTTTATGAAAATCACAGTGCTATTGTAAAGTTTAGATAATAAGATACTTTGTAAAATAGTTACTAAACTTGCTAAGACATAGTAAATTCTAATAAATAATTGTTAGAAATTGATACTGTGAAACATGGCACTTTGACATGCTGAGCTGAAGGGGCCTTGGCTCTCTCTGCCCCATCCACTCCTGTCTCTCAGTCCTCTCTCTCGCTCAAACCACAGGATGAAGTCCTGTGCTGAGGTTTCCTTATCTTCTAAAGTCCTAACCCACCAAAGAAGACAACAATGACTTCCGGTCCCCTCCCTGAGTTTTCACTAATGGAACTCAGTGCGGGAAGAAAGACTGAAGTCTGTCAACACAACCGGACAGGCTTTCGTCACAACTTTGTGGGTCCAACAGACTTTGTCCTCGGCCATTGTATATTCTCCAAGCCCATTGAATTCCCCTAAAAATCATTTACTGTCTCCCTAAAGTTATCGACGCTTCTCCATCTCCCTCGCCCCTAAGAGGAAGGGCATAGAACCACCTGTGCCCCACGGCGTGGCAGGGTGATCACTCTGCACTTCTGCCCTGCGCACAGTAGTGTACGCCCATGCCTCTTCTCCTATTAATCCTCCTTTTGTCAGATTAGTTTCAGCAAAACTTTAGAAAGCAAAGGGGAAGTTTTCCTTTGGCCCCTATAGTTTTGGCACTTTCAGCAGGGTAGGAAAGCTCTGCTCTTCTGAAAGCCAGTCAAGAGAACCCAGGACCCAACAAGCTGGCAGAAGGGTCAGAAATTCTTACCAGCCAGGCTCCCGGCCTCCTCTCGGTGGAATCCAGTTAGGCGAACAGCAAAAAACCATTGTCCGTCTTTTTTTCCTCTCCAAAATCTTGATTAATGGGAGGAAAGGATTTGCGTCACTAGCCTTTGGTGTCCTGACCCTGGTGTACTTTTTGGCATGAATATTCAGATTGCCTGATGTTTTTCCTCCCAGAAACAGTCTTTGTCTTTGTCTTTCTATGTTGTTCTGTCATAAAGAGGGTGCCCTAGGGTAGAATGGGGCCTAAACCCTATAAGCCCTTGGTTCCAGCCGGCCCCGCAGACCATTCTGATTAGACACCTGTCTCACTGTGGGGCCCCAAAATAAAAACCAAATGGGGTTTCCTCTCATCTTGTTTTATGTCTGAAAGTTTGACTAGTGACCAGAGGGAGCGTCCTGGGGGCTGGATTTTCAGGTCCTGTCGGGAGGCCAATCTGCAAGTGGCTGGGAACATGAGAAACATAAGATTTTAGGAAGCACACTCTTTGTTCTGAATACGTCAAGCTCTCAGGCCAGTTTGGCTTAATAAAAAGTTCTATCAAGAAGAGACTTTTGTTGTCTCAACCCTTGTTGCCCGGTTAGTCCTGGGAAAGTCCAATCCCAGGAGGGCCTACCCAGTGTCACAGATTCATGTGTCTGTGACTGGGGACGCCCCACAGATTTGTGGGATACTGGAGGCATCACATGCACAAACACCATCCACAGCCATCTGGGCAATGAGTCTTTTGCTGTCTTAGCCTGTTCCTTGAGTCAATGTTTTGGAGGGAAGACCACCGGGACTGCACCTTCTATGCCCCTCCAGGAAACACAAAACCCAGAAAATCACCTCCTAGTCTTACCATGAAGAGGATTATTGGATTGTGCTGCTCTTGGCGTAAGTGCACCATTGGAAGCTACATGTGTGACTCTTGACTTTTTGGGGTACTTGTTTGCTATTGATCCTTCACCCTCTCATGGCCAGTTGTGGATTTCCTCTGCTCATCCACCTGTGGGGCTTCGGGGCCGTTGCGTGTGGACAGTGAGCCGAGAAACTGACACCCTGGACAACACAGCAGGGCAGAAAGGTGGTTTGTAGCCACTGGCGGCCGGCATAATTTTCCTTTCTGTGAGCTGTCTTTGGGGTGATTCTGATCTTGCGAGGACATCTTTGCACCTCCTTGGAAATACAATGTGCTTCTTTGGTTAAGTCATAGCCATGGATAAGACGTATTGGTCAGTCACTTGGAAAGGTAACTTTGTTTTAAAAGAAAGAAAAAACATTCAAAAACCAGGAATACTGGCTGTTTGTCCTGGCTTAAATTTCATAAAAGTTTAGAAAAAAAAATTTTAAAGAGTTTTATGATCAGAAGTCAGCTTAATTAGAAGCTGATATTTATGGTATAATTTATTTTTGAAAAAAAGCCTATTTTTTTCTTTTGAGTCCTGTTTTTGGGAATTTTTTTAGTCAACTGAAAACCTTCTTAATTATGTGTTTGGTCCCTCTGCACACTGCTGTCCCAGTTGGTATGACTTCTGCTGAAGATAAAAAAATGTAAGAGTTTAATGGCCCTTTAGGAAAGCTTAAAATCTCAAATTGGCTTGTTTAGACAATTGTTATCTCATTTACTTCTGTTCCTCCTTTCTCTTTACTGTCTTTGACACCACATAAAGAAATTTAGAGGAGACTTCTAGCAGCCCTGAAATCCCCTGAGGGACAGAAAAAATGGCATCATACACTCCCTTTGGGGTCTTCTGTCTTCCTAGCGCAGTCTCAAGAGTCATGAGCAAGTTGCTCTCAGGGCTAAAGAAGGCTCTGCTCTCTTTCTCATGGAGCCTGACATCTTTTTCTATTGGGTACAAGGGATCACTTCGTGCTATGACAGAACATGACCTTTGTTTGCCAGCAGTGACCGGCAGGTCACTGGTGAGGGCTGCTGTCCGGGAGGTGGCTGACAGTGGTTACAGTGATGGTTATTACTACCAAAGAGTACTCGTTAATTTGCATGTTTATTTATTTTATTTCAAAATATTTAGGGGGGTACAGATGTTTGGGTTGCATCTACTGCATTTGCACTGCCCCTCCCAGACTGTGTGTACCGCACCCACTAGGTATGAATTTATCCATGCCCTCCTCCCTCCTCCCACCTGCAGATCCGCAATGAGTGTTACTTCCACATGTGTTCAAACCATGCCTTTCTTATCTAGACAGGCACAGCTTGAACACGTGGAGGCTGTGGGAACACTTGCCACCAAGGGGTAATACTGCGGGGGTGACAGACTGATGGAAGAGTGGGCTGAGTGGCAACTAATCACTCACCTGCATTGGGCGGGGGCGGATTTCCCTGCAGTGGGGTGGACTGTTGAAGTGTTCCACAGCCGGATCTGTGGCATTTTCCTCCTTTAGGGGGGACCCAGGATTCAGTGTAAAAGTAGTATCCTTGATTTTTGAAGATCTAGATGCTCTGCCTTCCAGCCATGCCTGCTTTTCACATATTTAAGTATTATAGGCCCTGGAAACTGCAGATGCTTCCTTGACACAATTTGTTAATGGACTCTGCCCTGAGCTCAGTGGTCCAGGTGGAAAAGGGAAATTATGTAGGGGGGATGGGCAGGACATGGGCAGTATATATAACCTGAACTTTTGTACCCCCATAACAAGCTGAAATAAATAATATAAAAAAGAAGATACCTATGTAAATAAAATTGGCATCCTTATAAAATCCTGTGGTGAATTTCTATGATTCTGTGTTACCTTGACATCCATTTTTAATTTTTGTCTAATACAATTAAACTCCCTGAAAAAGCTTAAATACTTTC
The DNA here is from genome assembly GCF_020740605.2 of Lemur catta. Taxonomy (NCBI): domain Eukaryota; kingdom Metazoa; phylum Chordata; class Mammalia; order Primates; family Lemuridae; genus Lemur; species Lemur catta. The sequence continues at coordinate 98,126,800 of NC_059135.1, forward strand.
TGTGCTTTGAAAGGTAAATTTCTCTAAAACTCTTTAAGTGCTTTGGCCATATGGAACAGATAAACTTTAACTATTTGCACTTACAGAGTCACTATGTAATCCAATCGTCTTTGTAACTAGTGAGCTTTACCTGTCTCATAGCTAAAATTTCATACTCCACGCTATAAGATCTTTCTGTCTGTATGTATATTTAATGTACATGTGAACCTATCTGTATTTTTATATTTTCTACATGATACCTAAATGACTTATAAATGAGCACTCATAAATTAAGCAAATAAGCCCAAATATTTTTCAAAATCACTTTAATTCATAAACTGTTAGTAAATAAGACTAATTTAATGTTCTCAACTTAATAAAAAATAAATATTCTGAGTTACCAGCAAAATATGCATATATTTTAACTTTAAGATTCTTGCTTTTATATTTACCTGACATACAGTAATACCAAAATGGTTAACAGAAAATTTAACTTGAGATGAAAGCTATATTTGTCTAATGTCTCATGAAATTTTCAAAACATAATTGTTAAAAATAAATAAATAGATATAAATGGGATAAAAGTTTATGAATGAACTTTTAATAATAATTATGTTTTATAATATGTTTATTTAAACAGGTTTCTCAAATCTTATTAGTAACTATACCCTTAGAATTTTGCTAAGCTATATTAGGTGATGACTATTCATTGACTATCTAAATCACTTCCAAATAAGATATAAGGCTGAGGCAATTAATTACTAAATATGAGTTTAAGCTCATATACTTTTGGCTTCTTATTTCAGAAAAATAAACCTTGTTTAAATCTGTTATGTGTCCTGTTCCACACTAATAAATTGTTTTATGAGAAAGTCTGTTTCTAAAATTTATAAAATTTATATTCATAATTATTTAGTATGTGACAGTTAAAAATTGCTTACTTCTTAGGTTTTTACTATGAATTAATTTTACTAAGTTTTAAAATCCTGCTAATATATGGTAACTAAAACTACATATAAGAAGGAAAACAATTCTGTATATAGAACTTACAAGAAAAGCAAGACATGTTTTATCAAGGAGATTATTAAGTATAAAAATATGCTTTTGTTGAAAAAAATGATTTTGTCTAGTTTATACATTATTTTATTTCAGAATAAATGAAAAAAGAAACAAATGAGATAGATAAACTCAACAGATATAGGAAGTTGGAGAAAAACTGAAAAAAAATTTATAAAAGGTTTATGGAAATCTTATGCTGTGTAGTCAAAGCCGATTAAGATTGATTTGTTTATAAGGTTTTATTAAAATTATATTCAATATTAATAATACACTGATATAAGGGTTAAGTTTGGTTTTCTCTTTTAAATGAGATTTTCATGTAATATTAATAGGAAATAATAAAAGACTTTGGTTAACTTTGAGTAAATTTACCAAACAAAAGAGGGGAGACTTTGCCTCATGCTGTCTTTACTAAGTCTTTTGACTGTTTGGAAAGCTGAGTCTTCTCTCTATGAAAAAATAAAGGTTTCTGCTTTTTGAAATCTTTGAATTATCCCTCTGGCTAAATAAATGACTATTACTTAACGGTGACCTGTAATCAACACTAATTTGATCTAGTGTTTATAGACTTTAATATTTGACATAGTTCATAAAATCAAATATCGAATTCTAAAATTAAGTCTTTTTGACCTTAAACTTTTGGAAATTCCTAAAAAGGCCCCTGGAAGTTCAAGAGAGATATATTAGGCTCATTCGATATGTTAAAACCATATGGGAAGCACTGTCAAATAAGAAATGATTAAACATTCTTTGAGTTATATTTATATAAATGTATTATTAATATGTGTTGCAAAATTTTATGAGATTTATCTTAGTGTATATTTTTAGTCTTAACTATGATTATGTTAAATTGTTGTATGCAAATGTCCTTGTCAATTGTATCTTTAATCATGGCTATTCTAAGCCTTTGTCATCCACAATTATTGTTTCACATTGATTCTTCTTGAAAAGCATTTTATAATCAGCTACAGTCCAAAATTGGCTTCTTCTTCAAATAAATTTATGTAAAAGGTCCATGACAAGTACTCTTGAATAGGAGTTTCTGATTACATTGTGATCATACCATTGGACTATGTAAAGATTTCCAGATTTCTAATTAAAAAGGCTGATGAACTAATGAAGACTGCTAACCCAATATCAAGCAAAACAAGACATAATTGCATGGGACTGAAATGATAGAGGACTGAAATGATTTTTGTTACTTTTTGTTTGATTTTTATGTTTTGTTTTCCAGAATCCAAAAAAAATCACAACTTTTTTTCTTTTGTGGGATTTATAACCTATAGCAATTGGGTAAATTATACTTTTATGAACAGAATTGAAATATTTCCTCTTTCAAGCTACCTGATTTCTCCAGAATTTGGAAACTATTCATAAGTATTCTTATTTTATGGCAATATACTTATTTGAATAAGTTCAATATAAATATGGATTTTTTTTGGTTATTTTTACAAAAGGTCACATTGGAAACACTGATTATTTTACCAAAGATTTGACTGAAATGACATGTTTCCAAATGTGACAAGACTGCTTTGAGAGTGCGGTTGACTTTAAAAAGCCAATAGACTTGGAATAAGACTTCTCTAATACGTTGTCTACACATTTCCCTTACAAAATTCCTGACCCTGTGGTAACTAAAGCATGTTACTTTCTGACAGGGCCCGAAACCTCAAGATATTTGGGGGACCTCAAGAAGAGAGGAATTTGCTTAATTCATACAGGAAGTGCAGGCACATTCTAATCACAAATCCTTGGCTTGGCTTCCTAGACTTGAGAGGCTTTTCAATCTCTAATCTGAGATTCCGTATGAAAAATTCCAGCGAAGCCAATTTGCAAAGAGCCCATATAGCCAATCGCTATTCTTGCTGCACTTTATGCAAATATAATAATACTAAAACATATTTTGTAAATAAATTGGTTCTACCATGATTTAACTTTGGTAGGATTGGGGACTGGACTGGAGAAACTATTAGGTAGGGATGAGAGTATGCAGGTGGCAGGGCAGGTGAGAGGGGGATGTGGTCAAGGGCCGAAGGTCAGGACCAATAAAAACAGAGAATAGGAACCACAGCAGCAAGAACTTGAGGTTAGGGACTTTCTCCGACTGGGAGCACACACAGAAGCTAGGAGCTTATGACCAAAGCTAACCTTTCCCTCACCAGCACAGTAAAACTCACTCTCTAGCACCAGGACAGTTCTGGAGCCAGCCATGCAAGGACAGAAAATGGGAAGGTACATGATTCCAGGAATCTCCACCCACTTCCCCTAAAAGACATGAATATCTCGCCCCCAGCTTAACATATTATTTGGGATTAGCATAAAGGACAGACCCTAACTCTGGGATGAGGCTGTTCCTTATAGGAGCAGTTCACTCTCTACTGACTTTGAGAGTGCACTATACTTTCTATACTCTCTCTTTAACTCAAGGTCATCTCCACTCACAGGGACAGACCTAGTCCTCTCTCTGGGGACTTACTCTCATTTTGCAATAAAAGCTACCTGTATGGAAGTACTTCATGTCTGTCATCACTCCATTGCACTGGCCCTACTTGTGATTCTTTCAAGCAAGGAGCCAAAGAACCAGGACAACTTTCCCTAACCACACCTGACAAGAAAAACAAACAAACAAACTGTGTTTCCAAAAAAATACTATTGTACCTGTCATTCTAGCCCTTTTGATTATTTTTGCGCTTTTATTATTTGCCTACAATTTGGACCGAATCCTGAATTCCTTCCTGGCTACAAGTTTCCAAACTAATACTTCCAAATTTTTCTTCCATTTTCTGACTTGGACCCAATGAAATTGCTACTACCTTTGTCCGGAGGCAATGCAAGCTGAAGATCATGTATAAACAACCTTATGATATACAAACTGCATTCAAGAAAAATCTATCAGATTGCCACTGTCTACTTCTATTTTAACTGAACACCCTTTGAGTCTAACACCTGGACCCCTCAAATAACTGCCCTCCAGACTCTAAGGAAACTGGTTTGTATATTATTCCAAACATTAACCTAGTTTTTCTTCTGTTTGAGAGGGCTTCTGCAATACTGTCTCCTTGTATGAGACACAACTGTTTAAGTGGAGTGGCCTATTCCCAGAAATGGGAGACTGGTTTAATGGGATCATTTGCCACCAAGCTATTAATTCAATATTTCTCTTCACAGTCATGACTCAGATTTTCATGTGAAGTTTCAGACAGGGGAATGTTGGGCATCAGAAACTGAAATGCTAAAATATGGTGCTTTGACGTGCTGAAGTGAAGAAGGAGGCTCAACGTGTATCTGGCCTGCTCCTACTCCTGTCTCTCAATCCTCTGTCTCCCCCAAAGCACAGGATGAAGTTGTTCTCTCAAGTTCCCTCATCTGCTTAAAGTCCAGACCCACAAAAAAAAGAAAACAATTACATCCAGTCCCTTCCCTAAGTTTTCACTAAATAAACTCGTATCACAAGAAAAAAGAAGTCTATCAATACACCTGCACAGACTTCTGTCACAATTCATTGCCCACTCTGCAGGCGCAACAGACTTTATTCCATGCCATTTCATCCTATTCTAGCCTATCAAATTCTCCTAAAATTCACTTACTATCCTCTGAAATCATCCATACCTCCCCATCTCCCTTTCCCCTCAGAGGAAGGGTACATAAACATTTCTACCCCACTGCATGGTGGGGTAGTCACTCTGTGATTCTCCATTGTGCAGATTAATAAATTTATATGCTATTTCTCCTATTAATCTGCCTTTTGTCAGTTGATTTTCAGTGAACATTCAGAGGGTGATGGAAAAGTTTTCCCTTGATCCTTACAGTAGTATTGTTCAAAAATGGCTTTTAATAGTTTTTTATTACTTTGGAGAAATCAAATTGCTAAATGAAAATTTTAATGGGAGACTGGCTATAGTGTTTTAGAGGAGTGGTCCCCAACCTTTTTGGTCACAGGAACTGGTATCATGGAAGAAAATTTTCCATAGACTGGGGTAGCAGATGGTTTAAGGATGATTCAAGTGCATTACATTTATTGTGCAATCAAACCTCTCTGCTAATTATAATCTGTATTTGCAGCCGCTCCCCAGTGCTGGCATCACTGCCTCAGCTCCACCTCAGATCATCAGTCATTAGATTCTCTTAAGGAGCAAGCAACCTAGGTCCCTTGCATGTACTGTTTACAGTAGAGTTCCCGCTCCTATGAGAATCTAGTGCCAACATTGATCTGACAGGAGGCGGAACTTACACAGTGATGCAAGTGATGGGGAGCAGCTGTAAATACACATGAAGCTTTGCTTGCTTGTCTGTTGCTCACCTCCTGCCGTGCGGCCTGGTTCCTAACAGGCCACAGACCAGTAGCAGTCCATGTTCTGAGGGGTGGGGAACACAGTTTTAGAGTACCTGATGTTATTGTGTAAGGCAACTACAAATAAAAATAAGAGGCTTGTTTATATCCATTGCAAATAAGGAAAAACTTTTCCCTTTCTCTATTTTTTTTTCAAAATTTCTTTCTCTGTCCTTTTCAAATGTATGTGAACCTTTCTAATGGCTAAATAAGCCCTTTTCCAATCCTAACAACTCATCAATGTTTCCTCAAGGAACTGAAAACATCCCTTTGAAATGTAATTGCCAGGAAAGACAAGGCTTTATGTCCTTGGAGGAGTTAAGAGGAGATGGCCTAACTTTAGCTGTCACCTGACTCCAAATTGCAAAACCTACCTCATTTATTAAATAGGATCTATCTATTTAGCAGTATAAAAAAGTGAGATTTCTTTCTGTCTTTGCTATCTTTTTAGTGGCTTTCCTATGATGATTGCCTCATCACATTCTGGTTTAATGCTTAGTCAATAATAAAATTGTTTTCTTTTTCTTCTACCTTTTGCAGAGGTTTTCTGGGTTAGAAGAAGATTTTGTTTTTAATTATATTTTCCTCAGAATTATCACTCTTCCTTCTTCTGAGGGTCTGCTTGACACCCTCTGAAGCTCAGGGTCTCCCACCATCTTGGGGTGGAATAAAATCTTAGGTGACCATTTCTCCCTTAGAATACATCATTGGCTGTAATGTGAATATTGATTCTCGGTGGGGAGAGACAGAATCCAGTTCAGCAATACATCCATGAATTCGGAAGTTTTTTGCCAAAATTCCTTCAAGAAAATGCAAGTACTTTTATTTTTGTCATAAATGTAAAAGAAAAATTTTGCATCAGACACTTGTTAAAAATGCAAGCCTTTTATTCAGTCTAGTGCAGTAAGAGAAAGAGACTTCTGTAGAGAGAGCCAAGGTCAACTCCAAATGCAGCAAAGATTGCTGGGGATTTACAGGCAAGGAGCAGGATGGAGGTGTGTGGATGGAATATTACTGAGAGGAACTAGACTAGACACCAAGTGTAGAGGATCCTTGCAAAACAGGCCCTCTAAGCTAAGCCACACCCAGATTCCTGATCCTCCAAAACACTGTGAGATAATGAAGATTTGTTGTTTAAGCTGCTAAGTTTTAGCTTTATTTGTTTGATAGCAACAGACAACTAATGCAGACAACTAATGCAGACATCTACATAATTAAGGGAAATAAAATTCAGAGATGGATTCGATTGCTTCCTGTGTGGACAAGTTAAGGAAATAGATCACAGTGTCATGGAGGTGGTAAGCTTTTGAAATGATTTTAAAAAACACTTTGAATTTGGATAATAGCTTGTTAGAGAGGAAATCCTAGGATGTAAGGAAAGTACTTAAAGGTACAAAGGCAGAGATGAATTAATGAGTGTCTAACAATGCTCCAACTACTTGGCTTCTGGGTGCCTCGGGCTGCCGAGTGGAAAGACGCGATAGAGGTAGATGATGAAATGCACCCGTTCATCTACTGTCCGATGTAGGAACTACAGCATTGTTTAACAGCCAGGGACTGGGGAGTAATTGTACAAATTATATTCTGTTATTAACCAAGAGATCCACAAATTTAAGCTGTACTTTATAAATATTCATAGGACAGTGGTGAATTGAAAAAATTCTTTAATCTTCACCCAGGAATGTTCTAAGAAATGAGAGACCATCCTCACTGCTGTGAAGCTCACAGTTTAGTGGGAGGTGTGGGCAAGTATTAAAAGAGTTACAAGACAGATTATATATGTTATAATAGAGGGATGCAAAAGCCAAGAAAAGTTACATGTACTGAGTAGAGTTTTGTGTGCATCTTGAAGTAATAGTTGAGTAAACAAATAAAATTAAGAGGTCAAAAGAAGAAAGTGGGAAAGTATAGGTGCTAAATGCATAGAGCCAAGTTCTTTATACATATGTAAAATTCAATCTTTATAATAGTGTTCAGCAACTGATACTTTTTAATGCCAATTCACAGGTGAGAAAAATGATGCAAGTACTTTAGTCACACAGCTGTGAAGACATCGAGCTGGAATTTGAATCAAGATCTGTCTAATAATACTGTACCTACACTTTACACTCTTCTCTGACACCAGAAGGCTGTGTTTATCAGCAGTCTCTGTAATTGAAAGTCAAGTTTGCCAAGCAAGGCTGAGTCAGATAAGATTTTTTTCTTTGCTTTCTAAGTGAGAGCTAGGTTGTATCTATTGGGGCTGATACTCCTACTCAATTAAGCTAAACACCATATGATGGGTTTGGTAGAAATTCATTATCTCAGTTGAGTGACTGAACCCACCACATTGTGACTTGGAATCAGTCAAAGTGGTTGCTCTGGTGGCCCTGTATAAACAGTACCTAAAATAAGCTCCTTACAAAAATTTCTTTTGCTTTGTGAGTTCACATAAAGTAAGGTGAGAAAGACTACTGACATGTAAAATGTCAAGCTTGAGATAATTAAAATAATTTATTTAATGAGAATTGTCTCTATTAAACACTAATTTTTTTACCTGGGTCCTTGGTTCTAAATCAATTGTGACACTAATAATAGCCCAAATTAATCAAAAGAACTTGTAATCTAAATGTAATTTTTATTGTTTTTATTAATAAGCAATTGATTTTTATATTATTCTCTTGGGTGTTACATATTTACTTTTCTTTCTACAATAAAAGAGTAAGCAAACATTTAAAAATAAATGCACTATGAATATGCTACATTTCCTCAAGAGATTTATATTTCAAAATGTGTTTGCATAGACATTTGATATAATTCATTTTCCTTTCCCCTGAGGCAGAGACATCTACTCTGGGGAAAACAGATGACTATTTGGGACCCATCGGTGTGGTGGCCCTCAGATTTCACTTCCTCTCATTTCCTCTCCTTCACCCTATTTTCACATTTTACTAGGTTTCTTTCTTCTTTATACCCAATAGGGGAAATCCCAGTTTTCCTTGGGATTAACTGAGAGCTGTTGGCTTGGCGCATGAATTCTGCAACAGTTCACTCTCATAATGAGCTGGAAGAGGAACCCCAAAGTCCTTACTCTGAAACTGTATATGCTCAGCACTTCTAATCTGAAAATGGTCCTCAGTTTGAGGTGAAGAGATGGCTTGCTGGCCAAAAGAGTTTATAATTTAATTTTTAGAAATTGCTTATATTAAATCTTCACCCATATACTCATTTAAGTCCAAACTTCTTTTATAGGGCAATAGGAAAAAAGAATTTGAGAAACAAATATATTACTGTTTCTTCCCTTCATTAGAAGAGCAATGTCTTGCACATCAAGGTCCTGTCTCTATTTCTGAAGGTCACTGGGAAAGTCAGTGTCATTCATACTGCAGCATGTTAGATACTGGCTTTGCCCTCAGAGTCCATCAAATCAACTCCCGGGGGGAAAAAAGTTCAAATTACAAAGTTAGCCTAAAATCCCAACTACACCGTTAACTTTTGACCCAGAAAACTTCCCTAAATTTTTAACCACCAACCAACAGGGAAATTAGCACTATTTCATTATTTTCTCTCTTCTGCATTCTTACTCTTATGCACACATACACACGCAAACACACACACACACACACACACACACACACACACATTCTAGAAAATAGAACTATGTCTTGAAGGTAAATAAAAAATACAGTAATAACATATTCTATTTCCCCAAACTGTAAGAATTTCCAAATTACTGAGAGTTTCATTAACATTAGGAAAATAAATGCAAATGTGAGATATCCCTTGAAACCATACCTTACAAAAGCAAAAAAAAAAAAAAAAAAAAAAAAAAAATCTGGACTATTGAATGAAGTAAAACATTATCTGAATATTCTTCTGTTAATAGTTTTCTAATAATAATAATAGTTGTAAATTTCAGTTATTAAACATTCGTTTTGAGCCAGGCACTGTGTGCAGGGTAAATCCCCAAAGTCCATACTCACATCACAAATTATCAAAGTCATAAAATGGCTGAAGCTTATGATTGTCTCAGTAGAAACACAGCCTTGAATGACTGAGCTGATGTCCTACAATTAATTTGGGAAAATGCATTTAATCTGATTGAATGATCTCATTTGCCACTGACATTACCAAAACTGATTTCCATCAAAATGGTGGAACCAGTAACCTTGTATAATGACACTGGCAAAAAAATACCTTTATTCAATTGTTTTCACCCTGTAAATTCTATCCACCACCTCATGTACTCTTTACAACAACTTCATGAGGTGAGCAGTATTTCATATGTGTGTCTGTGTGTCTGCCTGTTTGAGTCCCAAAGAGTGATGTAACTCATGGCAAAGTCTCTCCTTCCATGATATTCCTACAGTGATGGTTCTTTCACAGTCACTGTTAACTTTCTCAGCCAAGCTAGATCGCTCAGGGCCATAATGAGCAGCATTGCTATGGGACAGCCAGCTCTGCAAAACTACCCCCGACTTCCACCTACGACTACATATACCCTCTCTGTCTCCTTCTCTCATTCGTTCATTCACTCATTGACCCTCCCATTCTTTTGATTAATATTGACTGACTGTCTTCTACATGTCAGAGCCTGTTAGCTTGTGGGATTCCAATGATGTATAAGATGTAATCCTTTCTTTCAGGCTGACTAGAGTTGAGTGGCTGAGATAGACAAACATATAATTAAAGTGGTGAGCAAAACACCATCATAATCTTAAACCCATGAGCGAGAGAAAAATTCCCAAACTTATGAGATCACAGGACATTTTGCCTTGGCTATCCACTAAAGGAAGAGTGAGATTGTAGAAGACTTTTAGATGTAGAAAACACAGTGTGACGGCCGGGCGCGGTGGCTCACGCCTGTAATCCTAGCTCTGGGAGGCCGAGGCGGGTGGATTGCTCAAGGTCAGGAGTTCGAGACCAGCCTGAGCAAGAGTGAGACCCCGTCTCTACTAAAGATAGAAAGAAATTATCTGGCCAACTAAAAATATATATACAAAAAAAAATTAGCCGGGCATGGTGGCTCATGCCTGTAGTCCCAGCTACTCGGGAGGCTGAGGCAGTAGGATCGCTTAAGCCCAGGAGTCTGAGGTTGCTGTGAGCCAGGCTGATGCCACGGCACTCACTCTAGCCCGGGCAACAGAGTGAGACTCTGTCTCAAAAAAAAAAAAAAAAAAAAAAAAGAAAACACAGTGTGTGATGGCTAAAGAGCTAGCGAGAGCATGGCACTGTCCACCTTGTGTGTTCCTTTGTACACATGGCTGTAATTAGAGGTGAGGACAAGGGAGTAATATCAGACTTTCATTTGAGATGCATCACTCTGGCTACAGCATGGATAATGGACCGAAAATTGCAAATACTGGGATCATGATAATTAGGAGGAATTGAGGTAATTCATTTAGTAGATGATGGTAAGCTGAACTTAGATAGTGGTAGTGTGAATATGAGAAGAACCTTAAAAAATAGAAGCTACAAGGCTGGATGTAGTGGCTCATGCCTGTAATCCCAGCACTTTGGGAGGCCAAGGAAGGAGGATCACTTGAGCCCAGGAGTTGAGACCAGCCTGCAACATAGAGAGACCCCATCTCTACAAAAAATTAAAAAATTAGGTGCGCATGGTGGCATGTGCCTATAGTCCCAGCTACTTGGGAGGCTGATACAGGAGGATTGCTTGAGCCCAAGAGCTTGAGGCTGCAGTGAGCTATGATTGCGCTATTGCAGCCCAGCCTGGGTTACAAAGAAAGACCCTGTCTCAAAAAAATACAAAAAAAAAAAAAAAAACCTACAGGCTACAAACATTGACATAGGAAGTAGTGGTTTATTTGAGTGAAGAATCAAGAAAGAATGCATCTCAGATTTCCAGATTATGGCAATGTTGTTCTCCCCCTGTAAATTCTATCCATTTGATAAATAAAACTCATTATGATGGGTAAGAGAAGGAGAAAGAGTTTCAGGTTGTGTGGAGTATGTGTGTATATCAAGGAGTGGCTGGCAGGAAGACAGTGAAGAGTTCACTTTTGGACCCATGGAGCCTGAAGTGTCTATGAGATATCTAAGAGCAGATGTCCAGTCACCAATTAGAATTAAAGTCATGAGCTCAGGAGAGAATTCTAAGTGTCATCAGCTTGTGGATGGTACCTGAAACCACCAGAATAGTTCAGCTCACTCAAGGAGAATGTGTGTAGGAATAGTTTTAATTCTATTCTAATGAATACTAAGAACTAACTCAGAGAAATGTATCTACACATACATATTCCAAAATTTACAAGGTAAAGACTTCAGAGATCAAATTAAAATGAAGAAAACATTGTTCTACTAATTATCAAAAAAGAGTAACATGGGTAAACAATTTCATTGATGTGATGGTGTCAAAGATACAATACAGATGGCTGAAGGACAGTTGGAGATGAGGGCACGTTTGTCATATTTGATGTCATCTTTCTCGCCTTCATGATCAAATCCGAGGACACCTCTTTCCTTTATCACCTCAAAAGTTTCAAACACAGAGCTCAGTGCACAGGGACGAATCACTTTTGGTACAGTAATAGATGTTTAAATTTTAACTCTAGACTCCTAACTCCACACTTTAGTACTTCTGCAATATTGGGCTATTTAATTAGCCTTTCTGAGTTCCGTGTTGTTCTTCAGCAGATAATTAAACATAAAAATACCTATTTCACAGTGCTGCTGGGAGGCAGAATGAAGTAATGTATGAGAAAGCACTGTATACATCCCAATGGGCTCTAAATAGCATGCAATTTTGATATTGCTAATAACCTGTGGATGCTATCCTTTACCAGTCAGGGTGTGTGTGTGTGTGTGTGTGTGTGTGTGTGTGTGTGTGTGTGTGTGTGCGCGTGCACGCATGCTTGTCTGTGTTTATCTCTTTGTTGTGTAGTTCTTTTTTTTAGGTTATCGCAAAGGAGGTGTAAAGATGAATATTTGGCTTACAGGTTGGGTCCGAATTTCTAAGCAAATACCCACATGGTAGGAGGAAGGAAACTATGCCATATCCTCCAGCAGTGTCAATAATATCCTAGGCTGTTAATGAAACTGTGCTATTTAATGAATGTATAAAAGGATCTTATCCCTGCCTCTGGGCCTTTCTCCAACTGTTCCCGAGACTCAGCCTTCCCCACACGAGGCACAGTTGTCCCTGGCTGGGCAGGTCCTGTGGCTCAAGCACAAGGGCAGCGTCCACGTGGGGAGAATCTTCCAGCAGGCTCACCATCCTTGGGGGTGCCTGGTGCTTCCACCCAGCTGCCACTTTGCATATCACTGACCTGTGTCCACTTTCTTCTATTTGCTAATTAGTTCAGGCCTCAGGTTCCCCACGTGTTCATGACTACAGATGTCTTTTGAAAAGTTCTCTCTCTTTACAAAATACAGTTCTCAGCTCCACAAAATGCAATACCTTCTTTTATAAAGCATGTTTTTATTTATAATTTGAACTATAATATCATACTATAACTTACTTGAATACATATACTTTTAAAGGAAAAATCAGTTGAATTTCCCATCTTTAACAGAAAGATAAAAAATAATATATATTTCAATATGTAAACATTTAGGCAAAACTACACTAGAACATACAATAAAGTGGTCAAATGCCAGGATTTCCTTTTCTTGTACTGGTGACAAATAATTGTTGTTGTTGATAAGGTTTCCTGAAATAAAGGACATCTCTTGGTAAAGTTATAAATAAAACAATGTGTAGCCTCTCCTCAATTTACCAAGTGGATACTCTTTAAAACTGTAGGCCAATTGTAAGAAACATTATTTTGTATATATATAAAATAGAGTTAGGTTCTAAGTTCAAACAATTGTAAACTGGTTTTTAGGTACATGAATTTCTACTAGGATACAGCAAAAATTGTGTGCATGGGAAAGACTGTTGTTCACCAAAACAAAACCAAAAACCAATCATTTTCTCTTCTTCTGGGAGCACAGCTGGACCCATTCCCTGGCCTCACCTGCAGTCTAGCTGATGGAACAAAGCAGAACCGAATGTGTCGTTTTTAGCCAAGTCTTTGAAGAAAGCTTGCTGTGTCCCTTGTATTCATCACATTCCCTGTGGGAAATAAATGATACACTCAAATTGGGCAATTTAAGAAGAGTTTAATAACGTAACCATAAAAGTGAAGGCAGGATATATGGATGCCATAAAGGATGGTACAGCTCCCAGGGCGAGTAGCAGGGAGGTCCCTGGATTTCCTAAGTGCAGAAGGACATGAGGAGGATGCAGGTACCAGAAACACGGAGAAAGAAAGTCCTTAGAGGAGCTGTCTGCCAGGAGATAGAACCTCGGGCTGTGGACACACCCGACTGACAGCAACTGCACTGGGAGGGGAACCAACAACCCAATCTCTCCTCCCCTCTCCATCTGCCTGCCAGCTCATACTCCTTGTGGTTTGAGCCCCCCTCAAGCCCAGTGGCCAGGGAGGCCTCCTGGTGCAGGACGGGTTCTTGCAGCACGGAGCAGCGTGAAGAAGCATCAGGAGGAATGAAGGAAAGATCTCCAGAGCACCCCCCGCAGCTTACCTCCTCTCTCACCGGCTGACTCAACTCAGGGATGATTGTGCAAGGGTGGCAGTTCCCAGAGCCGCAGCCTTTCGCGTGGGGAAACCCTTAGAAATATAAATTCTCTAGCCCCACAGCAGACTTACTTAATCAGAAAATCTGGAGGTGGGACCCAGATTTCTGTGTTTTAACAAGCCCTCCAGGGAATCCTAATACCCGATGAAGTTTGAGAACCAGTGCTCTAGCAAGGTGGCAGCCATGTGTTGAAAGGGGTCTGGGAAAAGGAAAATCCCCAGTCCAGTAGCCTCCTTCGTAGACTGTTGTGTGATGGGAAAATAAACTTGTGTTGCGTCACTGCACACTTTTGTATCTGCAGTTTCTGAAGTCCATTCCCATCCTAAGTAATGCAAGTGGACACAGAGGTATTCTTTGTTTTATGTAAGACTTTCCCTCCGGTTGCTAGATACCTAGAATACCTGGCATTGGCCAGTACTTCAAAAGCAACCCCTGATCCCAGCCTCTTCAGTTTAGGCTAATTTCCTTGGTAAGAATTTTTTCAGGAACTGAGCAGAACAGAGTCTGTATAGATTTTAGTAGAGATATAGTTTAGAGAAGGTTTAGCAGAGAGGTTCAAATTAAAACTTCTGTGTCTTTCTACTACCATACCTACTGACCTATTTACGTATTTTCTATATATTCTGCTTTTCTCCCATCAAAGTGAGAGAAATGCCTGTTTCTCTCTAAGCTTCTGTCGATTATCAAATTGGCAATCCTCTGGATCCTATGCTAGGCTCTTGACTATAAAAATATCTTCTCTCTCTCCTGCATGGCCAGTTAGATGACCAAGTTCCAAGCCAAGAGAAAGGGATGGGTTCTTTGCCTACCTTACTTAGAGCCACAAGGAAGTCCCACTGCAAAAGATATGAATATGTTATCTAATTACGAGAAGGAAATAGAGAACTGCAAATAATAATCCAACCTCCTCCAGCTAATGTAATGTCATGTAGACAGCATGTTTGTAGGCTGAACAAGTGACCCAAGAGTGTCATGAGGATCACCTGCATACCCCAAATGTCCAGATTCACTGGTTAATTCCCAATATCTTCCTCGATCTTTCATATACTTTCTTAAAGTTGACCGTTCCTACTTCTTGAGAGTCTTTCTTTTCCAGGCCTCTTGAACACTGAATCTCTTCAACTACCCTACTACCCCATTAGTTCTCTTTCTCATCTCTTTTGCTGGATTCTCATTCTTTTTTTCAGATCTCAGGACCTGGTACTTTCTGTCACCTTTTTCTTCCTAAGCACTCTCGTTCAGCCACATTGTTGTAAATGCATTTGCTGTTCTGATGACCTCACTCTGTTCATCTCCAGCTCCTCCCCGGTGCTCCAGAAAGGATAGCAACAACTTACCTGGCCTCTCCACCTAGATGTCTTACAGATCTGGCCTTCAACACTTGGAAAACAAAACTGCTGGTCCCCCACACATAAAATCTTTTGTCTTGTTCATCTTGTTTATTGGCATCACCATCCACCCAATGAATGATTCAGGCCACAACTTAGGCATCCTCCCCTCCTGTTTGGTTTTGTTTTCCTTTCCCCCCTTGCTCTCCCCACATCCAATCCAGCAAATTCAGTCAACTCCCTCCAATGCATTTCCTGGGTTGGACCTTTTCTGTCCACCCCCACTGTTGTCACCCCAGCTCTTGCTACTGTTCCTTATATTCACTTCCCAGCTATGTGAAGGGCCTTCCTCCCACCCCTCACATAGCTGCATGCATTTGGACTTCAGGCTTAGCAGAACATTAGTCTGCAGGCTGTTTGTTCTTCCCTCTTCCTGGAACACTTTCTCAGTGATCTGTATGTGGAGAGCCCCATTACGGCATTAAACTCTCAACTCCTCCAAGACTGTCCTTGACCACTGCAGCTGCAGTAGCCTCCTCTCCACCCCACTCACAGTTGTCACTCTGTCCTGTTAGCCTGCTGTTAGCCTCATGGCTCTGTTCATTACTTGACATTTTTATTTATTTAATTGCTTACATCTTGATCATCTACCTTTTCTCACAAGGGCATAAGCTTGGTGTTGGCATGCACTTTTATTTTCCTGTTACTCCCCTCCATCCCCAGTAATTATGTCAGAATCTAGCAGATCCTACATAGTGAATAGCTATTAAATGAGTGAGATAAGAATTTACATTTCTGTTTTAAACACCTCACCACACATATGGATATTGGTTGAATTGGCCAGAGTTCCAAAGCAAGAGAGGAATGGAGCCTACTATCTTTTCTGTCTTCTAACTATTCTAAGCCATGCTTCTATAGCAAGCAATTTTAAGGTTGTAAGCACATTTGGCAGTGTAATGATATTTTTTTATGCTTTAACTGATCAACCATTAATTTTTCTAAAAGATAATATTTTCTGTGTTAATGAATTACAGTTTCTCAGAGTGGTGCAGCACAAGCTTGAAATTTTAATTAAATGAGCCAGATTTTAGTAACAAAATACTTGGCTCAGCAAAAATCCTCCATGTTGACTGTAATCACACAGTGTGCAAAGTTGTGAATTGGCCAAAAGATTAAGTGTATGATGGTGATTAGCATGCCAGTCAAACCAGCAGGGAAGAAAGACGCAGCTTGATTGGTTTAGTATCAGAAAAATTAATGTGCATGGAGGTGCTGTGTCTCTGAGACACAATGTGTCAGCCTACAGAAATAGGAATAAACAAAGTCACCCATCACTGACATGTGTATGAACAATAGTACCAACCATAGAACAAACAAAAAAGTCTTCTTGAACTTTTGCTCTTTTTCTACTTTATGTGCTCATTAGACAAATTACTTGATCATTATTATTTTCTGATGGAGGAAACATAGACATATTGAACACCTTTTACATCATATTTTATAACAATGACTCTTAAAATTAGTATTCTATGTATCAGAAAGTCAGTGCATGAGGTAGATAGTAACTTAACTCAGTCCTGCTTCTAAAGAGCAGCAGCAAAACGGCGACAGCCTTTAGCATGTGTTGTTATGAACCCAGCACTGTGCTAACACATGATTTAGTTTAATCACCACGGTGACTACTTGAGATATGTTAATTTCCTGCGAAAACCCAGGTTTTTCAATGTTGAGTATCTTGCCCAGGGTTACAGAGATCCAGAATTTAAACCCAGGTTCATCTGGAACCAAGGTGCTCATAAGTAGGACACCTATAGGAGTCTGTGTTCTTCCTACAATACTACCTTGCCAATGATGGCATAAGAACATTTTGTTCAACTTTGGCCATCCCTGAGGTCAAGCTTCCAGTGCTTCCTGCATTCAGGTTGCCAGTGATTAGAGTGGATTCATCAAATCACTTGAAATGAATCAGACCGGGGATCTGGAGTTGGCTGGGTGCAGTGAGAAGATAGAGCGAGGTCGAAGCAGCAGAGGATGCTACACAACAGAGGTGACTTCGGACAGGCAGTGGGTGAGCTGAGCTTGCATTATGATAAAACTCCACTAAGAGTATAAGCTGCTAAAATACTAAAATTCACCTTTTGCTGTGATAGGGTACATCCATTTGTAAAAATAACAGTGTGAGAAACCTCTGTCAGTTGGGTATGTTTCAGTATTGGAAACAGAGTGTGGGAATTATGTATAATATTTTCTTTGTCCTCAAACTTGAGCTTCCTAGAGACCAAAGGCAATTCATACTGTGATTAATGTAGACAAAATACATTAAAATTTCAAATTAGTATTTTCAAGTTAATGTTGAAAATAATAATCCAGAATAATACTTAACAATTAGTTTTTCATTTCAGATGAGATACCAAGAATCAAAAGGGACCCGTGAACAAATCACGAGGGCTCAAGGAAGAGGACATGACACATTTTAAAATCTTTTTTTTTTTTTTTGAGACAGAGTCTCACTCTGTCACCCTGGCTGGAGTGCTGTGGTGTCATCATAGTCACTTCAACCTCCTCAAACTCCTAGGCTCAAGCCATCCTCCTATCTCAGCCTCCGAAGTAGCTGGGACTGCAGGACTATGCCACGACACCCAGCTAATGTTTCTATTTTTAGTAGAGACGGGGTCTCGCTCTCGCTCAGGCTGGTCTCAAATTCCTGACCTCAAGTGATCTTCCCACCTTGGCCTCCCAGAGTGCTAGGATTACAGGTGTGAGCCACCACGACTGGCCTCAAATTTTGATTTTGAATATGATTTATCAAATTCATAGAGAATGAATAAACCTTGATTCAGAATCACTCAGGCAATTCAATTAAGCCCACTTCTAAACCCTAAGTAATTCTATCTGTTATAAACATATATCCAACATCATTTCTTTCAATCTGGTAGATACAAAATAAGTTAAGGACAAGTCTTAGCTCACAAGGCATTTGAATTAGGTTGCAGAGGCAATGCATATACATGAAACGACATTAAGGATATACTAAAGGACCTTGAGCTGGATGAAAGAATTTTCAATCACAACTAGCAGCATGTGTTACCAACAGTATTTCTAATACCAATAATTCATTCTTTAATCAACAAGCTCACATATTTCGTATTTTCTGACTCATTTGAATCTTCCATAATTTATGTCTATCAGAAAGTATAATTAATATGTCATATCAAAACTTTTTCTCCTTCAAATTAATTTCTTCTACATTTTTAAAACCTTTAACATCTAAATATAGCCTCAGATGCCTTTCAATATGCAAATGCCTTCTTCAATGCAAATCTCAGTTTTGTCTACATTGTGGTATTAATTACATTTTTTGATAAAAGTGATTTTCAAAAAGATTGAGAATCTTTCAATTTTCAAAAAGATTGAGAAAGTATTGCCACAGCTTTTTTATCTGCTAAAAAAAAAAAAAAACAGGCAAAGTCCCTTTGAGAGTGAGTAATAGGTCACTGTGAAACAGAATTATGTAACCAGCTCAGCACTGTTAAATAACTTGATGGGGGTCACAGAGATACTAATGATAGAGTGGGAACTTGAGCCCACATGTAGCTGAGACTGTGTACATTCAGATAAGGCACGTCAGAGAACCACTTCCCCACCAATGAAAGGGTAAAATTCAGATAAACTGAGAGAAGAGGAAGGCCATTCATGCAGTGATACCACATGTTTCTGAGGTGGAAGACGCAGGTAAGAGAGAGCATGAAGACATGGTTGGGCAGAGCAGTGAGAGAGTGATGGTGAGAAGGAGATGAAAGTTGGAGTGATCTCATTGATGGAGGACTTTGCCATTTGGAGTTTTGTGAACGGAACTGGACTTGTTCAGACAAGGAAAAAACAGAAACAACAAGTTCGAACCCCTTTACCAGCATGATGACAAGATAAAAAGTGGGATCTGCATAAATGCACCTGGAGGCCATTCAGCATCTCTTTGGATGAGAAAGAGACAGACATTGGAGAGGTCAGTCAGTGATGGAGGTGAGGGTGATCTGGCTGCGACATGTGTCACCCCCTTGATCACCAGGGTTGATTCAGCTGATCTGGCTGGCTAGACAGATGTCCCCTTCCTCCCTCACCACTCTATGTGCACCCCGCAAAGCTGTGCACTGGGTCAAAGAGGACAACCTTCCCCGAGAGAGGAGGATCATTCTTCAGTCAAGGGTATATGAGTAGCTGTGATCCCCTGCTAGAACCTCCAAACAAGCTCTCAAGAAAAAAGTGATAAAATATCAGTGAGAATTAGAGATGCACTGAATATTGAGGGAAGTAGAAGGCTAAGGAGAAAGCTGTTCTGAGAGTAGATGCTTGGGGATCTGGAAGAATAATGTGGCCAGTTACTGAAAAAGTGTGTCTTCTAAAGGAAAGTCAATCCACATACACAAAAATAATAATTTTCCCATTGCCAGATAAAGAGAAGCAGTGAGTCAACACTAATCTGGCATTCTTGAGAAGGAATCCATCCTTTGATATTTATTTGTATATTTTCCCTTGATTGTTGAAATGTCTTTGATCATAAGTGCCGTACCCTGGACCAGTGATTCAGTATTGCAAAATAACTTGATTGTTGGAATAAAGGCAATGTAGGAGACATCATTATTACTATAATTTTAAATATATTCCTTATAAATAATTGATGGCTGTTATTTATTCATCATTGAATTAGAAATTCATATTGAAGTTAAGTGAGTTTCCTGAAAGAAAATTTCTATTCTTGTGCCAACTGAAAATACTTGGAAAATCACAGGAGCTATGACTGACTGATTGTCTTAATATTCATAAAATGGCCAAACTGTGTTTGATACTCTCTGGAAGATTACATTAAAATGGAACACCAGCAACAACAGCAACATTAAGAAAGCAACAAACATAAAACATTCACTTTCTTAGTTGGGTGATGCCAGAGGTCAAAGAAACAATGAGTTGTAGTTAACCTAAAAAGAGATATTGGAACTCAAATACTGAAATTTGTCAACAGCCACCTCCCTCAAACTACCATATGAACCCTGGAAACTATAAGCAGATAAACTTTCTTCATTTTTTTGCTAGGAATCTATATCTAAACTCCAAAGTTGTTGAATAAGATTAGACACTATATAAAACTCATTCAGCTTTTATTCTTTTATCTCTTTAACCTTAAGGTGTACAGGACAGCCAGATTTGAATTCCTTTCTTCTGAACTATTTGTTGATGCCACTCACTATGTTACCCTGTGGATAAAGCAAGAGGTAGGTACCCAGGAATTTTTCTTTAGACACTCAAGCATGGCAGCTAAAAGCATAAGCTCTGGGGTTAGGATGTACAGGAAGGAATTCTGGTCTCACCAGTAATGTGCAGAATGACTTTGAGAAAGTCATCCAAACCTTACTTTTCTTATTTGCAGAAAAAAACTGGTAATAGTGCCATCATTAGAAGGTAATAGCACCAATTGCCAAGGGTGTATGAGCGGAGCCTGGCACTTAGAAATGATAAGTGTTCTTATTATCATCAAAGATGTATTTTTGTTCTTGTTACAGCTGCGCATGTGCTTCCTGCACACCAAGGGCCAGGTACAACAGTTCCTTACCCCTTTCTTTCTGATCTCCAGCAAAAGTTCACTTGCTATTCCTAACCTTCTAACTCTAAGAAAATGAAAAGAAAAAGAGATGAATTTTAAGAAAGGAGAGAACTGTAACTCCTTTCAACCCTGGTTCCATACAGTGAGACCTCTTCAAGGAGTAGCCAGTGAATTTCTCAAACATCTGGACCTTTTGATGTGTCTTTCTTCTACAGAGGTATAGGATGGGGAGAATAAGCCCTGGAGATGGGAAGTTTAAATAAAGAGCCTGAGGTTAGAATGTATTCAACAGTGAGTGGAGGGGTTGTTATTTTACTTGTGATTTGGCTTGGACATCATCTTCCCAGGACAAAAAGGGGTGGACTGAAAGTAGCTTGAGTGAGTGGGAGGAAAAAGAAGGTACAGGCGAAAAGCATAAAGGATAGTGCATGTCAGTGGTTCTGAAACACAAATGAGCATAAGAATCACTGGGAGAGCTTGTTAAAACACAGTTTCTTAGGCACAAACTCCAGAGGCTCTGATGCATGAAGAATCATGAATATGTATTGCTAGCAAGCTTCCTGGTGATGCAGAGAATGTAGACCACCCTTGGAGAACTGCTGGAACAGACCGAAGACAAAATGATCATCTACCTGTTCCAGAATGATCTGTTCTCCAAAGTTTCTGTTTCCATATTCTACCAATGTTACTACTTCACAGTATACCAGACATTTGATCTTAAGGAAGGTAAATGATAGGAACAGGTATCTCTTTTAGAGGAATCTTTTAGGATAACAACAATAATAGCAATAACTGCCATTTATTTTGTGCCAGCCCTCTTTCTATAAATCAAAACTAATACATACAATTGTATCAGGAAGGTATTAAAAACAACTTTTTGGAAGAGAAAAATGAGATGCAGTTAGCTTAAGGAACTGTCCAAAGAGACACAGCAAATAAATAAATACTGGAGCCAAGGTTCAAATTCATGCTTTCCTTATATTAAAACCTGCTCTTTCAATATAATGTACTGACTCCAGCAATAGGTAGGCACAAGCTGGTCATACCAGGCATGAGGTTAACAGAGTGGGAATAAGCATGAAGCGGATTCAGCAGTCATGGTTGTAGACAATATCTCATTAAATATTACAGTATCTGATCTTTAAACAATCTTATTTCTTTACAAATCCCATGAGAATATGTCATATCTTGCAGGAGTACTATAATTCACTTTTCACTTTTATACAGTGAAACGTGATGTACAAAATGGTGTCACTGGTCCAAAGCTCTAAAATGGAGTCAGGAAGCCATGTTAAGGACAACCCACACAACCTGCAGCCTTGCAAAAAACAGAAACCAAAAAACAAAACACAAGAACTTGCCTTGAAACTTTGAACCAGTCCACAGCATCCTGGAAAACAGCTGAACTTCCCCAGTGCTGCAAACCCTGAATGGCAACAACCGGTGAAATATGGACTAACGTACTAAGCCAGCCACATCACCTCTATAATTTAAAACAACTTTTATAATCACCATCAGGGTCATTTTAAAAAATCCCTACACCCTTCCCTCTCTTTGGAACACAATTTGGCCTTGAGCTGACTCTGTGATTCCTGAATTGCCATCCCTCTGTCTTATTACTTTGCATCCTGGTCTTTCGTCTCTTCTTGGTTGACAATGCTTTTCCGTGTGTTTGTGTGTGTGCATGTGGTTGGATACTTTATAAACACCTATACCATTCATCTCTATTTGCTTCTAAATGTGTGACATATGTATGTAAGTGTGTACATGTTTTCTGGGTAAGGTAAAAAAAGTTCATATTCATAAGATATTCTATTCAGTTTTTTAAATCAAATGTGTTTCCAAATATATGTGTATTTGACAGTGTATAGAAAAGGCTCTTGAACATGTCTATTTTTCAAATTTCCTCCAGCTGTTTCCAGTTAAGTAAAGTCATTAAGTTGCGCTTTCTTTTTCCACAGCTAAATAAAGTTCCTTTACATTTCTATTTAAAATCTGCATTCCATCCCAATAACGCATTAATTCAGGGATTCAGGAGTCTTCTTTTCAAGAGAGTGACTAGCACTTGCAAGGGACTTAATAACCATTTTTGACCGAATTAACAAACAACTGTCTCAGCTCTTCTAATACGACAATGAATGAAAATAGATTCATTACTCGTCTACAAACAAAAGTCAAGACCAATTTGATTGTCACTAAAAATTACCAATGTGGCATTGTATGGGCCATAAAGATGGAAAAGGAGGAGAAAGAAAATGAGATGCAGAGAATAGAGAGAAACAGGGAGAGGGGAATTCACCTTACAGTGTTGGTGGCAATTAGCAGGGATCTATGAAATAAAAAGCGTGTTGAAAATTAAATGCTTAGTGTAGTAATACAGGCAATGACTTTTGAGGCAGAAGAACAAGAATTTGAATCCAGTTCTCCCTTGAGCATTTATCCTGGATATTACCTTAGCTTTCCATGTCCTCATTTTTGTTTCTCTTTAAAACACATGGGAATATTATTCTCACATAGGTTAATAAGATAACTGCTAGAGTGTCTAAGAGAGTTTATGAGGTTGGCATTCAGTAATGGCAACTGTATTATTAATATTATTAATTTTGAAATACTCAGCCTCATATTCATGGCCATTAACATCCCACAGGTCTGGTTTGGCACGCTAACTCCTCTTATTTGAATTCCTGAATTAAACTCCTGGCTAAACCCTTACTTATAATTTCATCTGTCTTTAATTCCCAGTGGAATTATTTTAATACACACAGATCTGATAATATTATTTCTCTCTTTAAGGAAGGAAATTGAGATATCACTAACTTTCAAAAGCATCTATACTCCTAAAGCATGCTTAGTGTGATCACCTAATTTTTCTTATTCTGTGTAAACCTAGAGAGGAAGACTTTTCATTCCTATATTAAGAGATGAAGATGCCAAAATTCAGAGAAATTAAGCAACTTTCACAGGTTCTTACAAAAGTAGTTGGCAGAGTTGAGATAACAAAAATGCAGAGCTTGACTAGTAATTATAGGATAAAACACAAACTCCATAGAAAAACATAGAAGGCATCTCTTAATCCGATATGGTTACCAGTCCCTCCAGCCACTCATGGTCCTGGGATGAGTCCAGGTGTTTCTGTGATTTTACAAATGCTGTTCCTCCTGCTAGTAGGTCCTTCCAACTCTTTCCCCTGAATACCAGCGCCCAGAGACTCCTCTGTGGAGCTTCCCTGGAATCAGACTATTTCTTCTTTCTGGCTTCCATGGCAACCCATGCTTATACCTCCACAGTTGTTCCAACCCACATTACTACTGTGGGTTTATACGTTGCCTCCCTATATAATACATGTATCCAGGGGCAGGAGCTAAGCCTTGTCAGCCTTTGTGACCCTAGTGACTAGAATGGTGACCAACACTTGGGGGGATCGCAATAAACATATGATGAAGGAACCAACAAATGAATACATGAAAACAACAGAAGGATAAACTAGACCCATAGTTCCACTGTAATAT
The DNA here is from genome assembly GCF_020740605.2 of Lemur catta. NCBI lineage: Eukaryota > Metazoa > Chordata > Mammalia > Primates > Lemuridae > Lemur > Lemur catta. Next base: position 98,151,178 of record NC_059135.1, read on the forward strand.
TATCCAAACTTCTATCATAAAGGATTGTAAAGTCATGTCTTCATCCACTTGGATTTTCTAATTGAGAGAATATACAAAGAAGCAACCTATAAGGCAAAATAAATTAATTCAATGAGTTCAGCAATTACTTTTGTTATAGTTAGTAATATAATTTTATTTCATCATTTAATTACATAGATGACTAATCATTATATTATAAATTTCTTGAATATTGCAAAACAACTGATTAAAATGATTTTATAAATTCCTAATTTTAGAAATTATTTCATGAGTAGTACTTAACTATGAGTATATGGATAAAAAAGTAAAATCAATTGAGACAAAGAAAACATGCATTTGTACATAAAACTGAAAGATCATTTTAGGACAAAAAATATTACATAATATTCATGAATATATGTAAAAATATGTAAAATGAGTAACAGTAATTATCAAGAAGGAGGTTATCCAGGTTATCCGGGGGCAGGTTTAAAGGAAGAGAAAGTCAGGAGTCTCGGGGGCTGAGAGGGCAGCTCTCCTCACAGCAGCTGAATCTGACCCTACTGGTCACTTCTCCCTCTTAAAAGCATTTTACTGAGTCTATAAGAAACCCCAGTAATTCACTCTTTTTTTCTCTCCCATAAAGTATCTGGGACTCACTGGAATCTGCCGGCTCTGCCCTTGCTGGCGCTTGCTTCCACCTGGCGTACATGGTACCTACTCAGCACTTCCGCCTCCTAGTTAAAAATGGATTTATCTAATCTGAATGGAGTAACAAGTGAGTCTAAGTATTCCTTTTTTCTCAGCAAAATCAGAGGTCATTCTGCCTAGTCTAGAGGATACTGAATAGATCAAACAACAAAGAGCAGGAACTTATCTCTACAGAAGCCAGGTTGAGTTAGGAGAGGATATCTTAGTCTGTAATAAAGTTGGCTTTGCTTTCCTCTAAAATCATCTCTGTGATAAAAAGCTGCGCAACACATATTAATAATTATATATATGCACCCATACATACGTGCTAAGAAACACCTTCTCACCACGTATTGACTCGTATCTGGCTTCCTAGTGATGGTCTATATGTTGCTGAATGTTGAAATTAAATCCATAATATTTATTAATAAAGAACTCAATTTTTCAGATTAAGCTCAATATGACAGCACACCTTTAACTCAGTGTTTTTTGCTAATACTTGGTTTTCTCTGGAAATAATGAGAGATCTCCACGTGGCAGTCTCCTGGGGAAGTGATTTGGCTCATAGTGACAGAGAGAAAGTAAATGAGCTGAGTGTATGACACAGGAAGGAGTCAAAGGCTCAGCTTGACAGGGTATTAATATGAAGGTTCCTTTTTTCCCCTCATGCCAGCTTATAATGATGATGTGGTAACTGATGGATGTATCATATTTTAATGAAACACTCTTTTATTTTTAAATCTTCACTATTCTCCTCTTCATTCATGATGACTTTGTGCAGAATTTCCTTATAGTGTTCTTAATTATAATATATTGTTTTGGTTAGTAACATATTAAAAGTAACCAAAACAGCATAATTTAGAGTTAACAGAAAGAAATCAAATTAGGAACTTTGAAGTAGAGTGAATTGGAAAGAAAAACTTATATACGGTTGTCTCCTGTCAAGCAATGTAAAGTGGTTTTCTAAAATAAGAAAGGAAGGCATACAGAACTAAAGAACTATTTTTTTTAAAATGGAAAGAAAAAATAAAGAAAGAAGGAAAAATGGATGGAGCAAAAAGAAAGAAGACAGTCATTTGAAGCTGGTTCAAAGAAGTGTTAGTGTGCATAGCCCACAGGCAGTAATACAAAATGAAGCTTGAAATAGAACGTGACCCCTACAGCTGAAATGCAAGCACACTTCCTACCCCTCCTCAACCATGGAAACCAAGAATGTTCTCAAGTTGAACTTAATAGGTCTTTCACTCAATTCAAATAATCAAAATTCATGTTGCAATTATTTGAGGAGGGAAAATTATGAGAAGCTCATGAAGATATTGTTGATATTGGAGTACTTTTCAGAAAACTGAAATGGAGTTTACTTGTCATTACTGCAACAAGTGTTGTTAATGAGGCTTCATGTGCCTGAGATCAAAATTTCTCTATGGGAAAACATGGCATTACAAATAGTAAATCAGCCTGTATTGCATGTTTCATAGCGTTGGATACTGTTACTCTTTGTATGTTATTATTGTATTAATAGTGGTGATGAGTTTCAGGACTGTAGGTTCCAATTTATGTATTAGTTTATCTACATCTAGACCACATCAGTAAATAAAAGGCATTAAGATATTCACTAAACCTCCCTAGTCATCATAGACATGGCTAATTAGGCACATTACTCTTTTCTGTTAAGGACAAATTCAACCCTTTAATCTTTGGTAATACAGGCAGCCACTAATAGCTGATTAAATGTGGTAATGAAATAAAATATATTTGTTACTCAGGGCCTACAGTGGTGACTCCCTGAGGTTAAGGATTATTGTCTTAAATCCATATGCTGAACTTGCCAGAGATGATGATGAAGATGAGGATGACGAAGATGATGATAGTACCCACAATTCATTGAACATTCATATGAAAACTTGTACTAGGATAAACTGAAGGGATTACATGATTATTGTTCTTATGGAATTTATGAATCTGACTATAGATACATTGAATTGCAATTCAATATTACTTACTTAACATTTAATGATTAAAGACTGTATACTTTCTCCACAGATCAGAAACAAGATATCTACGTTTACCTCTTCTATTCAACATTTTACTGGAGGTTCTATCAGGGGCAATTAGGTAAGAAAAAACAAAACAAGACATTCACATTGAGAAGAAAGAAGTAAAACTGTATCTATTCACAAATGACATAATCTTTATAAGTAAAAAATTCTAAACTATCCATTAAAAGACTATTAAAACTAATAAATGAGTTTAATGTGACTAGAAAACATAAGATCTATATATGAAATTGTAATTTTATATACCAGCAATGGGCAATCTGAAAATAAAATTTAAGAAAAGAGTTTCATTTATAATAGCATCAGAAATATAATTAGAAATAAATTTAATTTAAAAAGTACAAGCCTTGTACACTAAAAAGCTACATATCATTGTTGAAAGAAATTAAAGATCTAAATATATGAAAAAATCCTACATTCATGGATCGGAATATTTAATATTTTTAAGATGACAAAAAAGAAATAATACTAATCTTCTACAAACTCTTGCTTAACATAGAAGAGAATGGAATACTTCTGACTGCATTTAATAGAACCAGTAATACCCTGATATCAACAGTATATTTGTGAAAACTGAAGACCAATTCTTATATAACGATTGCACTCTCTGTGAGAAGTCTGTAGACCAATATATCTCATAAACACAGAAGTAAATATTTTAAACCAAATCTTAGCAATTCAAACTCAACAATATATGTAAAAGGTAAAATAATTTATGATGGTTTAATGGGGTTAATCTAAAGGATATAAGAAGTCCAAGATCAAACAGATTCACTAGAATAGAATAGGACACAAATAAAATAGAAATGGAGAAACAATGGAAAAAATGAAACTAAGAGTTGGGATTTTGATAAAAAAGATGAACTAAATTGACAAAACCTTAGCTCACTAAGAAAAAAAAACCAAGAAATAAAACTCAAGTAAAATCAGAAATGAGAGAGGAGACATTACAACTGATTCCACAAAAACAAATATGATCACAAAAACTGATTTTAAGAGATTACTATGAATAATTATTTTCCAACAAACTGGATAACTTAGAAGAATTGGGTAAATTTTTAGAAACATAAAGCCTCCCAATAGCAAATCATGAAGAAATAGAAAATATAAACATATCTGTAACTAGTACAGAGATTGACTCAGTAATCAAAAACCTCCCAACAAAGAGAAGCTTGGGGACCAGATGACTTCATTGGTGAGTTCTAGCAAATACTTAAAGAAGAATTAATTCTAAACCTTTTCAAGCTCTTCCAAAAATTGAAGAGGAGAGCATATTTCCAAACTCATTTTATGAGAGCAGAATTACTCAGAAACTAAAGCCAGAAAAAGACAATGGAAGAAAATAAAACTATAGGCCAGTATCCCAATAAATACAGAAGCAAAAATCTTTGATATAGTAGCAAATCAAATTCAAGAGAACATTAAAAAGATCATATACCATTTTGAAGTAGAATTTATCTCAAGGATACAAGAATGGTTTAACATATGAAAATCAATTCAAGTGATATACCACATTAACAGAAAAAAGGATAAAAATCACATGATCATCCCAGTAAATGTAATCAATTCAAGTGATATACCACATTAACAGAAAAAAGGATAAAAATCACATGATCATCCCAGTAAATGTAATCAATTCAAGTGATATACCACATTAACAGAAAAAAGGATAAAAATCACATGATCATCCCAATAAATGTAGAATATGCTTTTGACAAAACTCAATATCCCTTTATGATAAAAAATGTAATAATTTATCTTCAAAAGAATAAAGACCATGTATGATGAATATCCACAGCTAACATTATAGTCAATGATGAAAACCTGAAAGTTTTTCCTTTAAGATCAGAAGCCAGGCAAGGATGCTCACGCTCACCACTTTTATTGAACATAGTACTAGAAATCCAAGCCAGAGTAACTAGGAAAGAAGAAGAAATAAATCCATCCAGATCAGAAAGTGTACCGTAAAATTGTTCCTCATAGCAGATCACATGATCTTGCATATGGAAAGCCCCAAAGACTACATTAAAAAATAAAAATAAAAATTGTTAGAACTAATAAATGAATTCAGTTAAGTTACAGAATACAAAATCAGCATACAAAAATTAGTCGTGTTCATATACACTACCAAAAAACTATCTAAAAAGAAAATTAGAAAAATAATCCTATTTATAATACTATGCCCTAAAATGAAATACTTAGGAATAAAATTAACTAAGGAGGTGAATGGCATATATACTGAAAACTATAAAACACTGATGAAAGAAATTAGAGAAGACAGAGATATATGAAGAGACATATATCTCTGTTCATGGATTAGGAGGCTTAACATTGTTAAAATGACATTATCCTGAACAATCTATAGATTCAAAGCAATCCCTATCAAAATCTCAATGTTATATTTTTTATATATATATAGAAAAAGCAACTGTATAATTCAAATGAAACAAAAAAAAAGATGAACAAAGCTGGAGGCATTACATTTCTTAATTTCAAAATATATTACAAATCTACAGTAATCAAAATAATATGGTACTCACATAAAAATAGACATATAAGGTATCTCCATATTGCTTTCTACAGAGGTTGCACTAGTTTGCAGTCCCACCAGCAGTGTAGGAGTGTTCCTGTCTCTCCACATCCACACCAACATTTATTGTTTTGGGACTTTTTGATAAAGGCCATTCTCACTGGAGTTAAATGATATTTCATTGTGGTTTTGATTTGCATTTCCCAGATGATTAGAGACGTTGAGCATTTTTTCGTATGTTTGTTGGCCATACTTCTGTCTTCTTTTGAAAAATTTCTATTCATGTGGAAAGCAATATGGAGATACCTCAAAGAAATACAAGTAGACCTACCATTTGATCCAGCAACCCCATTATTGGACATCTACCCAAAAGAACAAAAGACATTCTATAACAAAGAAATCTGCACTCGAATGTTTATAACAGCACAATTCACAATTGCAAAGATGTGGAAACAACCCAAGTGGCCATCAATACATGAGTGGATTAATAAAATGTGGTATATGTATACCATGGAGTACAACTCAGCTATAAGAAACAATGGTGATATAGCACCTCTTGTATTTTCCTGGATAGAGCTTGAACCCATTCTACTAAGTGAAGTATCCCAAGAATGGAAAAATAAGCACCACATGTACTCACCATCAAATTGGTTTCACTGATCATCATCTAAGTGCACATTTAGTAATAACATTAATCAGTTGTCTGGCAGATGTGGGGGGGAGGTGAGGGGTGTATACATTCATAATGAGTGCAATGTGTACCGTCTAGGGGCTGGACACGCTTGAAGCTCTGATTCGGGGGGGAGGGGAGGCAAGGGCAATATACATAACCTAAACTTTTATACCCCCATAATACTCTGAAATAAAAAAAAAGGAAAAAAAATAGACATATAGACCAATGGAACAAAAGAGAACCCCGAACCACACACATATATGGTCAGTTGATCTTTGACAAAGATGCCAAGAATACATAACGGGAATAGGATAATCATCAACAAATAGTGATGGGAAACTTGATATCCACATACCAAAGAATGAAATTGGACCTTTATCTTATACCATAAACCAAAACCAACTGAACATGGATTAAAACCTTAAAGGTAAGATCTGAAACTGTAAAATTCCTGGAAGAACAGATAGGGGAAAATCTTCTAGACAATGATTTCATGGATATGACAACTAACGCACAGTCAACAGAAACTAAAATGAAAAATGGGATTATATCAACTTTAAAAACTTTTGCACAGCAAAGAAAACAATCAACAGAGTAAAAAGGAAACCTATGGAGTGGGAGCAAATATTTGGAAACCATAAATCTAATAAGGGAGGAATTGCCAAAATATGTAAGGAACTCCTACAACTCAATGGCAAAATAATAATAACCTAATTTTTACAATGGGCTAAAGACTTGAACAAACATTTCTTCAAAGAAAGATATACAAATGGTCAACAGGTATATGGAAAATGTTCAATGTTTATCAGGGAAATACAAACCAAAACTACAAGATATCATCTCACACCTTTCAGGACAGCTATTATTTAAAAAAGCAAAAGATAATAAACATTGAAGATGTGGAGAAACTGGAATACTTGCACACTGTTTCTGGGAATGCATAATGATGTAGCAACTGTGGAAAACAGAACAGAGGTTTCTCAAAAAATTAAAAATAAAACTGCCATATGATTCAGCAATCCCATATCTGGGTATATACCCCAAAGAAATGGAATCAGGATCTCAGAGGGACAGGAGCACTGCTATGTTCACTGCAATACCACTTACAATAGCAAAGATGTAGAAACAACAATAACTGTCCATTGACAGATGCGTGGGTGAAGACAATGCGTGGGATAGAATACTATCCAGCCTTTTAAAAGAAGGAAATTCTGCAATATGCAACAACATGGATGAACCTTGAGGACATCATGCTAAGTGAAATAAGCCAATTTCATGATTAAAAACCAATCATGGACAAATACTACATGATTTCACTTGTTTAGGGTATCTAGAATAGCCAAATTCATAAACTCAAAGAGTGGAATAGCCAACAGTTGTATCTATTGTCAACAATACTATCTTGTACACTTAAAACTTTGTTAGGAGGGTGAATCTCACATTAACTGTTCTTAACCACAATAAAATTTTTAGAAAGAAGAAAAAAATGAAAAAACAGTTGGAAGACTATATAACCTGAATCCAAAATTTACCTTAAAGTCACAAAAATCTAGGCACTGAGATTTTTACTTAAGAACAGACTATTAGATTAACAGATGGAAATAAAGGATCTAAAAATAGAGTCACACAGGATCAATTGCCAAAACTCATGAAATCAAATGCTTAAGGTGTATTCATATTATTGTATATAAAATAGCACCTCAATACAATACAAGGGAAAAATCTAGGTGAGAAATGATGGGTACCTGAAGTAGGTGAGATACTACTTTATTTACTTCTTTGGTTGGTCATCGTTGTTTTATTTTGCTTCTATTACTTCCACAACGGGTAGTGCTACTCAAAAGCCTGTCTCCCTTGGTTTATCATCCATAGTTACTTGTTTTAAAAACATTCACTGTGTTCTCCCTTCCTTCAGGATGATATCCAAGACCAGCAAGAAACTAAGGATTTTTATAATCTCCATTCTTCCTCTCTCTCCAGTCACCCACCTTCCCCGACTTCACTTACTGCAGCCGTACTCAACCCCCTGATATGCCTGGCGTACTCCGTGCTGTCCTGCCTCCTCGCTGACCCCAGCATATGTGGGCAGTGCTTGTTTCCTCCCGTTTCCCTAGCACAGTGCCCGAGATGTAATCAATGATCCCTCAATTACTGTAAATACACTACCAGACATAGTATATGTCCTGGGCTACAGAGAAGCTCCAACAGCAGTGTACCCTTTGATCCTTCTCCCATGTCCTGTACGTGGTGCAGGCTGTCATTATTACTGTTACTTGCACATACAGGCAACTAACTGACCAGAGCCAGGTTTGCAACTTCCTGTTTCTCTTAGTATCTTCTTATTGGTTCGATATCCTAGGGGTACAAAATCTAGTCTGTGTTTCCAGAATCTAGTTCAAAGTCCAACATTTCATTGTTTGCTGTGATTCTTACTTGTCTCTAGGTCTCCTTCCAAACATCTGGAAGCTGGTTGTCAGGATAAAAACAGAGAGCAGAGTGGGCAGGGAAAAATAGTGAAATAACAGCTCCTATACAAGTCACAGTTATGGGAAAGTGCCAAGACATGGAAAAAAGTCCAACAGCATGACATTTAATTGCTTGGTCCATACTTATCTTTCCAGCCACAACTTCTGCATAATCTCCAAAGGCTCGTGACTTTGTAGCAATACTAAAGCACAGCAGTGTGGTGAGTACAGTACTCTCTCTGACATCTGAATCTTTGCACAGACTTCTTTTTCTGCCAGAAATTCTCTCATTCAGTTTTACCTTTTTCCCTACCAATGTCAAGCTTTTTTTAAAATTTCAGCTCATATGTTTTCTCTTCCATGAAGCTTTTTATTTTTATATATTCTTCCAGATTAGGTTGAGTGTCCCTGTATACTCATACAGTAGTGCTTTGTGATAAGAGCACTAACTCATTCTATTGTAATAGCTTTTTTGTCTGTCGTCCCCACTAGACCATGAAGTCCTGCAGGGTGGGGATTCTGTCTTATTTATTTCTGTATTTCCCTGCTCAGAACTTGGCTTGGTTGGTAGTGTGTAGTCAATAAAGCTCTGTGAGTAAGCTGATGTGTGAAGGAGTGATGGATGCAGACTGTCTGATGGCTGGAATTTTAAGACACTTCCCAGAAGGAATAACACACTAATCATGCTTGAGCCATCAATGACATATCAAACATTCTGGTCAGAGAAAGATTGTGCAAAAGACTTATGATGCACACGCCCCTAACAAGTAGTTGTCTAGGGAAAGCATTTTCTCACTTGTGAGAATTTTGGGGTCATCCTACAAGTCAAGTTATATGCATTTCTAATTAAAACATCTAATAAGGAGCAGGTGCTTTATTTGAGCTCCTGTTCTTATCTTTCCATCAATTGTTTTAATTTCTTGTTTTGAAACAGCCCTCCTATGTAATCCGAGATAACACCATGATCTATTGCTTCTAGTTATGATGTTCAAATATATAATTGCAAATATTGAAAAAGAAATAAAAGTCTTAATACTGCAAGAAATTTAATTCAGATGCCCCTGTTTATCTCATTCCAGGGGTTATACTGCTTAAAGGCTCAATAAATAGTCTTTCTTCATTTCCTCTACTGAGGTCTGTAAGGTCAGATTTGATTTGCACTTGCCAATGTCTAAATTGCTTCCAGTACCATTTCAATTGATGTGTCCTTCTTAACGCACTCATTTTGTTATGTTTAAGCTGTCTGACCTGGTATTAATTTACCATCCCCCAGCTGTATCAGAGTCAAATTTAGGAATATTGAATGTGCTTCACAAGAGAAATGTAAAGTATGTTTGCTTAAAACTTCATTTTATAATGTACATGTCCTGATTTTATTTTGTTTGTGTAGTTTTTCCCTCGACTCACCTGCAGAATTTGCTATTGAAAATCCAATTAGATGGAGATTAGAAATGAGTGTGAATAAACATGGCGGCTGACTGTGGTTGTGTGTCAATACAGAATCAAATTTGGTAATTTTGAAAAAGTAACCACTCACAAGATGATTCGTAATTGATTGTCACCATCCAATCAGTAAATTATATACCAAAAATAGTCAATAATTGATTAGGCGGGAAGTAGTTATTTTTTTTTTTTGGTTTTTTTGCTTTACATTTGCCTTTTCCTGCTTTGTTTACAGTTTTTACAGAAGATAATATGCCTATTGAAAACTTAGAAATTAGGAAAATAAGAGTTGGTTTTTTTTTTTCTATAAAACATTGATACATCTACTACACTCAATCACTAGTAAGGTTATATTGTAAAATATTTAATATATATACATACAGGTTGAGCATCCCAAATCCAAAAAATATCCAAATTTAAAACACTCATGGTCCCAACCATTTCAGATAAGGGATACTCAACCTGTTATATACATACATACATATATAATACTGTGTGATATATACAACTACTTTTTATCCAATTAACTGTCTCTCATAAGAGTATTTATGCACCATCAAAATGTTTCACTAGCGCACTATTATTATTTGACATTTAAATTCTTCATAAAAAGATTTATGGTTATAAATAATTGCATACAACTAACTTATTTTGTAGTACTCCTTTAAAATATATCCCCATATGTGTAATTAGTGCCTCACAGATTATGAACATATGAAAGACGTTTCGTACATGTTGGCAAATAGATTTCAAGAACTAATATAGAGCGGCCTATTTTGATTTAAGTTTATAAATCAATTCTTGAATGACCAGGACATAGTTTCTGAGGAGCCTGATATTTTCAATAAAAAATAATCCTCACCCACTCTCTAGCCTTATTCATTTAAATAGTGCTATAGGGTATCACAGATTGGCTGACAATTTTCCTTGGCTAGGTGGAAGTTTATAAAGGGTCACCTCATTCGTGGGAGACAGTCTGGTGTACGAATAGAGCTGGGATCAGGATAGGTACTCAAGTTCTCATAATAGATTTAATATTTACAAATGTTGCAACTTGTGCAAATTACATGACCTCTGGGAAATTCAGAGACCAGATTCCCCATTTATAGAATGGATATTCATCCTTCCTTCATTTATTCTCTGAATTATTTATTCAGAAACATGCTTCTGTGTTCCAGGTACTATTCCAGATGTTTGAGACGAAATAGTTGATAAAACAATCACATTTCTTGGCCTCATGGAGATGACATTGTGGTGGGAGAGACAGACAGTAAAAACTAAACAAAAAATAGAGTGCTATGAAGAAAAATTAAAAACAGTGAAGAGATAGAGAGGCCTGGAGGCTTTGTCAGTGGTTTCGGGGGAAAAGTAGTTCTGAGGGGTATGTTAACCCCTAGGGATCCACCTGAATTGAGTGAGGAAATGAAGCTATGGGCTTCCGGAGTATCTTCCTTTCTCCACTTCTGGAATTTCTGTTTTCCTTTCGTTGGGGTTATTAACCAAAGAAGCTCTTGGAGCAAATTGAGATTCATTTATACCACTAGTATTGATTAGACATTGAGGCTCTGACTCGGGGATGGGTGGGACATGGGCAATATATATAACCTGAGCTTTTGTACCCCCATAATAAGCTGAAATTAAAAAAATAGACATTTAAAATCCTCTCTAGGACTTTTCGTTTCCTTTCTCTCTTGGTGTCTTACATTTCTGGGATAGAAGATAGATGAGTTAAATGGAGATAGTCCCTGAGAATCCAGCTCATTCCTTGTTAGGGTATTATTAGGAAGCAGGATAAATACAGATTGATGGACTCCAGATATGGGGTGGAGGGGGAATTTGGAGTCTAAAACTTGTGTATCTGAATTCTGGTTTGTTTGGTGATAAGAATGCGACTTGGTGCAAGTGACCCCTCCCTTTGTAATCTTTGTCCCATCTACATAATGCTGTCTGTGACATCCACTTTCCATGGTCGCTGTGGAGCTCAGATAAAGTATGTAGTGCTGAGCACATGGTAAATGATAAAGGATTAGTAACTGTGGTTATTGTTGCTGTGAATAGCTGACTGACCAAAATGTCTCCTTCATCACCCCACAGCTTCTTAAGACGGTGGTGTCCCTGGGTGTCTTTTATTCTTTGTAATTATGCTTTCACCTGGCAATCCTATCTAACAATTTCCAAACTTTCAGGTGCATAATTTCTAGTTAAAACACTGCATTTTGCTCAGGCCCACAGCTTCACCTCTGCAAATGCTTTCTGTCAGGATTCTTAAGGATTTCTTTCTTCCTGCCTTTTGCTCCTAATTATGGCCAGCTGTAAACTAATTAACCTCTCCAGGTGTCTCCCAGGAGGTGAAAGTGCTTGGCGCCAGGGCAACAGCAGCACTACAGCTGGGAACAAGTGATAACAAAGCATATTGATTCGCCAAGCCTGCTGCCCACGTGGCAATTTCCACACGGTCTCCTAGCTAGCAGAGATAACAAAAGCAATCAAGAGCAGAGCTTCTGCCATGCTGAAGGACTCAAATGTTCTTATTGTTTTAACTTTGTCCCAAAGTCTAGTGTTTAACCATAATATGCTACAAATGAATAAAAGAATAAACTGATAAATGAGTGAATGAATGACTATATCTGAGTAATAAAAGAATGTCGTGCCACGGTGTAAAATCAAGTGACCAACTCAAAGGTAATTTTGTGTGTGTACTGTCCACCATATTGCAAGGGCTTGGCTAGATCCTGGGTTCTTGGACCCAGGAGTGGATATGAAGAGGTCAAGTTTGGGCTGGAACCCTCAAGGAACAGGAGCTCTGATTCGAGGGATAAGAACATCATTCCACTCACAAACTTCTTTTAAGAGGTTTTGTTACAGTAGGAGACTAGGAGACAGGGCTGGGACCAGATGCAGGGGCTTGGACATCGGGTGCAGGTGTTAAAATAAACAACCTTCAAGCAGAAGGCACTAACTAGTGGGGCTGATAACCACAGGCAAGAACCGGCCAACTTTTCAGCTATTTCTGCCACCTTACATGAACTTCGACTAATTATACATCATATACATTGTGGTTTTAAAATTTCTCTGCCCTTGAAACCACCATAATAGTTCTGAAATAACCACATAAAGTATGAAAATGAGAGGTAACCCATTTCTAGAAATCACTACCTAAATTCTTAGCAAAAGTCAGCCCCTTGGCCTTGACTATTTTTCCCCTTAATTAGTCAGTCTACAGAAGGTCTAAGCCACTTCCTCCCAGCACAGCACTCTTCTCCCGCCGGCCCCGCTCCTCCCTGAGAGCGCACTTTCACTTTCAGTAAAGACTTCGCTTGCTTGGCTTACCTGGTGTGTGCTGAAATTCTTTTCCCCACGAACACCAAGAACTTGGAAAAACCTCCACTCAGAGGCCTGTGACAATTTCCTCTGTGTTTTATGGTTTTCTTTTTAAATTAATTTTTCTCTCCTTCACTTTCTGTTTGTGTGTGTGTGTGTGTGTGTGTGTGTGTGTGTGTGTGTGTGTGTTTTCTAATTTGAATGTCTCCCCTAACAGCTGCTTCTGGGAAAAGGTCATGTCTTGTGTAACACTCTATTTCAAACAACTTTTATTATTATATTTTCATAAAAGGTACTTAGATTGTCATATCTATGACTAAAAGAAAGAAAAAAAAATCCTTTTTACTGAATATCACAGATGAATGGTTTCAAGGCTGTTAGAATGAGGAGTATCTTTGGACAAAGCCCCAAAGAATCAGAGTATGACTACATTCCTTTCTTTCAGAAAATGTAGTGATCATTTTTTGCTCTCAGTTTCCATTTCTTCACCCTTAAAATCACCACGATAGTTCTGAAACAGCCATGTAAAGTACAAAATGTCAGGGAACTAGATAAATGTGCACACATTCTTGTCCCTTTCCAATTTTGAATGAATGTGGAAATCAAAGGGATGACATAGTAGTTCTTACCTCACCAAGCCCAAGATTCCTGCAGACATCACTTAATTTTCCTGTCTGGATGACAAGGGGTCCAGATGATAGGAAAGGGTTTTCCAAGATTACCAGGCCATGTGGCAAATAAACTGTTTCAAATCTAATCTGCTGCCTTTCTTGTGATATCCTAAAGTAAGAACCTTCTACACTGTTAGCAAAATTGTAACAAATAATGAGAATTTGTTTTCTTGCTTTGGTTTGAGATATTGGTCCAATATTAGCTTGGCTGGGCATATTGTTTCCAAAGACCTTCTCTTTTAAAAGTATACAAAATATATACAAAAATATATAAAACATATAAAATATGTACAAAATATAGAAAAATATAGAAAACATATAAAATACCTACAATATATAAAAGTCACTGTGCTCTGTGAAGAGTTAGATCATGTGTGTTTCTTTGTAAGGCTACCATTTCAGAATCTATCTTCTAGATGCTCTCTGCGTAAGTGACGTCACCAGATACCTTAACTGTAGATAGATTATCCATGACTAAATGTTCCAGATGGTAAGTTTATCCTAGTATATTTATAAAAGATAAAGATAGGACTTTGTATCTATATCTGTATATTTATATTTATTTATTTTTATTTATGCTTATATATTAAAGTAGATATTAAAGTATAAAATAATTTAATAGACATTTTTAAAGTAATGTAAATCTGTAAGTGGAGTTGACAGTTTCTCATTGCTCTTTAATGCTCATTTCTCATTGTTTAATAACCTAGGACCAGGTTTCATTTCCAGCCTGATTCTAGCACGTATTTTCAAACTCAGCAGTTCCCAAACTAGAGTTCCACGAACACAGCTTTTTAGGGTGTTACTAAATATATTACAAGATAGAAATCCAAAATTAGTTTGAGACATGCTGGATTAGACAAATTTAAACAGGTCTGTTTTCTGCTGGACTGCTGGATCTTTAATCTGATTACTGGCATTGTGAAACCTCAAAAAGGGTATCCTATGTACAATTTCCAAACTTACTTGACCATTACTCTCTCTGTCCTTGGCATACCTAATAGCACGTACAATTTTCAGAAAAAGAAATGCTATAAACTGAGAAAGGCTTAGCCGAACACCCCTATGGACCTTGGTTTATCTGAAGCTTTAATGCCCTTGAAGGTTTTCAAAATTGATGCTGAGCGGCTTTCATTTGCTCTGCCTGTTTAAGAAGATCGTGACATCCCTCTTCATTGTCCTCTTAATCACAAACATGGGGGACCCTGAGGACAATCCCTACATGGCAGACTAGGTCTTATTTAAACTTCCTGTGGCTCTTAGGAGAAACCTTAGGACATATCTCTTCCCTGCAGCTTCCCGGAGTTCCTGAGTGTGTGTGTGTGTGTGTGTGTGTGTGTGTGTGTGTGTGTGTGTGTGTGTGTTTTCACTCTCTCCCCTGTGGCAAGAAGAATGAAGAAGACAGGATGGCACATCCTCGTCAGCCACAGTGCTTTCCTGTCTTTTATCCAATTACTCTTTCTGCCCAGTTCCTTTTCTGTTACTATTACACTGAGCCCTCGGGAGTCTGTTAAACGTCTCCCAGCCTGGTGTGTATATACCCCTCTGCTCATGCACTGACTGCAACATGAGGCTTTGATATTAGAAAGGAATGACTTTCTGATAGAGGTTACTTTGCATCTAAAGAGGCTTGGAATTAGTAAAATTTCAAGTAATATTAGACTTTGTCATGATAGAAACACAAAAACAAGAGTCAATGATCTAACTAAATATGTTTCTTTTTCCCCTCTATATGTTAAACAATCTTTTCTTTCACAATGTGTGAGTTATTTTATTTTTTAAAAAAACAATATTAACAAGCAAATATATTTTCAAATAAATATATTAATATAAATATATTTTAATTATTTAAGAATAAGTGTGAAAGATAATCTTGGCTTTAATCATCAACATCAAGCCAGCAAATAATTTTAGTTTCACTATTTTTAGTCATATTATTAATGTCAAGTGTTAAGACAAAAAATTAATTAGAAAAGGCCTCACAAGTATTGCTTCAATAAATAAACCTATTTTCTTTAATTAGCATTCATTTCCATGCAAATTGTTGTCTTTTTGTTGTTGTTTTACTTTACTTTCCTAGATTGGACAAATACGCCTTTGCTGTCCTCCTTACCTTACTCATTTGCTTAGTAAGACCTTTTTTATGTTAAATGCTGAAATAAAGCTCTGCCTGCCCTAAGACTTGATGTATTTTGTTCCTTAGAGGCAAAACATTTATCTGTGTTGTACCCTAAAAAAAAAGGATAATTAATTCTCTCAAGAAATAATGTGTAAACATATACCTGAAGTTGAATACTGTAACTTCAATATAAGGACAAAAAACAATTACTTCTAATTATATAAAGTGATTTTCTAAGGACTTTAAAGGCGAATTGCAATTTTACTGAACATTCCATATGCAAGAAGAGGTCTCAAAAACTCTTTCTCTGACAGCCCTCTGTTCACACCTCTGAAGAAGAACTCATGAAGTTGTGCTGTAGTTCCTTTAGTTTGCACCTCTCTCTGATTCCAAAAGAATGGGCTGCTGAAAGATACAAACATACCAGAGTTGATTCTTGGTAAATTTTGTTGAATTAATATTTAAGTGAATGAATATTTTTAATTGAAACTCGCAACCAAAGATAGTGTGAGCTCCTAAAATTGTCATCACCTAAAAAAAAATGCTGGCTCAGAACCATACCATGGTTGAATTTTGTGTGTTTCATGCTATGAGTAAGTTTCTTGAAAACTTATCCCAGAAATAAATGCTTACTTTTTCAAAGACAGGGAATTTGTACTCATAGGCGATCAGTCATTACATTTACAGTTTATGATTAGTATCAGGAATATAAACAAAAGGAATTATTATCAGATGATCCATATGCAGATTCTCACAATCAAACACACTTGCTGGCATGATAGGGAAAGAGGCTACTAAGCTAGCATTGTGCTTGGCAAATAGTAAGCATTCAACATACACATCTGAATCTGAACATGCATACTCGGAAGCTATTTTCAGCTCTCTTTTCCTCTCTCTCTCTCTCTCTGTGTATGTGTGTGTGTGTATATATATGCACACACACGTGTGTATGTACACACACACATACACATATACATACATATATACACACACAGAGGCTGCTTAGTTTACAGTGAGGTCATGTCCAGCTAACTCATCATAAATTGAAAATACCATAAGTCAAAAATGCATTTAATACACTAACCTACCAAACAACATAACTTAGACTATACCTTAAACGTGCTCCGAACACTTACATTAGTTTACAATTGGCCAAAATCGTCTAGCACAAATCCTATATTATAAAAATGTTAAATACCTCATATAATTTATTCAATACTGCAGTGAAAGTGAAAAACAGATGATTATATGGAAGCTCAAATATGGTTTCTACTGAATTCATATCACTTCTGCACCATTGTAAAATCAAAAAATCATAAGTCAACCCATCATAAGTCAAACCATTGTAAGTTGGGGACTATCTGTGTGTGGGGGGGTGTATACATACATAAATATATACACACACACATATACACACACTGTTAAGGAACCTTTTTCAATTGAAATAGAGTGTGAGGAATAAAAGGAAGTTGAAGGAATAGCAAAAGAGTATCAGAAAAATTCTAAAAACCGAAAGCTTAAGAACTGTGCAAAACGCTGTATTTCTAATTTCAAAAAGACTTACTTGGAAAGCAATTTTCGTACATTAAATTTCTAGGGATACTTAATATTTTAAGTATATAAGGCCCCCTTGAGCCTCAACATGAACATGAAATCAGACTTGAATTTATTACTGCCAATTACATTGAAAGAATCAAAATGGAAATGAATAACATTTTTCAGTGACCCATATGTCAAAGCCAAAGGCATACGTTCTTTCTAGACACTCTGACCCAAACCTCCCTTTTCTGTGTTTCGAGTAAATAGGGAGCAACAGGCAAGCCACAGGACCTCACTGAGTCGATACGACCCTACGGTACCACCCCGCCAGCCCTGGTCAGCTCCAGCACAATTTCACACTTCCCACGTGACCAATAGTATTCTACAAGGCTAAGTTAATGATGCAAAAAGAATAAGGCACAGTCCTTGAGCTACTTGAAA
This sequence comes from Lemur catta, assembly GCF_020740605.2. Classification (NCBI taxonomy): domain Eukaryota; kingdom Metazoa; phylum Chordata; class Mammalia; order Primates; family Lemuridae; genus Lemur; species Lemur catta. The sequence continues at coordinate 98,169,106 of NC_059135.1, forward strand.
TTACAGATAAATTCAGCACGATGTCTAATGTCCATCTTTTAAAGTTGCTCTGCTTGGGTTTAAATCCTTCCTGAGCTCTAATCATGTCTGAGTCATTGCCCAGGTATGTGATATCTATGAAACCTTAACACTTTACAGAGTTATGCCAGAACTATACAAAATTGCCTATATTTGACTATTTTTTATGTACAAAAATGCCAGTTCTTTATGGTTCAACCCTATAGTAGATGCTCAACAAATTCTAGCAATGATTATTAAATAACTATCTAGGGAGATTGATTTTATCTACCAGATAACAAGATTATAAACCAATATTTTACACAATCAAGTATAAATCTGAGATGACAATGATATTAAAAATTCTAAGTATACACTGACATGAGATAGGTGCTGGCATATGTCAAATAATAAGTACACATTCAGCTAAAGCAGTGTTTCTCAGCTTAGTTATGCATACAGGTCACCTGGGCATTTTGAGAATGCAAAGGTCAATCCAGTGGGGGTCAGTGGGCCTTGGTCTTCTGTATTTCAAACCAATTTCCAGGGGGTGCCTGCACTGCCCATAGAGGCCCTCACTGAATGCCAGAAATCAGATAAACAGTTAAAGAGGAAAGGGGAAGTGATTATGGCACAGTTCAGAAAAGTAAGCACAAGATGAGGGCATCTAAGATATCCTTTCTTAGCCAAGATAGAAGATTAGGTAGGGCAAGGAAGGAGAAGACAGGCAGGGTGTGTCCAAGAGGACTATCTTTTAATAGCCTTGGGGAGTGAAGGGAGAGGCTAACTTAATCTTGTTTGGGCAAAATGGATGCTGGTTCATTAGGTGGGACCAAAACAAATCCTGGAGTCCTAGGTAGATCCAGGTGAAGCCTGAGGATTATTTTAGTGGTGGAGGGTGTGGCTCCTTTAAAGAAAAAAAGTACAAAGTTAAAATATCAAATTAGAATGAGAAAGAAAACCCTCAAAATATACAAATTTTAAAAGTAGTTAAATATCATAAATATCACAATATCAAGAAAAATAACATAATTTAAGAAAGTTGAACCAGATGTATTCTCAGCAATTTTTTTCTCAGTGTTCCAATACCACAGGAACTTCAATGTGGAGATGCGAACACAAAGCTAGGCAAAGTTTGTGCACAAAAGAGTCTGGAAGCTTATGCTACAGAGTTAGTCTGCCTCAGCCCGGGCTTTCATATTTTGTAATCAATAATTATTAAGTATCAGAGCTTGGAAAGAAGTTTACTATTTTCCCCAATGTGAGGGGTTATTCCCATCACAATACTATCACTCAGCTGCACTTTGAAAACATTTTCTTCAATGAAGGGGAAAGAAGTGAATTTAGAAATATTATGCCTAGTTTGGGCTTAAACTTGGGTGGATCCTGTGAGCTGGTTGAGAACATGAACATGTTTTGTCACATGAGCTGTCACCCTGAGGCAGAATGCCCCGGCCATCTTCCAGTATTAGGGGATTTAGCCACTGAGTTTGGAAAAACAACTTTAAGTATGATGAGGAGATATTTTTAAAACAGGACCTTATCATACAAAGGACATCAATTTTTAAAGAGCTGTCTTATATTTCAGTCCTTTACATCTGTCACTTTTTCAAACTTTCAAAGACAACACTCTCAAGAACAGCTCTGGTCAACACCGAGGTTGCCAGGAAATGTAGCCGGGAGAGTCTGCATGTCTTTCCTTTAGTTCCTGCTCACTTGTGTGGACATTTCCTCAGGGAGTGAAGGGTTGACACTGTCAGACTTTTCGGCGTTCCTGTCTTGCTACTGATGAGCAGGATAGAAAGCTTACAGAGTCTGCTTAAAAGACCAACAGACAAGAAGAGCATCTGGGCATGAACGTCACGTCAGATCTCGCTGCATTCACAGCTCTCCTTATGGTTCCTTGCCCCCAAAGAAGGGATTATTTAATTCACTTCTGAAATATCTACCCAATTTCTGCAACATGTTTGGAAAGAATACTTCAATAGCTATTTAGTGAGAGTCTATTATATGGCAGATCCTACGATAACTGCTGAATATTCATGGAGATTTGGCATCTTGGCCAAAAGAATTTACAATCAAATGGGAGACGCAGGTACAGAGCAGGTAATTATAACACATTCTGACAAAAGCAATGCTTGAGCTACCTACAGGATGTGATGAGAGCACAAGGAAACAAAATACCAGTTCACACATGGGAAGCTCAGGGAGAACTCCCAGAAGACGTGACAGACACTTGAGGCAATTGTGGTTAGAGTACGAGAAACAAGGAAGAGATTGGTAGAAAGTGTAGTTGGAGAGGTAGTTAGTGATAAAATATGCAAGGCTTATAATCCATGGCAAAAACTTTGTAATTCATTCAAAGGTAATGGAAATTTATCAAAAAAATTTAGGTAGACGAATCAAGTGGTTTGCTTAATAAACTTCAGAGTCCAAAGCAGTTAGAATTGTATTGCATTGGTCCAGAACAGGAAATGTGGAGGCTTGGTTTAGTGGTGGTAGTGGCCATAATTTTAGTGAGGAATGGATATATTCTGCATAAATTTTGGTATAGAAACAATAGTATTAAGTATCAGATTAGATGTGGAATGCAGAAAACATTAAAAAATCAAGACAGAGCAACAGAGTTATGGTTTAAGCAATTGAAAGGATAACAGTACTACTTACTGATATTTGGATGGTGGATGACAAGACAGAGTTCAATATTTTACATATTAAAGTCAGATGGCTATAAGTTATCCAGAGGAGAAGGTGCAGTAGATTTTCCTTATTTGCAATATTATGTTCTATCATCTTGCTATGAACACTGAATTAGCAAACACTGAATGATTGCTCCTAGGGGAAATTCAGAGTCAGGTTCCTACCAGCCTCTGGTCACAATTTCATCAAGTAGTCAATCCATAACTTAGTTTTATGTATGTTTCTGCTTAAAGATTTGTTTAAAGAACACTGTTGCCTTCTTGCATGCAGGAACACTAGAGACTAGTTAGGCTGTGCGCTTGGGGGACTTGTAAACAGTGAAATCACAAATAAAAAGCATAAAAATGAGAAAGATGTGGCACTAAATAGGTGATGAATAAGACACTTATTTACAGTGTGAAAGATGAAATAAGAAAACAGAACACTACTTTGTTCAACCTCAGCAAAGAACATGTATGTTGGGTGATAATCAAATTTTTCAGCATCCTACACATGTCTGTGAATGACTACACAAATTGTCACAAGTATTAGAATAAGTTCTAACCAGTGTTCAAATTCACAAATGCAGAATCCATGAATAATGAGAATGATCTGTATTCAAGCCTACAGCTCAGAAAATTCTAAGAAGAAGATATATCTTTAGGAACCATCAAGAAAATGATGTTATTTCTAAGGCTGAGAAGGAAGGAGATAACTTAGGAAAACTAAAAAGAAGAAGGGCCCGTATGGAAATCTGAGGGGCTCCAACATTTAGCCCGAAGACATCCATCATGGAGAGGAAGGCAGAAGAAAAGAAGGTAAAGCCAATAGAAAGCATTGAGAAAGAGGTAGAAGAAAAGGGAGGTGGACCCGGGGTGGCTGAGAAGAGACTGTTGTTAAATGGAGAGCTCATTCCTGTCCCAAGTGCTATGATAGGGTTAGGAAAGGAAGCAAGAATCCTGTCCTTGGCATTTGGTATCATGAACGAATTTGATGCCCTTGACAACATCAGTTTCAGTGGAGTGGTGAGTGGAAGCTGCTGTGGATGGAGCTGACGTTAGGTTTGTTCCAGGTAGGAACCTGAAAAGTATGTATAGATGTAATACTTAGCTAGTGATCATAAAGCCTGTGAAATGAAAGCCGAGGAGTCTGGCGAGTCCAAGGTTGTACATCTACCGTCCACCACAGACAGCTGCAGCCATGCAAGCATGTCCACCCCCCTGGTAAGCAGAAAACTGCTCCACTCCCCTATCTCTGCAGGTGTTGCTCACTCCCCCAGAAAAACCCTCTACAGAACCCGAGGCTTTCCCCTTCCTCGGGGTGGATGCTTTTTCACCTCCACCCATCTGCACCCAGATGCTCAAAAATAAACAGCATTTTGCGACACATGAGGCTTCGTGTGTCTCTCTCAGCTCCAGACCTAGCAGTTGAGACACTGAAGGGGAGATGAGACAGTTGAAGCTGGAAGTACAAATAGCAACTGCAATGCCTTTGTTTAAGGATGAGAAGAAAAGGAGCATCTGGAGTGATGAGAGGCATTGGGAGATATATAGCTATATAGAGATGTATTTTAACTATGAGTGTAGACTCCCACTTCTTTAAAAGAATGTCTCAACATCTTTTGGATCAAGGAAATTTAATTTTATTAGACTGTAGTAAGGGAGAATGCCATCTTGATGGTGTCAGTAGTTTTCCAAAAGGGAATAATCAGGAGAAAATATTTATAGGATTTTAGTATCTAGGTTGGTTGATTGAAGGAAGTTCTTATAGGACAGAGAGTTGTTTGTGATCAGACAGAGTTGATGACATCAGACTGTGGGATGGGTTTAGTGAGACAATTATCTGCTTGAAGATTACAGGGCCGTGTGAGAAGGAATGAGGCCAGGTATGACCTTAAGAACCTGAAACAGAAGCCCCTGACTGACAGTCAAGGAAGAGCAGGAAACCTCAGTCCTACACCTTCTAAAAGCCTGAATGAGCTTAGAAGTATTATAGATCCTTCTCGCAGACCCTGCAGAAAGGAACAAAGCCTTGTTGACACTGATTTTGGCCTTATGACCCTAAGCAGAGAACGTAACTGTGATGTTTATACTCTTGACCCATGAAAACCATGCAATAATACATTTGTGTTATTTTAAGCCACCAAATTTGTGGCAATTTGTTATGAAGAAGAAGAAAAGTAATATATTACATAACTCATTCATTCACTTAGTCCAGAATAACTTTGATAAAAACATGGTAAAGACATTATAAGGAAGAAAAAATAGCGTCTTTTATAACAACAGAAGCAAAAATCAAAAACAAAATACTTTTACCAAAACTACAAGGGAGTTTTGAGCTAGGTCTAGTTGCTCAGAGCACAAAGGTCCATTTATTGAGATAGGGAGGATTGCCAAGGAAGAAAGGGATTTTCTCACACCAAAGAAGCCTTGTTGATAGAACAATGGGAGAAGCTGCTCCAAATCCATCTCCCCAACTAACAGAGATCATAGGCTTTTAAAGCAAGGGCCATGTGCATTGGGCAGGTCTTGTTGTAACTAAAAAGGGGTTGACACATGTGGGGGATAGTGAGTCTTAGCACCCTGTAGTCTGCCCAGCGGCCTTCAGCATCTCAGCTCCTTTGTCTTGCAGAAAATCCGCCATTTCTGGGAGACAACTCAAAAGGTCACATCTAATAGTTAGCTAAGGAGATCATTAGAAAAAATATATAGAGGTCATCAAAATTTGTTCATGGAGCCAGTTACAACACTACCAAACCAATTTCAGGGTATACTAAAAATGATCACATATCATGACAAAATTGGATGTACTCTAGGAATATAAGCTGATATGTTATTTATTCAATATGCAATTAGTTTGACATATTGACATAATACAGAACAAAAATCAGTTGCTAATCCTGAAAGATGCCATTATCATAGCTTCTATTCAACATTCTATTGATGGTCCTAACTCAGTCAATAAGCCAACAAAATTAAATGGCATAAGTGTAATGGAAACTACAAGGGGGTTTCAGCCTAGGTCCAGTTACTTGCCACACAAAGATCTAGTTATTAAGATAATGAGGATTGCCAAAGAAGAAAGGAATTTTTAAAAATTTAAGACATCTTGTAGGGAGAATGGGAGAGTGGATAGTTAATGTAGAGGTTTATAAAAAAACATTGAAATTTTTTCATACAGCCGGTTACAATATTATATATCTTTATATTATTCTGCTATATAGAATTATATATTACTATTATAGTACCCAAAACCATAGTTTAACTGTGGTCAAACACTGTTTTTGTAACTTTAGGACCATGAGATGATTTGTTGGTCTGTAATCACTTTTCCAACCTTAATGAAATGTTTTATTTTTAAATTGTCATTGTGAAGCTAGAATAAAATTAAAAGCACCTAAAAGCCAATAGAATTAGGCAATACATTGCTTTTTATACCAGAATAAGTACTTTCTGCAAATCATTAGGCGAAGGGATCCATTTCCATTTGGGGAATCGTACCTAGCGTTCTCTCTCTCTCTCTCTCTCTCTCTCTCTCTCTCTCTCTCTCTCTCTCTCTCTCGTGCGCTCGCGCACACACACACACACAATGTAAATGATCAAGGTATACCACGGATTTTCATTCTTGAATTTTAATGTGTGTTTTTACTCCCTGAAGGTGAGAGCCTCTGGGTGCCTTGGATCACTGCAGTGCCTGTCACATAAGGGGCCTTAACAGACTGAAGAGGTACCTTTCTCATGTCAAACAGAATTTGAGTAGATGTTGACTGCTATGAGAAACCCAAGTTAAAGGAACACATACCACTTTTGAGATCTTGAATTACATTTTAATATTTTGTGTCAAGAAGCAGAGAAGGCAAAAAGGTCAACAAACGAGTTGCATTTCTTAAGTTGGTTGAATGTGCCCTCAGTGACCTGCTTCTCCCATGGGTGTAGCAGACACAACGGAGGAAAGGATGCTCTGAACACAGCAAAATTACTTTCAAGTGAAAATAAATGTTTAAAAGGAAAAATAAAGTGTATGGCAATATTATGGTAGTCTATTTAAGTGGCACTTTCTGTTCTTCTGGAAAAAAATTGTGAGTCAATAGAGTACTACAAAGCAATAACACACATGCCTAATATTTGAGTCTAAAAAAATCAAGCATTTATGAATTCTAGGGTCTTTCTGTGAAAAGATTGTATTTTGGGGTGGTACTAGAAAGGGAAACAAATGATTTATATCGGCGGTTCCCAGCCTTTTTGGCATCAGGAACTGAGAAAGGCAATTTTTCCGTGGGATGAGGGTGGCGGTGGGAGGCGGAGCTCAGGCGGCGTTGCGAGCCATGGGAGTGGCTGTACATACTGGTGAAACTTTGCCAGCTTGCCGGCCGCTCACCTCCTGCTGTGCGGCCCAGTTCATAACAGGCCACGGACTGGTACCCGTCTGCAGCCTAAGGGTTAGGGACCACAGATTTGCATTATAGAAACTGAGCTAAAATATAGGAGTTCATTTTAAACAGTCTTCATTTTTGGAAATGTGCTTACTTACTTGACAGCTCAGCTCACAAATTCTCTCTTGGTCTCTCTCAAATAAACACAAACAAAATATATCCACACTCAAGATCATCTCCCTGTGAACTTACTAGAATGTGCCAGATTTTCCTAGAGTATGTTTATATTAATGTCTGCTGGAGAAATACCTGTGCAAGCATCTGAGAGAAGAATGTGGCAAACTTTGAAAGGGAATGGATGTAAAATCATCAGCAATGGCCTTAATAATGTTTACTGCATTTTGACATTCTGTCAATGGCAACATCGCTTAATAATTTGTGTATGTACTAAGATTGGTTTAAGAAAAAAAATTAAAGAAAGAATCAATCATGGAAAAGCTTACGGAGAGTGGACAAGGAAATAAAACTCCACTCAGCTAACCATGAAATGTGAACGTCAAATGTGAACTGGTTGAGAAAGCACATATTAACACAAACACACAGCAGTGAAGCATCGTTTCCTGGTGTGATGGTCAAAAAGAATGTGGCCCAGTTTGCTATGTTTTGGGTGGCAGTTTTAGTAGTATCGTGTTATGTAAAACCACATTTGGAATATAGAAAAGCTTTATTTTTGGTGTTCTGATAATATTTCTAACTTATATTTCTTAATTTTAACTCTCTGGTTCTAATATTCTGTTCATTGATTCTCTTGGATTTCTAGTAGACAAGTATCTAGAAGCATAACAATTATAACTTTTAATTTTCAATATATAGGTCTCTCATATAAATATGTATGTGTACATACATAAAACTTCTTTTAATGTTCTGGCTAGAACCTCCATAAAGATGTTGAAACACAGAAGTGATGAAAGCATCATTATCCCCTTCCTAGCTAAATAAGAATGCTTCCAATATTTCATCACCAACGTTTTCTTCAGATGTGCACTCTTTAACAGGTTAGGAGAGATTGCTTTCATTCACTATATGAATATTGAGTTTTGGCTCTTAGTCATGTATGCCTAATTTAATTTTACCAAATTTATTTTATTGAAATAATATTTTCCTATAATTTATTAATACATTGTTACCCATTGCTTCTTTTTTTCTCTAATACTAAACCTCCTTGTGACTCTGGATAAACTAGAACTAGTTGTCTGGAGACTTTTTAAATATGTATTGGTTTCAACTTTTCAAGGCTTTATTAAAACATTTTAGGGGGGGAGGGGATGGAGGTATGACTACATGATGAGTGCCAGGCGCACTGTCTGGAGAATGAGAATGGACGCGCTTGGGACTCTGACTCGGGGGGATGGGCGGGACATGGACAATGTATATGACCTGAACTTATGTACCCCCATGATGAGCTGAAATAAATAAATAAATAAATAAATAAATAAATAAATAAATAAATAAATAAAATGGGTAAAGAAACTAAATTTAAAAAAAAAAACATTTTACTTCTGTTCACAATGATATTTTCCTATAGTTTTGGAGTTTTTTTCAATTTTTTTCTACAGGGAAACTGTACTGCCTTATACAATGATTTAGTTATCTGTGCATATGTCTCTAGACTCTGAAACAGGATGTTTAACATGAATATTACCTGTTTCTTGATTTCAAAGTAGAATAAGCCAAATAAAACCTTTTGGGTTCCAGATGTACCAACAACACAAAACAAAAAGATGAGCAGAAAGCATACTGGGCAGCCTGCTGTACATGTGTGTTATTCTCTGTGTGTAAAATAGAAGTACAAAACTTTAATGAGAGTTTATCAGTCTCTTCATATGTTTTACATATTACCAAAAAAAAAAAAGAATATTTCTAGTTGGTTCTCTAGAAAATCAACTGTTGCCACAAAATCTTTTGATAATTAAAAAAAAATTATATATGAAAGTATCCTTTCTTGTTATTTGTAACATTTTAATTGTCTTCTCTTTTGCCTTTCTCTGAATTTGTAAAATACACAATCATATTGTACTTACCAAATCAATTATTTTCTTAGCTTTTGCTTTTTTCTTTAAAAATTCACATACATCCTTTCTCTTTTAAAAGTTTTTAATTATTTAAGGATGCAACTTCTTGGATTAAAGTTTAGTTTGCTTTTCTGTAGTCTTTCTTGATTTTTATTGAAAATATTTTAGGCTGTAAGTTTTCCCTATTTAGATTTTGTTTATATCTGGAAGCATTTATAGTTAGTATTTCTCATTGTTATTTATTCCTAAATGGTTTGTAATGCCAGTTTGCAATTCTCCTTTAAGCCAAGAGTTTATTAGAAAGATGTTACATAGTTTTTAGATTTATAGTTTTTCTCTGTTTTTTTCCTGTTCATCTCTGATTTTTTTTAATTCATTTTTTATTTGTTACTTTTTACATTTTTTTTAAATTTCAGAATATTTCGGGAATACAAATGCTTTGGTTACATAAATTGCCTTTGCACAGCCCAAGCCAGGGCTACAAGCATGACCATGCCCCAAACCACGTGCTCTGCACCCCTTAGGTGTGAGTGTGCCCTTCCCCACTTCCCCCCACCACATGACCAACACCCAGTGAATGTTACTTCCATAGGTGCACATAAGTTTCAATCCATGAGTACCAATTTGATGGTCACTACATGTGGTATTTGTTTTTCCATTCTTGTGATACTTCATTTAGGAAAATGGGCTCCAGCTCCAGCCAGGATAATATAAGAGGTTCACCATTTTTTTTTGTTCTTGTTTGTTTGCTTTTTTATGGCTTAGAGGTACTTAATGCACTTTGGTTAGTGATTATAAGTTTGAGTTCTACTTTTGAAATTGTTGATATTCATTGTGTTGTGAGTGTGTATTGTGGATGTTTCACGTATGCTTCAAATGATGTATAGTTTCTATTCATAAGGTTTAAATATCTACATGAGATTAAGCTTATCAATTAGGTTAGTCAAATCTTTTCTGTCCTTTTTTGTCATGATTCCTCACAAAGCTCATGTAATTTCTTATCTAATTACACTTAAAGAATGTTAACTTATTTGGACTATGTAAAAGAAAGTCAATTAATATAGACCAAGTGTTTGTTTTGGCCCCCAATTTCTACATTTATTTAAAGCTAACAGGTTATCATTAAATGACTTTTATTCTCTCTTCTTGTCTGAGTCCTAGATAGTGAAACAGGAAAGGACAATTTTTGGTACTTTTTGTCATTCTTGTGGGAAAGATTGCTAGAAAACAACTCCAGGCAATTTCTCCAACATGATAATCCAGTGGTTAATAATGTATAATAATGATACAAGATTGGATTGCGAGAGGTGATGTTTCTGAAATAAGAGAAAACATTCCCTCAAGATCAGTTGTGGGCTAGTCCTGTAATTCAAGTTAAGCACAAAATGATAAATGATCTTCTTGCCTTTTAAAGTATAGTTTATAAGTATTTCTAAAATCTAATGTTCCTTTTAAACAAAAATAGAGGGATATACAATTAACTGGAAGAATATATAAATGTATCCAGAACTGACTTTCAAGGAGTTGTTCAACCTCATTTTTTTCTGCTTCCTTTGTTGTTCTTTACAAAAGGGCAGGGGAGTTTCCCTTGGGGTCTGTAAGTCCTGTTAGGAAATTTTTTTTCTCCTTTATTTTATCTCCTGCAGTAAACCTTTTATACGCAACTTTTAAAAATTGTAAGGAATTAATGGATGACTGAACAAATGGGCGAGTTAAACATCTGCCAAAAAGTAATGAAACAGATTAATTGGCTCCTAAATGTTTCTAGATATGATAGGATTATAATATTCACAATCACAACTACCTTATTATCTACTATGTGGTTATTTTAAATGTTTTTTGTTCACCAGCCAAGAAAAAAAATATTTAGATACTACATACTTTCCAGAGTCAACCTGTGACTAATCCTTTCCACTTCCTTTCTTACTCTCTCTCTGATGACATTTCAAGGCTGCTCCAAGGGTGGTTACTTAGTGAGGTATGTTCCTGTCCAACCAAATGACCTCGTTCTGCTTCTTACCACTTTCCTTGGCTTGCTTTTCTTTTGGCTGAGAAACTTCTCCTGGGTTTTTTTAATATATTATCATTTCAAGTCACCATTTATTGGTGTATGGGTTTTCATCACTGCATACAAGCTTAGCAGTGGCAGCAGGTTGCTGAAATCTTGCGTCCCAGCATAAAACAATTTGCAATAGCTGGTAGGTGCTAAAGATCACATGGTTTCTCCCAGAGCAAGAAATTTTAGCTAATGTTTTTTTACCTTTCATGAAGAAACATATTCTTTCCAATTCTCTAAAGTAAACAAAATCACAATCTCAAATAATTAGAACAGGCTTGAAGACTTAGATAGTTAACACTATATTTGAGAGGACATATAAAGGAAAAATCTACATATATAAATAGTCAATGTTATATTCTGAGTATTAAACATCCCAGTCAAGTGTTCAATTGCTTCTCCTAGAAATCAGAGGCTCATAAAGTAGGAAATTTTGGAGGCTGCAGAAATGTTGGAGATTTAGCTAAGTAAAAACAGTCAAAAGGGAATAGCAGTAGAATTTATCTTTGGCAGAGTTGAGCTTCACTTCTTTGTCACAGTCCTTCTCCTGGTGTCTGATGGGAATAAGACCACCAGGACATAGAGACTTCATTTCTGAGGCCAGGAAAGGAGAGGAGGTGAAGGAACGGCTTGAGCAGGGGCCTGAAATAAGGGCAGATCTTAGCTGCCTAGTTGGGGGACATATATCAGCGATCTGGGAGTACAGCAAAGCATGCTCCAACCTCAGAGCCTAAGGGGTCTCATGCATGAAAAGCCATGGAGCAGCCTGACATGAAGCTTCTCATGGCTGTAGAGGAAGATTGCAATATGTCATCCCGGGAGAAGGAACTTCAGGCTCCAATTGTAAGAACACCGGGCTAAGTTCCTTCCTTCCCTTTTTCAGAACAATGCCTCAATTAATGTAAAATTAATCCCCCAATGGAAAACATGTAGTTTCTTTGTTCTTTGATTAAATGGGTCTCAGCTACTGAAGTTAGAGATTATTGTCTATGTATACAGCATGTGCTTGGGACAAAAACTTAGTTTACCTTAGGACAGGGTTGTACTTACTAAAGAGTTATATATTCTTGCTTATATAAAGGAGAGGGTAATTAACTAGGACATCTTGTGATTTGGGGGAGTCTTGAAACTTCTATTCAGTGTATCCCGTGACTCTCTCACATGAGATCATTGTACTTTGTAGCTTGAAAAAGAGAATAAAAGTCAGTGCTGGGTTTCAGTCACCACCACCTTGGCACCTGAGTGCTGGTGGCCCCTGACTTCCCCACACTTTCAATATCACTCTTGTGTCTGTGTCTTTGTTTCTCTCATCTCTTGCAACGCATTCTGTCTGGGAACCCAGAAGTTATCTGGGACATTGTGAACCCCCAGTAGGGGTCCAGTGTTCTTTTGTCACCTGAAAATATATCAACATTTGGTTATTACTTTAATTACAATAACTATGGTTTACTGACTGCACATGTTTAATTCCAAGAGTCCTGAAAGGTAGGCATTATTTTTTAAGTCTATGTTTACTTATGAGGAAAGAGAGGCACAAAGCAGTTAGTGGTGTGGCTTGAGGCTACACAACTCCTAATTATTGCAGCCTCTGTGGCCTTCATACAATGATTAGTCTCTCAGAAGAAATGGTTTCTTAACTCTTGCATTGAGTGTAAAACCAAAAGTTTCATTTCCATTTTGAAGTGTTATAGTCTTAATGATTAGGTGGAATATTCCCTATGCTCCTTAACATGCAAGAGCCTTTTGTTCCAGATCCTTCTGCTGTTCAGACATAACAGCCATGTGTCTTGTGTGTACAGTCGTCCCTAGTATCTGCAGAGGCTTTGGTTCCAGGACCCCCTACAGATGCCATAATCCATGGATGCTCAAGTCTTTTATATAAAATGGTGTAGTATTTGCATATAACCTATACTTTAAGTCTCTTCTAGATTGTCTATGATACCTAGCACCATGTAAATTCTATGTAAATAGCTGTTATAACTGTATTATTTAGGGAGTGATGACAAGAAAAAAGTCTGTGCATGTTTAGTATGGATCAATTTTTTGGCTTTTTTAAAAAATATTTTTGATCTGTGGTTTGTTGAATTCAGAGCTGCAGAAGTCACAGATACTGGGGCCAACTATGTTTACCTGATGCTGTCTTGATAGTGTTAGAGCTAACTGGGCTTCCTACACCAGGGCAGCTTGTGTCTGGGCAAAGCATGGAAGAGCCACTGTAGGCAATGAGTTGTCCAGCAAAATAATTTAGAGAAGGATCATATGTTAAGACTTTCTTCTTTTCTTATCTCCTGTTGACTTGAGAATTTGGAGTAAGATAAACACAAGTGCAGAAGAATTAGTTAAATCTACTATGAGATTAGAATTATACAGTGTCAAGGCCTATTTCTCCAGAGAGTTGCTTAAGATGGACCATAAAAATGGCCAGCAATTTCCCAGCAATGAACATAAAGAGGGAATGGACCAACTTTCCAATTTGCAGGGCTCTTAGGATAAAACCAACTACACTGTCTAGGACTAAGTCTGTGAAAACTACCTGGGCACATGCATAATATATTGCACAATTATCACAACAACCTCCATACAACAATAAAAAGAAATCTGTATTTTCAACAGGAATATTGTAAAACTTACATTAATGCAGTACAGTGATGAAGTCATGGCTCTAGGAATGCTTGCTATGGGTTGAATAGTCCTTATCTGAAATGCTTTGAATACGAAATATTTGGATTCCTATTTTTTTTTTTAATTTGGAAATATTTGCATGTACAAAATGAGTCATCTTGGGGATGGAACTCAAATCTAATCACAACATTCAGTTATGTTTCATGTATATCTTATACACATAGCCTGAAGGTAATTTTATACAATATTTTTAATAATTTTGTGCATAAAACAAAATCTGTGTACATTCAACCATCAGAAAGCAAAGACATCACTATGTCAGCAACTATATGCACAATCTGTGATGTCATGTTGGCACTCCAAAAGTTTTGGGTTTAAAGCATTTTGCATTTTGGATTTTTGGATTAGAGATGCTCAATTTTTCTTTCATTATCTACTTCTTATTTCCTATTTCTAATTTAAAAAAAATATTCCGTGAGGCAAATGCATTTAATGTAACCAAAATGTTTGTACCCCCAAAATATACTGAATTAAAAAAATAAAAAATATATAACTTTCAGTGATTAAATATTTTCTAATTTCTGGAAAGTCTGTTTTACTTACTAAAATTTGACTTTGTATTTATTTCTTCAGACATTTAAAAAATGAATTTCTACAATTAGCTGTGGACTATAGAAAAAATCTTTTAACAAATTAAAAATAATTTTCTCCAACCCCCACACACTCAACTTTTATATTAACCAACCCAAACCAAACTTTCATATAATTAAACTGCTTCGCTGTATTAGAGTAACTTTTTGAAGACATCTTGGAAAGTCAAATACTATCCTAGATTAGAGTAACTTTTAATCTACTTCTCACCACAAAGTTTAAATGCCACGTACATGCCCACTTAAAATACTCTAAAGTAGCATCATCCTGTGGAAATATAATGCAAGACATATATTCAACTTAACATCTTCTTATACCCATGTTAAAAAAAAGTAAAGTGAAGCAGATGAAACTAGTGCTAGTGATATATATCATTTAACCAAAAATCTCAAAAAATGTATCAGTTCAGTGTCAAAGCAATATAAATTCCTAATGAGATATTTTACCTTTTTTACATAAAGTCATCAGAAAGTGGTGTGTAATTTGCACTCACACCACATTCCAGTTTGGAATAGCCACACTCAGATGCTCCAAAGCCACACATGATGAGCAGCTAACATGTTGGGCAACACAGCTCTAGAAGACAGATAATGTTCTTTGTCAGTAGGACTCACACGAATTATCTGGTAGAGAAGACTCCTTCTTCTGTATATATATATTTTTCCCCAGTCCAGTGCCGATCTCAATACATGATCTTACTGCACAAGCCTGTCAACACCTGTCAAAGTGGAGTTCTGGGCTCCACTTTGTTCAACAAGGCAGGGTTTGGATGTAGAGGCAATGACAACATGCCCACATGATTCTATATGCAAACCCTCAATTTCTGCATTTGTCTCCTAACTGATCCGTAATAGAAATTTCAGGACCTGCTCTGATATGGGAACCACTCTTTGAGCAGAATTGCTCTCTTGGAATCCCAGAAGTTGAGGAGTAGCAAAAACAAAAATACAAATAAATAAAAAACAAACAAAACCACTCAATCTCACATCATCAATACCTCTCCTGTCCATCAGATCACTAACTTTGTCAAAATCTTCTGACTGTTAAATGATGATGTGATTTATTTTTTTTAAGAAATGGGTCTTGCTGCTTTGTTACCCAGGCTGTAGTGGCACAATCACAGCTCACTGCAGCCTCAAACTCCTAGGCTGAAGTAATCCTCCTGCCTCAACCTCCCCAGTAGCAGGAACTACAAGTACATGCCACCATGCCCAGCTATTCTTTTTTTAAATTTTTTAGAGACAGGGTCTCAGTCTGCTGCTGAGACTAGTCTCAAACTCTTGATTTCAAGCTATCCTCCCTCTTCAGCCTCCCAAGTCTCTGGGTTAGAGGCATAAGCAACCCCATCAAGCTGAAAATTCTATAACATAGTGTAGATACAGAATATGTTATATCAAAGGGTAAATAGCAAATTCACAGAAATGCTGAAGCATATAACTTTTATAATTAAAATGCATATATACATGTATATGTATATAAAGTTGATGGTTCAAAGGAAAATTATTTAGCTATCACAGAATTAAAAGATATTTTTAGGCTTGAAAATCTTACAAGTGTTTGCAAAGTTGACCTTCTTTCTAGTTATGCCTTAAACAAAAATGTAAACTGAGGTTGTGGTAGCATGGTCTTCTCTTAAAACATTTGATCAGAAAACCTGTATACCAACAAGTCAACACTTGCTATTCTTCACTAATTCTAATAAGTACATAGAAATAATTACAGTTTATTTGATTAAATATAAAAATGTATTTAATAATGTTTTAATCTTTTTTAATAATAAAGATAGGCTTATAACATTTTGCCTAGAGGTAGTAAAAGCCATAATCACCAAATGATTTGCTTCTTTTTTATTTAACATTCTTATAACAACCTGTGCTACTTTTTAATACATTGAAAAGTTGATGCTCACACATGTGCTCTTTAAAAGGTTTATAATATATGAACATCTGCTTCCCTCTATTCACAATATCAACAGGGAAAGTGCAGTAGGATATTAAGTGTTGCCCACATCATTACTGTTACAATGAATAAGACAAATATTTGAACATAATGGCATAGTTCATCATAAAAACATATTGAGGTGTTTGGGGAACTCATAATGTTTCATTTCATCATAGCAAACAGTAAAGGCACAAAGTGTGTGCAGAAAATGGGCTTGAGGACATGGGAGCTGTGTCCCGGACGGTGATATTCAGTAAAACACTATTAGCTCAGATGCTACACACTTTGGAAATTAAGGTTATTCACACATAACATATTTGATTCCAGGTTAGCAAAAATTCAAACACAATGTATTTATTTGTGAGGTCTGAAACAACTGCTCATGAGAAAGGAGAATGTGGAGTAATCGAAGCAAGGCTCAAAAACCTGGATCCAACACAAAAACAAATCTGTCTCCGTGAAGCTGTTAGAGTTCCAAATTCAGGAAATATTGGCTGAGAAAGGCCAGGACATAGAAAACAGACACAAGTGGTTGCTACAAGCCCTTGCTACTCCCCACCATGTACCCTCAGGCTGTTAGAATCCCTGGGTTTCTGCTTATTTACCTTCAAAAGAAAAGGTGGTAGGGATGATCATTAATTTTCCTGCCAGCTTTAAAAGTCCATGATCCTAATTTTTATAGGCTAAATAATATATGTGCTAAGGACACAGTGCTAAGTAATTGAGATAATTGGGAACTTCCTTCTATTTAATAAATCAGGGCTTATGTAGCATATCCTTTATAATCTTTTTAAAAAAATCTTATCCCATTTTTTTCTTCACAATTAGTGAAATTAGCCATCAGGTGGACATTAGTCTCAGATTTATAATTTTGCCCATCTCACCACTTGTTTTCCATAGACTTGTTCAATAAAGGCAAATATCATATTTTATATTAATTTTCTATTTAGGTTATTTTAATATTTTTGCATAAGTACTATAACAATTTAATATAACAGTATATTTCAACCCAACACAAAATTTTAAATATGACTTAAATATACTTACAAGTAAACATTTTTCCTGGATAATTTCTATCTGGTCCTTTAAGCCTGGAGGGATTATCCGCATATGACTATCTAGTTGGCTCATAAACCAAGCTGCAAATACAATTATTTTAGTTTCCAAAAGGGTGCATCACATGATCTACTGGAGATCTGGGAGAAAGTATGGGAATTTCTATCTCTGTTCTTATTTTTCCTTTTTAGCATTTCTGTTTTCCATAAATTTTATAAAATACACCACCTTTTTATAGAGTGTGACAGATTTGTTATTTAAAAATAAATACTGAGAATGTATCTAAATTACATTTACCTATAAGGGTACATGTGCAAGAATGTTGGGGATCCACTGTCTAAACCTGTACTGTCTAGTAGAGATATAAGCCACATACATAATTTAAATTTCCTGGCAGCCAAATTAAAAGAAAAAAGTAAAAAATTAAATATCCAATGTATCCCAAATACTGCTTAATGTGTAAGCAATATACATTTATTAATGATATATTTTGCATTATTTTAAATATATTTTATATATATATGTAACTAATCTTGGCAGTACAATGTGTATTTTACACTTACAACACATAACTGTTTTGACCACAGCATTCCAAATGCTCAGTAGCTACATGCAGCAAGAGGTTATATTCCCAGGCAGCTCAGTTCTTAAAGCTACAAAAATAACTCCTCTTCCAGCTGTTTTGGTCTTGACTCTCCTTGTTGTTCTTTCCTTCCTTCCCATGGAATTTCATATTATAGCCCC
This sequence comes from Lemur catta, assembly GCF_020740605.2. Lineage (NCBI taxonomy): Eukaryota > Metazoa > Chordata > Mammalia > Primates > Lemuridae > Lemur > Lemur catta. Next base: position 98,187,296 of record NC_059135.1, read on the forward strand.
ATTCCCATATCTGTCTCTGAACCTTTGACTGGGGCTACACACATGGAATTTAGCCTCCTGGTATCAGTCTATGTCTGTGCCTACTTGGATTTTGAAGACTGTCCACTGCAGCCTCCAGGAGCACCATAGCTGTGGGTTGCTGCCTTTGGGATATTTCCGTGGGCTCCAAATATGAAGGAAATACAGATAATTAGATTAGAGCAGATACATCTGTGATGTGGAAGTGAAGTCTGCCATGTGGCCAGTTCCTCAGTTTGCCTCTGTGCTGTCCCCTCCAGAAGTGAATGTCATTTTGTGAATGTTGGCACCAATTGTGTCACTGACTATGATGAAATCTGTCTGGACTCTGGTTTCATAATAAAACAGAATGCTTTTCTCCCTAACCTCTAGGACTGTGGTCACCAATCCCCAGGCTGTGGCCCAGCACTGATCCCTGGCTTGTTTGAAACCAAGCCTGCATCACCGCCTGAGCTCTACCTCCCGCCCCCCAGCCACCCCCACAACCTCCTCCATCCGTGGAAACCATGTCTTACATGAAATTTAGTAACCAACTGCACAGCAGGAGGAGAGTGGTGGGCGAGGGAGCAAAGCTTCATCTGTATTTACAGCCGCTCCCCATCATCACCCCTGAGCTCCGCCTCCCGGTCAATGGAAAAACTGTTCTATGAAATCAGTCCCTGGTGCCAAAGAGGTGGGGGACCGCTGATCTAGGACACTATGAAATTTAATGATATCATGATGATAACAAAGAGTTTAGAAAACAAGGTGTAGAAAAAGGGGTGGGGAGGATATGGGGATTATTTAGACCTGACAAGAAGAGCTGGAATACAGTGTGATGGGTAGTTGATATTTGGACATTTGCAGGGGGGATTACGGAGAGCACATCTTGTCAAGCTGTCTTGTGGTGCCGGGGCACGCTTAGGAAAAGAGCACAATGACGTGGCCCACAGGATAATCAGGTGAGGCTGCTCAGGACTAGATTCTGCTCTAAGGCTGTGACACTCCTAGGACCTACCCTGCCACCAAGGGCTCAGGGAGTCATTGGCTTATCACACTGAGCCCTGTGCCTGGCTTGGGGGACTCACATGCCTGCTATGAAATTGATGTAGAGGGCTGCAACTATCCGCATTTTAGGTAGGATTAGAAAAAGTGTGGGCAATATAATGAATGAAAGATTGAAATAAAAGCAGGAAATGGTTGATTCCTGGATTTGAAAATACCGGATTTATTTGTCAAAGGATGGGTGTGTGTGTGGAGCATGTCCCTAAAGTCTTTGTACAGTTTAAGCTTCAACTTCAGAAAAATAAGTGCTATAAATTTACCCCCAAGATCACTTGAAGTTTTCATTATACACATTTATTTTATACTTAGTTTTGTAGATGATGAATAATAAATTATTAGCTTTAATGATTTGAGTCCAACCCTCTGATTGAAAACAGCAAAGGCTGACTTCAAAATAAAAAATTTACTACTCAACATTCATAAAACTAAATAAGTGTAAAAGAACTTTAGGTTTTATATCTGGGTTAGTGTGAGGCAAAGCATCCTGCAGTTAACGTGGATTCGAGGATAGGTGTGACCCTGAGCGTACACACGTCTGGGGATAAGCAGAAATCCCAGGTCGCATTTCGGACTTTCAAGGTCCAAGTCAAGGGCTCCGCACAGTAACAGGGGACAAAGGCAATACCTGGATGATGGATGAAACACACAGAAAATGTCACGGAGGCCAATATATGATATGAAGAAAGGGTGAGTTGGAAAATGGGATGGCAGGGAGGGCAGAGGGCCCAGAGGGTCCAGGAGGGATGGAGGGACCTGCTGGGCTGGGGGAGGGGCTGTGCCACACCCTCTTCCTGTCCTCCCTCTCCCACCCTCAGAAACCCTTTGTGACGCCCCCGTGCTCTGTGATGCAGGCCTGGGGCCTTAGCCCAGCACGGCACCTTCAGGGCTCAGTTGCAGTTGGGGCCATGGAGTGTGTGCTTCATTTTCTGAAAGGCCACATCGAGCCCTGGCTGAGCTTCGGCTCAGCCGCTTTGGTTATGGAACCCCAGGTCCCCCTTCTGAGCGGACTGGGGTTACTCTTTCTCTACCTGCTCCACCTGGTGATACAGTTGTTCCTCTCAAAAAACCGGGAAAATAAAGAAGCCCCGAAGGTAAGGAACACCCAAGAGCTATCCTTTGTTGCGGGTTCCCGTCCCAAGTCCTACATGTCTAAGGGACTCTGGTTGGCTTAGAGAGTGATGGGACATCGCCCTTCTAGGGGAAGGGGCTGGAGGGGCCGGGGCTCAGGAGGATGAAGGTTTCCACTCGGGCTCACAGGCTGCCAACAGGGCGGTGGAGGCTCCAGGGTAAAACACCAAACACAGGGATTTCATGGTCCTGGATTGGCATATTGAGAAAGTTGGGTTCTCTGAGGAGAACAGTCTCTCCTGACACTTGATCGTCCCTTTCCCACGTCAAGTGCCACTCGGCCAAGCCTTCCTTCGTGTTGGGCTGATCAGGAAAGCAACGTCGAGATTCTCCAAGCTCTGCCCCAGGATCCAGGGTCCTCTGAGGGAGCAGATGTGACTGCTGGCTTCTCAGTCTACATCCTCCTTGGCACAGGACCTCTGAGAACACCCAGTGGGGCCTTCACAGACAAAATGCTCCCTTGAGTTTCTCAAAGAAGGAAACATTGGAAATGTTTGATCACTTCTAGAAGTTCATACTGGAACAAATTTCTATTAACATGGGAAGTCACATTATTCATGGATAATGAGTGTCTGAGCTTCCTAGAGAAGAGGAGTGAGAGAAGTGAGTCCCAGCGCCTTACTGTGTTCTTTTTGTTCTCAGTGTCAGGGCAGAGCCAGGAGGAGAAGGAAAGGTAGAACATTCAAAGGTAAGGTGCTTTCTATTTGCCCTGAGCTCTCCAGGGCAAGCCTTCCTGTTCCTTCCGTGAGGTCCCAGGTGTGTGATCTCTGAGGATGTCACTTGCTAGATACAGTCTCTCTGAGAAGACAGCCCTCAGAGGAGGCCTCCCAGAATGGCAATGGGACCTGAGACACATCTCAGAGTCCCTGCTCTGCCCGCCTGTGGGCAATGGCTGTTGCCCAGTGGGTGGCCACATGAGATGTTGAGGATGGGCTTCTGATTGGGTGGAGTCAGCACTTCTGTCTCCTGACTTTGTATAAGTTATTTCACTTCCTGGGTGCTCAGATTCCTCTTTGAGGTGACTGCCAATGTGTGTGCTTCATGTGGTGGTTTTGAGCATCATGTGGGATGTTGTGAAAGTACTTTGTAATGAGGCCACATATGCACGTGCACCTTGTTAATATTATTCTTGACCATTTGACCTTGTCTCCTGATTGACCTTGTCTGCGGATCAGAGTCTAATAGCCCAAGGGTCTCCCATAAAGGGACTCCTGTGTGATCCTCATGTTTCTACGTCCCTCAGCTGTAACCTAATCTCCTGGTTCCCCAGGTCGGCGATTGCACCAGAGACGAGCCGAGGAGGAAAGGATCCTGATTTCTTTCCTGACAAGGTGATGAATCTTCCCTCTTCTTTCCTGGTCCCTTTCAAAGCATGTTCTATGCGTTTCAGGGATTCAGTGCAGCTGCCATAGCCATGGGAGGGGTAGCCATGGGAACGGGCCTGTGAGTGAAGGCCCTGGGGAGAGGCTAGAGAGTGTACTGTGAGGCTGTGGGTGGGGCAAGGTGAGGGGCCGCAGACTTCAGGTGGCCCCACCCCGGCTAGGCTAGCAGACCCTCCTGCCCGTGTTCTGGTCCTGGCTGCAGCTGTGTACCTCCTGTCTTCTGCAGCCCCTGGGGTGAGCATCGTGATCCCATGAGTTTTCGTCAGCTCTTATGTCCAGACCCGCTCTGTGACGTGTGCAATGCCACCCCTGCTGAGATCTTGAAGGTGCTATTGCGACGGCCGTCCCTGGAAGACGCTGCTCCCTCTGTGTCATCCCCAGAGTCTACCACTTCCCTTACTGAGTCTTCATACACTTTGTCCTCTGCCAGCTCTGAAAGCCCTCCGGGAGACCACATACCAGCCCCTCTGCCCCAGCCTTCTCCACCCCCACCCTCCCTTCTCTCACCTGACCTGCTGACCCCCTCATCTGACTTACCTTCACCCTCGCCACTGGGTGGCTCTCTTCCTGTTCCTCCCCTGAATTCCAAATTCCCTGTACACAGTTCACCACCCCAGCCACTTGCCTTTCCCCTTCTCCCACCACACTGCACTCTGGGAGCAGATCATGTTCTCCAAGCAGAAACCACTTTGTCTATAAAGACCATCTTTGCATTTGACCCCATCCTTCTCCAAGATGTCAACCCCGCACAAAATTCACCCTGGAGAGTGGATCTCACTGACCCCCACGTGCGTCATCATGCACCGCAAACCCTGTCGGCTTCACCACTGCCAGATGGCACCTTGACTGGGGCTCGGCCTGAACCAGCTTCCATCTTAGCGAAGCCTGGTCCGGAGACGTCCTCTCCAGACAGAGCTGACGCACTGACCGCTCAGGTGCCAGCCACCGGAGGCACTGACCCTTCAAGCCTCGCAGCTTCAGACTTCTCCTGGTGGCAGCCTCATGCCAAGGACTTGTTCCTCTCCAACTTGTCACGATGTGGTCTCAAGCAAGAGCTTCTTGCCCACCCTTCTGAGGCCTCTTCTGTGCGAGACCCTGAAGCCCACCTTGTAGAACCTGGTAACGTCTCTTTTAGGAGGGACTTCGTGATGGGGAAGGAAAAGGAAAAGAAAACGGGGTCTCCTCCAAGGAAATGTAAGTCAGACTACCAAGGGAATTCCTCAGCAAACACGTCAGCACCAGGGGCTGCTGAGCACGACGTGGCAGTGTCCCTTCCTTTGGGGACCAGCAGAGACAAACCAGAGGAGCTGCACGCGCCTCAGCAGCTCCTGCACCCTAAGACCTTTGAGGCAGCTCCGGTCCAGTCCCAGTCCCAGCACCCACCCCCACTGCCGATCCCGTCACCTGCACCTCTGTCCCAAACAAGGCCCTGTGGGGTGTGTTTTCACAAACCCCAGAATGAGGCACACTGCCTTACGCCATCAGAGATTCACCAGCTGGAATGGAACGTGCGGCAGAAAGAACAGGAGACGGTGTGGGGTTTACCCTCTGTGGCCAAGAAATCTCAGCAAGAGTTTTGTCCTCCAGCCCCCAAGCTTACACTGGGCGGCCAGTCCTCCAAGGCTGATGTTCCCATCTCTGTCCTTCCTGGAGACTTTCCTCTCAGCAGTGAGCTGCGGAAGAAACTAGAGCACCACCTTCGGAAGAGGCTCATCCAACACCGCTGGGGCCTGCCCTGCAGGGTCCGTGAGTCTGTGTCACTGCTGAATCCTTCCAGAGATGTTCCTGAGACACCCAAGCCAAAGTGCCACTATGGACTCTCATGGATCTCCTTCTTTAAAGGGCAGAGCAATGAAGGTCCAGAAAACTCTGGATTGAGTCAATCAGGAAGCTTCCATGACAGATGCTCGGATAAGCTCCCGCTAAGGAAGGACATGAGGATGAGTTGGGGACACAGCCTGGAGCATGGACCAAAACATCATCCATTGAGTGACCCAAAGAGGTCTTCAGATAAGAGTCTGGGCTCCAACTCAGTGGAAAACCTAGAAAGTCACACGAGGAGCCTGTCAAGGAATAATTCAAGGGCCTCAAGTGTGAGCCTGGGTCCAAAACAACTTGAAAACGCCCTGCTGGTACCACTTAGCCAGAAATTTGAGGACATCAATGAGGGCCAGGATTCTGGGACTGTGCGTAATTCATGGCATCCTACCAAGCACACAATGCCTCTTCCCCAGAAATCTCACAGCCAAACAAGACATGGAAATTCGGCAGCAGCGGTGGGTGTGGACCCCTACCTGAATCCCTCCTAGGAGGCTGGCTTCCTTGACCCAAGCAAGAAAGAGTTGTTGGAAACTCATATTAAAAATTTTCATATGAGGGCTGCATGGGGTCTTCCCACCAAGGTCCTCGAATCCAGGGAAATCTTCAACTTGAAAAAGGACTCATTCAAGTCTCTTTCTCTGTCTAACTTTGCTGCTTCAGACAACCTTGTTTCTGGGGTGGATTCCAAAGATGGAGTTTCCAGGCCCCTTAAAAGAAGCTCTAGAGCTTTTAATTCATTCCCCAGCCTGGATCATCTCCTCCCTGCCACCTCACCTGTGGGCAAAGGAGGACAGGCAGCCCTAAGACAGTCACTCTCTGATACCCACCGTGAGCTTACCAAGAATGTCCAGACGACTGCGGACGGCAGACAGACTCTTCCTTCCCCCTGACAGCAGTGTAGACAGGGAGAGTCAGAAGCAGAATGTGCCCACCAATACACACAGGCCGAAGCCCCCACAAGGCAAGCTGGTGCTGGACAGGAGCCAATGGATGAGACAGTCACTCCCAGCCATGGCATAGAAAGGCCTCATGGCAAAAGGATGAAGAATTCAGAACATTTTCCCACACTCAACAGGTCCGGGGAGATATTCAAGTTAGAGGAGCTCTGTGCTCTTCAATAAGTATCTAGTAATGTCTCTACAACCATCGAGTTGGAAAGCTTCCTGGTAATAAACCTGTTCCATTTCATTTCGTTCTGTTTGACCTTTGTCATTTGTTTTCTTCTGCTGGCTTTGGGTTTGGTTTGCTCTTCCTTTTCTAGTTCCTTGAGATGTGATATTAGGTTGTTATTTTGTGCTCTTTCTGACTTTTTGATGTTGGCCTGTAAGGTATGAATGTTCCCCCTGGGAATGCTTTTGATGAATCCCCCAAATTCTGACAGCTTGTGTCCTGTCTGTCATTCAGTTGAAGGAGTCTTTTGATTTCCATCTCAATGTCATTATTGACCCAATAATCATTCATCAGGTTGTTTAATTTTCATGACTTTGTTTAGAATTGAGTGTTTCTCATGGAATTGATTTCTAGTTTTATTCCACTGTGGTCAGAAAAGATATATGATATGATTTTGACTTTTTAAAATTTGTTGAGACATGTTTTGTGGCCTAAGATATGATCTACCTTGGAGAATGCCCCATGTGCTGATGAGAAGAATGTATATTCGGTGGTTTGGGGTAGAATGTTCTTTAAATGTGTATTAGGTCCATTTGTTTTAGGGTTCCATTTAAGTCCAGTATTTCTTTATTTATTTTCTACTTTAATGATTTGTCCATCTCTGGCAGTGCAGTGTTGAAGTCCCTGGAAATTACTATGCTATTATTCATTTCCTTGCTTAGCTCTAGTAGAATTTGTTCTATGTATCTGGAAGCTCCTGTGTTATGTATACATATATTTAGGATTGTTGTGTCTTCTTGTTGAATTGCTCCCTTTACCATTATTTAATGACCGTCTTTGTCTTTCTGTATTTTTGTTGATTTAAAGTCAATTTTGTTTGATATGAGAATGACTACACCTGCTCTCTTTTGGTTTCCATTTGTGTGGAATTTTTTTTTCTGTCATTTCACATTTAGCCTGTGTGTCTCCTTGTCGTTTAGATGTGTTTCCTGGAGACAGCAGATACTTGGTTTGTGTTTTTCCTCCATTCAGCCAGACCATGTCTTTTGAGTGGCACATTTAAACTGTTCACATTGAGAAATATAATTGATATGTGGGATGGTGTTCTAGTCATCATGTTGAGTAGTACCTTACTGCTTTGTTTTCCCTTTTGTTCTGTTGTTTTATAAGAGTTGTGAGCCTCAGCTTCTTTGGGTGATTTTAGATTGGTGGGTATCTCTTATGTTGATTCATGTATAATGCAGTTCTGAGTTTTTCCTGCAGGGGGGGATCTGGTCATGACAAATTCCCTCCGTGTTTGCTTGTCTGGCGTAGACTTATTTCTCCATCAATTGTGAAACTTAGTTTTGTAGGAAACCAAATTGCAGGCTGGTAGTTGTTCTGGTTAAGAAGATTGAAGATGGGGCCCCACTCCTTTCTGAGTTGTAAGGTTTTTGCTGAGAGGTCTGTAGTTAGCCTGATGGGTTTTCCTTTGTAGGTTAGTCATTGCTTATGCCTTGCTGCTTGTAAAATTTTCTCCTTCATTTTAACTTTGACTGAGTCAGCTTGAGAGCTTTGTCTTCAAGCTCTGTGATTCTTCCTTAACCTTGTGTTAGTCTGTTGCTGAAGCTTTGTGTTGTGTTTTGAAATTCCCGAAATGATTCTTTCATATCTTTATTTTCTAATTTCTATTATATTCTTTCTTATGTTGCCTAGCTCCTGAGTGACTTTTTCATTAATTTCCTGAAATATATTTTTTGGCTTCTTTTTGTTGGTTTTCAACTTTCTCTTCAATTTCATTCATCTTATTTGCCATTCTTAGTCTGAATTCCATTTCTGTCATTTTGGCAATTTCCTTGTGGTTGGAGTTCACTACTGTAGCTTCATTGCGATCCCTTGGGGATGTTGAACTATTTTGTTTTTTCAGGGTTTTTTTTGTTACCAGGGTTATTTTGCTGGTTTCTTTGCATCTGAAACCTCTTTACTTGACTCAGGTCTAATAGGTTTGCACAGCACCTGTTCTTTGCTGGGAACTCTCCTGCTTAATTAGAAGAAGGAAGGGTCCCTAGATGGTGCTACTTTTCTCACTCTGGAATGTTGATGTAGCAGGGGAAGAGTGTGTGCACTACAGGCCTTAAATGCAGCTGGTCTAATTAGTCCTGTTCACCTGTGATTGCCACTCTTCAAGCCTGTGCTGGATGGTCTTTGTTCTGGGTGTTGGGTCGTTCTCCAGACAGTTGTAGGAAGTGTGATGGTAGCTGGGTAAGACCCTCTCCACAGAATCTGGCATTGTGAGGGCCACTGTAACACTGGCAGCTGTGTGAGCCTATATAGGAAGAGGTCATGGGTTCTTGGGCTGTAGGCATTGGCTTGAACCAGCTCCCTATGTAATGACCGGTCGAGGCTAGAGGGGTCCCTGGCAGGGCTCTGGGCCTTGGAGCAGTTCCACTGGCCCTGCATCGGTGTGGAGACTCAAGGGTGGGGTCTTGGGGTCCAGGTGCAGCATTGGAATCTCAGGGGCAGTATCCCAGGCCTGGCACAGGTTCTGGAGCCACAGGGGCAGACCCTCAGTCTCCAACATGAGAGCCTCAGAGCCGGGACTAGGGAGGTGCCAGAAGCAGGGCGCTGCCAGGGCTGGCTGATCTGACCTGGAGGATGGAGTCAGGGCCAAGTAGGCAGGCAGACTGTTCCACAGGTTTGGGGACCATGGATGCTGAATCAGGAAATCAGAGGTCAGTTCTAGCAGCCCAGGGGCCATCTCCTTGCCCACCCCCAGGACCCGCTGAAGCAGTTGCCTAAAGCTTCGCAGGTCAGAGCCTATAGCACCGCAGTCAACTCCTCTGTTCAGACCCCACTGTGCTGGAGGGGAGGGGCGATTGGCTTCCAGTCACAGAGTACAGCTCAGAGGAGCCTCCATTTAGTCAGCTCCCTCCCCAGCCCAGTAGGGGTGACATGAAGGCCACTGCTGCAAAGCTGAGTCCTGTACCAACCTGGCACCATGCACCTGAGAGCACAGGGTGGCGTCAGCTGCACCAGATCCACATTGTCCCTGCTGTCTGGTGCAGTGACTCTGTCAGGTCCATCCTGACAGAGGCCTGTGGCAGCCGAGGGATCCCTTTCACAGTGCGGCCATAGTGCCTGCAGGCTGGGCGCAGTGACCAAGTGCTCTGTCTGCCTATTCTTCCCTGTGTGTCCATGCCTCCCCACCGATCACTTTGATCTTGTCAAATGCAGCACCCTGTCACCTTCTTTTACACAGTGAGTGTCCCATGCTGCTTCTCTGGGATCTCACAGTATTCCTTCCTAGAAGAGCTATCTGTGGGTAGACGTCTGCCTGGGATTTACACTCCTTCCCTTGAGAGCCGCGTGCTCACAGGTGCTTCTAGTCCACCATCTTCCCATCTCCCAGGGACAGACGTGAATATAAGTACAGTAGAAACTACCGTGACCATGGAAAGTTCCCCACCAAGATCCCGAATCATCATACCTTAAAACTCAGATGTTGGGTGAATTAAAACTGAAAATTGTAGAACAGGAAGTGAAAACTGTAGAACAGGAAGCCGTACTACTGACATATCCCTTGCCTCAGATAACTCAACTTCCAAGGCCTTCCTGACTCATGCCCAGGGCAGGAGCCTGGCAGCTGCCCAGGTGCAGCATGTCCACTTGAAGGACAGAGGGATGATCATGGAGCAGAGGCAGGACCCCTGGGTCCCTAAGCATGTCCTATGGAAGTGCCAGGGTGAGAATTTCCCACCAGCCGCAGAGACTGAGCATTCTGGGACCCAAAACTGGAGAGATCAGTGAAGGGGATGCAGGGTTTGGGACATCCCAAATTTCTCTGGAAAACGGCAGCTCCCTATTGTCACCTGTGCAGAACAGAGGCCTGGGTAAAAGTAGAGCTGCCTTTACTGGGACTACTGAAGCTCAGAAAATTATGATGCACATTGGGAAGTTCCTGAAGGAGAAACTGGGGCATAGGCATGGAATAGGTATTACTGATTCTCAAAGAGCCCCTTAGGTCCCCAACTTATCACAAAACAGAACTGCAGGTCCAAGCAGAGCCCACTGAGGGCCACCCCTTTAACAACATGGCTCCCTTCTGTAAAGTGACACGTATCGAGTCTGGTAGCGAAAAAGTTGCTTTTGCTGACCAGAGTTTTCTTACAAGGATTAGATCAGAGACAAGGACAGACAGACCCAGAAAGGTGTGCCATTAAGTGACAGCTATTGTGGCAGGAGCATTCCCCATCCATGCCCTGCAGGGGCCTGTGCCCCACACAAGTCCCATCTGCAGGTGTCCAGTTGGCTAAGTGCCTCCTGCCGCCCCCACCACTGCTGAAAACACTGTGCGCAGAGATTTGCCTCTGCTCTTTACACAGAAAATGCTTGCCCAGCACGTCCAGGAGGGAAAATTCACCCCCCAAAATAATTCATTCCTTGTTGAGAATATTGACTCTCCTCAATGAAGATATGATTCTCCTCAAAAATGTTCTAATAAGAGTGGTGTCTTCTCTGTGTGCTGTGTTGGGGGCATAGGTTTTGGGTAACCTAAAGCTTATTCTTAGGGAAAGGATGGAGTTAGTTCAGCTCTTTCTATTGCCTATTTTGGCTTCTAAAATATGATCAGTCCCCTGGAGCTCTTGTTGAGGAACGGGGATCATGTGCTCCCAAACCCCCTTCCCTCCCTGAAGTCTGAGAAGATGGGCTGTTTCCTCCTCTTAGCTTTGCCTTAGTAACATTATCTGGCAGCCCACACCCTCCCCTCATTGGCTGTTTCATATCCTTTAGAGCAGCAAGGAAGATAGGTCTTCCATATCTGAAGACAGGGTCAAAGACAGTTATATTTATTTTTCAGAAGATACTGGTTTAATGTCCTTTCTGGTTGGATAAAGGTGTTTATGCCCCATTATACCCATATTGTGACCCTGTCCTGCTCTCCCCTTTCCCAGTCTGATACACAGACCACTGCCTTGAGGCTGAGCAGAGTACTGCAGAGCTTACTGATGCCATTTGGCAGAAGTGTACATGGGGCTACTCTTTGGGTAACAAAGTAATATCTACAGGGCTGTTGTCAGGCATGGCAACTTCATTTTTAGGGAAGGTGACCTCAGTGCCTTCCTTCCATCTATGCTTGATGACAACATGCAAGATCTTGCCCTGAGTGTGTACAGTTCGCCCATCAAGATGGAGATGCCACCTTTGATCTTCATGGGCTTGGTGGAGCCATGGTAGCTATCCCCTAAAACACCTGCAGCTCATGATCCACAGGGGAGTCCTGGACTGTGCACCAGGGTTGGGGGCTCACCATGGACCGTTACAGAATGCTCTTTTTGGCAAAGACTATGCACATATCCACCCTTAAAATAGGGGTCCAGAGGGAAGACAACTCCACATGTACAGATGGGGACTCAAAAATGGGGTGAGTTGTCTAGAGAGCACTTGAGGTAGTTTTTCCAGAAAAATTTGTGAATGCAGGGTGTCAAAACAAAAACGAAAACCAGATGTCCACTACAGCCCCCTTACTCTACTGCTATATCTTGTCCAGACTTATGTCATTGACCTTCAGTGACTGGAGCTCAGGGTTGCTGAAAGAATGCAGTCTAAGGAGGCCCTGTGAAGGACAAAAGATGGGATGGGTCCCAGAGTGATGAACCTGTAGAGGTGGAGACTCAGTGGAGGACCCCAACATTCTTGTGGATAGACCAGCCAATAACCTGGCCTTTCAATTCTTCTATCTTCCCGTCTTTGGGTCCTTCACCTCCGTTCCAGTTCAGTTACTGCTATGCCCGAACTTATCATCAGGAATACCTTTGACATCTATAATAATGCAGCTTGACATTACACCCTTTGACCTCATTCCCCTATTCATCCTACATATGTACTCAATTTGTCATTTTTTTCAACTCCAGGCCATTAATTTTTCTGCTTACTCATCTAACCACTAAGTTCTTGTCTTCATTTCCTCCCTCATCAAAGCAGACTTCAGTGTCTATCCGGTAAACAATATTTAAAAAGCTCCACTTCAAACAGGCCTCATCCAGTCCCCTTTAATCCTTCTGATTTGGCAAAATCTCATCTCTCTGCCTTTGGTAGAAGTGCTTTCCTATAAGTAACTGATCACTATTGAATTACAAGTATACTGGCACTATGATAAAACTCATGGTCAACCCCAGCATTATCTGGGAATCATTTATTCATTCTAAAAATAATTATCTAGTACTTACTAACAATAAATAAAACAAATAGAGCTTAGGTCACCTTTTAGTCGACTTCCGTGCTACTCAAATCTGTGTCAAATCTCCTGCACTTTGCTCACACCCAGGCCGCCTCCCCTTGCTTACCTGTGTGCGGGACTCACCCTTCACAGAGGGACCAGAAGCCATTAGATGTTAATTTTTCATCAAAGAATCTTCAAAAAACTGTATCCATCTCTCCTTTCCTTTTATTCCCGTTATATATATTAATAGAAAGAGATTTCCTTCTAGGGTTTTTTATCCTCAGAGGAATTACACTTCCTGAAATGGCTTTACTCAGAGATAGGCAAAACCCAGTCTTTTTTTTTTTTATTTTCTGGGACAGGGTCTTGCTCTGTTGCCCAGGCTAGAGTGCAGAGTGCAGTGGCATCATCATAGCTCACAGCAACCTCAAACTCTTGGGCTCAAGTGATACTCCTGCCTCAGCTTCCTGAGTATATGGGACTATAGGCACAAGCCAGCACCACCTGCCATATAACCTCATCTTGATGGACTGACCCACCCATGCCAGCTATCCTTACTGCCCTCTCTCCCTCCTCTTGAGGACCTCAACATCCTTTTTTAACACTTTTTATTACAAAATGTTTAAACATACCAAGCACAGATAGAACAGTATAACTTCCCATGTAACCATCACCCAACTTTCACAATCACCATGCATGGTGCAACCCATCTTTTACAGCATGATTAAAATGTAAAAGTTCATTGCAACATCTTGCATCTATCTCTGAGAAGATATGCCATGTACCCTATGTCAATGCTCTCATATCCTTTTGATATTTATCACACAAGGATCACACTTAATCCACAACAGATGTACACAGCATCGGTGACGGAAGCACATTGAGCTCTACTGGCTTTGGCAATCAGCTCTGCTCCTCCCTGTAGTCAACCCTGAGACATCATTTGAATTCCTCTCCCCACTTCATACAAGCCATAATCTTTCAGAACAAATTCAGTGCATAATATTGGAGTCCCTTAATCACACAGTAAGTATAACATGAGAAAAGTACAGAAGTAGCAAACTTTACATGTTGATAGAAACTTGAGATTGCTATGTAAATGTTTTCAAATATTTGGAAAAAAACAATTTTTTTTCTATCACACATTTAAAATGAGTTATTGTGTTTCCAGTTAAATATGGTAGATCAAATATACTTGTTTATCTCCTCTCCTTCCCAAAATGCCATTAAAAGTAAAGGATTATATGAAAAAATGTTCAATCTCATTAATTGTCACAGAAATACAAATCAAAATCACTATGAAAAATACCACTTCACACCTACTGAGATGGGTATAATCAAAAAGTCCATAAGTGCTTGAGAGAATGTGGAGAAATTGGTAGCCTCATACACCGCTGGTGTAAATGTATGATGGTGTAGTAGCCTCCAGGAAGCAGCATCGCTGAGAATTGCTACCTACAGGGAGTTCAGACTTTGCTTACAAACATCTCACAATGTCTAATGTCTAATCACTGACATTCTTGCTCAGTCATCAAATCCTAGTTGACTCTTAGTTTTCCTAACTCCATAGATCCCAAACTATGCATTTCTGAGCTGGATTATGGTTTTCCATTACTCTAATCCAGTAATGGTGGTTGCTTTTTAATTCACAGAAAAGAAAAATAAATCAGTAGAAGGGATTTCCCCAATGTCACTTTAAAATTTTACCCCTATATTTCTCAAAATATTTTTTCTTGCTGATTTTTTCCCTTCAATGAGTACTAGTAGTCAGTGAAATAAATTTAATACAGACCAAATAATGTTAATGGCAAACACAATAAAGTATCATTTAGAGATATTATTTGCAATTTCTTTACAATAGTGTATTTTGACATCTGCCAATCCATTAGTCCATTAGAATATACTTACCCAGATAACATGAACTTTTTTTTTTTAACTGCAGTATTCCCTCTCCTAGAGTATCTGGCACTCATTTGATGTGCAATAAATATTTACTGACTAAATGAATTTTTCAAAGTCATCTTCTCTGGTCATAAATTTTTTCCTGTAGGTATAAAGCTTCATGGTGCATTTCCACAAATACTAACACTATGATCAGGTACTTTATAACCAAACTAGTTGTGAGATATATCTATCTATATCTGTATCTATACCTATATCTATCTATATCTATATCTATATCATCTATATATATTTCTCTCCTGTGAAAATTCCCTCTAGGTTTTAGAGACAGCTCTAGAAATGCCTTATCACTTGTGAAAAGTTGGTGGCGTCTGCCTTGAGGATGACCAGGCTCCAGTATTTAATCTTTCTCGGCTTCTCTGAGCAAGAGAACTGCTTTTGCCCTAGGTGTCAGTTTCTTACCAGGCCTAATCTCGGTCATATGGCTTCACAACTCTTAAGAGCAAAAGCAGAAAAAGAAAGGAAACATGATGTCAATCTCCTTGTCTAAATGAAAAATTCAAAGAAGTATTTTTTGTTCAATCAACACTTTTCCCAATACCTAGGTAATAATTATCTTTCTCCCAGATTAAGAAATGATCCACTTTCATAACTCTTTTCATCTTCTGGCCAGTAGAATACATATGTCACAGTTTCCTCCCTTATAGCTGCATCCTATTCCATTTTATTTGTTGCAAAGTTAGTATGTGAAACAAAGCCTACTATTTAGATAAAAATATCAAGTGGTTTCTGTACATACTTTTTGAAAATTATAATTTTATGTAGTTTCCTCTATTTTGTTTACTGGATCTCATTTTATATTAATTTATTCAGTAGATTCTAACTTAGAGAATCAATGTTTGATAACTTGCATCACACATCACTCTGGTGAAATATCTTTTTCCCATGCCTCTTTGCCTTTTCTTATTCTGCTTCCATTCTATTGGTTTTAACTTCATACTCCTGACAGAAAATAACTTCTTTATGTGCCTCATACTTGAGAATATCATATGGTTAAAGGAATACATGATTTGGATTTGGAGGAAGGGAAAACAAATTGCATTAGAAAGGGAAAATAAATTGCATTAGAAATCTGATAGAAAATAAATGCTGTACTTCACATGCAAACTGGAGCATCCTCTGAGATAACTGGAGTCAATTATTTGTGGTCAGTGCTTGGGGTCAATGGGCCAGGTGGGAGTTTGGGGGTAGGGATAAACATGATTGGTTTATGAGCCATTCAAACTGGAGAGAGCAAGGCAGAATGCTTGACACATCATTGTTTTCCAGAGAATGGAAGCACCAACTGGGGAAATAGCAAAATGAGCAGTTGGTGAATGTTTTTATAAAACAAGAATATTATCTAGGAACACTTTTAAAGTCTTTTCCAGCTGTGATTTGTGATTTGTTTCATTCTGTGATCTCATCATTAGGCCCAAAATGTCCAGAAAAAACAAGTAAGCACTATCTATTAATGATACCAACTTCGTTATTGCACACATACGGAGTCTAGAGAGCACAGTGTTTAGTTTCCGGTAGCATTACCTTTGACTCCAGCAGTCAGTCTCAGATGGACCTTCCCCCACTAGTCCATCTGCTTCTTCACGTTTCCACATCTGTGCCCAGGCTTCCTGCTACTCAGCCAACCTCCCATCCTATTCTGGCCGATGCCGTGTTGGCAAGACTGTTCAGGCATCATTTCTTTTTCCCACTCCCTTAGAAGTCTCCACTTTGTATGTGTGAGCACACACTTCTGCACGGAGAGGTGTTAGCAATTTTAAGTTGGCCAATAGAGATCCTTTATGAGACAAACTTTCTACTTGCCAGTAAGCATTGCTTTTCATAGCCTAAGGTCAAGCGATTATCAAGTTAAAATACTTCCTTTTCAAAAGTGGGAGGGAGGATAAACAGAGCTCATGAGACAGAAAACCCTGAGTCACCATTCACTGATTTATGTGACATTTCGGTGGGATCTGCCTGTGCCCCTATCACCATTCCATGTACTAGAATGTTCAAATGAATCAGACGGTGATCCTTTTCATAGCATTTGTCTTTTTTATGCAGAGGGTAGACATATAAGTGGATGAATTGCATTGTAAGGGTCTCAGTTCCATAATAGACTCAAAAGAAAAAACTGTTCAAGCTAAATTATTTCAACAGGGAAAAAAGGGAGTGAACATTTCAGGTAGCAATTTACCTGGAGAATCAGGTAACAACAGAAGTGTAACTTTTTCACCTGCACTGTCCACATGGTTCCTACTAAAAGATATATGATAGTTAATCAATGTATCACCACCCCCATTGTGTTTAAAGCATATCTTTAGAGAATATACAAATATGGGGGTGGCTTTATTAGGATTGTGAAAATGTGAGACACAGTTGGATGAATGGTCACTACTTAGAGAATCAGGACCAATTTAAATAAGAATTGGTTAAACACTAAACTGGATTTTGTGAAGCCCTGAAATAACATTCTTGGTTTATCTTTCATAAGAGCTTTAAAAAATAAAGTTTCTACAAGGTATTTGGCGTGTCTGCACCTTAAGAATGATGAAAGTGTAAATGCTTTAAATTATGGGTAGTAGCTTTGTAGAAAGAAGTAGAAATCTGTGGGTATTAGAAAAGAGTGAAAATTTTAGGATGACATAGTTTTAAATCATTTTGAATATTTTTTCTTTGTTATTTAAAATAAAAATACTTTAAGGAAAGAGTGTTTTATGTACAATTTTCCAGTCCTTATCATTGCTAGCAAGATGATTTTATTTAAAATGAATAAAAGACTTTGTGAAATGTCAAATAAAATGGAAATTTGCATTCACTGAATTGATGTCACTGAGCATGCCTTGACACCAGTATGTCTGGACTTTTAAAGATTGTTTTGTTTCCCCTCCGAAGTAATGAACCCCACATTACTGTCATGGAATCATAAAAAGAATTGTGTTCAGTCCTAGGTATACCATGCAATATTTGTGTTAGCTCATGTAAGGTTCACTTGGACTTCAGTTATACAGTCTACGAAATGATCTTCAAAATACGTTTATGATAGTTCTCTTATGAGAGTTAAATGCAATGGCCTATGAACAATGGCTGATATACAAAACTAAGCACTTCTCCAGACTTCAGTGATTGGTCCCAACTCCTTCTGTCTCTGGTCTCAAAGCTTTGAATTAGATATCCAGCTAGATTAAATGTTGAGTATAATAGATGAACTAGCTCTGCATTCTTCAAATACTTTGATTGCATGTATCTCTTAAGAGGTGTTCAGAAAATTTGAGCAAGTTAGGGAGAAAGATGAACTGATGAGAATATTTAGGAGTAAGTACCTTCTTTTCTCATACTACTGTAGATGAAGATAAAGGATAAGGGGTAAAGGAGATGGACATGAACACAGAATTCTGAAATATAATAAAAATATTTACAATAATAGTTGTGTATGCTACTAGATACATGGGCGTAGTATTGAGAATGGCATCAGGGTGAGCTTCCAGGAAGGAACTCAGCATCAGCTGGGTTTGGAGGCTGAGAGGTAAGTTGTACCAGTTTTCAGATGTGCAGAGGTATCTGAGAGAATGTTGTCACTGCGAACAAATAAAAAAGCCATATGGACAAGAATGCCATTAAAACCCCCACCTCCTCTAGTTATTTACATAATATGGGAGAAAATGCTGTGATGTATGTTGTTCTGTCTACAGCATCCTGGGAAATAAGGACCATCTAATCAAGAAATTCTGAGAAAAAATTACCTCCTTTGTGACCAGGTGGTCCCTCAGGACACAGGCAAATATACTACACCATGGATAGGTACATCTTAACCCTGCATAGTTATGTTTTACCCCCAGAGATCTGTGGGCCAACAGAAGAGCTATGCTTGGATGCTTAGATTTGGTGAGATCTTGCTTTGCTAAGGCCAGGCTCGTGGAGAGGTAGGAGGAGAAGAGGTGGGATGTCTGTATCTCTCTCCATGTTGAGCTGGAGAAATCTCAAGAGTTGAGAGAGAGTGGGCTGAGAGCATTAATCTCCAGGAGAAGGAAAAATGAGTCCAGGACACTGGATGAATTGATAGAGAATGAGAAGTGTCAACTGGCAACTTTGCAGGCAAGGGTGGCTCCCAGCAGACTGAACCCATTTCCAGTGCTGCCCCAGCTTCAGTCCCCAGCACACTGTCCTCTGCAACCAGCCACTGCCCGGTGACATAAGAAATCTGCTGTGCGTGTTCACTGCAGTACTATTCACCATAGCCAATGTATGGAATCAGCCCACGTGTCTGTCGGCAGAAGAATGGATAAAGCATATATGGTACACGTACACAATGACATACTTTACAAGGGAGGATATTTGTGACAACATGGGTGAACCTTGAGGCTATTATGTTAAGTGAAATAAGCCAGGCACAAAAAGGACAAATACTACGTGTTTTCTCTCATATGTGGAATCTAAAAAGTGCCAACTCATAAAGCAGAGAGTGGAAGGTGTTACGGGGTAGAGGGAGTTCAAGAGATCTATTGTACAATATAGCAACTATAGTTAAAAACAACGTAACATATATGTGAAAATTTCTAGGAAATTAGATTTTAAGTGCTCTCACTACAAAAAAATGACAAGTATGTGAGGCAATGCAATGTTAATTATTAGCTCAAGTATATTAGCTTAATTACAGCTTGATTTAGCTGCATAATGTGTATATTCATATTTGGAAGCATCATGTTGTACACCACAGATATGTACGAGTTTCATTTGTTAATTAAAACAAATAAATAATTTTAAAAAGAGAAAACAAGAAAACAAAAACAAATCCAGGGCCAAGAGTTCTCTGGTCAGGATTAGGTACCTTTTGTTTCTGGGAATTTTCTCCGAAATTTTAGCCAGATTTACCTGGTGCCTGGGCTTCTGCTGTCTGGGGTTCCACTGATTGCCTTTTCATTCCTTCTTCATGGGTTTCATATACTTGGTCTTGAAATTGATCTAGAATAATTTTTGTGCAAAGCCAAGAATCTCAATTTTCAAGGGCCCCAGTAAGTCAATTGTCTCTAACCTTTTTTGGCAGCAGAGAGCAGTTTCATGAAAGACAATTTTTCCATGGACTGGGTCGGGAGATGGTTTGGGGATGATTCAAGCATATTACATTTATTGTGCAGTTAAGTCTCTCGCTAATGATAATCTGTATTTGCAGCCACTCCCCAGTGCTAGCATCACTGCCTCAGCTCCACCTCAGATCATCAGGCATTAGATTCTCTTAAGGAGCATGTAACCTAGATCCCTTCCATACACGGTTTACAGTAGGGTTCACACTCCTATAAAGATCTAATGCCCCCCGCTGATCTTACAGGAGGTGGAGTTGAAATGGTGATGGGAGCCATGGGGAGCCGCTGCAAATACAGAGGAAGCTTTGCTCACTTGCCCCCAGCTCACCTCCTGCTGTGTGCCCTGATTCCTAACAGCCCACAGACTAGTAGCGGTCCTCAGCCCAGGGGTTGGGAACTCCAGCAATAAGTGATCTAGCCCAGTGGTCTTTAAAGGTTTTGCTTTAATATCCTCTAAAAAATATAATTATCTTTGTGTAGTTTAAGTTAATTTAAAACATTTTTCTCTTATGTGTAAATGTATAAAAATTGTATTGTGATGACAATCACAAATGGTATATATGTTGGTGTCTTGAAATACTAACATTTTGAAATAAAGGTGTTAAATGACTTTTAGATGCACACAGTAGAATACCAATGCCAAAACAATTAGATACATACAACTATTTACTTAAGAATGGAAAAGCTCTTTAAAAAAATAAAAACTTTTGTTTTATTTTCTTCTTAACTTTGTATTTCCTTTCCTTATTTTCTCACAGAATTTAATCCTAATGTAATATATTTTTATCATTGAAAGTCTTTTATTTGTTACCTTTTTAGGCATCTCTGAAACAAAAACATGTGTATACATTTAAATTTAGATGTTTGTATTTCTTGCAACCACAAGGTTTTAAGCATTATTATTTTTTCTTTCTGAATAAAGCTGTCTTCATAATTATTAGTAGTACACACTGATTAAAACAACATTGTACTACAGATTTGGATAAATAACTATTAAGCATAAGAACTCAACTTTTAAATTAAATGCATGTCTTAATGATATGGATTTTAAAATTAATTTATGTACCAATAAACAATATTAATTACTAAAATGAGACAGAGCCCAGTGCAAATTAATGAGAAAAAGGAAAGAAAGCTTAGACCACATTAACTCTACATCTTAAAAAGGTGTATTAATAATTGTTGATGATGCATTATTTACAGTAAAATGAACTATATAGTCTCATTAATTATTCCAGATTTAATTAGTTCATGCCAGAAATAAATAAATGAGCTGATAAAAGTTTAGATAATTATAAAGTATCAGAGACTTGATACCAAGTAAATATGAATATAAATTTAGAAAATATGATGATATTGTGGGAAAAGTTAATGAAAGTATTTCTTCTACATATTTGAGTAAATACTTAAGAAAATATAAAACACTTATTTTTAATAAATGTTCCTATTACTCAATTACTTAAGTTGATTCAAAGAAAGTAAATATGGGACTTCTTACTCCTCCTGTTCAAAATCATGCAAAATTTTCAACTGTGATACAAACCAAGACAAGGATAAATGACAGGATGTACAAATATGCAAAAGAGGACAGTGCAATGAGGGCACACTTTCCAGCAGATAATTTTCAGCATGCTTTTTACAATTCTTGAGGATTTTATACCTAGATATCCAGACAGCCTACACATATAAATTGATAAGGACACAGTCTTGACATGGATGTGTTGGCTGGAAGAAACAAAGCACTGTTGCTTTTAACATTTCTTGCTAACCTCATCTTTGCTTTGTTGGTACAAGACTCTCTGTTTGGAGCAATGCGCTCATTGACAACTCTTAGGGGATGGGAGAGCCTTATTTTAACCTATGGTGTCTTGATCAAAAGGGATCCAGTTGACTGTAGTATTTCACATGATTTACATGATTTACTGTCTTTGTATCCCTTCTTTTTTTACATTCTATATTAGTAACAGTGTTTTTCGTTTCCTACATTTATATGCTTAATTTATTTTCTTGCCTTATTTCACCATGTAGGGCTTTCTGTCTACTGTTTAATAAAAATGACGATAGCATAAATCCATGTCACTTTATCTTTCAAGAGTAATTTATCATTAATTTTGAATATTGCTATATATTTGTTTCTTTGTAGAAATTAATCATCAAATAAAGAATTACTGTTTTATTCATATTTTATACTGAAGTATTTATTCAAATATGTTTTACTTTTAAGAACAATTTATGTTAAATTTTATGAAATTACTTTTTTCTGCATACTTTGAAATTTTCTGCACCCTATAGGATTTGTTTCCATGATTTAATGTAAGGAATTACACTAATCTATTTTCAAATGTTAAGCCAACTTTTTACTTTTGGGATAAATATTAATACAACTTGGCCATTGTGTGTTATTTTATATATCACTGCATAAGGATTACTGCTGTCTTACTTAGGGTTGTTTATAAGAACGAATGACTTATTTTTTTTCCTATAATTGTTTGGTTAGGTTTTGTGATAATTATTATGCAGTCTTCACAGAATGAATTGACAATTATCCCCTCATTGTAGTCTTTGAGATATTTCACATAAATTGATTTTTTTTCTTAAATATTTGGAAGATATTGGAAGAGTTAAATATTTAAAAGCTATATATACTTGAAGTTATTTTTTTATTTTTTTTATTTTTTTTTTTTATTTCAGCTTATCATCATGGGGTACAAAAGTTCAGGCCACACACACTGCCCATGTCCCGCTAATAAGCATAGAGTTCTTCCAATATTCTCAGTTTGTTTATTGTCTGTAGGATCTATACTGATATCCCATTCATCTTTCCTAATATTAGTAATATGTTATTTTGTTCTTTATTACTTCATTGAATTTATAAGGGTCTGTCTGTTGTATTATTCCTTTGGAAGAATGAATTTTTGGGTTGTTGATACTCTGTATAATATAGTATATATTGTGTTCTATTAATATTTACTTTTTGCTGCTATCCTTATCTTTGCCATAATTCTACATTCTCTGGGTTTAATTTGTGGTTCTTTCACTAAATCATTGGAATAAATATGTAGCTCATTAGTTTTTAGTCTTTTTTTTTAGATTTAGCTTTTAAATTTTTGATTTTAATATTTTATGGATAGATAATAGCTGTACATATTTATGAGGTACATGTGATACAAACATATGATGTATAATGATCAAATCTGGGTAATTGTGATATCCATCGCCTCAGATTTAAAACTATCAATTTCCCTCTCAGAAAACTTCAGCTGCTGCTCGCATATTTTGGTGTTTTACATTTTCACTATTACTCATTTCAAAATATGTTCTAATTTCTATTGTGATTTCCTTATTGACCAATGGGATATTTAGAGATCTATAAAATACTTTCCAAACATATAGGTACAGGAAGTTCTACTTAAGTTTTTATAATTCTTTTATAGATTAATTCAACTATAGTCAAAGAATATATTCTATATGGTTTAGTGTCTTTGAAATATATGACTTACCCTGGTATATTATACCAATTATACCTAAGTATAATACTTATACTAGTATTTCAGTATAAAATTAACTTTGTTAAATATTCCATGCATATTAAAAAGGATTATGGATTTTTCAGTATTAATCATACTACTAAAATACTCCATGTTTTTACTAATTTTTTGACTGCTCATTTTCTCTGTTAATGAGCAATTAATGTTAAATCTCCGTATGATTATGGATTAGTCTTTATCTCCTTGTATTTTGTTTTCTTGCTTGCTTTCTTGCTTGCTTTCTCTCTCTCTCTTTTGCTTTATTCATTTCAAAACTAAGTTATTAGCAGCAAACAATTTTGGAATTTTTTATCTTCCTATTGTGTCATCCACTTGTTATTACAAAATATTATTCTTTATAGTTAGTAATGTTTCTTGTCTTAAAGTTTACTTTTTCTGATAATATTATCAATTATTTTTATATTGTTTCCATGAGATGATTTTTTCTATCCCTTTACTTTTAACATATATGTATCCTTATATATCTGTTGTATCTCTAACAGCATATTTGTTGTAGTTTTGGCTTTTTGCTTGCTTTCTTCTTTATTTTATTCAATATGATATTTTTTTCTATTAGTTGGAACACTTAGAATGTCTATATTTAATATAATTTCTGATATATATGGCTTTTGATCTACTAACTTGCTATTTTTTGTACCATTTTTTCTATATCCTTTTTGATCTTTTTATTATCTTCTTTTTGTTTATATTGTTTAATTATTTTATTTTCTCCTATATTAATTTAGCAGTTATTTATTTTAGATAACTTTACTCTTTTAGAGCAGATTAACTAGATATTATAAGAATGTTTGATTAATAAAAGCTTCATATATATTAAGACATTTAACACATTCCACATAATCAGAGAGGCTAGGTATACTTCAATTTAACTACTTTCTGACTTTTGTGCTATTTTTTATATATCTTGATTATACAAATATTTCCCCACAGGAAATCAATTTAATATTTAGAGTACAGTACAGTGTTTATGTACTGTTTCTTTTTTTACCTTTAGTCCTACAGACTGTACTTATTCCCAGAATTACTTGCATTAGCACTTTTTTCCTCATTCAGTTCAGTGAGGTTGTTTTATACATTTGTAATACAATTAGTTTGTGCAGATGATCCCATTAATGTTGTTTTGGTTACATTATTTTTGATTTCTAACATTTCCTTTTGATTATTACAGTCTCTGCTTACATCACCCATCTGTTGCTGCATGTTGTCTACGTTTTCCACTGGAGTCCTTAACACACAGAGTTGTTTTAAATTCTCATTCTGATAATGAGTCTGGTTCTTTTTTGCTTTTTCTCGAGGACAGGGTCTGACTATGTTGCCCAGGCTGGGTGCAGTGGCTACTGACAGGTGTGCTCACAGTGCACTGCAGCCTTGAGCTCCTGGGCTCACAAGATCTCCAGCCTCAACATCCTGAGCAGCTGGGACTGCCGGCGTGTGCTGTGCTGCCTGGCTCCAGGTCTGGTTCTGAGGCTTGCTTTGCCTCTTCAGAGCACCTTTCTTCCTTTACTCTCCACATGAATTGTAATTGTCTTTCAAAAGCCAGAAGCGATGTAACAAATAGTAAGGATTGAGGTAAATAGCCCTTCAGTGTGAGTTTTTAGGTTCACCTTTCTAGGAGTTGAGCTGTGTTTAACATTTGTTGTTGTCATAGTTGCCAGAAGCGTTCAATTCTGCTAGTGTCCTTGCTTTTCTCCCACCTTGACTTTGGGCTTCCCCTTGTCAGACAGAGCCCTTGTGTCTGTAACTCAGCTGTGACCCACTCTTACTCTGTTGGAGCCTGCTGGTGTGGGTGTCAGGTGTAGTGAAGGGGAAACATAATCTCATGATTAAGACATATTTTCACTGCACTTGAGACTTTGGGATGTGACCTTTATGACTTAATTTTTTTTTTCCTAATCCCACACTTGGGTGAAACAGGAAGGCTAGAGAGGGCTAGAATAGGAGGAATGACTTTCCCCAGGTGGGATAAAGCTCTGATAAAGTGCATTTCCCTGGAAAGTAGACCTTTGTTATGAGGAACACTTTTGGTGTATTCTGTAAGCGTTCTCTTCCTCCCCCTTCTAGAGCCAGGAGGGCCCGTCTCCTGCCTGCACACTGCACTGAGAACACGCTGGAGGCCGTGGATGTTCACTCTCACACCAGCCACACCCAGACTCCAGCAATGTGTCGTTAGTATCATTTAAGTTCCTTCCAGTTTATGGCTCCATCTTCTACCCCAACTAAGTCTGTCTTATCTGTGACTCTCTGAATTTGTCATCTCTCAAAATTTCACAGTGACTCGTTGTCCTGTAACATCAGGTTTTTGATGGGTCCAAGAAAACCAGGCTGATTTTTAGTTTTTTCCACCTTTTTCTTGTAAAAAAGGGACCACTTCTAAGCTCTTTATATCTTGGAGCTAGAACCAAGATTCACTTTTTTATAAATTTTCAATTAGATTATCATGCTTACCAACATTTCATGCTCCATCTGTATGCAATTGATTATTTGAACCCAAGCACTGAAATTTGCATGTATCCCAGTTAAGTTGCAGTAGGTCTAATTTGGCTCGTGGTTCTATTTCATTTTCCTGTTCACTCTTCTCATACCCTAGCTCTACATCACCTTCAAATAATCTGAACATGCTTTCTCTACCTTTATTCAAGCCATCAGTAAGAAGGTTCTTCAGGACATAATTGCCATCATCTTATCCAGGAACAAGCCACTGGCAAGCACTTCTTGTCTGTTGTCAGTAAGTACTATCTAGCACCCAGTGACTTCCATTCCTTTTTTTTTTTTTTTTTTAGTTTTTCTCCCAAAGAATTATTATAAGAAACCTCGCAAAATGCAATTCGGTAGATGCATACTCTGTCTACTTTATTTTTTTGATTTATTATCATTTAATACTAACAGTCATCATAGTAGCTAACATTTACAGAGAGACCTTGCATGTGCCAAACACTGCCATCTGCTCCACATTCAGTGCTTCAGTTCTGCGCAACAGCTATGCAAGTCGCATGGTCAAATCCATGTGACAGAGGGAAGAGAGACTCAGGCAAACAGTACAAGGACCATGATGCCACTGAAGACCCAAATGGAATCGAGGCATCTGTGTTGGCAAAACCTGCAGCCCACACACTACATTAGTGATTCCCAAACATGGGTTTGCATCTGAATCATACACAGAAGCAATAAAAAGACTCAGCCTGTTTAGGGGGAACTTAAGGAACCTGCATTTTTTTAAACTTACCAAATAATTTAACGTGGTCAGGTTGAAATGACTGTGTGCAATGCAGTCAGTCTACATGAGGAGATTAGAGCTTAAGTCTTCTCTTCGCCTGTCTCTGAAGACTTTTTATACAAAGATGACGCTTCCTGATCTGGTTTTAAAAAGTCCCGATACCAGAAGTTTTTCCACTGGGCTCACATAGTTGTTCTGATGCTTCCTCAATGTAGTGTGCTCCAACAAAACCATGAATCATTTTATTTTTCAGAAACCCACTACTCATTTTAGGTTAAGCATTCTTTTAAGTCTAATAAACCTTCTTTTTGAGTCCCCTATAAAATCCCTGTGTGATTCATCTGTGTTTTCCTCCCCCACCCCGTCAGTCATCACCCTTCCCTGCCATGCTCTGCACCCTCTGCAGCTGATCCCTACGCACTGCTCCAGGGAAGGCTGATGTGTGTGTTCCCTTGACCCCTCTTGTCTGTTTGTCCTAGCACTGGCTGTGTCTCCTTAGGTATGTAGCTCTGACCAGAAGCCCTTCTTCTGTGTCTCTGAATCTAATTTACTGTGGTAATATCGATCACTCAATTTTCACCTTCAGGATAAGGGGTGGTAAGAGCTTCCAAACACTGTTAATCCCTGGGATCCTCAACACCCTTATTTCTTCCTGGCTCACACTTTCAACCTTGAAACCATTCATTAAATTCTTTTGAGTTGAACACTTTTAAGGACACTATATAATTCCCACTCAAAATCAGACTGACACCACTCTGGGAGGCCGAGGCTGGAGGATTGCTCAAGGTCAGGAGGTTGAGACCAGCCTGAGCAAGAGCAAGATCCCATCTCTACTAAAAATAGAAAGAAATTAGCGGGACAACTAAAAATATATAGAAAAAATTAGCCGGGCATGGTGATGCATACCTGTAATCCTAGCTACTCAGGAGGCTGAGGTGGGAGGATGGCTTGAGCCTAGGAGTTTGAGGTTGCTGTGAGCTAGGCTGACGCCATGGCACTCTAGCCTGGGCAACTGAGACTCTGTCTCAAAAAAAAAAAAAAAATCTGACTGGCACAACTCCATGGCTTCCCATTGCATTTGTAATAAAACATAAACTTTGACCTTGCTCCTAAAGACCCTGGCCTCTCCCTGTCCTTTCCACCCCTTCCCACCGTGCTCCTGCCTCATGCTGCACACCCTACTTTCCGCGTCTGTCACCTGTGGAATCGAATGGCACCTCGGTACTGTTTCTGCGCTGTCACTGCAGTGGCATTCTTCCCTCAGATCCTCAATACCTGCATCAGCTGCTCTTTAAAATCTTGATTCTCATATTATCTGCTAAAAGACCTCTTCATCACCTTGCTCTGCTGAGAAAATAAAAGTGCCAAGGAAAATTAGTTGGAAGATCTCAAGAGTAAACTTAATTGAGGCCACCATTTTCTTTTTTATTTTTTTTTAGTATTTTTTTATTATTATTTCAGCATATTGCAGGGGGTACAAAAGTTTAGGTTACGTATATTGCCCTTGACTGCCCCCCTCCCCCGAGTCAGAGCTTCAAGCGTGTCCATCCCCTAGACAGTGCGCATCGCACTCCTTATGTATGTGTACACCACGGCCAGTTCCCGTCACAGACTTCGCTTTCCCTTACAAGTGTGCACCCCTTGGCGAACGCAGGCTGTGAAGTTCCACAATTATATGATAGGCAGAAGCTTTCCACAAAGCCAATGAAATCTCCATTTCAAAAATAAAATTAAACAAATAGTATTTAACCTTTTATGACTTCAACAATGTTATTTCAACAGTGGAGGTTTATTTGCATAATCTACATATGTATATTCTGAATTTATCTTCCCCAGGATCTGTCTGCAGTGTGCATATGTCTACAAGGCTGGGTCTTAATGATTCATGTAGGCAGCCCCTTAGTACACAGAGTGTCTTGTCTTCTTTGCGTTATTCCCGTCAAAACCTGTAAACATTTTCTTGATTTAATAACAATAGGAAAGGTTTGAGAAAAGACAAAGTGTCTAGAAAAACAACCATCAACCCACCATTATGATTTATATGGCACAATCTGAAACGCCTTTGCAGTATGTTTGTATAAAAGAGTCTATAAAAATGAATGGCTGGGTGGAATTCATTATGTAAAGAATGGGATTTGCATGAAAGGTGAATTTTCTGCTAAACAAAGACATTGAGATAGCTTTGGAAAATTTGGAAACATTAAAGACTGACAAGTTAATTTCTGGCTGACACAAAGGACTAAGGTCTAAGCCAGATAAAGACTGATGCCCTGGAGAAACCTGAGCTGCGGAATCGCCTGGGGAATCCTCAGTTCACTGTTTATGACTCATGTCACTGTAGGCAAGGACCTCAGCCACTGAGTCTTAGCTTTCTCCTTCTACTAAAGGGAATAGTATTAACTTGCTGCTTGAATTATGAAGCAGGGAGCTGAAGCACTTAGTTCAGTACCTGGTACAGCCTTGAACCTCTGTAAGTGGCCGTCACCATCAGCCAGAGACAAGGCACGGATCTAACTACCCACCCGTCAAAATGTCCTGGTCCCAAGCTGAAGAACAAGATATTGGAATAATAAAAGAAATAATCAGCATGTCTCAGTCCGATTTGTACTGCTGAGTAATAGAGCAGACTGGGTAATTTATAATAAACAGAAGTTTATTTGGTTGATGGTTTTGGAGACTGCGAAGTCCAAGATTGAGGCATCGCATATGGTGGGGCCTTCCTGCTGTATCATCTCACGGTGGACGGCATCACGTGGGTGAGAGAGTGCAAGAACTGGGGGCCAACTCATCTCTATAAGGACTCCACTCTTGCAATAAAAAACTCACTCCTGAAATAGCAGCAAATTGTAATGTGCCAAAGGCCTGACTTCATGATACTCAGATTTGTGCATCGATCTGTAGACTTGTTCACCTATTTAGATTAGTGGGCAAAGGCAGCATCCACATGCTGGACTTTCTTACTCTCCTTAAATCCTTTCTCCTGCTGTCAGCATTAAAACCACGTCAGAGCCAAAATTAACAAAATGTGTTTATTCATAAACTTGTGTCAAGGAAACACATCTGCCCTCACTTTTGTTCAGCAAGGGCTCAAAGGTGTTTGAAATGAGAATGAGTTTTACAGAGTAAAAAGAGGAAACGCTGATGAGCTCGTGTTCTACTAAGGTGGCATTTTGGGCAGCAGGGGGGTTTCTGGTGGGTCTTCGGGTACACTTGGCAGTCCTGGGTTGGCTGCAAGGGAGCAAGCAAGCAGGGGGGGCTTTCAAAATGAGAAGGATTACTAAACGTTATTAATAGTTGCAGAGGGTTCTGTGTAACTAACCATTTCCTGGAACAAGAGGGGGTTGATGGAAGAATTTGGGGGGGGGTCAGACTTTCACAATATTTCTTATGGGAGAAGGTGGGTGTGGCTTCCATGACAGGAAGTTTCTTATTGCTCAGATATGTGCTTGTGACAAGGCCTGAGACCTTTTATGTGAACTTTTCCTTCAAAGATCTGACTACATTTTGTGAGCTCCGTTTTAACAGTCAGATGCTGTGTTAAGTGCGCCGTCCTCCTGGCCTGACAGCTAGGTTCTAGAGCTCCTGTCCTGCAAGGCGGGAGCGTAGAGTGGTTAGTTTCTCACCGCTGGGGAGAAGGGAGGTCAGATCTGAACCCAAGTCTCTAGTTTCAAAACCTACAACTTTCCCTTTATACTGGGCTTTGTCTTTTTCCCACATCAAAGGAAAATGTTGTACCAGGAACTTTTGAGCCAGAAAATTCAATCTTTGCATTTCAACTAAAGAATCTGTGGCCCAGAAGGAAAAATGGACTTGTCAAAGCACATGCAGCTAATGAATGACAGATCCTGGAGCTAATCCTGGTGAGATCTGCAGAACTCAGGCTCTTACAAGTTCTGCAAACTGTGGGGCTCCCTTTGCTGGGGGCTGTGGGACTTGTGTGTCTGAGCTATAAATGAGGTGGCCACATTTCACGACATGCTACCTTGACTGTGCTGACTAGAGCATGGGACAAGAGGGAGATCATACCTACCATGCCAATCATTGCTACAAGGATTAGATTAAAATTAATATAGGTGAAGTCCTGTCACAGTATGTTTGACCATATTGGGCACTACAGTGGCATCCACTGGGGGACAAGCAGAGCAGCAGCACACAAGCATACCCCATTTGTACTTCTTGGGCCAGCTGCCTAACCCCTCTTTACGGGATTCATGCCTCATTTTGATTTATGACAGACGTGGGTGGTTCCCAGCAAAGCTCCATCCGGCCACATCCCACGGCCTCCACCTGGCTTTGCTTTGGATGTGAGTAGCATCTGGATAAACTCTGAAGCTGTAAGACAATACAGGTTAAGTTAAGTCTTGCAAAAAATCTGCCTTCAGGTTTTGCTTAGAAATACAAAGCAATGGGTTTCTAAGCAAGGGAGACTGTTCTGCTCAGCCTCTGAGCTAGGTTTACCAGGGTTTACCAGAGGGCAATGAACCTATTTATTTAAATCAGTATGCATTGATTAATAGTTGATGCTTTTGTCCTTACATATTATGTCCTTCTAGAAGGGTATCTTTGCTTTATTGCTTAAATTTACAGGGTTGCTTCAAAAGGGTATAAGCTCCTTTCAAATATATGCTGGAGGTAAAAAAAAAAAAAAAGTGCTGATGTAACTCTCAGAGCAATTCCCAGGTAATATTAAGTTCAGTGGCTTCATTTCTGTAGTCACCTCTCTAATTTAATAGGTTCAAACGTGAGAACACCCTAGCAAATCAACCCTGAGGATTATCATCCAAGTTGCTAGAGATCTTTGGACTCTAATGTTGTTCTATTCCTTCCGAACCAACCTCCCACTCCCCCCCACTCCCCACCCCACTACTTCTGACGCCCTCTGACACCGAGAGAGGCCTGAGGTTAAGGTCGTCCAGAGGTGAACATGTTCCATTAACTGCTGCTGTTCTGACCCTCCAGACTGACTTTGCTCATTTTCCACCAACTTCAGTGGGTCAGTCGGTGGACTGGTCCGTGTGTCCCCAAAGACTCCGTGTATGTGTACATATGTGTATGTACACACATACAATGCATATTTGTACTTATTTATATATTATGTGTATATTGTAAACTACACAGATTAATTTTATGTTTTATACACATACAGTGTGCATACATCATATATATATATCCTTATAATAATGCCACCAAAGACTCCCTGATGCTGAGTTCACATAGTTGGGGAAGAATCACCATCTCCCCTAAATTGAGTCCTCATTTGTATCTTAGCAATTTCACAAATTCAGTGGTGTTCAGCAGAAACCCAGGCCTTGCTCTTTCGAAGCAGCGTGCTAGAGCAGAAAGTATGCAGACTCGCCCGGGTGCGAGACCCAGTCCCGCGGTTGGCTGTGTAGCCTTGAGCGTGTTACTTAATGCTGCAGACCCTCAGCTTCCTTTCTGGCAGAGGGGGCTAAAATTCATGATTTAGAGGAGTACTGTGAAAATGAGATGCCTCCTAAGCCTCTAGCACAGGGCCTCAACTGCAGCTGGGGCCCGGTAAATGGCTTTCCGTTACTGCCACCCGAACGGGGGCTCCTGGGCGGCGGCGAGCGAGGGGCCGCTGCGGGCTCGGTCCCGGCTGGAGCTCGGCAGGCCGCGTGCCCCCACCCACGGCCAGGCGGAGCGCGGGGAAATAAATGGGAAGGTGCTTTGGAAGTCAGCGTGCTCTATAAATCCAAGTTATTATTCTTAAACAGATGGCTAAGCTTTTTATGGCCCACTCAGTCTTCCAAATCCTCAGTCCCGCCGGATTTCTCTGCACCGGATGTAACACACCGGGGATTCTTCCCTGCCTGGTTCTCCCCTGCCCCAGGCCGTCCCCCTCTGCCTTTCCTCGTCGTTCTGGAAACGCTCTCTCTCCCTGAACCTCACGCCGGGAAACTCCTGCTACTGGGGTGTGCAGGCATAAGAGGGCGGGGGACAGAAGGGGAGGAAAAGTGGGAAAGTAGCCTCCGCACAGACCTTCCATCAGCGGCAGGCGCGTCCCCACCTCCGCCCCGCGGGCCGCACCGCTGCCCCCTGACCCTCTTCCAGGGACAGCTCGGGCAGCCCCTGCCCCAGGAGGCTCGGACGGCTCCAGACACGTTCCTGCTGGATCACGCCCGCCCCTCTGCCGTCTCCTCACCATTGATCAGCCTTTCTCCTTGAGCTGCTTTGAGGACACAGGCCGTGGCCGTGATATGGTCATCTCAGCGCCGGGGACACGGCTGATGCGCGACAAGCACCCGGCGGGTGGCTGGGCCGCAGCGGCCGGTGGAGGCAGACACGGAGCAGACCGCGCTGGGGGAGCCGCGTGTCGCTTCTGCAGACACTGCTGCTTCCAGGGTCCTCAGAGTGCTTGGAAGAGAGCAGCCTCTTCGTATCCTTTGAATAAATAAATGAAACAATAAAACTAGAATTTCTTCAGAAGCACCTTTTTAAAAAAAATTTAACAGATTTATTGAGATACAGTTCACGTATCATACAAATTATCCACTCAAAGTTAAATTCAATTTTTTTAGTATATTCACAGATATGTGCAACTATCATCATCCTGTTTCAGAATATTTTCGTTGCCTCACAAAGAAACCCTGTGCCCTTCAGCTGTCACTATTTCCCCCCTAACCCGTGCAGTCCTAAGCACCGCTCATCTGCTTTCTGTCTCTATAGATTTACTGGCTCTTAAAATTTCATAGGAACGGCTGGGTGGGGGGTTGGGAGCAAGCACACAACTAACGAAGTGGAGCGCACTGTACCGGGGAAGGGCACGCTTGCAGCCCTGGCTTGGGCCAGGCAAACGCATTACACATAACCAAAATGTGTGTACCCCGTAATATCCTGAATTGAAAAATAAATAAAAATTTTATACGAATGGAATTGTGTAATATGTGACTTTTTGTGACCAGCTTATTTGACTTAGCAAGATGTGTTCAAAGTTTATCAATATTGTAGCATAAACCAGTTTTCCGTTTGTATTACGGCTAAATAATATTCTATTGTATGGCTAAACCACATTTTATTTATTCATCTGTTGATGGATATTTGAGCTCCTCTGAACATCCATTTATGAGTTTTTGTGTGAATATATGTTTTCATTTCTCTTAGCTATATACCTAGTGGTAGAATTGCTGGGTCATATCATAACTCTAGGTTTCATTGTTTGAAGAACAACCAGACTGTTTTCCAAAGAAGGGGCAACATTTGACATTCCACAGCAGTATGTTGAGGGTTCTGATTTCTCCACATTTTCATCAAAACTTGTTATTACAGATTTTTTATTCTAGCCATCCTAGTGGGTATGAAATTGTATCTCACTGTGGTTTTGACTGAATTTCCATGATCACAAATAGTGGCAACCAACTTTTCTTGTGTTATTGGACATTTGTATGTTTTCTTTGGAGAAATTTCTATTTACTTTCTTTGCCTATTTTTAATTGTTTTATTTTAATGTTGGGTTCTAATAGCTACTTATATATCCCAGATATTAATCTCAAATCAGATATATGATTTGCAAATATTTTCTTCCATTCTGTGGGCTGTATTTTCATGTTCTTAGTAGTATCCTCTGAGGCATAATGCTTTTAATTTTGATGAAGTCAAACTTGTACATTTTTTCTTTTGCTGCTTATGGTTGCTTGTAGTTCTGATATCACATTGAAGAATTGTTTGCCAAATCTAAGGTCATGAAGATATATTCTTATGTTTTTATCTAAAAGTTTTATAGTTTTAGTTCTTACATTTAGGTCTTGGATGCACTTTATGTTAGTTTTTATAGACATTATGAGGTAAAAGTACAAATTGATTCTTCTACTCGTGACTAGCCAATTATCCTACAACCATTACTGAAGACATGGTTCTTTCCTCATTGGATGGTCTTGGCACCTTAATCAAAAGTCACTTAACCATAGAAGTATAATTTTATTTCTGGATTTTCAATTCTATTCCATTTATCTATATGTCTATCTTTTTGCCAGTATCACAAGTTTTGAAGTCAGGAAATGTGAGTACATCTATTTTGTTCTTTTTCTAGATTATTTTGACAATTTTGTGTCCCCTGCAATTCTGCATGAATTTTAAAATCAGCTTGTCAATTTCCACAAGGTCAGCTAGGTTACTAATGGAGATCAGACTGAATTTGTAGATCAGTTTGAGGAGGAATGCTGTCTTAATAATGTTAAATTTTCCAATCTATAAGTTTAGGATGTTTTTCCAATTATTTAGGCCTATATATTTTCTTTCAACAATGTTTTGTAGTTTTTATATTGTAAATTTTATATTTCTTTTGATAAGTTTATTATTATTTTATTTTTATGGTATTATAGGTAGAATTTTTTTCCTTATTTCATTTTCAGGGTGTTCATTGCAAGTGTATAAAAATAAAATTGACTTGTATGCTGCGAACTTACTGAACTTGTTCATTAGTTCTGACGCTTTTTTAGTGGATTCCTTAGGATTTTTATTTACAAGATTATGTCACCTGTGAATAGAGATAGTTTTACTTCATCCTTTTCAATATGGATGACTTTTGCATTGACTAATTGCCCTGACAACAACCTCTACTATCACATTGAATAGAAGTGCAGACATCCTTGTCTTGTTTGTGATCTTAAGGGTAATGCATCCAGTCTGTCACCATAGGTATGTTGTTAGCTGTGGGTTGTTCAGAGGTGCCTGGGATCAGGTTGAGTTTCCTTCTATTCATAGTTTGTTGAGTGTTTTTGTTATTGTTGTTGTTGTCATTATTGTTTTGAGACAGAGT
Organism: Lemur catta; assembly: GCF_020740605.2. Classification (NCBI taxonomy): domain Eukaryota; kingdom Metazoa; phylum Chordata; class Mammalia; order Primates; family Lemuridae; genus Lemur; species Lemur catta. The sequence goes on from NC_059135.1 coordinate 98,222,558, forward strand.
CGCTCTGTTGCCTGGCTAGACTGCAGTGGCATCACCATAGCTCACTGCAACGTCAAACTCCTGGGCTCAAGTGATCCTCCTGCTTCAGCTGTCTGAGTAGCTTGGACTACAGGCACACACCACAACACCCCGCTATTTTTTTCTATTTTTTGTAGACACATGGTCTTGCTCTTGATGAGGCTGTTCTCAAATTCCTGAGCTCAAGCAATTCTCCTCCCTCAGATTCCCAGAGTGCTAGGATAACAGGCCTGAGTCACCATGCCCAGCCTGTTGAGTGTTTTTTTAATCATGAAAGTATACTGAGTTTTGTCAAATACTTTCTCTGCATCTACTAAGATGATTTTTTTGTTTTTTATTCTATTGATATGATGTATTCCATCAAATGATTTTCAGATGTTGAACCAACCTTGCCCAATTTCATCAGAAGCATCTTATGGTTTCTTTTATTATTTTTAATTGACACAAAACTGCACATAGTTATAGGGTACAAACAACTTATGTTTTGACAGAAGCCAAACTTTAAGCTTGACATTATATATTTAAATGTTCAACAACAATCTCTATTACCAAAACAATCCTCCCCCTTTGTGCACACCCTTGCACATGCCCTTTTTTCACACTCCACACGTGATACCGAGGACCCTGCTGATCCGGGCAATTCCTGCTCCTGCCTATTCGGCCCCCACTCCCGTGACCTTCCCACTTCCCTGCCGAATGTCTGCCCACTGGCTTCTCTCCTTGCCCTCATCCACTTCCTCTTTTCCACATTAGATGATGGCATTTCCATATTTTGTACAGGATTATTCTTATTTATCTGCACCTATTTTTTCTTTTACTTCTTATTTCTCATCGTTTCTGACTTTTTTTTATCCCTACACCCCCTTACTCATCTTATCTTTGCAGTACATATTAAAAAATCTTTCAGATTAGCATGGGAAACAACACCACCCAACAACATTCACTGAGCACTGACTATGAGGCAGGTTCTGAGCTGGGCATCAGGGACAAAGAAGGGACAAGATTGGAGTCCTGCCTTTTAGGGACTCACCAAGAAGCAATGAACTGACTGTTCATCACGTACCTGTGCAATACAGGGAGGGAACCAAGATCAGGTTCTGAAGAGAAGAGAGGAAGACACGGACGGTATCATCTGAAACCTGGCAGTTCTACTGCCAGTAAACCATTGCCTTGTAAGCCTGATTTCTCACAATCCTTCATTTCCTTCTGACTTGTTACATTATCGTATGTTTCTGGGCTTTGCAGTAGCTGTCATTTCTTTCTTCAGCTAACAGACATATATGCAAGGTAGTGAAGAGAGTCTGACAGGTGGCAGGACTATCTCTTCTGACATCTAGCGGGGCCATGTATTCACTCCCAAGGCCACTGCCTGCAGACAGACTGGCTCCCGACCACCGGGCCAAGTGTCGTCCAACAGAAACACGGGGGTTGAAGTCTTGGGTTGGTCAAGCCAGAATTTGTGTTTACCTAACTTTATGGACAACAGGTTAGACTCAGGGAAATCAACAAATTTGATATAGACCAAGTTTCTTGATGAAAAATGTGTTACAATGAAGTACAGCATAGTGGTAAGGAACATGGGGTGTTTCAAAGGCATGACTCTGCGTTAACTAAGCATCAGTTTTCTCTTCTATAATGTAAAAATAATACATATTTGACATTGATTACTTTTTATAGTTCTTCATTTCATTTGGAAAATATTGATTAATTGCTCACTAATGTGCCTGGACGTATTCCAGACCCTTGGGATACAGCAGCAGACAGGAAGATGAAGATCTGCTCTCCTGAAGTTTACTTTCCGGGGGGCAGAGACACACAAGGAGACACTGTGTACTCCGTAGAAAATAAAAGGAAGGAAGAGAGAGGAGAGAGAATCAATACATAAGGCACTCAGCACAGTATGTGGCACGGAGCAAGTCTTCACGAACCTGTTATCCTGTTATCACAGTTTCCGTGGTCAATGATGCTGAGCACCAGTGTGCCGATGAGTTTGAAAACAATGGGACAACGTGGTAGTTCAGGTAAAGAGCGAGGTGGCGTCAGACACAGAGTGAAACCAGGTGTGAGGAGCATCTTGCAGAGAGAGGTTTTCTCTGCTGGGGCTCCCCTAGTGCAGGGGTAGGGCAGGCACTCCACGTAGCGCCTCTCTCCTCCCCGCGAGGCAGGGACCAGCAGCCTGGCCTCCTCCTGGCGCTGGGCTGGAAACGCAGAGTCACAGGCTACATCTCAGGTCTACCGAGAAGGAATCTGCACTGTCACAGAGCCCTGGCGATTTGGGTGGACTTGAAAGTGTGAGAAGCCTTGTTAGGAATCTATTCATCACAGACACACCAAAAAGTGACCAACAAACAACTTGCTTCTCATTAGAACTGCCCCTTCCCCGTGTTTTTATGTTAAATAGCCTAATTTTTCTACTGGGGTAAAGAGATGCCACATAGGATAACATCAGCCATTTTTCATCCCATGATACAACTTGACTTTTATTTCGTAAGTAGATTAGTTTTGGTGCCCTTCCGCTCCCCCAGAGTACTCCATGCCATTCACACAGCTGTCAGCCACGGGGCCTGCAGCTCTGGGAGGGGCTGGGAGAGGCTGGCCCTGCGTACATCGCAGAAGGTCTCGGTGCACAGTGGGGTCAGAGGAGGGGAACGGAGTGTACCAAGGGATGAGCAAACATACTCGACGCTTGGTGTTTAAAACCAGGCTTTAGGCCGGGCGCGGTGGCTCACGCCTGTAATCCTAGCACTCTGGGAGGCCGAGGTGGGTAGATAGCTTGAGGTCAGGAGTTCGAGACCAGACTGAGCAAGAGTGAGACCCCCGTCTCTACTAAAATTAGAAAGAAATTATCTGGACAACTAAAAATACATAGAAAAAAATTAGCTGGGCATAGTGGCGCATTCCTGTAATCCCAGCTACTCAGGAGGCTGAGGCAGGAGGATCGCTTAAGCCCAGGAGTTTGAGGTTGCTGTGAGTAGGCTGACGCCACGGCACTCACTCTAGCCTGGACAACAGAGCAAGACTCTGTCTCAAATAAATAAATAAATAAAACCAGGCTTTAGAGATAAGGGAAACATAACAAAGGTGATGGAGCAGGTCTGGTCTTCAGTCTATACTCTGACAAGCACTGCTCTAGCTTTTCCTGAAGCTCACCAAGTGCCCCACTATTCACCACTGCTCAGGAGTTCTGGGGAGTATACATGTATGAGAAGTAGGTTACATGGCCAGGTATTTAGGGAAAAAAGTATCTTCTCAATGAAATACATTGTTTTTTATAATGTGTTTGGACCAGCATTTTTTCTCATATTTTGAGAGAGAATGCAGAATTAAGTGCCTGGCATAAAAATAATCACCCAATAAATGATCACTGAATGAATGAATAAATATAATTTGCATTGCTCTTCACTAAAACCTTGCAATTTTCAAGCATTCAGAAACTCAACTTACTTCTTTTGCTCGTAATAGCCCCAAATATTCTGAAATAAACAAACAAGCAAAAGCAGAGCATGAAATGGAATACGTGCTGTACATGCATGGGTGTGCACACAAGTACACACATATGCACACGCACAGAGTTGCATCTGCCCCTGGACAATGGGGATGATCTCTTAGTGGTCCTCGTTGGAAAACTATTTGGAGTATTGGTTGTTACTACCCCTGGCCCACCACAATGATTATAATTGGCAGGTGATTCCAACATTGATCCTTCACCTGCCCTCTCCCCAATCCACCCACACCGTAACCAATGGTCTTCCTTGCACAAAAGATGCTTTAGTTCCCTCCCACTAACTAGATTTTATTGAAAATGTCTGGTTTAAGTGATCTAGGAGAATGGCTGTTTTTATATCTAGCAGAAAGGAAAAAATAAGCCATGGAAAATAGATAAGGAAATTTTATTCAGCTGTACCCTATCTGTTTTATTACCTGAAAAAAACATAATATATCTAATCTCTCTGCAACTGTTTCAAACCCTTAGACTTTATTACTTAAATGTTATCAGCTATAAGGTTACTTCTATGCATCACTGGATTGCACACACATACACACAGACACAAACACAAACTTAAACACATATTCCCAAGCACACTCATCAGAGAGTTTGACAAAGAGAACAACAGAAAATTTTTGTATCAATCTTTCCATTTGTTTTCCTGTGCTATTTCTTGTACCTCCATCTGATATTGCAGTCCTTGTTGTTTTTGAACTCAAAACTTTTCAGTTCTCACCTAGAAAGAACAGGTGCAAATGGCTTGTCCCTATTTCTTCAACTATTAATTCCTGACTTCAAAGTAATTGAAAACTCACATGGAACAATTAAAACAAAATACTAACTCTTGCATGAGGTAAGTTGTAATATAAAAGATAATGCAAGCAATTTCTGGGAAATGGTAAAGTTTATTTATACTTTATTAATTAGCCCACTATTTCAATATAGGTATACAGTTAACAGAAAAGTATTGGAAGTTCATGAACATTTCTTGAATTGTTTTCAAACTTCTTTTTAGTACTATAATCCCTTCAAACTTGTGTTGATCTTTATTTAACTCAGCCAGTTTCATCTTTTGCTACCAATGGAATAGTAATTAATGAATATCCATTGCATTCTTCAAACATTTATTGAACATGTACACTTTTGGCAGAGCATCTGCTCAAAAATAACCTTTCCTTATTCAGGAAGTTCATCTTCTTGACTGAGAGGCAAATAAAAAATACCTAATTATGAGAGAGCCCCCAAATATTATGAGTGTAGACCAAAGTTGAATGGATGCCTGGAGGAAGACTCATACACACTCAGGCTAAACCTTACACAAGAGCTGCCTGCAGCAGGACCTGGGAGAATGAGAAGAGGCTCACAGGATGCAAGGATGTTTGTGCCATGTGCCTTTGCAAAAACTCTTATCTGTAACGTATCACTGTTAAAAGTGGGGTCTTGAAGTCTCTAACTATTATTGTTGAATTGTCTATTTCTCTAATTCTGTCAGTTATCATTTCATATATTTGGGGGCTTTCTCATTAGGTACATGCATATTTATATTGTTGTCTCTTGAAAGATAGACATCTTTATCTTTATAAATATAATCCTCTCTAGTAATATTTTTTTGTCTTAAGGTCTATTTTTTTTGATATAAGTATATTCACTCCAATTCACCTTTGGTTACTGTTTGCATGAAATATCTTTTATGGTATGTTATGGTAGGCAGTATATATAGTTGGATCAAGTTTGGGATTTTTCTTTTCATTTTCTCCAAATTTTGTTATAAGCCACTCTGTCATTCTTTGCCTTTTAATTAGAGCAGTTAACGTATTTACATTTAATATAACTACTGATAAGGTAGGGTTTACATCTGCCATTTTGCTATTTTTTCCCTGTATGCTTTATATCTTTTTTTTGTTATTGTTCCTCTACTCTTACATAGCTGCTTTCTTTTGTGTTAAATATGTAAAATGGAAATAAAATTCTCAGGACCACCCCTCCAACTCCTAATCCAAAAGGAAAGGTAAAGGCCTCCGGCACCTGTGAAGGACTGGCCCCACAGACGATTCATTAAGGAAATTCCTTGCTGGCCTCCCATAAGCAAGGACATGCAAATTGTAACTTTATGTCTGCAGGCTAGTCTAGCTCCTAAAACTAAAGTCTGTTCAATTCCACACTAATAATGAATTACCAGTTTATCTCCCCAGGTGCAGAACAAAGACAAAACAGAATCAGACATTCTTCCACCTACCCAGGGACATCTACGTAATTGACGCTTCCTTCACTCCCTTTTTCTGCTCAAGCATTTGCTTTACCTTATGCAAAATATATATTTTCTTGGGTCTCACAAGAATGTAACCATTTTTTTTCTCACTCCCCTTTCCTGCCTTGTTTTTTTCTTTCTGTATGCCTTTACATGCTGAAAGGTCCATATTCCCCTTTGGGATAACAGCCTCAGTTTTGTCTGTGGTTTGTATTTTCCTGAGTGCATCCTCAAGTTTGACTCAATAAACCTCCATTGATTGAGATTTTTGCCTCAGTCACTTATTTTGGGTCAAAAATAATATTACCTATTGCATTATTTTAATTACCTTATTATTCTTTTACATTGTTTTTTTTGTCCGCTCAGTTTTCCTTAGTGCTTGCTCTGAGGAGTATAACTAGCATCTTAGTTCATAGCAATCTAGTTGACATTAATATCAACACAATTTTAATAGTGTACAAATTGTTTGCTCCTATCTAGTTTACGGTTCTTCTACCTTCTTTTGTACTTATTGTCACAAAATATAACTTATCCTCATTATTCATGGATTGGTATTTTAAATTTCCTTACTTGCTAAAATATGTTTGTGATCTCCAAAATGCTGCTAGTGGCAATTTCATGGTCATTTGCAAACATGCACATGATGGCAAAAATATTGAGTCACCCAACCTACACATTCCCAGCTGAGGTTGCACAAGACAATGCTCTGCACTCTTGTTTTAACTTTCCCACAGAGCTGACCAGAAGGTGGAAACCAGAGCACAGTGGGCAGTGTAGTACAGCGCAAGAAGCTCTAGCTCTAGAGCCAGCTGGGCGGCATTTGAATCCCAACTCTGGCAACTGTTAGTGGAGTGGCCTCAGGCAAGTCTTTTCATATTTCTAGTTTTTAAAATAAAGATAATAGAATCTACCATGATGAGTTGTTTTTAGGACTTATTATAATCTATGTGATATATGATAAAACTTACCCAAGGAGAAATGGTTTAGTATTAGTTAATCAGTGTTCACAATACTTTTATAGAACATCTATGGTGAATAACTAGGACTGACTATACATCTTTATACAATGCAAGTCAGTGTTCTCCAGAGAAATAGAAACAATAGGATATATTTATTTTAAGGGATTGGCTCATATAATTGTGGATATGGGCACATCTAAAATGTGCCCATAAGAAAAAAAAAAAAAAAGATTGCCCTAAAATCTGTAGGGCAAGCCAGCAGGCTGGAAACTCAAAAGGAGGTGATGTTTCATTTGAGTCCGAAATCTATAGGACGCACTAGCAGATTGGAAATAAAGACAGTATTTGTATGTAACATTCTTGAGGAGGAATTTCTTCTTCTATGGGATACCTCAGCTTTTGCTTTTAAGTCCTTCTAATTGATTGAATGAAGCCAATTTGCATTATAGAAGGTAATTTCCTTTACTTAAAGTCAATTGACTGTGGATGGGAATCACATATACAAAATATTTTCACAGCAACATCTAGACTAGTGTTTGACCAAACAACTGGGTCCCATGGCTTAGCCTAGTGGACACAATTTAACTATCATGATTTATAATTATTGCTTAATAGAGTTTTATTTTAGAACAGGTAAGATAAAAATGGTAAACAAAAATATATTCATATTGTCTTATAAATTTACCAATGTCGTTACCTTTTCTACTTTTCTTTATTTTGTCACATCATTTTAAGCACTGTCTAATGTCTGTTCATTTCTTCCTGCAGGATTCCCTTTGGTATTTCTTGTAGGAAGTTTTGCCAGTGACAAATTTTCTCATATTTTTTATTATCTAAAAATACTTTAATTTCTCCATCATTTTTAAAATAGAATTTTGATGGATCTAGGAATTTTTGTTGACTTTTTTCCTAACACTTTGAATATTAATGCTATTCTACTGCTTTCTGGTCTCCGCTGGTTTCCAATGAGCATCTGCTGATCTCACTGAAGACCCTGTGTATGGAGAACCATTTCTCTCCTGCTCCGCCCAGATTGTCTTTGGCTCTGCGTTTTCCATGGTTCCATTACTGTACGTCTAGGCATGGATCTCTGATTTGCCCTACTTGGTCTGCGTTGTGCTTCTCAGATGTGTAGATTAATGCTTTTCTTCATATTTGGGAAGTTTTCTGCAGTGATTTCTTCAAATATTTTTTCTACCCCTATCTCCCTATCTCCTCTCTATCAGGAAATCTCATTATATTCATGTTGGCAAACTTGGAGGTCCCACAAATTTTTGAAGTTCTGTTCATTTTTCTTCATGCCCCACCCCCAGACAGGATAACCTCAGTTAACTTATCTGTTTGCTGATTCATTTTTCTGCCTGCTCAAATCCGCTGTTGGGCTCCTCTAGCAAAATTTTCATTTCATTTGTTGTAGCTTTCAACACCAGGATTTACATTTGGTTTGCTTTTATCATTTCTATCTCTCTATTGATAGTCTTCAATTGTGAAGATGTCAGTTTTTAGACATAGATCCCTTCTATTTGCAGACATAGTTCCCTTTCTTTTTTGAATATATTTAAAATGGCTGATTAAAATATTTTTCTAATAATTCCAGGGCACAGACTTACCAGTGGATAGTTTCCTTTGGCAGTTTTTGTTCCTCTGCACAGGCCATACATTCTTGGTTTTCTCTTCTTTTTTTCCCCCCCATGCCTTGTAATTTATTGTTGTTGTGGTGGTGTTGGTGGTTGCAGAAAACAGGACATTTTAAATAACATAATGTGGCGACTTTGAAATAAAATTCTCTCCTTGCCTTAGGATGTGTTGTCCTATTTGCTGTAATGTTTTCATTATATGTTTAGTGACTTTTCCTGAACTAATTCTGTGAAGTCTGTATTCTTTGTTACGTGTGTATCATGAAGTCTCTGCATAGTGATTTTAGTGGCCAGCTGATGACTGGACACACATTGACTTTAATGCTTGGAATCAGTAAGTCTCCCAGTGTTTGTTGACGGGCTCTGTGTGTGTTGGGGCACTTTTCAAACACGGGGCCAGGCCGATCATTCATCCTTAGCCTTTACTTCCTGCTTGTTCGGAGCCCCAAGGTTAGCAGGAGCCTGAAGTATTCTAGCGTTTCCTGTCCCCGGTATTCATAACCAGGGCACGTGCATAGGCCTGGCTTTCTCCCCTAAGCATAGGCGTGGCTTTCTCCCCCAGCTTTTCCTTTTAAGCTTTTTGTGTAGCTTATTGTTAGCACAAAATGTTAAGCGCTGCCTAAGGCAGCTGTAATGTTAAACAATTGCCACTTAGTTTTTTTGAAAAAAAAGACTATTCACACCAGGGGAGCTCCAAGTTAGGATAAATAAAGATGGCTTGGGAGTGGGACCTTTCATGCAACTGCTAGACAGGACAAATAATGGCAATTCTATGGAAATGGGCTTTGAAGGAGGGCCACCCCATGCTGCCTCCTCCAGCCAAGCTTCTGGTTGTGACCATGCTTGTTGGCTGCTGATTTCTGAGGTTACCATGGAGCTGAAGATGTAGGATGGAAATAGCATAAGTTGACATGCCACAAGGTTCAGCGTTATTCCTGAAATTCACCCATTTTTCCTGAATAAACGCTCTAAGGATTGCTGCAAGCTGTTTGTTGATTTCCAGATTTCTGAAAAAAAAAATTATTCTGACAAATTTTACCCTTTGCTTTTATGGAGCAGAGGATTTTTGAAGGATCCTAGTTTGACAATTTTGCTGACAACCACTACCTGCTCCTGGTTCAGTATTTTAAAAAGAAATTATTTCTGTTAACTGTATACAGATTTTTAAAAAATGATTGAATAAACAGGGGTATCTGACATACCATTAAACTGAATTTTCTATTAATGTATTCATCAGTTCCTGATACTCACTTTGAACACTATGCTCCAGCCATATCAAGCCTCTTGCAGTTTTTCTACCATGCCATGAGCTCTGGAACTCGGAACACTTACAGTCTCAGCTCATATGTCCTGTGCTCTCTCTTACCTTCCACCTGTACATCTCCTGCTAGTCCATGAGGATTCTGATTAGATATCACCTCCTCTTTCATTAACCCTTCCCTAACCAGAAGGATTTAGGAGAGTATAGTTCCATAGCACCTGTTTACCTCTAATGCAGTACTTTCCAAATGCTAGTGTATTTGTGTGTCTCCCTAAGAACAAAGGAAATTCACTGAAAGATATTTTTTTTTCAATAGAAGAGTGGCATAAGCCTAGCACAATATATACATACTTATCATATATGTCTACACACACAAGAAAAACATACGTAGATTGAAAAATTTTGCTTAAATGCCTAGAATAGTTATCTTTGAATGGTGATTGTGATTCTTCTGCTTTATACTTTTCTATACTTTTAAAGTGTGCACCCATGGTTCTTAATATTTGACATTTTAAAGAGAGAGTTTGGAGGACCTGGTGTCTAAGTCATGAAACATTCATTTGTATCTGCTGCAAACTCATCCACCTTGTGAAAGAGCTTCTGCCAGGGGAGACAAATCGGACTCCATGGAGGGTCCACAGGACCCTGGCCGCACAGGCGGCCTGACTTGCTCTTATCTCAGACCATGGCAAAGAATGTTTTTAAGCTCTTCTTCCAGCACAACAAAATTAATTGCTATTAAAAAATTCCCTGGTGCTACTGTTAGGACTTACGACAGTTGTCAGTCCTGAGTCCAAACACCATGGCTCTTTAACCCTGCTGTCCATCATGAAAACAGCCCAACTTGCATTTCTGTGGGAGTGAGTGCCTTGGTCAGGATGCTTAACATCATTGGACCTCCACAGGTGCCTCTACGGCACGCTCTTCACTCGGCTGACCACCCAGCAGAGGCAAAACCATGTTATTTGCCCCATCATCTTCAGAATCTCAATCAAAACACATTCACACTTGCCTTACACACTATCAAGTCTCTAAATCTAAGGACACTAAATAAAATATATTTTGATACGGAGAGAGAATTTTCTGCATTTACTATATAAATGATAGTTATTGCCAGTCCCAGCATCTTCAGTCTCGAACAGTTCGTTGCCCTATATGGCCCTTTCTCCCCTTTCTCATCTAGAAATGGCCGGCACGTGCTCACTCCTGTGAGCATCAAGTGGCAGAGTCTGCACCATCCCTTTCGGGTGTGACAGGCAGGTGCACCGAAACTTCTGCCTAGAGTTTTGTGGTCTTAATTTCTTAACGTCTCTGGATTTTTGATGCCTGAATCCTCCTTCAATTCTGACTGAATTAGAATCAGTAAGATCTTTTCTGTTAAATTCTAGCATCTCCAGGCTCTGGCTCCAGTCTCATATATCCCACCCTATTTCTTATTTCCATCCTGTCATCCTATTCTGTTTCCAATTCTCTGTGACCAGATCTTAAATTGGGGGTTTCATAAGCACTGTCTGCTTAGAGCTCAATACAAATGCACCCACGGGCACTTATGGAAAATGTCTTTCTTGCCGTCCTGCTCTGCATTCTGAGGACGTGCCATGCTCCTCCTCTGTGATGACCCAGGCTCCCCGGCAACACCGACTCCCAGAGCCCTCCTTGTCAAGAATGCAGCAAGAAGCTCCGTCATCGAGCAGCATTTCTAGTACATGTCATCTGCAACACATCCTCTGTGAAAGATTCCAACTGTATCCTGTGATGAGAAAAGCAAAACCAAAAACAAATAAAATGAACCAAACTTCAAAGAGCAGCACATTCCCGGAGCTAATAGTCCAGCAAGGGAGATAGACACAAATATTACAACTCACAACATTAAATAGGCAACATAAAACAAGTACAAACTGAGTGTGGTTAGAGTTCAGATAAAAGAGACATATCTTTGGGCCAAAAAATATTTTGTTTAAGAAGGAATAAAGCACATAACACATTTTACAAATCATTCCATAAAATACTTTTCAGCACTTAAAAGAACTAACTGTGTCTGATACCTTTCCTTAAGTGGGGTAGTTACTTGATGGCAGACAACTCCAAGGGTCTCCTGGGACTAAAATGCAGTCCTTCCCCTTCCAATGGCCTTGCAGAAGGCTCCAGAGCACCTTGCTCTTCCTGGCTCTCTGTCTGCACCTCTCCTCTCCTGCCCTCTTCAGACCCGACGCTGAACACACAAAGAACCATGACTCCCCACCAAAGGCAACGTTCTCTCTCTCAACCGTGATTCTTTGGGCCCAGAGTGCTCTTCCCTGATCCTTCTTTGCTCACTTGTTCTTCAAAACTGAGCCCAAGCACACGTGGCAGATGGGAAGTGTTTCCCGGACACTCCTGCCAGGTATGGAAAGTGGCCCTCCTTTCTGCTCCTGGCACCCCCTTTGGCTGTTTCTGTTAATGTGATTACTCAATGTTGCACTCTTGTTTGTGTATCTGTCTCCACCATCAGGATGGGATCTCCTGGAGGACATACCTAAACTTCTGCCTCCATATCCCTGAACAGAGGCTAATTAAATGTCTGACAGGACACCAGACTAAGACTTCTTTCTGTGTGTTGTGGGAAGGCACACACACACATGCACACACACGCACAAACTCATCAGTGCCAGGCTGGGATGAATAATTTACAGTTAAGTAAAATTGCCCATGTGATGCTACCACACCAGAGCTTTTCTTCTCCCCTGAAGATCAGTTTAATCCCTAACTCAGTTTACTTTTTAAACCCCCTAGCCTAGTGCCTTGTCCTCTTGGTTTCCTTTGTGCAAATTGCCAGTCTTGAAGGAATGTGCAAGAATGAAAGACGGCTGTTCAGAAAAGCTACTGCAGTTTAAATGCATCTTAAATGGTGGGGCTGTGATGGATTCACTTCGCCTGCTTGTCCTTGAGAAGCAGCAGGGGCACAAGGTGGGTAATAACTGCCCTGCCTCGCTTGAAGGCATGGCACTTGGCTTACAGGACATTGATTCATTTGGATCTGCGTCTATTGCAGCCCCAGGGCATTCCCCACTGTTGAAATTGACACAGAACAGGAAGAGATAAATGTGCAAAGCCCGGGGCTTTGGGGAGCCCTGAGGCTGATATTGACAGAGGCCATAGCTTTGGCACTTTGCCTCCTGTGGCTTTTCTCCATCACAGGGAAGGCAGGCGGGTCCAACTAGGAGTGAAACTATTCCCACAACCAACACATTGGAAGACATCTTTGCACCACTTCAGAGGGAAAAGAAACATTAGAGAGCTCCCAGAACTAACAGATGGGAACTAGAGCTCAAATGAGCACTCAAGTGCTCACGTCCTTGAGTCCTGAGCTCAGTGTTCCTTCAGCATAAGAAAGTTCAGTCCACTTACTTCCTAACTCTTGTCTAATCCTTGTGCCTGGATAAAAACTCACTCAAAGTTCAGTAAGAACAAGAACTAAGAAGATACTTTCCTGTTCCTGTGCTAAACAATTCTGGGATGTGGAACATTTTTCCTGCTTGTATGATAATTAATAGCCAGATGAGGCAAAAATCACTTATTCCTACCACGAAATACTTACCTGGAAAATAAAGCTGTGGTTCCACTGACTTAGTTTACTCATTAAGATTAGCACCCTGCCGGTCAGTACTGACCTGGACACCTTTCCTCAGGCTGTGTAGCTCTGCCTGGTCCCACCCAGATGCCCACCTTGCAAGGCCTGCCGGAAAACCACGCATGCCAGTCTCTAAACCCTGCTGGTGTACTTTCCCCTCTCTGGGAGATGCTACCGAGACTGTGACCAGGTCGTGTCCGCCCTCAAGGGCAGAAATCTAATTGCCTTTGTTCAGCTTTGGGGAGTTGAGAAGCCAACATTAACAATGCGTTTTTTTCTCTAAACTCAAACATTTTTTCGTATTGTTCTCTCAGTCCCCTGCCACAGCGGGGAACAGCCCGGCCCCACACGCCTGCGCACGTTGCTCTGCCGAACGCTTCCTCCCTCTCCTCTTCCAGCCTTCCTAGGTGCTCCTTCTTCCCTCTTCGCTCAGCCCTTTCTTTCTCCTCCGATCTCCTCGCTGCAAGCTTGCTCACGGCGGCTGTTTGCACAGCTGTTTGCACCCCTCCTCTTAGTCAGGTCCTCTTCACACTTTTTCCTCAATGATGACGCTCATTCCGTGTGTGCGTGTGTGCGTGTGTGTGTGTGTGTGTGTACGTACACATGTACAACACACACCATGCATGGATATGTGCATATATGTATGTCTGCACATATACATGTATGTATATATTTGTACTCTTCCTCTGGCCTCTCACTTTTAATCTTGCTGTCTCCTACGCCCCTACACAAATTCTATAGTCCAGACAAGCCAAAGACTCCCTGTGGGAGGCGCCTGGAGGCCTTTTGTCGCTGTTCCTGCTGTTGCCACGTGCAGACCACTCCCCTCCACCCCACACTCCGGGGCCAGAGCCCACCCAGACCTCTTCTCAGGTATCGCCTGACAGAAACATGGCGGTCTTAAGCTCTCTTTTTAAAAGATTGGATTTTTATCATCTTTTATCCCAAATAATTTATTTATACACTTCTGAGTAAAAACAAAAACAAGAGGCTGTTGACTATAAAGCCACACATGCACATAGTAAACAGAGGGCAGAGTGGCGGAGCTCTAGCTAACGTTTGCCATCTTGTGGGGAGGGTCAAGAGTTGAGTTTTGTGGAGTCAATTCAGTAGAGCTCGCTGGCCGGGAGTGTTGGGAAGCTGCTTGCTGTGCCTGCCTGCGACCTGGCCGGTTGTTGCAAATAAGCTGAATTATCTACGCCTGACTTGTTAGACCTGGCGATTATCTCTTCCTTAGGAGAAACCAGCTAGAACAGGCAGATCCCTGCGGCGTGGCCTGGGCTGCGGTGTGTGTGACGTCCACCGCGCCAGTGGCCCCTACCAGGCCTTTCCTGCTCCCAGGGAGGAAGAGTCCTGCCCAAACGAGTCAGGCCAGGAAGGCAGGGAGGCTGCCAGAGTCACAGCTCTGTTGGCTACTGCACATTTCAGTGGGCTTCGGGCCACCCAGAGGTCTTTGTGCTGAAGTTCCAGCACAGTGTCTGCCATGATGCTCAGAAAGTGTTTACTGAGTAACAACAAATCCCAGAAACCGTTTTAGGTTACAACACTTGAGAGCACAGATATCAGGCTTATGTGTTTTTCTTGTATATTGTCACAGAAAATTAACTGCTTACTAAAAGTTTCACGATGATGGTGAGGCTAAACATCTATTACCATAGGAGCTTTACTCCTGTGTGGTCTTTCACTATAACTTACAGTAAGGCTGTGACATTTTATAATTGTTGGAGACAGGTTTTGCATATCAACCAAAAGCGCAGTTATTCATTAATAATTTATTAGCACAAGCTTCACCCTGATATAATAAATAAATTATTAATTGATACTCTTAAGGAAAATAGTTCTGAACAGAAGTTGCTTTAGTTTTCCTTTCCTGCTGGGTGTTTGGGTTATCACAATATTTGCAGAAGAAACAGATGTCACAAATTTAGTTATATAAACAAGTCTAAGTGCTCCTTTTCAAGATCCATCGTGTTATTTAAAAATATATCAAAATTAGTACATCCAGTGACAAATCAGTTTAAAAGATTTGCCAAAGGGGCATTCCTGGCCTTTAGAATAACAAATGTGTCAGGCAAAGGCTAGTTGGACTAAACAATTCTTATTTAATCTGGTCTTTTAATGAAGGAAACAAATATGGAGGACTTCCTAAACTCAAATAGAGTTATGATTTTGTAATTTATCTGACTTTTTTCCCTATGTCAGAGTGGAGTAATGCTCTTTCCGGAATGGGGGTCAGGGGAGACTTTCCCTTCCCCCAGTCGATGAAAGATCAACTCACAATAAAGTAAATTGATACAAGAAAGAAGTTTATTTAACGTCCACATGGGGAGAATCACAGAGTGATTACCCGATATTCCAGTGTGGTCCAGGAATTTATATATCCTTCTTTCAGTGGGGAGGTGGAGACAAGGCATATAGGTAATTCTGTGTAGGTGCAATAAATGGTTGCTAGGGAGGATGAATAGATACTTGGGAGAATGAATGGAGGGGGAACACAGATTGACTTGTAAATTAACCTGAGAGGTATTATATTGAAAATGATTTGGGTCAGGTCTGGTTGCATCTTGATCTTCTTTCCTGCAATATATTCAGATAATAGGGAGGAGAAGGAAAGTCAGTTGTTCTTTTTGATGGGTTCATCTGGTTTATGCAGATAGAGGGAAAGCTCCTTCCAAAATCTGATGATTTTCAAGGGCCTTTAATTCAAACTACTCTTTATAACAAGAAGTCATATTTTGGGGTGAAATTTCCTGAGTTCATTTACCAGTTTTCCTAGTTTGTGCAATATATTGAGATAAGCCTTTGTTTTGTTAGTTTGACACTATTTGTTTTGTTTTGTTCTCAATGGACATAGATACTACATTGCTTCCTGGTGTACAAGTGAGTATTTCTTGCATGCATAGACTGCACAGTGACCAAGCCAGGGTCTTTGAGGTTTTCTTCACCTTGAGTATTTATCTTTTTTATGTGTTGGAAACATTTTAAGCCCTTCAAGCTACTTTGAAATATATTATATAATACATTGTTGCTAACTGTAGTCACCCTAGGAAGAAACGTAAAGGGGAGCACAGTGGTACAGACACCTCTGGCCTGGCTTAGTGCAGGCAGTTTTCCATCCATCCCCTTATTTTCAGGGACCCTCCTTGTTCTTGCCTTGGGACCCTCCAGTTGCATCCCGGTGGTTCTGCACAGAGGGGTGCCCCTCCCCCACATCCCTTATTCTGAGCTAGGACTTCTTCACCCTAAGTGCTTCTCCTTACCCCTTAAAAGCTTTTGATTTTTGCAGGGCTTTTCCCATTCTTTTTACTGTTACATGTTTTTCCTTATCCTTCCTTATTATCATTTAACTGGGAACTCAGGCAAGAGAAAAATAGAAAAAAATAACAACAGATACACACACACACACACACACACATACACACGTGTGTGTTCAAAAAAACACCTTGATCTGGAGACCTAATTATATTTTATAAATAATTTATTTACCTTATTTAATAATGCAATTTGACTGGCCAATACTAATAATTATAGTTTGATGAAGAGATGGGAATTCAAGCTACACAATTAATTATTCTAGGTGTTTAGGGTTAAAACTTCTGGGACATGCACTAATATCAGCTTCATATAAAATCAAACATTCAGATACTTAAAGTCTGTGTAATACATAAAGTCTGTGAAATATATTAAAATATGGATATATAATAAGATAGTAAAATTTTGCCTGAAATTCAATATAATTTTGTAAAAAAATTATAGGCTATCACCATAACGTTCCAATCAAGTTGTATGTGTATACATGCACATACACACAAAATTTGGAATTATGTGTTGTGTTAAACCCTCAGCTACTCTCTAAGTATCTTTTCATCAGAATAACTAAAGTAAGTGGGCCAAAAAATATTTCATTTTGTAATAAATATTGATCTAATTTTAATATTAGTGGATGACTGGTTAAATGGAAGTGTTAGTGTCGACCCTACTAATTTCTCCATAGTCACTGTGAGCACCCTAACTGCATATAGTCAGCTCCCTTGGAGGTCCA
Source organism: Lemur catta (assembly GCF_020740605.2). NCBI lineage: Eukaryota > Metazoa > Chordata > Mammalia > Primates > Lemuridae > Lemur > Lemur catta. Next base: position 98,239,820 of record NC_059135.1, read on the forward strand.
CTTGTTCTAGAGCAGCAACAGGTACAGGCTAAAGAAGAGAACTAAAGTCTAAGGAAGCATTTAGTCATGGCATATGCACACTGAATTAGATGCAGAATGAAGCAGAATGAAGAACACATTCGAAGCTACCACACGTCAGTTTCGCTGAGGGAAGGAACCCAGGAGCAGCTGAGAAGTTTATGGGCAGGAAAAGATGGACCCCACACTCAGGAGGCAGGTAGAACCAGGCCAGCTCAGAAGAGAACTAAAATAGTGTTGATCACCAGACCATGCCTGCAAGCTCTACCTCAGATTCCTGATGCCGCATTTAGCAAGGATGTGGGAGGGAACATGGCGATTGGTGTCAGAGAGGAGCCTAACACTGTTCCCTAGCACCAGGCATGAGGCAAGTCTCAGTTTCCTCCCATCAGTCCAAATAGAAGACATCAATTTTGTTCATAGAAAACGTTGCCCGTTAATATTTCCTATTTACAAATGATGCTATGTAGCCATCCTACAGAATTTCTATGGGCTGACTTTCTAAATTCTGAAACTGGAACCTGAGAACACAGAACATCCCCATGGAACCTGGTGCGCAGCCAAGCTCTCAGGACCAGAAAGCATCTGTCGTGATGTGGGAACATAAGGAAAAGCTAACCGAGTAAGAGGTTCAGAATAAGTTGAAGTATGTAAATCAGTAGTGACTAGAAGTCTACAACTACTCCCAGTTCTCTTTATGAAGCTCCAAATCAGAGAAATATTATAGAGTTTTAATGATCATGCCTTGATTTTCTTCTTCAAACAGAAGAGGCAGTAAGTCTTGTGGAATTTGCATTTTAAGCATGCAAGGTCAATAGGAACTAAGGCCAGGGCTTCATCCACCATTTTTTGATGTCTCTGAAGAGGTCATCACACTTTCTCCTCACCTCCCAATACGTCCTAAATGCTGGAAGTTTCTACACCACCTCATGGAACTCCATAGAACCCCGTACAACGTCCCGTAAAATGGAGACAATTGCCTCCCTTTTCAGAGAAGAGCTTTTGTGTTTTGGGAGAAACTCATGCTTTCATTCCTGAAAGAAATATTTCATTCTTGTTTTAGTGGAGCAATAATGCCTCTGTTTGATTATTAAACATTATAGATTTTAGTATCTAAATTTTAGAGATGAAATTAAGGAGGAAGTACTGAAATGTTACATGATGTAAAAGGAGTTTCTATCTTTTAGGAGGGATAAAGAAATGTGATCAAAAAGGAAAATCTAGCAGAATAGAGACTGGATAAAGCAAATTAAATCAAAGAATATGATGGTACTGGGATGGCTGAAATACATTTTAAGAATTAAGGTGGGAAGTTAATTGGATGTTTCCTGAATTTCTAAAATATAATTTTTTTCTTTTTTTTCCTTTAAATATCTCATTTTTATTCATACATTTGTTTAAATGTATTATCTTAGGTAAATCATTAAAGAAACCTTAGTGTGGCTATGAGATTTCATGTAGGGACATAGAGATTCTAAAATATGGAAAAGATGAGAAAACCAACCCTGGAACTGAAAAATAGTTTGAAGTGGGACATGGACTTCCCCAGACTGTGGGGTGGGGGTGGGGGGTGAAAAAGCAGTGTTTAAAGGTAGCACTCAGATCATCTTTCCCTACTGCTGAAATTCTCGGGCCTCCCTTTGGACTTAGAATGAAACTCTCATGTCTTACTATGCCCTGTAAATCCCTAAACCCCTATAGACATGACAGCTTCCAATCTTTCTCTATTTAAATTTCATTTTCATCATTTAGGTGTCAGCTCAGCTCCCCTGTGAAGCCTTTTTATAAATCTCATCTAAAATAATTCTCCACATTCTCTATTAAATCACCCTGTTTTAATTCTGTATGTTTCTCTTTGCTCCCCCTAAAATGATGCTGTTTTTATGTATGTTTATTTTCTACTTCCTTCACTGACATGGGCATTCTGCAAGAACAAATATTAAGTCACTTGTCTGTTTCTGTCTTCAATGCCTAGAACTCTAGTTAGCACATAGTAGGAACAACAAATAAGTATTTTTGGAATGAATGATTTTTTTACTTAGCTCACAATGAACAGGGATGCTTCATCTGAAATGCATTGTTTATCCTTAATACTCATTTTGACATATCTGCTGACATTTCATGGGTTGTGTAGTCTGTGTAGTCTACAATAGAAATAACAGATAAGATCTGTGAACTCAACAAGGCCATGAGGAAGCCAGAGATGGCTGAGACATGTTAAAAAGAACAGCGAAACTTTTTGTGCCTATTGATATGATACAAGGATATAGCACCAAATATGGAGAATTCCTTAAAAAAAAAAGAATTCGAACCTTAACTGAATTTAATCAAGCCCTAGATCTAACTACCAGTTTATAGGCAATATGGGGATAGAGGAAAATGCTAAACAACACCACAAGGACATACTCAGCCAAATCTAGACCACTGTGGGAAAAAACATAGAATATTAATAACAACAGAAAAGGTATGAAGTGAAAAGAGAAGGGCGAAGAAAGGAATTAGAAGCACATTAACAAACATTGCAGTATGTCAATTTCTTTGAATACTAATTCAATCAAAACAGCTATAAAAAGATATTGGAGACAGTCAGTGAAAACTGAACACAAACTGGGCATTAGATAATATTAAAGAATTTTTAATAATTGTTGAGTTTTCTAACAGTATTGTGATTAAGATTTTTTCAAGTCCGTATCTGTCCTGTTACAGATACACAGTAAAGTATTTACAGATAAAATGGTATGTCGAGATTTTGCTTTAAACTCTAGCCCAAGGGGAAAAAAAAAAAGAAGTAAGGAAAGCTAGATGAAAAACCTCAACAACTGCCTGTTAACAGTTGTTGAAGCTGGATGTCAGGTACACTGGGGTTATAAATAAGATTTTCTGTACTTTGTGAATGTTTAAAAAACTATAATAAAGTTTTTAAAAATTAAAAAAGCAATGAATAAAAATATTGACTGTTTAACCTAAAAAAAAAAAGAAAGAAAGAAATGGGGACTTGACCTGATATTTCATGACAATGCAGAAAATTGGTTAATATGCAAGAAGATACAGAACTTTTAAGAAAAGAGGAGAATCAGTGTTTTTGTGATAGGACTTTTTAAAAAGTAACATAATAAGAACTTTTGGCCAGTATATTAAGCTTTGTGAGAAATCACACTACTTTGATAACTTTTAAAATATATTACAACTGACACCATTTTGCTATTTAGCATTTCATATTATTTTCACTTACTATTAATAAAAACAAAAGAAATAGGATTTTAGAAAAATGAAGAAACTCACACATCACAGAACTCACAGAACTCACGTATTCATTTCATGACTGAGGAAAATAAAGTCTAAATGATTAATGATTGGCCACAGTGGTAGAGTTTAATCTGGATGTGACATCACCTAAAGGATGGATCCATGATTTTCTGACTAAATAAAGCCTTAAGGATGTTCCAGAACCTGAGCTCTGCAGTTCTGGGGCCCCTATATTCTCCTTTAAAAAAATTCAATAACTTCCTGTTTTGTGTGCCTATTTGTATTTGAGGAATCCAGAACCTCAATTTGGAGAGGTAGCTGCAGGTTTTGAGGTGGGAATGGACAGGGAAACATAATTTGGAGGGAGAGGGTCTAGGAGGAAAATATTTATGTATATATGTGTATATGTGTGTATCTATCTATTTATTATTGGTTAGGTTGTTGAAACATCTTCACAATATATTTTTTGAAATCAGAGGCAGCAGGACTAGTTTCTTGCTGACGAGGATGAGATAGAAGCTTCCATGTCAGCATTTCTTCGTTAAAGGACATGGGCTGATTGCCTGGGTTTGATTCCCAGATCCTCCACTTCGTTTCTTTGCTGAAACATGATTTCACCTCTTTTGGTTTCAGTTTCTTCCTTTGTGTGGTGTACACAATAATACTGCTTCCCTCACAGGGTTACTGGGAGGATTACATGTATTAACACATGATAAGTGCTTAGCACAGTGTCTGAAGAAAGCGTTGCTCAGTCTAGTGCAAAGTGATGGCTGGTGTGGGTGGTGCACACGCCTTCCCTGGGATGCCGCCTGCATCTGTTCTCCTACCCATGCCCCTAACCTCTCATGTTCCATCCTAGTCTCGGAATGAACCTACTGAGAAATTTGTGCTACAAAATAAATACTGTAAGGGCAAAGGACTGGCTTTTGAGTGATAAACTTCAGTGTGACTAACAGACTAAGGAGAGGCAGTGGATGTGTGCACATGTGTGTGTATTTCCTTTTAGAATGGTAGGACTTATCTTCCATCTACTACTCAAATTCTACCAATGTCTTCTACTTGCAAGTTTATTTTTGTTTTTTCCACTGAAAAATATCAATAATATGTGTGTTTATCAACCAAAAGGAAAACAACAAATTCTTATTTTCAGTTCTTTGTAATCCATAGAAGGAAAAAAAAAAAAAAAAAAAGGAACCAAAAGAAAAGGTCTTATTAAAGACAATGAGAGTGGCAATTGTTTTAACTTCCAGATATCTACTTGTATCCATAAATTCAGAGCTCTATTCTTCATTAATTCAACATAGGTGCATTAATAGTGCAATGTGTCTGGTTCTATTCTAGGCCAAGAGGATGAAGACAAAGAGAGAGTCTTCTCTACAAAGATCTTCCACATTTGTATACAAACCACTAAATCTATTGATCTTTGTGACGGAGGAAGCTTCCCCTTCTGGGAAGGCAAGAGATAGCTCAAGAAATTGAGTTTAGATTCGGTTGAGACACAGACGAAATGCCTCCCGGACTAACATACATTGGCATCGATCTCCGGCGGAGCTTTATTCACCTTGTGGTTTTGATCACATATTCGAAGAGAGGATATAACTATTCCTCACCTGCACCACGGGGCACCAGGGATTTGCAATCACTCTCTTTGGATGCTCTGGTTCTTCATCTCATCTTCTGTGTGCCACGTGCTTGGTATTTTTTCACCTCTTCTCAGTGTGTACATCATGTCTTCCTGGCCTGGTCATGCAGAGGGTTGAGGTCAAGGGTGATGACCCAAATTCTAGGTTATTCTTGTGCTGCAGATGTAATTCGTGTTGCTGCCCCTAGGTCTGGCAGGATTCCTTTTAAAAGTCAAAGAACTGATTCACATATAGGTTTAACCAGGAGCAATACTGGTATTTTTCAGACAAAAAAGAAATGGCGCCCATTGCTTTGAAACTGTGCTTTGTGGGGTGTGGGTGGGGGATGTTGTTAACTCCTGAGGAAGGATTAAATTGAAGGTTGCTTCCCATTATATTGCTTTTATTCCAGTCCTGTTGGCCATGTTATCCCTCAGTTTCACACCTTCATTTATTCATTGATTCGTTCAACAGATATTGGGGAGTGAGTCACATATACAAAATAGTGCAATGCAAATGCAGTGAGCCAAGCACAGGAAGAACATTGTGAACAAGAGGCAATTGTGATACAAAGGAAAAAAAAAGTGTAATAGCCTGGGGAATCAAGGAAAGCTTCCCCAAGGAAAAGTTTTAAGGAAAATTAGAAATACTACAGTATTACAATGATACTGGGTCTAATCTGGACTCTCTGCTATAAGAAGTAGCAGGCACCTTCACAAGAAGCAGGAAAAGCCCTATCAGGTTGTCTGGTTTGGACAGAAACAAAAGATGCTACCGCTGTGGGCAAGGAAGAAAATAGCACATGCTTATCATAGATAAGAGAGTCAGCTGTGGGCAACAGCCTTGCAGTTTCCTGGAATGATTTGAGTGGAATGAGAGAAGACACAGAAGAGGATGACATGAGATAAAGGGTGCTTTGGGACAGTTACTGTGACCCTTTATGCAGCCACAACACGATGATCTCTGATGAGACGGATGCAGGTCCCCTAAGATGCGGCAGCAGAGGCCCGGGCAGCTGAAATGATCCGCCCGTGGTCTGGGAGTGTGTGCTAGAGCTGTAAATAGGTCTCAGAATTTTCAGCCTCCAAATCCATTTTGGTTTTCTGCTTTGTTTAGAGTCCCACAGTGATTTCTTTTGGGCTCCACATTGCCAAAAGAATTGTGATTTATACCACTGTCCTTTCATTGGATACTTCCAAACCCAATCTGTTATTTAGGTTTGCTCTTCCTTTGTAAATAAGATTTTTTTTGTTCTGACTGAAGCCAAAACATGTTCTTTTAGATAGTGTTTCACACTAAAACTATATGAGATATTACATTCTTGTGTGTTGATATTTTAACCTTATTCCTATGTGTTATACTTTTCATTTATGAAGCAATCTCAATGAGAAAAAGGAATGAAGATTCCTCTGGGCAATAAATTATTGTCAAGATAAGGCAATATAACTTTATCTCACCTAGCTGCTCACGCAGAGTAATGAAAGAGGACTCCATCCGGCCTCTCACTTTTAATGTTTAATTAAGTTTGAATTAACTTTCAATTCTCCTCCCTATCATATATTTACTAAGAGCAAAAACGTCCCATAGCTTTCCCTCTTCTACAAATCAATATTTTCTAAACTAACTACATTCCTCCCCTTACAAATGCTATCAAATTTCTTATCCCTTTAGTGAATTTTTTGTTTTCAAATTTTCAGGAACACGCATACACTGGAAGATTTTCTAAGACCTTTTGCCCAAGGGCAAACTTTACTTTCAAATTGGATCAAGTTGAGAAGCACATGAAGGGTTGTCACTAGGCATGTAGAAGGGGAAAAATAAGTGCAAAAGTAGGATTGTTTTCTTTCCATCTCTGCCCGTCTACCCTGGGATATGTTGTGTGAACTTGTTCATTTGCTCAGGACAAAAGGTCTGCCCTCATCACCATCAATAGCATAAGTCATATCAGGGGATAGAAAGTCACCTGCTCACGAGTATCTGCTGCATGTCTTTCCTGTAGTTGAAATTTGTCAGTTCAGGAGTTGGACAAATAACAGCTGCAGAAACACAGCACACACATAAGCAAGGTTGGAATGCCTCAGAGTAGAGCAAGGAAGATCTATGGTTTTCATATTAATAAATTCTCCCAATATGGACTTACTTCTTCCTTTCCTTCTTTCTTTCTAATTAAACTCAAATTCTTGGAGGAACTTACAAATTCTGATGAAGATGTCAGAGAAAAATCATAATTGAAAAATCATTTAAGGAGAGCAAATAAATCAACAATCTATAATTCTTAGACATGTCACCATTCTAGAGATAAAAGTGTTAATACAAAGATGTTGAACGCAATGAGGTTTTTACACATGTATCCACAGGCTATCCTGACATCTAGAGAGGTGAGCAATTTGGTCAGTTAAAGAGACTGATCTGTCAATGTATCTGAATATCTCTATCTATATGCACACACAGTTGACCTTTGAACAGTGCAAGTTTGAACTGCATGGGTCCACTGATACATGGATTTCTTCCACTTTTGCCACCCGTGAGAGAGCAAGACCAATCCCTACTCTTTCTCTTCCTCTTCCTCCTCAGCCTAAAAAATGTGAACATAATGAGGATAAAGGCCTTTATGATGATCCATTTCCACTTAACAGATAGCAAATACATTTTCTCTTCCTTATGGTTTTCTTAATAACATTTTCTTTCCTGTAGCTTACTTTATTCTAATAAATACATAATACATACAAACATATAAAATATGTGTCAATCGACTGATTATGTTATCAGTAAACCTTCTGGTCAACAGTAGGATATTAGTTAAGTTTTCTGGAAGTCAAATGTTACATGTAGAATTTTGACTGTTCAGGGGATGATCAACATGCCATTCTGAATTTTTCCAGGCTAGGAAACTTTGAGTTAATCTATGGGAAAATTAAGAAGTCAGAAAGTACAAGAAAAACTGAGCTTAAGGCTCCCAATTTGTTAAATGGTGATAGCAATATCTCCTTTCCCACCTCAAAGAGTTCTTGTACTGATCAATCAGGATTGTATTTGTTAAACTAAAAATGCAGCATATTATCCACGTTGTAAGACATTAGCTATCAGTTAGTGTAGAGAAGAAGCAGTGCCGATCTAAAAAAGAGCCCACAGAACCTATGGCCTTTAATACCTGAGTAGGACATAGAGTTCTGGAAAGAAAGGATAAATCTGAAATTTCCAAGACCAAATGGTAGGTTACTGGTTGCATTTTCCAGGATTGGGAATTGAGGAGGAAGCAAGTGAATAGTTTCATAGGGGCTATACTGAGCTTGAGGTACTGGGGACAAGTGGAAATATCCAACAGAAAAATGCAAATCAGAGTCTAGTGCTTACAGGACATGTTACACCAGGAGCAAAAATACGGGAGTTGTGATTTTCAACATGATAGTGCAGTGATTACATTTATGAAATGAATGACGGAGAAAATGTGTAGCATTGGCTCCCCATGTTGGATGCACAACTGAATGACCTACAGGATTATTTAAATTTCAGAAACCTCAGTATTTATTTGTTTTCTGTGCAATATTTCTCCCAATACCATGGAAAAATTTTCCATTTAATTACCTTAAGAAAAAATATTTGAGACAGAAATCAGAAAAGGGAAGCCTGGTGTCCCCAGCTTGTAAGTTTCTCTTCCCAGGGAAGAGAAATTCACTAGGACACCAGGTGGGTGAGAGCACCTCCACCCGTCTCCACTGCGTCCGGCTCTCCGGGCTTGAGAAGCAAACGCACAGGGACAGCTGCGACTGGCAATGGCTATGCAGGTAGAGAGGGCCTTCTAGGAGCTTTTTACCACCCCCTGTGCTGTTGGGCCTAAGAATACTGAGTCATAGAAATGCCCCCTGTATTTCTGGAGACAAGATTTGATTTCAGAAGTCACATAAGGCTTTGCCTTAAAGAAAAAAGAAATGTGTTAGTTCAAAAGCTGCCTCGTCTCAAGAGGGTATCTCCTTGGTCAGTAATAGCTGCACTTCAAAGAGACAGCTGTAAACTGGGCCTATGGTTCTCACCTGTTTTGAAAGACAAGGCAGGCCTCTTCCTAGAGCCATGGGTTGCCAGAGCTGGCAAGGACCCCCGGAGATGAGAGCTGATCAGAGAGATATGCTAACGCCCAAGCCAGGCCCAGAAGGAGCCATGCGGTTAAAGTAATTAACACAAAGCACAGCTCATGTTGACTTCTGAAATCATCTCTGTCTCCAAGAACACAATCACCAGAGCCAAGATGTCTCTGTTTTTTGCTAAAGTAATAGCCTTATCAGAAAACTTAGAAGTTTGCCCCAAGAAGATTTTACAACTCATTGTTCCCCTAGTTAGAGTTAGTTGAAGGATCTGTAGTAGCCTTTTAGAAGACTTTGACCCTAAAGCAAACTGCCTGTTAGTATGTGAATCCCGTTGCCCTTGGCAACGGGAGCTTGTATCTACCCTATATAATACCTGTGTGGATATTCAGTTTGGAGATATTTCTAGCGGGAGGAAATATCCCCATCCGGATACCCTGCTTTTATCTATTTTCATAAACCTTTACTTTATAAACTATATCTTTGGCTCTGTGTATTATTATTCTTATTTCTGTTTCCTACTATTTTTTCATCCTTTGCGATGACCCCTGCCTGAGAGACGTGATCGGAAGAGAAAACCTCTTTGCTGGGAGCGTAGCTAACGCCCTGCAAACTGGCGTGGTCAACTTAGAGACCTGATCCGAAGAAAGAGAAAAAAACCCCTTTGCGGGGAGCGTAGCTAACTCCCCGCACTGTGCCATGCAGGTAGGATCGCAAGTCCACGCACCCAGCAGTGTGCAAGTTTCTAAGAGCCTGCAGGGAGGAGGGCACTTGCGGGCTTAATCAGAGACGATGCAGTGTCCATTTCAAGGACTGACTACTGAGCCCGGACGGGCTGGCCCATAGTCTAGTGGATGTCAGCACAGTTCTAGGTAAACCTTTAAAGCCTGAATGAAATCTCAGAGTAAAAACTGTCCCCTCAACACAATGGAAAAGCGGATCAACTTTGAAACTTTATTCATGTATTTAGAAATTAAGGTGGTGATGTTGCTTTCACTCACACTTTTATGGTGTGAGATTCTTACACTAGATTAAATCAGTCAGAATTTATACAAACAGGGGCCAGCATTCCTGATTAAAATAGAAAAAAGAACTTACAAACTGTAATGGTGATTCTGATACACAGGGTTATCAAGAAAGAACCTTGATAACGACTTACACTTAAAATGAGGGGGAGAGCACAACATGAAATAAAGCATAACTTGTTTTATTGTGCTCTGCTTTACTGTGCTTAGCAAATATTGAATTTTCTGCAAACTGAAGGTTTGTGGCAATCTGGCTTTGAACAAGTCTATTGGTGCCATTTTTCCAGCAGCATGTGCTCATTTCATGTCTTTGGGTCACATTTTGGGAATTATTGCACTAATTCAAACCTTTTCATTATACTGTATCAGTTACAATGATCTGTGATCAGTGATCCTTGATGTTACAATTGTGTCTGTTCTGAGTGGCATGAACCATGCCCATGTAAGGTGGCAAACTTAATAAATAACTGCTTGCTTTCCGACTGTCTCACTGACCAGCCATTCCTCTCTCTCTCTCCCTCTCTCTGTCTCTCTTTCCAAGGGCCTCCCTATTTCCTAAGACATAACAATATTGAAATTAGACCAATTGATAACTCTACAATGGCCTCTAAGTGTTTAAGTGAAAGGAAGTTTCACATTTCTCACCTTAAATCAAAATCTAGAAATTATTAACCTTAGTGAGGAAGGCATGTTGAAAGTTGAGACAGGCCAAAAGCTGGGCCTCTTAAGCCAAACAGTTAGCCAAATAGTGAATGAAAAGCAGAAGTTCTTGAAGAAAGTTAAAAGTGCTATTTCAGTGAACACATGGATGATAACAAAATGAAAATGCCTTATTTGGGATATGGAGAAAGTTTGAGTGGTCTAAATAGAAGATCAAACCAGCCACAACATTCCCTTAAGCCAAAGCAAAATCCAGAGCAAGGCTCCAGCTCTCTTCAATTCTGTGAAGGCTGAGAGAGGTTGGGAAGCTGCAGAAGAAAAGTTTAAAGATAGCAGTAGAAGTTGGTCCACTGCTCGTTGACAGTGCACCTGGTCACCCAAGGCCTCTGGTGGAGATGTACAAAACGATTAACGTTGTTTTCATGGCTACTAACACAATACCCATTCTGCATCCCATGGATCACTAATTTCAACTTTCAGATCTTATTACTTAAGAAATGCATTTTGTAAAGCTATAGTTGCCATAGGTAGTGATTCCTCTGATGGATCTTAGAAAATTAAATTGAAAACCTTGTGGAAAGGATTCACCATTCTTGATGTCATTAGGAAAAGTTGTGATTCATGGGAAGTGGTCAAAATATCAATATCAATAGGAGTGTGGAAGAAGCTGATTTCAATTCTCAGGGATGATTATGAGAAGTTCAAGAGTTCAGTGGAAAAAGTAATTGCAAATGTGGTGGAAATAACAAAAGAACTAGAATTAGAAGTGGAGCTGGAAAGATGTAACTGAATTGCTGTAATCTCATGATAAAATTTGAATGGATGAGAAGTTGCTTCTTAAGGAGCAGGAAAGAAAGTGATTTCTTGAGGTGGAATCTAATCCTGGTGAAGATGGTGTGAACATGGTTGAAATGACAATAAAGAACTTAGAATATTCCATAAACTGAGTTAATAAAGCAGCAGCAAGGGTTTGAGAGGATTGACACCAATTCTAAAAGAAGCTCTACTGTGGGTAAAATGCTATCAAGCAGCACTCATGCTACAGAGAAATCTTTTATGATAGGAAGAGTCAGTCAATCAATGTGGCAAACTTCATTATTGTCTTATTCAAGAAGTTGCCACAGCCACCCAAACTTTTAGCAACCAGCACCCTGATCAGTCAGCAGCCATCAACGTCGAGGCAAGACCCTCCACCCAGCAAAAAGGTTATGACTTACTGAATGCTCAAATAATCATCAGCATTTTTTAGCAATAAAGTATTTTTAATTACAGCATGTAAATTATTTTTAGGCATAAAGCTATAGCACAATTAATATACTACAATATGTTGTAAACATGACTTTTATATGCACTAAGAAACAAAAAAATTGTGTGAATCATGTCATTGCTGTATTTATTGTATTGTGGTGGTCGGGAACCTAACGCACAGTGTCTCTGAGTGAAGCCTGTATATTGAACAAAGATTGAAAAGGAAGGAAGACCAAGACACCTCAATGCCTGGGAAGACCACAGAGAGCAGGGTTTCCCAAAGCAGGGGGTGTTGCGGAGAGCACATCCCGCAGCATCAGGCGCTGTGCGGTGAAGGAAGGGGTGTGGGGGAAGGTAGCAGGAGCAGAGTGCTCAGCTCTGCAGGGAACTTAACCAGGATAAGAAAAAGGATACATGATTTAAGAAAATTTGCGAAAATATTCTTCTTTTTCTTTTTTTCATGTTTCATCTTGGATTTTATTTTTAGAATAGTAGGGGCCTGTAGTATATGTTGGGCCTTATGGAAAAGATCTAACAGATAAATTATTTAAACTTTGAGAAATTAGGGCATAGCTAACATATAAATAAATAGCTAACATTTATTTACATAATGTATACCCTGTGCCTGGAATTGTTTAAAATACTCTGCGTATATAAATTTACTTAATTTGTATTAAGAAACCTACAAAATAAATACTACCAGCCTAAAAATTTTAAAATGAGGACACACAGACACACACACACACACACACACACACACACACACACACACACACACACACTGCAAACACAGGTTAAGTCACTCCTAAGTCACAGCAGAGCTGGGATTTCGGCTCCCACTGTCTGGCTCTGGAGTTGACACTTACAATTACTGTGCCCGTGGCTCACAAACTAGGTGCTCGGGTGCCCGGGCTCCACAGTGAACGCACATGGCCCCTGGGAGGTGTTTGTAATTGCTGAGAGAAACACAGTAATCCTTGAAATCTGAGAGGCACCGCGCAGGCTTCTGCTGCGAGCTAGTGCGCATCCCCACGCTGCACACGCCGCGCGGCCGTGCGGTGGAGCTGCGCTCTCGGCACTTGCGGGGACGGGAAGCAAACGCCACGGAAACGGGGTGGGAAGCGGGACGCTGGCCCGGGGCGGGGGGCGAGCCAGTCTGATTCTAAGGTTTGAGAGGTTGTGCAGGGCCAACAGGTGTACTTATCCCATTAGTAATTGTGCTTTTATGAATAGGTTTCCATTTCTGTATATTATTTTTTTCTGGCAGAAACAAAGTTATTGGGGCATGAATGTTTACCCATTTTTAACGTATTGACTTAGTAAATGGAACTGTCAGGGAAGGGTTTTGGGGCTGGGAGTCCGTGACCTACGGGCCCCGCGGGGCAAGCGAGTGCGGAGGCGCCAGCCCTGAGCCGAGGACGGCGCGGGGCGCACTCCGGGTGGGGACGTGGGCCGCGGGGGGCGGGGATGCGCCCCACTCCCGGATAGACACGGATGGGAGCAGAACATGCACGTTGACATTTCCAGGGGAAGACAATAAAGGTTAAAATAATTTTGTTCATTTGCCGAGCACCTACACGAGGAGTAGGGAATGAGGTTTTCTGAGGATCCTCGGTGCTGGGATTATATTGAGGGGCTGATGAGGCTGAAACAAGCCTCAGGGTTAAAAGCGTGGAGAATCTCTATCGTCTTAGACAACCAAACACACGACAGGTGTCCGATAAGTTCTTATTTGTTCGGATAAGGACATTCCATTGGAACTTTTGGGAAAATATATAAAAAAAGAGGAGAAATACGGCCTGTGATTTTGCTGCTTGTCATGGCACATCTGATACGCAGTAGCACTAGTTCTGTATGAAATGTGTGCTTTATGTGTACATACACACATGCACATTTATTCCTTTCAAATCAATAAACACACAAAGCTGGATTCTGTGACATAAATACACGCTGGTTCTTTCAAGGGGCACCTACAGCTGCTGTGCTAAAGTGTGATGGGTAAATACGTATTTTTAAACTTATTTTAATTGGCAGCTCTGTCCAAATATCCCTTGGCACTCTCCTTATCCCCCTCTGCCTGGGAGCGTCGCTAACCTGACAGGAAGCAGCCTTCTTCCTCCAGTTGGTCTATTCTGAGGTTTGAGAAATGCTAGTGAGAGTTAGAAACAGAAACCAAAAATAGCTTTTCAGCCCAAAAGATAGCCAGTGTTCAAAAGGGATTATATGAGGACATTGAAGATGAAATGTCTTAGACTTAGAAGTAGGATTAAGTCCCCTTTTGAATAAAAACTTTGGCCAAATGACAGGTCACATACCCTTCCTGGCTCTTCTAAAAATTTTTCAGGCAGAGTGTTATCATTGGTGGCCTGTGTTGCCTTAAGCATAAAGTCTACATTCTTTAGGCCAGCATATAAACATTCAGTTAGATCAGTTATTTGGCCCTGCATTCTCATTGTAGTTGGGAAAACTGGGGAGGGAGTATTGGATTCAAAACCAGGTCTACTAGGTGAATACATGTGCAAGCTTCAACAAGGTGCCTAACATCTCTGCACCTCATCTTACTTATGAGTAAAAAGAAGACAGTAGGATTTCTGCTTTCAGGAGGATGGATAAGAAAAAATCCTGGACTGTGTATAACAAGCCAATGTAAGAAAACTCTAAAAGGCAGAGAGAAGAAGGCAGACCAGCCGGAGATCTCAGCACACGAGGTGTGACATAGCATTAGTCGCCTGAGGTTTCCTTTTGCTCCATATATCCCTGACATGGAGTGGAAGCAGCTGGTCACCAAGAAACACCACAAGGAAGAGATTAAAAAGCCCCAAGAAGGCCTGTTCTCTATTGCCAAAGAACCAGGAAAATGCCGTCTAAAAGGAAAAGCTTTAGGCAGAAACCACTCCACACTGGCCAAACACCATAAAACCTTTTTGGCTCCTCCACCCACCCATACACCAGAAGCTGAATGGAGAGCCCAAACTCCTACTCCCCCAGACTGTAATGAGGCATCCTAAACTGCTCCAGGGTGGCCCAAGAGATGAGTGAATAGAGAGCTAGGATTTTCCTCCCTGCTGGGGAGTAATGTGCCACCCCCGTCCATGTCAGCAGGGACCAGGTGGGCAACCTGGACTTCCAGCCACATCAAACAGTACAAAGGCAATTCTCCCCCATGTGTGGGTGGCATTTTAGGAGACCTAGTGGAGAGTGAAGAGTTTCAGCACATTCCAGTGGTAAGGGGGCCAACCCTCCAAGGTGTCAATTAAGGTCACACGAGAATAAGTAGCAAGGTGCTCCCAACCATGCACGCCAGGGTGCTATCAGTGGTGGCCTGGTAAGCAGCTCCACGTCTGGCCCCAGCCAGAAGTGACGAGGAGCACATCCCATGCTCAGGTGGAGGGCCTGGATTTCTGCCCCAGGTGGCAATACCAAGGCAGCGTCTGCACTTCCCAGCTGGAGTGGCCATTTAAAAAAAATGTATTAAATAAGATGCAGAATCTCAAAACATAATATCCTAGATGTTCAGATTTCCAGTGAAAATCACTTATGTCAAGAACTAGAGAAATCTCAATTTGAATAAAACATAATCAACAGGTGCTATATTAGTTTCCTATTGCTGCTGTAATAAGTTAGTACAAATGTAATGGCTTAAAACAATATAATGTTGTTATCTTACAATTATGAATGTCAGATGTACTAATACAAAATGGGTCTCATCTGGCAAACATCAGAGAGTGGAAAGGGCTGCCTTTCTCATGGAGGCTCTGGGAGAAAGCCCATTCCTCTCCTCTCTCCGGCTTCTAGAGGTGGCCGGCGTTCCTCGGCTCCTGTCCTCCTCCAAGGCAGCGCCAGCCTGTCGAGTCCCTCTCCTGCAGCGTCACTCTGACCTCGCTCTTGTTTTGCCTCCCTCTTCCCCTTAGAAGGACCACGGAGAATGGACTGGATTCTCACACACAACCCCGGGAAATCTCTCCGTCACATGATCAGCTGATTAAAAAATCTTAATGCCATCTGCAGTCTTAATTCCCTTTGTTGTGTTACTTAACATATTCCCAGGTTCTGGGGATTAGGATGTGGGCCTCTTTGTGAGGAAACATTGTCTTTCTACCACGGAAGGGAACATTACAAAAATCTAAGAAATCCTTTTAATTTCTCAAAGTTATTTTCTCGAGACACCAATACTCCAGTTAGGACAGTAATTGATTGGAAATTTTATGATGCTTCTATTCTCTTCCATTATTCAGAACAGGGAGCTTACCACATGCCCCTGCTCCCAAACAGCCCACATGGGCTTCTTTTCTCCATGATAAATTATCTTCCTTAAATATAAAGCCAAACAGCAATAAATCCAGAACAGTAAGTGCCTCCTCTTGCAAGAAGAACATGCACATGTGCGTGCACTTCCACAGGGAAGGACACCAACACCTACCATGAGCGATGAATTCTGGGACTTCTCTTGTAGTCTTACTGTTTGCCTAAAACAGTTTGCCTAAATGCCAACAATAACTAAATATCAGCTTTCCATCAGTAGCAGACATGTTAATTTTTTTCTTGAGTACATTCTAAAACAGAAAAGGTCCCACACTGCAAATATATAAAGGGTAATGGGGCATAAAGGGAAGTAAAGTCTCTACACTTGACTTGGACTGGTGAAATGTTGACAAGTAAATTGTTTTTTATACACACACATATATAATATATACATATAAATATAATATATGATATATGCAGCTTATCCTTGAAGAACAGAGTTTGAACTGCACAGGTCCACTTTTGTACAGATATTTTTTAGTAAATGTATTGGGAAAATATTTTTTAAAATTTTTGAAAAAAGTTATACATGGATTTTCATCTGTGCAGGGATGGGCGCCCCTAAGTCCCATGTTGTTCAAGGGTGGACTGTATACACATACATATACATACACATGTTCTAAAGAAACCACTAAAAACCATACAAAGAGACACACTAAAAAAAAAAAAAAACTATAGATACATAAAGTGGAATTTTAAAAAAAATGTTCAAGTAACCCACAGGAAGATAAGAAAAATAAAAGAGAAAGAAAACCAGAGACAACAAATAGAAAACAAACAAAATAGCAAACTTAAGCACTAATATATCAATAGTTATATTAAATCTAAATTGTCTTAATATACCAATTAAAAGAGTTATCAGCAGGATATATTGAAAAGCATGGCATTCCTAAATTTGTATTGTTGTTGTTGTTTGTTAAATATGTTTTTGAAATCCTAAATTTGTATGCACTAAACAATAGATCTATGTAGCATGTTGTGAAACAAAAACTTGATAGAACTAAAAAGGAGAAATAGACAAATTCATAATTATAATTGTTGAATGCCCTTTTCTCAGTAATTGATTGAGCACACAGAAAATCAGCAAGTATGTCTAAGAACACAACCAACAGGAGCTATTTAACATCTATAGAATGCTCCACCCAGCAACTACAGAATACATATTTTTTTTAAGCACTCACAGAACATAAGCCAAGACAGACTATGTTCTGGGCCACAAAACAAACCTCGACAAATTTAGAAACACCGAAATCGTACAGAGTGTGTTCTCTGACAATGAGGGGGTCAAACTCACAATCAATCACAGAGAGATAATAAGAAAATACCCAAACATTTGGAAACCAAGTGACATTAAGAAAAAAAAAAATCCAAAGGTAAAAGAAGATAGCACAAGGGAAACCGAAACATATATTGAACAGATTGAAGATGAAAAAAGCATCATATCAAAATTTGTATGTCACAGCTAAAGTAGTGCAGAAAAAAAATGTGTAGTACTAAATGGTTACATTAGAAAATTGGAAAAGTCTCAGATAAATAACATAACTTCCCACACTGAGAACATAGACAAAAAAAGGTGAAAAAAGAAAAATAAACCCAAGCCAAGAAGGATGGAGATAATATGGTAACATAAATAAATAAAATCGAAAAAGGTAAATAATAGAAAAAGTCAGTTTTACAAAGCTGGTTGTTAAAGATGACCAATGAAATTGACAAACTTGTAGCAAAACTGACAAAGACAAGAACAGATAAGACACAAATTCCCAGTATCAAAAATGAAATAGGGGACCTCCTATAGACCCTGAAGACACTAAAAGGATAATAAAGGATTCCTATAAGCATATTTATACACAAACATTTAATAAGTTAGACAAAATTGACCAATTCTTCCAAAAGCACAAAATACCACAACTTACTGAATGTAAAATAGATGTTCTGTGTAGCTCTATAACAATGAATTGAATTTATAATTTAATCCCCCCTAAGAAATATGCAGACACAGATGATATTACTATTGAGTTCTACCAAACATTTAAAGAAGAATTAACACTAA
Organism: Lemur catta; assembly: GCF_020740605.2. Taxonomy (NCBI): domain Eukaryota; kingdom Metazoa; phylum Chordata; class Mammalia; order Primates; family Lemuridae; genus Lemur; species Lemur catta. The sequence goes on from NC_059135.1 coordinate 98,258,070, forward strand.
TTCTATACTTTCTCTTTTAAAACATTGAAAAGGATGAAAGACTCTCCAATTTATTTTATGAAGTTAATATTACTTTAACATTAAAACCAGAAAAATACAGGAAAAAGAAAGAAAATATTAAAGCAAAGAAAAGATAGAAAACAAAGGAAAGAAGAAAGGAAGGAAGGAAGGAAGAAGGAAGGAAGGGAGGGAGGGAGGGAAGGGATTAAGACTAATGCCCTCGTGAATCTAGATGCAAACATCATTTAACATATTAACAAATAAGATTAAGCAATTTATAAAAAGAATTATACACTATGACCAAATGAGGTTTATTATAAGGATGAAGCCCGGTTCAATATGTGAAAATGAATGTAACCAACCATATTAACAACCTAATGAAGAAAAAAGACATGATTATGTCAGTTGATACAAAAAAAAGCAGTTGGCATAATTCAATACCTATTCATGATAAAAACTCACAGAAAAGTAATAACAAGAGTGGAACTTTCTTGACTTGATAAATGGTATCTACAAAAAACCTACAGCTAATCTTACCTTTAATGGTTAAGACTGAATACTTTTCCCATAAGACGGGATGAGGAAGGGCGTCTGCTCTCACCACTCTTCTTCAACATATTGCTGGAAGTTCTAACTAGTGCAAAAAGGCATGAAAAGGAAATAAAAGTCATAAAGGTAAGAAAAGAGGATGTACAACTCTGCCTATACCTAGAAAATCCTCCAAATTAAAAACATATCCTCAAATTAAAAAGTAATTTCAGCAAGGTATCACTATACAAGGTAAACATACATAAATCAATTATTATATACAAAATGCACTATAATACATGAATGCTAAAATTAAAAATAGAATATATTTTCCATTAATGAAGATATTAAATACTTAGGTAAAAATATAACAAAAGATGTAAAAGATTTGTAGCCTGAAAACTGTAACACAGTGATGAAATAAACAGAAAACATCTAAATAAATGGAAAAATATGTTTTATTCAAAATTGGACCACTAGACAATGTAAAGATGCCAATTCTCCTAAAACTCATTCAAATTTATGATACCAAACCCAAAAGGGGTCTGGCCCAGGTCTGGTTGCTCTTGCACAGAAAGCCCATTGCTGAGACACCAAGGATTGCCAAGGAAGAAAGGACGCTTTAAAATGAAAGAAGAGAGTGGGGGCAGAAGCCTCAAATCCATTTCCCCAACTCACAAGAGTATGGGCTTTTAGATAGGAGCCAGGTGCACTGGGACAGGTTGTGTTGAAATCATCAAGGGGCTATGTGCCTTGGGGCAGTTAGTGAAGGGTGGTGAGTCTTGGCATCAGGAAGTCTGTGCAGGGGCCTTTTGGAATCTCAACTCCTTTGTCTTGCAGAAATTCTGCCATTTCCAGGGAAACAACTCAAAAAGTAGTTAATTAAAAGTTACAGGGTTTTTGTCTTCAAGACCTACTGGCCTGAGAATCTAAAATATGAGAGGGAGAGAATTATAGAATACTTATAGGGTTCATAAAAATTTGTTCATAAAGCCAGTTATATTTAATGCAATTCATATCAAAATTGCAACAAGAGTGTTTGCAGATATAGACCAAATTAACCCAAAATTTGTATAGAAAGGCAAAGGAACCAGAATAGCTAAAACAATTTGAAAATGGAGAATAAGATGGAAGAATATTTATCATATGGCTAGCAATCGAGAATGTGTGACGTTGACAAAAGGATATACATACACACCAGTTGAACAGGATGAGAACCCCGAAGTAGACCCTTTCAAATATACTCAAGTCATTTTAGACTAAAGTATAAAAGCAATTTATTAGAAGAAGTGGAGCCTTTTCAACAATGGTACTGAAGCAATTCCATAGATGAAAAAATGAACTTCTGCCTAAACATCACATCTTATATAAAAATTAACAAGAAATGGATCGTGGACTTAACTGTAAAACATAAAACTATATAACTTTTAGGAAAAAAATAACAAAACTATCAGGAATTGGAGCCAGGCAAAGAATTCTTGACAACAAAAGCAAAAACTTAACAACAGTGAAAAAAATTGATGATTTGGGTTTCATCAAAATTATAAACTTTTGTTGTCTGGAAGACCCTATTAACAGGATGAAAAGATAGGCTACACACTAAGAGAAAATATTTGCAAACCATTTATCTGACAAAAAACTAATATCTATATTTTATAAAGATCTCTCAAAAGTCTAAAGTAAAAAACAAATATCTAATTAGAAAATTGGCAAAACATCTACTACTAAAGAGGACGCATGGATCTCAGAAAAATACTTAAAATAAGTTCAGCATCATTAGGCATTGGAGAATTCTGAATTAAACCACAATGATATGAGAATAGATAAAATAAAAGTTAAAATACACACACACACACAAACACAGGCACGGAAGGCTGGTGAGGACGCATGGAATAGAATCATTCATACATTCTGGATGGAAATGTAAAATGGTACAGCCACTCTGGAAAACAGCTTAGCATTTTCTTAAAAAACTAAATATACAGCCACCTACCATATAACCCAGCAATTGCACCCCTGGGTGTTTATCCAGAGGAAACAAAAACTTACGGTTACAAAAAAACTTGCACACAAATGTTCACAGTAGAATAGTTAAAACTGCAAACAATCTAGCTATCCTTTTAACAAGCAAATGGTTAAACGAATTGTGATACACCCATAGCATGGAAACTATGCAGAAATAAAAAGGAATGAACTATTGAAACAGTCAACAACTTGGATGAATCTCTAGAGAATGATGCTGGATGAAAACAGCCAATCCCCAAAAGATGACAAACCGTATGATTCGATTTCCATAACATTCTTAAAATGTCATATAAATGGAAAATGACAAAACTGTGAAAATAGAGAACAGATTATTGCTTATCAAAGGTTAAGGAGGGGCGGGAGGGGGGAGGTGGGTGTGGCTACAGAAGGACAACCAGAGAGACCCTGTGGTGACAGATTTGTTCTGCGTCTGGACTGTGCCACTGTTCACAGCCTGACTGTGGTCTACCAGGGGTTTGCAAACTGCCACTGTGGGGGGAATTGCGTAATAGTGCATGACCTCTTTGTACCGTTTTTTATAAATACATACAAATATACGATTAAATTCAAAAAATATAAAAAGATTTTGTTTTAAAGAAGATAATGTCTACTCTCTAGGTTTGTTGTGAGAATGAAATATCTGAAAGTACCTGTTTGAAGCTTGGTACTTAGTGAGCACTCAGTGTATCTGATTTTTTTCTTTTCTCCTCTCCTACTCCTCAGCAGATACCTTTGGCTTCTTGCAGACTAAGTGGGATATACCACATCCTTCCCAACCTCTCAACTTTGATGAGTTTGTCAGCCTGCACTCCATTGGGAGGAGGGCCTGTCTTACCACGCGTCGGGGGCCTCTGGGGCAGGACTGGTGTTGCCCAGAGACAGCACAGGTGATCCCTGCGACTGCTGAAACTAGAGGTTAGGTTAGGGTTCAATGGCATCTTTGGAATCAAAGGGAAGGAGACAAGAAGGCCTGAGTCTTGCCCTGCTAAATACCCTGCTCCCCTGTGACGTTTTTGAGGACAGACAGCAGACGAAGAAGCTAAGAGCCATCGTGGGAAGAGTTTCCAGGCTCCAGGAGTTGTTGAGTTGGAACCCTGGTCACAGATTCCAGGCCACAGACAATACTTTCCCCCTCAACCTTGCCCAGCCACAGCCACACCTTAACACCAGCAGCTTGTAGTTGGCAATTAGAAGGACAACACCCAGTCCCCAACGGGGGCCTAGATACATTTATCTACTATGTTCTGTGACTCTGGAGTTCCAAGTGTTAAATTAAAATTAGCTCCTTTACTCTACAAATGAGTGAGCACTTCCACAGAGAGCCATATTCACAAGTTACAAGTAAAATGAAAAGCAGGCATTCATGTTGTCTTTGTTCTTCCTAAACCTGGAAGAGCAGCAAGATGAGAGAGGCCAACGAGAGGAGGAAGGGACATGGTTTCGCCTGCCCTAGGCAGCAGACACCTGTGCAGGCTGCAGGAAGAGAACAGGTGGTGAGGTTCTTCCTGCAGCCATTGGGCCCATCTAGATGGAGAGTAAAAGCAAACAGACCTTAAACCATGGCGTCTCCAGAGACTGTCAGGTTTGGGGCCCAAATAGGTAGAATCAGACATTTATGCAGATCCAGTATCCAGGCCTTCCCAGATTGTGTGGAATGCAACTCATCAGTCATCTGAGAACAGGCTGCTACACCACTAATGATGCTTTTATATTCTATACTAAGGTGGTTTTTTTTTTTCCACGTTAATGAAAACCAGTGCATTATAATCAAGTGCTATCAGACTACAGCCTACTGGCTTAAACTAATTTAGGAACTCATCTGGACATCTAGCAACCTGGGCAGCTTCAAGCCTCAGCAGAATAGAGAAGGCCACAGGAGAGGGAAGTGAGATGGCTGCCCTGTGACCCTGACTCACCCTGGGTAAGCTGTGGCCCACGGGGTGGTGGAGATGTGTGATAAATGGACCAGCTCCAGTCAGCGGTGCTGTGATGACACTACAGGGACCCAAAGGCTCCTGCTGCCCTGCAGAGTGGATGCTTCTGATGAGTGGCCATTCCTACATTTAACAGGGTTTTTGAAATCCTGATCTGTACCACAGTTCTGTGCTAAATGCTGGGTGGATGTGGAAAGAGAATGGTTAGGAACCTAACCCCAAATCTCTGAAAACTTCATTCACTATGGGTGCAGGTTCCGATGGATACACAGTAGGTAAATGGATACATGGGTGAGGGTGTATGTGTGTGTCTTAATAAATACCAAATACAATGCCCCAGCTAATGTTCCTTTGGTGATTGGAGCACATAGTCTTTATGGAGTCCCCTTTCTGGTCATGAGACTCCTGTCAATCCCTTTTAAAATTCTCAATAATAATAATAATGATAAACATAACAGTAGTAATGAAATAACAATTATATTAATATATCATTAGCACTGACTCAGTGATGGTATGCGTGTGCCAGACCATTTTATGCCCACAACCCCGTGTGAATTGAATACTTTTTTTTTTTTTTTGTATTTTACACTTGAAGAAATTGATTATAAGAGGTTGTATAAAAGGTTACCCTAGGTCAATTAAATTAAAGGTAAATTATTAATACAATCTGGGTCTGACTCAAAAAAAGAAGTTTAAATTTTCTCTCTACCCAGTTTCTCCAAGGTCAGTAAATCTATTCACTCATCTTGTCATCCATTCAAATGGAGGAATGAGGCAGTTATACTTGCCCACCGGAAACAGAGCCCTTCTCCGTATTGTAGCACGGATTGTCTCTCTGGCCCGTTCCAGGCCTTCTTTCTTCTGAACCTACTCAAGGGCTCAAGGGATGGGCAAGTCAGTTTCCACTAACCAGCCAATCATATATCAGGGGAGAGAAATAAAAAGGTGATAGCTCTAACCTGTGTCTTCTCCCACCTGAAAAAGCTTCCCCATTCCATGCTGCTCCAAGCAACCAGCACCAGATCTATGTCTCTAAATATGGTAGCATCAGGGATCTTGACCCCTGGGTTGAATGAACAGTCATGAACTCCCCCAGAAAACAGAGGGAATCCCAAATTAGGTGTTGCGCAGATACTTAAAGACAATTGACATCTTCAAGGAATACTGTAGGTTTCTGTTTTGGTTAAGGTTTTTCCACCAACTAAGGGTGGAGACTGCCTCTGCCCCCCTGATACAGACATACATGAAGCCAACCTGTGCCACGAAGGAAGAAGAGGGACCTCATCACCGCACTGCTGTGACCTCACTTCAATGCCAAGCATCTAAATATCCTTTCCCAGGCAATGACACTGTTGTTCCTTTATATGCCATATGAGGAGAAGTCATCAAACTCCCATTTATTAGTGGAGGACGGCTTCATGTGTTGCCCAGGGCTTTAGAGTCAAAGTTTGCTTACATTTCAAAGTAATAGAGTCATTTATTTCCTTTATAGCTGCCCAGCAATTTTAGGTAACACTTTTATATCTTCTCTCTTGTGAAGACATCAGTGCTTTTACTCAACACACACCAAGGCTCGGGAAGGCAGGCAGCCATCAGGGAAATCACCAATTTTGATAGATTTGAGTTCTTTCCCCCATTTTAAGTTCATACTTTCTATTTAAAAAAAAAGCCTTAATGGGCTTAGAACTTCTACTGGGAATATAGAAACACCAAAGAAGAATGCTGCAAGGACAAGAGAGGCCGTCCTCTTGATTTAATTAGACACTTGAGAGAAAAAAACTAGAAATTCAGAAATCAAAGAAATGTACAACATCCCAATGCCTGCGATCCTCGTCACCTGGGCTGTTACTCCTAAGGTGCGTTCTCTGTATGGATTTCTAAACAAAACTTCTAAAACACAAATTTCCCAAGTCAATGTTTTAATTAAAATCCATCCACAATTAGTTTTAAGGCCCAGGGGAAAAAAAAAAAAAACTACAGTCTTATTACCATGGCATTCAAAGTACTTCCCTCTTGGACCCTGCCACCTTCCCCGGCTATCACTCATATCTTGGCTCTTTACCCACCACCCCAGTTATAAAGAAGCCCTAAGGAAGGAGACCACTTAGTACTGATGCCTGTGCATCTTTGCACTCATGATGCTATTTCCACGGACATCTCATCCTTATTTCTGGTCTCCTGTACTTGGAGGTTGAAGCTGACCTTTGTGCTTCCCTTTTTGTGCATACAGTTAGGGTTAGTGGTCTCCAGTTGTGGGGTTGTTTGTAGGAACTTACAGGGTAGAGATTGAGTGGTGGAGCCCAGCTATTAGGTAATCAGCCTCCGGCTAAGCACATGTATTTAGACTTCTCTGTAATATGGAGTTTTGAACTAGGCTTGCTATAAATGTGTGGTAATTGACCAGCACGCTGGCTCTGATCTATGAAAAAGTTACACATACAGTATCGTCCCCAAAACATTTACAATGGCAAAAGAAGTACACACGTGCGTGCACATGCACACACCTTACACACTCAGCTGTGTCATTCATTCATTTATCAATATTTGGTGAGCATCTACTTTGTGTTCAGTCTTGTTCAGGTGTTGTGGATATAGCAGTAAATACAACATGACAGATTAACAATGTTCACTCTTGGGAAGATTTAATTTGGCTAGAAAAATGGAAATAAGCAAACAAAAATGTACTTTTATAACATGATACAATAAATACACATATAAGATACAAAAATAAGATGCAGATCTGGGAAACTATTGTAGATTGTATTGACTTGAACTCTCTACAGCAGATGAGACCATAACTCATCCTCTAGGGTAGCCTTGAAGGGTCTAGCTGACTTCCTCAGTGTCTGCTACAGTATTTTCTGTCTTTAACCTGTATTCCTTCTGCTCCAATTTAAACCATTCCCCTGGGTTCTTCTTTTTAGAACCTGAGTTCTGAGACACTTAAAGGGCATAGGGACGCCTAGAAAGTTCAGGAAAAAGGTTGAAGAATGGAGCTTGTCCAATTTAAACTATAATAGGATTTGGGAGTAAGCAGAAAGCAATTATACAGTTGGCAAGATCCCAGGGCAATGGGGCCAGCACTCCCACACCACCTCTCCAGCATCTTCTTCAAACATTTAGCAATGATTGATTGTAATGCAGTTATTTACAGGCATAATTTTTATGCACGTGGTATGGTATTCTATTTAATTATAAGAATTACATTAAGAACACCTGCTAATCATCTGCTTCAGCTAATTTAAAACAAAAAATTCTAATAGCATTTTTACATTTTCTAATTAGGTAAGTATTATGAGTTTTAATTAATGTCTTAATTAGATGCCATTATCTACTCCTAGCACTGGTACATTCTTTGAAACCAGGCCCTGATTACTATATTGATATGTGCTCTGCTGTTCTATTCTTTCTTTTTTTTTTTTTTTCAAAAACAAGTACTTGCTATCTTACCTATTTGTTAAAAGCTTCTCTGCAGCAAAACAGACTCCTCAGCAACATTTTTTTGGACCGTGGTTTCTACCACTGCCCAGCCTCTCTTTTCTAAGAGCCTCTCTCTTGCTGAGACCCGAGTTCTAGAAGTCCGTGTGGACTTCCCAGAGCCCCATGTTCTCTTACAACAACCCCACTTCTGGATATCCCCTCTCTCCTGAGGTGTATACTGAAAGCACATCAGATTCTGGATTGACCACAAGTATGTAGAAAGGGATTAAGTACAGAATCTGACTGGGAAAATGGCAAACCCCTATAGGAACAAGTAAATGAACCATACCAGGACAAAGTTTCAAAATGGCAAACGTAAAAATTCCTATCTAGCTCAAAATTTTAAACTATAATACTTTGCAAAATCATTCCCAACATAACCTCTACTGTGAACGCATAGTAATCCTGAGAAGCAGGTGGAGACAGAGGCTGGGGCCGCAGAGCCTGGCCGGAGCAGAAACACATGATTATGCACTTCACATGGGGGTCTGGGAAACAATCTCTTGATTTGAGTGCTTATGACTGACTCCTCAACCAAATGAAAAAGAAAAAAAAAGAACATGCTTCTATATATTTTTGTACAGGTAGTTAGAATAAGATAAAATCTTACTCTATGCAATTACAAGTGCCATGAAGTCAGAGAAGAATGGGGTTGAGGCTGGAAAGACGTAGAGGAAGCAAGAAAAAGCTTCAGAGAGCGATGACTTATGAAATTTGTATAGAAAACACGTTGTCCTTGTGGTGGATGTGATTGGCTGTTGTCTCACTTAAATCCTATCCATTATCCCATGTAACTTCTAGGGTTAAGTTGGTTGGGGAGTTAAAACTATATTTTGAAGATTCTTTTTAGTTAGAGATCCAAACTTGGTTTAGACTCAGCCCATCAGATACGCTTGCATCTATTTTCTTCTGGTGCATTTCCTAACGGGTGCGGCTCCTAGTCCTGAAGCTGGCTTTCTGACTGGGGCAAGACAGTATCCCACATGTGGTGATATCTGGATTGCTTAAGCTTTTCTCATCATAGAATAGGCAGCAGCAACTTTGACAACCCAGGCTGGGATGTGGCTTTGGGAGGAATACGTAGAAGCTCAATTTAGAGTGCATTTTTAACTTTCCTAGCCCTCTATAATCAATGTTATACCCTAAATTAAACTTAAACTAATTAGAATAGAATCTATTCCCTATAACTGAGCTGTTACAAGGAAAGTTTTAAATCCATTCCTATATTTTTATTTCTTAGTTAGCTACTACAACTGGCAAGTTCTCTGATGGTGTACTGATCACAAAGATGAGATGATTATTCTTTTGATCCTCTTAGGAGAGAATTTTCACTTTAATAATGAACTCCTGGAGACAAAAGCCAAAACTATATTCCGAAAAGTGTGGATAGCATGTGGCTAGCTCACAGGAAAACACTTTTACTCTGGTTATCATTATTTGGGTTATTTTTTTGTACCACTTCATAAGCTAATTGTTTCATTCACATTTGAGATAGTTCAAAATGCTAAGCAGTAACACACTGACTATTTTTATCGTGCTTTTTTATTATGGAATATTTCAAACATAAAAAATAGTATGAATAGTATAATAAGCCCCCAGAGAACCCCAAATTTCAAGTTATTACCAATCTTATTTTACCTACAACACCACTCACTCCTCCCAACTTTGGTTATTTGGAAGAAAGTCTGGGATGATACCATTTTGTCTGTAAATGTGTCAGCAGGCATTTCTAAAAGATAAGGAATTACTTAGTCTTTTAAAATAGCCAAATTATTATGATAAATATATAAGTAAATTAGTAAGAAATTTTTAATATCATCAGTAATTTAGATAGTATTCAAATTTCCCTGGCTGTCATTTTTTGAAAGTTTGCTTGTTTGCTTCTTTAAAATGGTGTTTCAAAAACATGACAATTGGCTTATGTGTCTCTTAAGTTTTATTTGATTTACTGATTTCTCTACAATCTTTTAAAAAAATTTTTCCTTGAGATTGTTTGTTGGAAAAAACTGGATATTTATCTTGGAGAGTTTCCACAGTCATCTCACTGGTCTCGTTTTAACATGTTCTCTCTTTCCAGTACTTCCTGTAAATTTGTTTTTATATCTTGCAGTCCTTATAGAGCTTTTCACATGAATTCTTCATAGATGGGTTTCATCAGAAAACACAGACTATCTAGTTGACCCTCTTTCAAGTGATGTTGGCAAGTATTAATGATCATTGTCTAGATCCCCTAATTTATTAGGAGTAGAAAATGAGATATCCTAATTTTGTCACCTTTTTGCTCATAGCTTGAACAATTTTATAGGAAAAAGTATTTATCCATTATTTGGATATCTAGAAGTCTAGTACATATAGGAAAGGGAGAACAAGTTTTTTATTCTTTTATTAATATGTACCAATTTTTATAATTATGATTTATTTATTTTCCTGGTATCCTTCAAATAAATTCATGATTCAATCATATTTGTTATGCATCAATTATTTCTAATATTTACCATCATTGATGCTCAAATTGTCCCATAGTTAGCAAGGGGTAGTCTTTTTTTGGTTATTTATTGAGTTATTTTAATAAAATGCTGTTACTGTCTGATAGTTCCCTTGTTATCTGGTAGGGCTAGAAATTCTAAGTTCATCTTTTGGTTTGTTCAGCTCTAAGAAGTCTTAGTTCATTTTAGTAGCACATGACATTTTAAAGCATATATTATTCCACTCTGGTCTAAGAAGATAGTTGATGTGATTTTTATTTTTTTAAAATTTATTGAGACTTGTTTTGTATACTAACATATGGCCTATTTTGGAAAATGTTCCATGTGTTGATGAGAAGATTCTGCAGTAGTTGGGAAGAATATTCTGTGGATGTCTGTTAGGTCCATTTGTTCTAGAGTCCAATAAGTCCAGAGTTTCTTTGTTAATTTTCTACCTTGATGATCTGTCTAGTGCTGGAAGTGGAGTGTTGAATCCTCCGACCACTATTTGTATTGCTGCCTATCTGTTTTCTCAGATCTAGGAATATTTATTTATGAATCTAGGTGATCCAGTGTTGGGTGCACATATGTTTAGGATTATTGTATCTTCTTGTTCAATGGATCCCTTTATCCTTATATAATGAACTTCTTTGTCCTTTTTGTTAACTGTTGTTGATATAAAATCTGTTTTATCTGATATAGGTATAGCTACTCCTGCTCTCTTTGGGTTTCTGTTTGCATGGAATAACTTAACATGGAATAACCCCTTTACCTTGAGTATATAAGAATATTTATCAGTTAAGTGAGTTTCTTATAGGCAACATATGGTTAGATTCTATTTTTTATCCATTTTGCCAATCTATATCTTGTAAGTGGAGAATTTAGTCCATTTACATTCAAAATTAATATTGATACATGAGATTCTCTTCCTGCCATAATGTTAATTGTTGCCTAGTTGCTTTGTAATATCAATTGTGTGATTCTCTAAGACCTTTGAGTTTTATGCCCTCATGATTTAGTGAGTATCAACCTTTCATTTCCATGTTTCTTTTGAGCACTTCTTAGAAGGCCACTCTAGTGGTAACAAATTCCTTTAGTATTTTCTTGCCTGGGAAAGACTTTATTTCTCCTTCATTTATAAAACTTAGTTTAGCAAGATAAAAAATTCTTGGCTGACAGTTTTTTTTGTTTAAGAAGATTGAAAATAAGACCCTAATCTTCCCTGGCTTTTAAGAATGCTTCAGAAAACTCTGCTCTTAGTCTAATGGGATTTCATTTTTAGGTGTTTGCGGGATTTTTTCCCCTTCAAGTTGACTTCAGATAGTCTGATAACTACCTGCCTTGGGGAAGTCCATCTTGTAAAGTATTTTCCTAGTGTTCTCTCAGCCTCTTATATCTGGATGTCTAAATCTCTTGAAAGACTGGGGAAATTTTCCTCAGTTATTTCCTCATAGAGATTTTCCACACTTTTTACCTTTTCATCTTCTCCCACAGGAATACCTGTGACTCATAGTTTTGGATTCTTTATGTGATGCCATATTTCTCAAAAGCTTTGTTCAATTTTTAAAATTCTTTTATTGTCTGACTGAGCTAATTCACAAGACCTGCCATCGAGCTCTGAGATTCTCTATTCTTGGTCTATTTTATTGTTAGGGAAATCACTACAAAGAGGAACTCTCACAACTATACAAATACATTGAAATTAAACAACCTGCTCCTGAATGATCTTTGGATTAATTAAAAAAATCAAGTTGGAAATTAAAAAGTTTCTTAAATCAAATTAAAAGAGATACACATATCAAAACTTCTGGGATACAGAAAAAGTAGTGCTAAGAAGGAATTTTATAGTGTTGAGTAACTACCTCAGAAAGAAAGAAAGATCAAAAATTAACAATCTAATGTGGTACCTCAATGAACTAAGCAAATAAGAAGAAACCAAACCCAAAGCTAACAGAAGAAAAGAAATAACAAAGATCAAAGTAGAACTAAATGAAATTGAGACCAAAATGACAATATAAAAGATAAACTAAATGAAAACTTGGTTCTGTGGAAAGATAACCAGAATTGATAGACCTCTAGCTAGGTTAAGCAAGAAAATAACAGAGAAGATTCAAATAAGCACAATCAGAAATGAAAAAGGAGATAATACAGCTGATACTATAGAAACACAAAAGATCATCTAAGACCAGTATGAACATCTCTAAGTCCACAGACTAGAAAACCTAGAAGAAATGGATAAATTTCTGGAAACATATAATCTCTGAAGATGAATCAGGAAAAAATACAAATTCTGAACAGACCAATATTGAGTAGTAAGATTTAATCAATAATAAAAATATCTCTCAACAAAGAAAGCTGAGGACCAAACAGATTCACAGCCAACTTCTACCAGACTTACCAAGAAAGAAAGGTACTAGTCCTACTGAAACTGTTCCAAAATACCTAGGAGGAGAAAAATCCTCTCTAACTCACCCTGCAAAGCCTTGATACCAAAGCCAGGCAAGAATGCAACAAAAAAAAAACCCACTACAAATCAATATCCTTGAGGAACATAGATGCAAATATCCTCGACAAAATGCTAGCAAATCAAATCCAACAGCACATCAAAAATATAATTCACCATAATCAAGTAGGTTTCACCCCAGGGATGAAAGCATGGTTCAACATACACAAATCAATATATGTGATTTACCACATAAACAGAATTTTTTTAAAAAACCCACACAATCACCTCAATAAACACAATAAAATCATTCAATGAAATTCAGCATCCCCTCATAATAAAAATCCTCAAAAAACTAGGACATATTTTGAAATAATAAAAGCCATATATGAGAAAGCCACAGTCATTATCATATTGAATGTGTACTAGTTGAAAGCTTTTCCTAAGAACTGGAACAAGACAAAGATGCTGTCTTTTACCATTTGTAGTCAACATAGTATTGGAAGTCCTAGCCAGAGCAATAAGGCAAGAGAAAAAAATAAAATGTATCCAAACTGGAAAAGAAGTGAAATTACCTGTGTTTGTTGTTGATATGATCTTATACCTAGAAAACACTAAAGATTCCCCCAATAGACTCCTATATTTGAAAATGAATTCATTTGTATCCTTAGGCTAAAGTTTCAGGATACAAAAATCATCATACAAAAATCAGTAGTATTTATATATACCAATAATGAACAAGCTGAGAATCAGATCAATGACTCATTTCCATTTATAATTGCCACAAAAAATTAAAGTACCTAGTAATACACTTATCAAAGGAGGTGTGAGATCTCTACAAGGAAAACTATAAAACACTGATAAAAGAAGTCATAGATGACACAAACAAATGCGAAAATATCCCATGTTCATGGATTAGAAGAATCATTATTGTTAAAATGATCATACTACCCAAAGCAATCTATTGATTCAATGAAATTCCTATTAAAATACCAACATCATTTTTTCACAGAAATTTGATAAAACAATACTAAAATTTATTTGGAGCAAAAAAAGAAAGACATTACATTACTGGATTTCAAATTATACTATAAGGGCACAGTAAATAAAATAGCATTGTATTCATATAAAAACAGACACATAGATCAGTGGAACAGAATAGATAACCCAGAAATAAACAATACCCCTGCAATCAAATGATCTTCAACAATGCACACAAAAACAAACACCGGGAAAACGGCATCCTCTTCAATAAATGGTGCTGGGAAAATTGGATAGCCATATGAAGAAGAATGAAACTGGGTCCCTATCACTCACCATATACAAAAATTAACTCAAGATGGGTTAAAGACTTCAATGTATGACCTGAAGCTATAAAAATTCTAGAAGAAAATGTAGGAAAACTCTTCTGGACATTGGCCTGGGTAAAGAATTTATGACTAAGATCCATAAAGCAATCACAATGACACCAAAAATAAACAAATGGGACTTAATTAAGCTGAAAAGTTTCTGCACAGCTAAAGAAATAGTCAACATAGTAAATAGACAACCTACAAAATGCAATAAAATGTTCACAAGCTATGCATCTGACAAAGGACTAATATACTGAATCCGCAAAGAACTCAAACAAATCAACAAGAAACAAAGGTGAGAAAAGGCCATGGAAAAATATTTTTTAAAAGAAGACATACCAATAGCCAACAAACATATGACAAAATGTTCAACATCACTAAACATCAGAGAAATGCAAATTAAAATCACGGTAGGATAGGATCTTATTCATCAGCATGGCCATTATTAAAAAGTCAAAATACAGTAGATGTTGGTGAGGATGTGGGGAAAAGAGAATGTTTATACACTATTGATGGAAATACAAATTATTACAATCTCTATGGAAAACTGTATGGAGATTTTTCAAAGAACTAAAATTAAGTCTACTGTTTGATCAAGCAATTCCACTACTGAGTATATATGAAAAGAAGAAGAAATCATTACATTGAAAAGATACCTGCACTCATAAGTTTATTGCAGCACTATTCACAATATCAAAGATTTGGAATCAACCTAAGTGTCTATCAATTGATGATCAGATAAAAAAATGTGGTGTATATATACCATGGAGTACTACTCAGCCATAAAAAATAATGAAATCATGTCTTTTGCAGCAACATGGATGGCACTGGAGGCCATTATCTTAGGTGAAATAACTCAGAAACAGAAAGCCAAATACTGTATATTCTCACTTATAAGTGGGAGCTAAATAATGGGTACACATGGACATCGAGAGCACTAAATAGACATTGGAGACTCAGGGGCAGGAGGGTGGGAGGTGGTATGAGATGAGAAAGCACCTAATGGATACTATGCACACTAAATGGGTGAGAGTTACACTGAAAGCCCAGACTTCACCACCACACACTATATCCATGTAACAAGTCTTCACAGGTACCTCATAAATCCATAAAAATTTTAAAAAATACATTATGTGCTATAGGTGCTCATTTTCTCTAGCTCAGAATGTCTTTAAAGACTTTTTCTGTGAGAGAGCTAGAAGATATGTATTACTATTTAATGCTAAAATGCATCATGAGTTGATAATAGTATTTCTGACTCAGTTCAGGATAGCATGGTCTTTACTCAGCATTAGTGACCTCACCTCTTATCTTTTTATCCTGATCCTCAATGACACCAACAAAATTACTCATTGCTTTATTCCACAATATGCTACAGTCTCAGGATGATTAGAGTTGTGTTTTATTTTATTTTGCCTTTCTCCTTTTCCTTATGATATAATAATATAGTGTTTTCCATACTTTGAAATGATTCTCCTTGGTTTAATAATGTCACTGACTTGATACCCATTTAGATGTCTTTGTTTCATTTTCCTATTTCATGGGATATTATTTTATTTTATAATTATCTAAAATATTGGTATGCTTACAAAGTCAAATCTGTCAAATATTATATATTAAGAGAAGTCTATCTTCTATTTCTGTCCCCTTGAGCCTTTTCCCTTCTTTCCCACAAAGGTTTAATTTTATGGTTTATGCTTTCACTGTTTTTCTTGTAAAGGTAAACATGTTGTGTGTACGTGTGTGTGAATGTGCATGCGTGTACTGTGTAAACTTTACATTTTTCTCCACTTTATTTTCTTCTGCCTTATACTCAGGAAGTCACTCACAATAACATATAGAGGCATTCCACATTCCTTTTTATAGCTGTCTGTAATCGTTTTTTAGATCTACCATAATTTATTCAATCATTCCCGTAACAACAGACATTTGAGTTGTTTGCATCTTTTGCTATTACAGATTACACTCATGCATACGTTTCTTGAACATATTCCTTGCAATAAATAGGTTCTTAGAATGTGAACTATTTGGATAAAAGGGTAAATACTCAGGTAAGCCTGATAGATATTGCCATATTCTACCCTAGGTATTGCGCCATTTTGCATTTCCACAGACACTATTTCCCCATAGTCTTAACAACAAAGCATATTGTCAACTTTTGGATTTTGCCAATGTGTTAGATAAGAAATGATATATTACTGCATTTCAAATTTTTATTTATCTCATTATGTCTCTGTTTGAGAATCATTTTATATGATTAAGGGAAAGTGGCCTTTCTTTTCTCCAAAATGCATGTTCATATCTCTAACCCATAAAACTTTCCTATAAAAGTGTTGATATTACTTTTATGATAGTCTTCTCTCTTTTTAGAAGATTGCTTTTGTATATTAAACACATCAACCCTTTGTCAGTGATAAAAGTCATAAATCACATTGAAGTTTCATTGCCACATTACAGTCACCATTATCAATGCTACTGAGAAAAAAAAAGAAACATTAATGAATGTCCATTTTCCAGAACACAATCTGAGCTAGGGTTCAAAAGTAAAAAAAGTATACATATAAAGCTATAGACTTTATGGTTGTTTAAACTTATAAAACAAGACATATGCAGTCTGCCAAGTAAAAGAACAGAAATTCCAAAGGGAGAGTCCAAATTACCACAGTTTATATTTTTATGGGATTCTTGAAGAAGAGAAAATAATGTTGCAGCTTTCCCCCATTTCCATTAAAAGATAAAATTATGGGAGGGGAGAATCACAGGGCAGGCAATAACGTGCTTGCAAGAAGAGCAAATAATTGAAAAAATACAAAAGTCCCATAGGTCTGTCAAATGACCTGTGTAACAGCAATGCAGAAAAACAGAACACCCAGGTACAATGCTATGTATGCTCCTGCAAGTAGTTACAAATGCACCTGAGTTTCTAACCTCGTTAATACAGACAGGCTTTTTGAAAGTTAGATAGATATTTTGAGTGAAAACTGGGAAGACAAAGCCCCATTAGATTTTACATTTTGGTTCTGAATGGAGCTTGCTCTTATTTTATTGATCTTAATATTTGATAAAAATATTATTTCTGGCTTTATCAATATTATAGAAAAGACTGGAGGGTTGGGGCAAGGAAAAAGGTAGAGGAAAGAAAACCAGAATTCTTGGCTACCTAAGTACCAGTAACTTTCTTTGTTAGCCTGGATACTATTACAGATGGAATCCAAATGCTATTTGGGATTGGAAATGGGTGCCCTTTCCCAAATATAATGTGTTTTATAATGGAAGTGTATTCCACCATGTGACAGATGGAATGTCAGACCTTCTTAAGTGCTTCAGATTGCATTTTCCTATAAATGCTGGATACCACCATATACAAATACGTGGATGATATAAATTGGAGAACCACGGATTTTTTTTTCTGAAAGAGAACTTGGAAACTTCTGTTCCAACCTCCTAATTGCCAGTCAAAAAATAAATAAATAAGTTAGCCCAGTGGGTTACATTATGTGGCCCCAGGCATAATATATTTATTGCAGTAGCAAAGACATAATTCAGCTCTCTCCATTCCAGTATCTTATGATCTCCTCTACCAAGCTGAATAATGTCAATTATAATCAGAAAATATACACAGTGTAGTTACCCTTTGCCTCAGATTTGATACTTGTCAGATAATATCAGTATATTTAATGTGGACTATCAATAGATTTGTATTAAGCCTCAAAATTAAGTAACACAAGCTCCTGCATTTTATTGGTGGGGCCCAGAGGGATAAATCATTGACAACTAGTCCATATCAGACCTAGAATTAAAAACTTAAGCTTGGACAACTCTAATTCTCTACCCTGCCTGTAACCGCATCATTACAATTAAGTTGAACATTTTCTTGTAATCTTGAGGCTCAAGGACAGCAGAGGAAAGGACATGCACAAAAGTAGTAACCATGGCAATGCTAAGACATCCCTGACCAAAGGAACTCTACAATTGGGCAATCTGATGGGAGCTGTCATAGTGTGTGCCTACAGAGGCCCTCTTATTCATCTGTCTTCGTTAGTGGTTCTTAACACATAAAAATAATTTTGAGAAATGCCACAGCTAACTTAAAAGACAGAGAACTAAACAAAAGCTTTTCATAAGTCAAGGTTTCAAAAGCATCATTTTTATGGCTTGCTAATGGGTCTGTGTATGAAGGTGACATATCAGTTTCAAGTTGCTGTCACATCTTTGTAGATGTCCATGCATCCGACACTACATACTGTGTGCCCCCTTCGTGATAAGTGGTCTTTCCAGAGTTCTTAAACAGCACAGGACTCAGGTTCTCTGAAGCACCATGTCCCTAGTTTGCTTTGTCAGAGACAGTGTCCTATCCCCGCTGCTAACATATACTTATGAAATAGCTTTTTAGCCAAACTGGCCTAAAATCAGAAGCTGAATTCCATCCTTAATATAGTGTGCACCAGCTGTTTCTCTTGTAAAATATGGTTAGCATGGTGAGTAGGAATATATTGATCATGGCTGAATGGTTCAATTTAATGTGGGTTGTGGTGAACTTTTTGAAATGATTTTATATCCCACACACTAGAATGTGAAATCATAATGCATTGACCAGAGCACAGGCCTGGGATCACAAATTGGGAAGATAATTTCCGTCTTAAAGGCATGGTGAGAGGACTAAATGAAATAATTCATTTGACAAATATCAATCATAGATTTGTGTGTGTGAGAATCTGTACAGCTGCTGGGGACAGAAGTGAATTAGGGGGATTTTGCTCCAGTCTTCATCGACCTTACATTTTAACATATAGAATGAGACACCAAAATACACATTATAAATTATTTAATTAATTTTATAACTACTATAAGGAAGCAACTCAATGGTGGAATGACTGCACAACGGGAAAACATTAACAATCTGGGGTCAGAAAAAGCCTCAGGGAGACATAATGTTCCACTTGAGGCAGAAGGAGAGTGAGTTTTCTGGCGTCAGGAGAGGTGGATGGGAAACCATCCCACCATTCCACACAAGAAATAGCGTATGTGAAGGCAGAGGCAGGAAGAAATGTGTGCATTTGGCGGCTTCAAAGAAAACCAACCCGGCTGGAGCAGAGAGAGTGAGGACGCGTGTGCTGAGGCCAGGCTGCAGTGGCAGGGCCGGAGGGCGGCCCTTGCCACGCAGGGAGCTGGGTGGCTGCTCGGTGAGCCGAGGCTTAAAGCGATCAGCACACGCCCGACACGCTCCTGTTTCACAGATTAGAAGAAAGCAATGACGACCGAATGTCTATGGTGGCCGTGGAATGTGACACAAATGACCACCGGATGTGTCCTAGTCTAGTCAGAGAAATAGAAACCACCCCTAGTGCTTCGAACAGAAGAAACCTGACGCAGACATTTGCTCACGTGGGGACGGAAGATCTGAGGAAGCGCGGAGGGACGTCGCGACGACCCCAACAGGACACTGTCGAGGGCCCAGCAGGGGGGACGGCGTTGCTGAAATCCAGGAGGCGGGCGAGCCGCTGGCAGCCGGACCGCCACGTGGTCATCCAGCAGGTCCTGGGACATGGCAGAGGACACAGGCTCTCTTCTACAGAAGACTCAGCCGGAGGCCGAGGGAGAAGCAAACTCGCTGCTCCCTCCTCGGCGCCCCCCAGCTCCCACGGCCGAACCTGGGGACCCGCTGGCCGGGCGCCCGAGACGCGGTTTCCGTGCCTGCCCGAGCGCGGAAAGCCCGCGGATGGCGCGGAGCAGACGGCAAACAGCCCTACGAACCCCCCTTTTTTGGTAGCAACAGGGATGCTAGTTGTAGCTCCTGGTGCACGAGGAGCTGCATCTGACTTCACAGGCTGCGCTCCAGCTCCGACAGTCATGGCAACGCGCGCCCTGCTACACGGGCAAAGTACCGGTTTCTCATGCGACGGTGCGCAGATGTCACGTACGAGGCAATGATACATGTGCTAGGAAGCCACACTGAACAATCTCTTAGTTGTCTCCTAATTAAAAGGTAAGGTTCTAGGGTTTTGTTCAACTTATTTTTGTTTTTCAATGATTCTACTTAACTGATAATTAGGGACAATTGTGAAATCTCCAAACACTAGCAGAAAGAAAAAAATATAGTGTTCGTAGTACCAATATTCACGGGAAGTTACCGTGAATATATTGATTGAAATTAAAAGATTTACATAATTTTAACTACCATAGGAACACAATTTTTGTCATGGACACTGGGCCAATACCTCAAAATGCTCACTTCAATATGGGAATGTGCTTTTGGTCCATTCAATGTCAGAAACAAAGTAATTTTAGTTACATAAATTCAGAAAACAAAAAGGTTTATTTCTTTGTGAAAAACACAGTGATTTAGCAAATGATCCAGTATGAGTGAAAGTTTTGAATTTGGTTCATGTTATGTGAAGAGGAACAAAATAAACAAAAGCTCTTAATGGAAACATATCTTGGGACTAAGCCAAGACCTGTTTAATTTAATTTTTTTAACCAATTTGGGAACTAAATCAGATAATAATCCTAATGAATGTGAGTATCTCCTCCACTTTTCCAATCTTTTACACTCATTTTTACTTACTAATTTTATATATCTGGGATAAAAGTAAAAATGATTTTATATTTACATTAATGTGGTAGGAAAAATGGTGTATTTTTTTTTAAGTTGGCATTATTAGTTTTCTAAATAAGTTTCTCCCCCTTAGGTCTTTAGATTATAAACACTTAAAATGAACAGTTTCAAATCAATTTTGAAAATGGGCACTATGACCAAAAAGTTTTTTCTACTTGAAAAGGAAAACCAAAAAATCTTGCTGAAGGCTAAGCTTTCTTTTTAGCTAAGTGAGAAAATATTTCACAGAGTATTTACTGAAAACAATCAATAAGTCCCCAGTAGGTATAAGTCAATATATACCAAGTCAAAAGTACACTATTACTCAGAAGTCAATATGTTTTTACTGAACATATGGAGAATTTACATTAAAACAGGCACTGGCATTTCCAATCTAAGAATTTTTTTTCCCACTTTGGTAGTATAACATAAAGCAAGTTGAGCAAAACCATGTGTCTGACTAAATCACTCAGTAACATTGTATTTAGCCAACTTTCAAGAAAATATTTTATTTACTCCAAAACGCTACCCAGATTCAGTCACTCCAACTGCATACTTCACAGCATCCTTTTCTTCTCCCCTCACCTTGCAGGGACCAGGGAAAGGCCAACAGTTATGAGCACAGACTTCAGAATCACACATTACAATCCCATGCTCCACTTTGGCACTTAGTAGTTCTGTGATCTTGGTGAAATTATGTAACTTCTCTGAGCTCAATTCTTCCTTCTTCTGTCTCCTTCCCGAGCAATGATTAACTAAGTGCTCAATAAACTAACTTATATGCTTTTATTAACTAAATATTTTCAGATGTGGTCTACTTGATGAGAAGGAAATATCTGAGAGCTGACCGACAAAAGTATCTGTTTCCGCACAAAGGTGGTTGTGATCTTGCCTCTACGCACAACCACCTACTGTCTCACTGGCAGGCACCTGAACGTGCATGTCTTTCCTGGCAGTTGTCTGCAAGACACGGGCTGGACTGGAGGGTCATTACACAGCCATGGGAGTAAAGAAGCTTCCAGGCAGACCAACAGATCTGACTGGCCAGTTGGGAACTTGACATCACCAAGGTTAATACTGTCTATCACATTCGTATGTTATTATCTCTTATAACTTAAATCTGACATTACTCATCTTTATTTTATAGATTAAAGGGTTACCACTTTTGTTACTAGGAGATGGAAAGGGAGACAAAGCATAGTCCCCAGGGTAGGTGATATTCTGCCTTACCCCAGAGACAGAACCCATTTCCAATGAGTGTTAGTAGGCAAGGCAGTCTATGATCCCAACAGGCAGTGGAGCCGGGCACCGCGTTGCTTGCTTGTCCACAGTACCCCTTCAGGAGGCCAACACACTCAGAGAATAAGAGCATCCGTGAGTTAGGCAGAATGTGTTGCATTCCTGAAGACAGGGTCAAGAAGGGTGCTATGGAAACACAGAAGACAAGTATTTACCTACGGTTGTCGAGATCAAGAATGACCTCATGTTAATGTAGTATATGTATACCATGGAATACTACTCAGCTATAAGAAACAATGGTGATGTAGCACCTCTTGTATTTTCCTGGAAAGAGTTGGAACCCATTCTACTAAGTGAAGTATCCCAAGAATGGAAAAATAAGCACCACATGTACTCACCATCAAATTGGTTTCACTGATCATCACCTAAGAGCACATTTAGGAATAACATTGATCAGGTGGTGGGCAGATGTGGGTGGGGGAGGGGATGGGTGTATACATACATAATGAGTGCGGGGATGGACACTCTTGAAGCTCTGACTCGGGGGACTGGGGGGCAAGGGAAATATATGTAACCTAAACTTTTGTACCCCCACAATATGCTGAAATAAGAATAAAAAAAAAAAAAAGAATGACTTCACAGAGGTTGTTGACCTGGATTCTAGCAGAGTACAATGAGTCTCTAAAGGCAGATAGAAGGAAGTAATATCCTGGTAACCAATATCAAGGATATAGGTGTACTCCAGTGGCTTTATGGGAATGACAGGTAATACCATATCACTTAGTTTAAGTGGTTAAGGGAACAGTCGTTCAAAAAGCTGAAGAAATAATTTTGACAGAAAAACAAAAACCTAAAAGTGTCTGATGATTCATTAGAATTTACTTTAAAATGGTAGCCCCTGGGTTGCTTGTTTTTGTGTGTTGATTTAAAATTTAAATATGTGTGTGTGTATATATTATATATAGAGAGAGCATAACCTCCATAATCTGAATTCTTTGAGGAAAACAACCTTGGCAGTAGTGTGAAGGACTGCTTGGAGAAGGGAGGAAAGAGATAAAGATATTGATTATGAAGCTGTTAAAATATTTTAACTACTATTTACTAAAACACGTTTGAAGGAATATTCCTTTCCTAAGTATTGCAGAGTAGAAAACAGAAGTTTCTGTTGTCAATGGTTTCTTTGTCAAATCCACAGCAAAACAGATCTCATTGGTGCAGGGTATCTAATATGCTAATATTCACAACGAATATCAAAGAAGAGATAAGAGACTGTGACATTCCCAAGCTTGTGGGACTGTGTTGATCCCCTTTAAGGAAGCATTTTGCAGAATTGTCGTCCACATGTCATTTTTCAGCATGCTGTTTTCTGCAAAGAGATCTTCATTGTAGTGTTAGAAAGTACACTCTGTATGTTAACCTTTGGATCATCAATTTCCAGAGGAGTTTGGCACAAGGTGAGTCCTCCAGAAATATTTATTGGGTGGTGTTGAAAGAAGTATCTGAACTAGGAAAAAGAAGTGTGGATGGAGAACAAGATAGGAAACTTGTATTTGCCTGGTTCTCTATGCTACTTTATTCCTAAATCATTGCTTTTTAGTTTTGTTTATTCAGCAGTTCATATTTGGAAGTTAGAGTTTTAGGAAAGAAACTAGACATGCAAAATCTTAAGCTGCAATAATCTCAAGTACTGTCCTGTTTAATCTAGAACCTAAACTTATTTGTCTTTAAAAAATCATCAAAGAAAATCTTTGTTAGTCAAGGTTGCCTTCTTGTCTAACATGGTTGAGCTGGAATTAATTAGTGGCATAAGTAGTGTGGCAAAGAAAGACAGCCTAATTGATAGGGACAGTATAGTTTTAGAGTTAGAAAGGCTAGATTTCCTACTTACTACTTGTGTGGCAAAATGAATTAGATGTTTGTGCCCACCATGGTTCCAGTCCAGTTTATGATGTTTGGGGGAAATAAAAATACATATTCATTGTTTGTGAGAAGAATATTCCCAGTTTATGGCAGTGAGTGAGAAGCAGAGCTACAAAGTGTGTTTGGGAGAAGAGCGATCCTCTGTGGTTGGAGCAGAAATTTTTGAAAGGAGAGTGTAAGAAGAGATAAGAATGTAAAAAATCTCAGAGGACTGAACTGGAGCCATGGTAACCAGCTTGTGGAGGGAAGCCGAGCCAGACTCTGGCGTGTGTACCTGCCCCTGTAGAGAGGGCAGTGCTATTAAGGGAGTGTGACCTGGAGGACAACAATATGGGGATGATTTTCTTTAGGAAACTCAATCTGACAATGGTTGTGTGCAACGTCTATTGAAAACTAACTACAGTCCACATTTGCTGAGAGCAAACTCTCTGGAGCCCTGATACCAGCTCTGTCACTCACAAACTGTGTGATCTCATTTAAGTTACTTAATCCTCTGCTCAGCGGTTTTCTCATCTGTACAACGGGAATGTAAATTAGCTCACAGATGCTGCAAGAGTGCCTAGCATACAGCACATGCTCCAAAGCTGGTAGCTCCTGTTTGTACTATTATTATTGAAATCCTGCAATTTTTCTAGGCAGTCATCCACATTTTCACAAGATTTCCTCTCATAGAGATTTACCTTCTAAAAAAGTCCTTTGGATTTGAAATTCATCTCTAACCCCTTTGCTCTCATAATTAGTGTTTTGAGGAGAGATACATTCCCAGAAATGTTAGAATTCTGGAGCTTTAAAAAATGTTTACGTGTAATGTTAGTGGTTTTGTAGTGTCTTCGTATCCTTTTTTCCGCTCTACCTCCCATCCGCTGGGCACACGCATTTCGTCAATCACCCACACTCCTCTCCCAGAGCTGCACGAATCCGCGGATGTGGGAAGTTAGCTGGGCAGTGATTCCCCGCGTGTGGTGAGAAAGCGCGGGGACTATGCAACCGGCCTTTATTTTCTGCCCTTACACCAAAGAGCTATAATTGGACTATTTTCTTGGATCTGAGACACAGCGTTCACCTCAGTCCTCTTGTATATTGTTCACACTGCTGTTTGCCATTACTGTAATCAGAGAATCACATCAGTCACTCTGGGGGACGTGGCTTCTGCTGGGGCATCTCAATCTGCATCTGCTTCACCCCCCTTCTGTTTGCAAACTCCCTGGGTAACTGGGCCCCAATCGTGTGCTCTTTTGCAGAACTGGGGTCAGAGGTGAGGGGGGCAGGCCGCGGGGCGCTGGTCTGAGCAGCTCTCTCTACGCTTCCCACATCCACCTGGAAGTGCCCAAAGGAGCTGCAGGGGGAATTCTTTTGAATGGAAATGCACTTAAAGTGAATAATACAAGACCTTCCCTGCTTCCATGAACGTACTGGGTCTTTCCCTGAAGAGGTGTGTGGTCCTCAGGAATACCTGTTTTTCCTGTCTTTGAGAATTCTGTGTTGGGTAACGTGCATTTCCGTTTGTACTCGTCTCCATGAGCCAGTTCTCATCGTCCCCTGCCCGGACTGAGACCCTCCTCCCATCTGGCCTCCACGTCCCCCCTGCTCCGCCCCGGTTCTTTATTCGCTAGGCTGGCAATTCCGATACTGTGTGACCGTGTCGCTTTCCTATTTAAAAGCATTTAGAGGTTTTCCACTGATGAGGGATGGCATCTAAGCTGCCGTGCGTGACATTTGAGGTTCCGCGTGTTCTGGCTTCTTCCTGCCTTGCAGATTCATAGCTATCTCCCGTCCCTTTCACCCATCGACGGAAACACTGGGGAATTCTTGCTTTTCTCTTAAAAAAATAAATAAGTAAAGCCCCGCCTAATCTCTAAGCTTTCAAACGTTTTGCAATCCCCGCCTAGAATATCCTTCCTTGTTCCTTCACCTTCATGTCATCTAAGCACCCTTGAGGTGCAGCGGCGGTGCCCAGGCTGCATATTGGCCCTGCACAGCCTCCCGAGCCCCCTGTGCTGACGGCTGCAGGAGCGTTGGCCGTTGGTGACTTGCTTGCCCGGTCGCCCACCGGTCTCCGCTAGCAGGCTGCGGCCTGCCTGAGGGCAGAGGCTGCGTGTGTACAGTGGACGCTCCGCCCTGCAGCATACATCCCTGCGGGCCTTTCTGGTTTTCTGTCCCCTCCCACCAGACCTCGTGATGTGTTAAGGATTCTTAGTCACGCCAGGCTGCTCTGCATTCCCATCCCTCTGCCTAACGCGAACATCGATGCACAGGTCAAGATTGGTCACCAGGTTAGTTTTCCTAAGGGCTCTCATAAGGATTGAAGTAGAAATACCTTCCTTTTTTTCACGTACTTTTACATGAACGCTCACCTTTCTTGCTGATGTGATGTCTGTCACTGTCTTTCTAGCACTTGGTTGCTGACAATTGTGCATGAGCCCATCTCCTACTTTTAAACATAAGTCCTCCTAAAAGGAAGAAATGTTACTGATTTTACCTTGTATCTTTTGAGGCTAACATAGTACCTGAATAGAATAGGCACTATTCTATAGATGCTGTGTCAAATGAATAAATGCACCTTGTTATAATATCTGTTCTGCCAGGGGAATGATGTTTGTTTTTACTTCCAGTGGTTTGGCCACGCTCTTAACCAGTGGTTCTCAAATAGGGCTGAAAATTAGACACACCTGAGATTATTTTTTAAACATCCTTGACCACTGTTTCTCAAATGTTAATGTGCATGAGAAGCACTTCTTGGAATCTGTTTCAGTAGATCTGGAGGAAGGCCTGAGATTTTATATTTCTAACAAGCTCCCAGGAGGGCTGCCTTGGCCAGGGTCACGCTGAGTGGTGAGTCCTGACCCTTTGAATCAGATTCTCCAGGGATCTGGTCTGGGAATTACATATTCATAAGAATTTCCCAAGTGACTGTGACAGTCAAAGGTTGCCATCTACATAACAAGTTACTACATGTGTTCTATCACTCATTTACACACTACAATATTATTAAGCAACTTGCTGGAAATTGTGCTAGAGGCTATGTCCATATGGATGAAGGAGATAGGAATGTTCCTAACCTTATATGGAGCTCGCAGTCTAATGAGAGAAACAGATAAAAATATGTAAAATAAATTCTTATACATTGAGATATATGTAAGAAAAAAATAGTCAAGCCACTGGTATTGGCAATAACAGGGAAAGAAAAGATCTACATTTAAACTAAGATTTGAATGATGCAACTGCACACACCATGGGATTAACACAGCAGGGATGTTTTTTAAAAAGTGAGGAAAATATACAAGCCCCGAGTTAGGAAACAATCTGGTGAATTCTAGGATCTCTCCAAAGACTCTCGTGACTGGAACAGATAGTATAAATGGGAAAGTGTCATGTGGTGCAGGGCAGGAAACAGACAAGCACGCATGTCTGTGGGCATAGTGACAGAGATGCTCTGGCCGGCATGGGAGACAGGGATGCTGCGGAGTATGACTCAGGCTGTTTGGGTTCCTTTGAGACTGAGACCCATGCAGAATAGCAGCAGTAATCCTCAAACACATCTGCCAACACTTGTATTTCTGAGTTTATGGAAATACTATTTATGTATAGAAAGAACAATATGGACAATAAGTGTTTTCACTTTTCAATGACGTTTTATCTTTGCCTTCCATTTATCTAACCCAGCAATCAGGAAAATTCCTGTCAATTTATATTTGGGGCTAGTATGAGTCCATACCATTTAACTATTCCTATTTTTTTTCTTTCCACTACAAGAGTGAAACATGGAATGCCATGTCCTTGATCAGGCATATTGAAGTTACTCCAAATGTACCTATATGCATATATGTATATGTGTGTGGACATATTACACACATATATGAAATTATGTGAAGAGTGACAAATTAACATTCTATGAAAGGTTGACTTTTTTGTGAAGACCTTAGGAATTCAGAATTCTAGCAAATGCATTGGTCACATGTTTATCCCTAGGAATTTCCCTCCTCACCCTCAACTGGAATCCGTAGCCAACTTCATGGGTTCAGAGCCCTGACCCTGGACGTAGCAACTTCAGTCGTGGGGTTTAGATGGAAACATTCAACATGCTCCCATCTCAGAGCCTCTGCTGCAACAACGAAGAGGCTTTCCCAGCTCTAGCAGTCAGCAAGGAATCACAGTGTATGATTTGACCTCATTCAATTTGCTTTTGTGCTTTAGGAAGTTGTGACCTCTTCAGAAGTTTTAGTTTGTATAAATGTGTAAATTCCATTTTTCTGCCACCACTTCTGCTACTTTTTCTCTATACAGAAACCTGAATTTTTGCTGTATTTTAGTTGTAAAACAGAGATTCATCAAGCTTAATTGTTTAGTGTGCTATTACCATAGTGACTATTGTATTTCAGTTACAATAACTCCCAACTGCAGGCCGGTAAGCCATTGTCCTGAGGTAAGGTCTGCAGTCCACCTCTTTGCTCCCTGGATTCCACACCTCCAGGAATTTCCAGGCCTTAATTCTTTCAATTATTCCCCTTCTTTCCAGCATTTTTGGTATCCCCCCTTATTTTTTTTTAAAACTCAGGCCACCCTAATCTTGATTCAGCAATTAAAGTCACAATTGTCATTGCTGTGGTTATTTTATCCATCAGTACAATTCACAACTAGCCTCTGATAAAGCTCCTCAGAGTTTTCACAATGTGTGTATTTTGAAAATTATTTTTGAAACAGTCCAGTATTTTTCTAATACAAATAATGTTTAATCAACATTACAACACCAAAAATCCTTGATGCATTGAAATAGATAGTTAAATTGGTTTCACAAATAGCTGAAACAGGGAACTGGCAGGTACTGCCTTGGCCGTTGCTTTGGACACAGCTGCAGCATTGCCTGACTGAGTCAGGAAGTCTCAAAACAAACTTTCAAATTACAGGGATCAAAACAGGATGGAGGCAGGGCAAGTTCCACCAGGTTAGATCCAAGATGGTAAAACACCACCCCTGCCATGAATATTCCTTCCCTTGTTTAGCCTATAATTAAGCTGTTGCTTAAATAGAAAGGCAACAGGCACCAGGAGGCCGGTTCTCTCCTGCAGGAGAACTTGCCTCTGCTGTGTCTGTGGAGTAGACTTTCTATAGATTCTGAATAAATCTCGCTTTCACTTTATACTCTTGGTTTGCTCCTGAATTCTTTCTTGCATGAAGCCTAGGACCCACTTGGACCTCAAGAAGCTCCCAGCATTGAGGGTCACTTTCCTGTGTCATAGCAGTAAAATAATCTAAGATAATAATTCGATTTACTTGCTTTTTTCCCTATTTCAAGCATATTTTATTTCTGAGTAAGCATCATAGATTTTACATTATGATTTATTTCATTGTACCTTTTAACACTGCTAATTTTACTCTAAACTTTTCAGATCCCAATCCTTCAGTCTATTATAATTAAATAATTACATAAGGCAGCTCAATGTTTGACACGTAGTAAATACTTAGTAAGTAGTTACTATTTTATTATTTGTTTTTCTCTTTAACACCATCATATGGGAACATTCTAGATAGAAACCTTTAGAATCTTATTACTTGTTGTATGGAAATGGCAGGGAAGTTTGAGGGCAAGCCCAATGTTGACAGGATTCAAAAATGGGAGAAAATAGTTTTAAATGCAATAAAGAAAATGTCATACTTAAAACAATAGTTCACTGTTAACTCTTGAAGATCTAATAGGATGAAATCAGGTAGAAAACCCCTGTTCTGGGAATTTCCTTATTGTCATCCATGTAATCATTGAATCGGTAAAAATATGTCTTATTTTTATAATGCTAGTGCTGAAGCTTAGAGATATTAGTCAGATATCAGTTATCCCGTGAGAAACTGAACAAAGACTCAAACAGATCTGTCTTATGCCCAAGTCCTAAAGCTTCACACAGCCCTGGAGTTGAAGCCCACATTTGGAAGGAGAGAGTGGCACATCTGCATAAACACCTCATCATGCCAACTCTGGATGCCACCGTGGGTTTTTGCTGCTCTGTGCCTCACCCTTCCACAGCCAGCACACCGGGTGCTGCTAACTGGGGAACGGGGAACAGTTTGTTTGATGTGCAGCAACCAACAGACAATGATTGGGTACAAATCATTAATAGTGGCACCTCTCTCTAATATAGATGGCTAGTTTGTTACAATGACAATCAGTTTTAACTAAAGATCATTTACATTGAATAGTGAAACACTCATCCTGGAAAATTTTCAGAGTTGTGGATCATTAAGCTGAATGGTTGAAATGTTACAGTAATGATCCATGCCTAAGTCTCTCTTCTCTCAGTTTCCTCTTTGTTTATATGACCTTACACCAGTGGTCCCCAGCCTTTTTGGTACCTGGGACCAGTTTCACAGAAGAAAATTTTTCCACACACCGGGGACGGAGGTGCAGGGGGAGGGGTGGAGCTCAGCCAGTGATGTGAGTGATGGGAGAGGCTGTAAATACAGATGAAGCTTTGCTCACTCTCCTGCCACTCACCTCCTGCTGTGAGGACCCCTGTGGGGGGGCCCCATTTCCTAACTTTCATGGAAGACAATTTTTCCATGGATGGGGGAGGGAAGGGGACTGGCAGAGCTCTGTGGTCTGGTGCCCAACAGGTCATGGACTGGTATTGGTTCATGGCCGGAGGGTTGAAGACCGCAGCCCTATACCACATTATGCCCTATGGGACACTGGCTTTGTGTTCAAATGACACATGCTCAAACGGTGTTAAACACATTAAACACCTTTCTTTACAATGGGATTCTTTAGCATCTTTAATTGGTGAATATGCATGATGTGTAGCAATTTCCTAACTTTTTGTGGGAGGAGCACCTATTAAACATTGTTAAAGATCTTGTATTCTAGGCTCAGGGATAGGGAAACCCTCCTTCTACATTTGACCAGAGTGATTTGATATTTAAATCTTTACTTCTGTTACAATTCTATTTTCCATTTTGTTCATCTTCTTTTTCTGAGTGTATTCTAGTAACAAGTCTTGAACCAACCTGTCCTAGAAGAGTCGCTGTGGTTCACTTCAGACTATTTCAAGTCAAAAGGGAAAGACACAAACGTAGCCAAAATAAGGAAGGTCATGAAAGTTGCAGTTGAAGAGGAGTTAAGCTAAATAGCAATTGATAATAGAGCAAGGTCAAAAAAGCAACCACATCTATCGCCACAGGAAGCAGAAAAATGATCACCAAACATTTTTGATTGCACATCCTATCAGAAAAATAATTCAAGTATCTCCAATATACAGGTACTGCTGTCCAGATATATTGTGTATAAAATAAAATGAAACCAATACTGTTTAAAGTTGAGCTAAAGATGAAATAAATAATGTATACTACAATAACTTGCCACTCATTTTTGCTTTCTATTATCATTAGCAAGTATCTTAAGGCACAATATACACTCCAGGCAAGGTTTATTTTTCATGATAGTAAATGCAAATTTATATTTCAATCTTTCAGGTAATTTTGATACTTGGTGGTCATGTGACCTATGAAAAGATTGCAACAGAAATGGGAGGGACACCAACTCTGCCATTTTCTTGGCATTTGCTTGTGCTTACATTTCAGTATTGTCTTTAATGCACACTCTCATACCAACAATCTGGTATTGAGGATTTGTATACAACCAAACACAATAACATGTTCTGCAAATCCAATTGACAGGGCACACGTCTGCGAGCAGAAAGGGGTAGGAGGGAACCATGGTGAAGCTTTCTGTATCATTGACATGCCTCTGCCTTGGGATGTCTTACTCATCCTGTGCCATTCTGAACTTGCTGGAGTGGTAGTGTCAGCCTGTGATAACTCTCAGTTAAGATTATTTTCTCCTCTATAATTTGGCTTAAAATATAAACATAAAATGATATTCTAATTTTTTTGTTCCAGGACCTCAATACATAATCTGAAATTCTTCCTGGGACCCTGTGGTAGGCTGACAATGGCTCCCAAAGATAGATCCACACCCTAATCTCAGTGACTTGTGTTACCTTACTTGGAAAAGGAATCTTTGCAGATATAATTAAGTTAAGGATCAGGAGATGAGACTGTCCTGAATTACCCAGGTGAGCCCTAAATGCCATCACTTTTGTCCTTCTCAGAGAGAGGCTGAGGAAGATTAGGCACACACATAACGGAGGAGGCAATGTGGCCTGAGAGGCAGCAATAGGAGTGATGCAGCCACAAGCCAAGGAATGCTGGCAGGCATCAGCAGCTGAAAGAAACAAGGGGTGTTTTCTATGCCAGAGTCACTGAAGTGAGCACAGTCCTGCTGATGCCTTGACTTTAGACCTCAGACATCCGGAACTGTGGGAGAATAATAAATCTGTGTTGCTTTAAGCCAGTAAGTTTGAGGTAATTAGTTATGGTAGCCACAGGAAATTCATACTGGCCTCAACTATAAATTTAGAGTCTACTAGTTTAGAAATCAGTAAATAGATATGCAAATAAATAAATAAATATGGGAAGGAATGGGTCTGACTTAGTGACTGCTCAGTGGGGAAGCAGTGGGGCATGATTTTATGAAGGATCAGGCAAGATGGGTCTAGTTCCTAAAAGGCCCAAGAAACAAGCTTCTATGTCCATGTGTGAAAAAGACACAAGGGCAGCTACTAAGTGCTGATGACCATGCTGGAGAGCTTCACATTCCTGTCCTCTTGTTTCCTTCTGACAGCAAACATCTACGGTTTGACATATGTTCTCCTTTTTATGGAGAAGAAGAGGAGGCTCAAAGATACTAAATAACTTGTCTAAGATCAAACAGCTTGTGAGAGTATATAAATGTGTAGTAAACATAAGTAGGAAAATGTGCTTCCATCTCGTGCCACAGGTTCCCTTGCATATATAAAAAGTGAGCACAATTGGCATTAATTCTTATAATTCCCTGCACTGAAATGAACTAAACATGTGCTACTGCTGTCTCCTTCATTCAGGAAAAATTAACATAGTCCCTTGGAGTACATAAACAAGGATCCGTTAGGTGTGCACTGTCATGTATAAAACCAGAAATAGCCTTGAATGTTCGCAGAAGCTAAAAACTTTTCTCCAAATCCTAATGATTCTACATACTGTTTTCATCTTTGATGTCCTTGCCCAGGCACCCAGTCCTGTGATCCCATTAACTAATTAGTAGAAAATGTGGTTTTTAAAATACTTAAACATTCTACTGTCATTCACGTATGACATCAGCTAAAGTCATCAGGAAATGTAATCTGTGATTCCATTGTCCTACAAGGCATGCTATGCTGCATTTCACAGAGAGCAGTAGATGTAGCAAAGCTATGACAGAGCCTGTTGGTGATATCAATGACACCACAGGCTAAGCTTTTTAAATTCTTTTCAAAACCCATTGTGCATTGGTGACCACAGAATTTTCAGAGGTCTTTGAAAAGATAAAAAGAGATCTCCTTCCCTCAATAGCAGGATTTTAGGATTCAGTTCTGTCTGTAAATCGATCCATCCTATCCTGACCCCACACCTTCCGCAGGCAATAGGGATGTGGCCCCAACACATGTGGGGCCTGTGCCCCAGTCATCCCTGTCCCATCTGCTTGGCTTGCTCACTTTCTGCACCTGCTCCCCTCTGGCCCTGGGCCTGGGATTTTTCTCCCACGGGCGTGTCTTCATAGTTCGTGCCTGTGCCCGACTTCTGCCTCTTGTCTTTCTCATTTCTCTCTGGAGACCTTGGCTCAGCCTCACATTGCCATTCTCTCCCTTTTCAGACTGGCTCATTGTCCCATAGAATCTGATTTCTTGCTCCAGGACACTTACGGGGACTCTGGTCTGGCCACCTGACCACACTGTGTATAGGTGTTTGCAGTCCCAGTCCAGCTGAGGGTCTTCGAGGGGTTCCCAGGTTCAAGGCTCTTGAGATGCATGATCTGCCTCTTCTAGTCCAGATAACATACTAAATAACAGCACCCCTCATGCCCCCCTAAATGCACAATCTAGAAGATACAGATGTGTAAATATATAAATTTAGCAACAATTATATAATAATATAATAGAAAGAAACACAAGGAAGAAGAGAATGAGTGACTGGAATTAAAGATCAGGGACATCTTTGCTGAAGAAATTTAAACTGACTCGGTCTTTAAGCAATGACTAGGGTTTCCCCAGACAGGCAAAGAGAAGAAGGCTATTTACCTAATGTGAAGGAAAAACAAAGTCACAGGGCCAGAATGAGAGACTATGGCTGCTTAGGCAATTATAAATCCTTTGGTGTTGCTAAACCAGAAAACAAGAACATCAGAAAGACTGACAAGATCATCCTGAAGAACCTCCTGGGCTAGGATCAGAGGTTTGTAGGAAGGTCCCCAAAACCTCCAAATTGAGTGTAAAGTCATAATAATGACTTTGGGAAAATATTTATATGCTGCAGTTTTCAATATTAAAAATTAAAAAAAAAAGCTCCCTTGTTTGTGAGACCTTGAATAAATGGACAGGAAAAAAAATTATACCCCCGTTCACAGGCTGGGTGGGCTGGCAGAGGAGCTCTGTTGGCTTCCCTTCACTCCCTGGGGATTCCTGGCTGCAGAGTCCTGCAAAACTGTGGTGAAGAAATGAGGTTCCTACTCTGAGTTTGCATCAGTGACCCAGGCTCTTGCTGGAACTGTGCTCGCTGCATGTCTGATATTTAGAAGTCATGGACTGGGTGCTGTCCCTCTCTCCATCTGTCCCCATACGCCTAATCCTGGGTCTGCCTCATGGCGAGAGCTCGCTGTGTGCTTTTTAACATTCACATGAAAGATAAGTATCATAAGAGGTAGAATACAATCAATATAAAATGTGAATTTCAAAATGATGGGACCACAACAGAGGGAAGGTATTTCTGAATTTTCCTAGAAGATGCACATTCTTTGATGTCAGTTAGATCTAAATTCAAACCCCAATACTGACACTAACTGGGTATGGGATGGTGAGAAGTTTGTTCAATCTCTCTGAGTTTTCATGTCTTCAACTATAAAATTGGGATAGACACTAACACAGACTTTTCAGTATTGAGATAAAATGTAGTAACAAATACAAGGTCAGCATACCTCAGTGAGGCAGAGCATAGAGTCTTGAGACACATTAGCAGGGTCCAAATGCCAGCACTGCCACTTACCAGCTGTGTGACCCTGGGCAGGTTAATTACCCTTGCCGTACTTCATGTTCTTCAATTTAAAGTCGGGACAGCAATGGCATCTACCTTGCAGAGACTGCGTGCGAGGGAACAATGAGTCAATATGCGTGAGTCACTGTCTTGCCTGGGTCATAGCCATTGCTCAAGCAGTAGTAGCTCCTCACATTATAAGGTATCTGGAATGTATGAGATGGCCAATAAACGATAGTTGGGTAATGACGAAGCTTGAAGAGCTTGAGGAGGAGTTTCTGGGGCCTGAAGTGTCCCTGAATCTTAGAATTTACAGGTCCGTGTGGTACTGAGTGAGGCTGCAGGGGAAGAGCAAAGCCGAGTTCCTGGTGACACTGGGGGGAAAAGCCAACTGAAGTAGCCAGCCGCGCGCCAGGGAGGAACTGAAGCGAAAGCCAAGAGCCCCTGTGGAGGCGACCTGAAATGGAGAGAGGAGCCTCAGGGTGGGAATCCTGCAGAGACCCTCTGAGGCCGTGGAGAAAGGAGAGCCCGAGTCTGGGTGTGCATCTGATTGATGATAGAACACAGTCGGAGTGGAAAGGTGACCTGGGTCAACTGTCGAATTTCTGTCTATGGGCAGTAAACAGTTATTTTTTAAAAATATACTATCGATTACCAAAAAAAAAAAAAAGGTATCACTACAGAAACATAATTCAAAGTCACCAATAATAAACAAGACAATGAGGAAGTTTATTTTCCCCAACCATTTATGTGACTTTACTGGACTCCGCCATCAGAACGTGAGGTTGGCAGGACTTCCCTGGTGTTCTTTGCGGTAACACTTTGCTTTTCCTGCAGGGAGGGTTGGAGGTGCATCATTTGAAATACAACCCCCCTTCCCCTCTAGATTGTCACCTATGCAGCAGGAATGTATGAATAAAAGCTGCAGTGAGCCATTTTCCCCCAGGCTTGAAAAATAAGATTGCGTGTATCAGAAATATCTTTCTCATTCAGAGAGTTGTTTAACCCTATCTCCTGTGCAGAAGCATGAGAGAACCCTCACGTACCCACGTGGCCCTCAACAGGCACTCTGTACACACAGTTTTGTTACCTATTTGATCTGCATTTGGATGATCAAATGTCATATCATATGCTTTATTCCATTCTAATCAGAGGGTAGAGCAAATGTCTGCAGATTAAGGTAAACTGGCATCTTTATTCAAGCAATTCTCTGCCTGCTGCTGGCTGCATCTGTTGCAGAATATTCTATCAGAAATGGCAGAGGTTACTTGGACTAAGGATCAGATAATTCTCAACCTTACAGATTGAGCAGCTCTTGGAAATGGAACCTCTCTTCAGCTTTTTATCCTCAATTTTGAACAGTATCAACACACACACACACACACACACACACACACACACACACACACACACACACTGTAACATTACATCACGATTCTATTGCTCTAGATAATAGAAGTTAATGAAGCAAATCCTCAAAGGGATTCCGTGAGGAAGGAAATGGGACTCAGATAGATCTAGCTCTGGGTACATCATTTAAAATCTAGACACCATTGTGTGTCCAGGGCAGTCCAGGCAGGACTGAGCAATGAGCTCCTTAAAGCCCTACCAGGTAGGGAAACCCAAGCCAGGGGCACCATCAGACCCTCAGTACTCAGAAATTCTGCTCCTCCTTAGGCGCCAGGAGGGGTGGAAGAAGGAATGCAGATAATTTACCTTTTTAACAGAGGCTCATCTGAGTGCCATTCTTGACTATAGTAGTCACATGGGGACCACTCAATCCAGACATGCGTGAGGGTTTCTTCAACTCGCACCTTTATGTAGCCTGCAGATGAAGTATCAGGCCTGGAATTGAAAACATGAGCATATTACTCCAAAGTTACTGCTGTGTGATTTTATAAAGCAATTATGAATGTCATGACTGAGTCATATCATGAAAAAATAAATCCCTGAATTCTACATATTTCTTCCCAAGTGTCCTATGATGTCCTCATCCTGTTCTTATCTCCTTTGGGTAGATCACACCCATGTTCTATCCTTTCTTGCTACATGACAAAAAATTCTTCCACTTTGCTTATTTTCTGTTTCAACTTGCACTTTAAGTCAGGTGTCCTTGGCATGACATTTAAAGTAAACTTTTGTTATTTCCAATATGATGTAGGAAATTTTTGCCACAAATTACACATTTTGAGGGTATGGTTTTGCTTTCTTTGTATGGCCCTATACTTTTTTGCCTTCCTAATGTGAGATTTCTGTTTCTCTTTTCGGTTACCTGTTTTCTCAATTGGATGGATAATAAACCCTTCTCCATTAAGAGAAAAGAGCGACTTCCTGACTGGGGTTTGAGCTGAGGACAGATCCCTCCTCTAGACAGAGCTGTGACTGTAAAGCCACTTCTTTTATAGAGTACCCAGTGACGGCAAAAATGAAGGGCTTTCTGTCTGCATTGACATTCTGTGCCTACTGTCACATGGGATGCATGAGCATTTTTTTTCTTATCTATACCTGGGATGCACTCAGTATAATGATAAAATGTAGTTGAATTTATATGAACAGAATGAATTTTAAGTTAAAGTATTGCTCCCACCGCTGGGAAAGCTCTGTGGGGATTCATTCCAGGCCTGTTTGTGTACCTGCTGTGCTTGTGTTGAATACAAGAGAGTTGATACCTGCCTCATCATCAGCTTCTCATCACTAAATAAAGCAAGTGATGTTGGAGCTCTCCTTCCAATGCTTAATTTTCACCTCAAAAGTTTTACCCACGTACACAAATATATATATATGTATACATATAGAAATATTTAAAATTTGGTTTTCGAAGCTCTTCATTTTTCTAAGTTTTGACAATGTGAACAGTTGGAGATGCTAAAAAGAGGATTTTTTTATTTTAAAAAATGAACTCTGATTTGGAGGAGACTTTTATATAATTTTTATTTTTCAGTTTAGAACTTTGGTTCCTAAATTCAACAGAAGGAAATGAGAACTAGA
Organism: Lemur catta; assembly: GCF_020740605.2. Classification (NCBI taxonomy): domain Eukaryota; kingdom Metazoa; phylum Chordata; class Mammalia; order Primates; family Lemuridae; genus Lemur; species Lemur catta. Next base: position 98,296,127 of record NC_059135.1, read on the forward strand.
GGGACATCACAGCTGTCAATTTTCTCAATTCACAAAATACCAATAATAATGCTGCATAATCTCAGAGAAATATATATACAGGGAGGCATGAGTTAGCTTGTCAGAAAAAGATGAGCAATAATGACATATATTGGTATTAAAAAAGGCTTAGCAAAAAGTGTTGGTAGGGAGATATGATTTGAAGTCTTCGGTGTGAAGTAAACCTGGTTTGTGTCATCTTTATTTGAAAGTTTTACGCCTATGTTAGTTATGCTTTTTTGACTGCCAGTGCTAGAAACTCAACTTAAACAAGCTGAAGTATAACTTGAACTTCACTGGCTCAGGTAACTATGAGGGGTATTGGGGATGCTCATGGGAACCAGGTTCAGGCACCAGGCTTCCCAGTAACTCACCATGGCCAGGGATCTTTCTTTGTTCCTCCCTTGCCTCTGTTATCCATGCTGGGCTGCGTTTTGCAGAGGAAGTCAATCTCTCTGATGGAAAGGGTGCTTGCCCACGTGGATTATTTTCTCTCAACCTCCATATATCGAATCCAGTGGAGTGCTCTGATGGGCTCTGTGTCATCTTGAGATGCCTCTTCTGACGTTACTATGACTAGTAGAACAGAGGACCAACATTGGCTGGGATGAGTCATGTGATCAACCAATGGATAAGGAGAAGGATTTTGCTATTAGAATAAGAGTGATGAAGGGAACATATTCTAGTCGTCTAAAAATGATAGGTGCTTCAGCATCCTGCTTTAACTTTGGGCACAGTAAGAAACTTGTATAAGGATCAATTTCCATGTTTGCAAATGAGTTTTAAAATTTACCATCTCAGTGTGCGAGGAAAATTAAGGAAAATGTGTAAAAATTCCTAGTAAATTGCAAACTTCAATAATTCCTAATAAAATGGGAATAAATTGCAGAATTCAATAAATGTGAATTCCAACCACTACTTGTGTACCTTACTCTGTTCAGGCTGCTATAATGAAATACCAGAAAGTGGTATTTCACCACCAGACATTAATTTCTCACAGTTTTTCTGGCTGGGAAGTCCAAGATCAAGGCACTGGCAAATTCCGTGTCTAGTGACCGCTTGCTTTCTGATTCATGGACAGCCACTTTTTGCTATCTCACAGTGTGGAAGGGGCAAGAGCACTTCTTTATAAGGACACTAATATCATTCATGAGCATTCTTCCCCCACAACCTAAGCATTTCCTAAAGTCCCCACTCCCTAATACTATAACCTTGGGAGTAAGGATTTCAACATAGGAATTTTGCAGGGATGTGAGAATTCAGATCATATTACTTTGGTAATGAACTCCCAAATTTCAGTGATTTAACAAAATAACAGTGACTTCTTGTCCAATTAATGTGTTATTGTTGAGCAGTAACTTTCTTTCAATGATGGAAGACAATGTCCATAGTAACTTTCTTTCAGTGACAGAGACAACTTCTATCTTACTGCTCGCGTCCCAGTCTTGGAGCCATTTACAGCCAGCTGGTGGAAAGGAAAAATAATAATGAAAAAGGCACACCACCTTCTTACAAATTCATGAGAAGAGGTGACTTGACTGCACCTAGAGGCAAGGAAGCATGGTAAGTGCTGGTTCTGCCAGGCCAGCTCTCTCTGTGACAACTTCAAACAATGAGTAGAGGAGAACGGATTTTGATGGAGAGCAATGGTTCTCTGCTACGACCACCACTCCAATATTTGGATCAAATGATGCTTAATTATTGAGCCAGAAGAATCAGAGAACTCAGCAAAGTTAAAATCACTTCAGTTATGGTAAAACACACCTGGGCTTCCTGGATCTCAAGCTCTATTTTTAAGTTATATAGCTTCCATATGCTAAGTGTACCTCATAGGAAGTAGAGGTTGGGGCAAGTGGTCGTTAATCAACCACCCTCTCAAGATACTTAAAACTTATAGCAGATCCATTCAACCAAGTTAATGGAGGGATAAATACTATAAAGGTGCTTCTACTGGAATCAAGTGAGGATTTTGATTAAAATAAAAAAGATGATTTACTGAATTAGCCAAAGAAGTAAAGGAAAGGAAGAAAGAAAGGATAGACGAGGCCTAAGTTGAAAATAAAATTTCTGTGAGTTAATAAACTGTAAAAGCTAGTTTTCATTCACAGGATATCTGCTAACACTGATTTCTTTCACCTTCTCTTTTTAGCATATAAATGAAGAGGAAAGAGAAAAAGCCTGGGGCTTTTCCAAAGTAAAGAGTTCAACAGAAGACTGCATAAAGATGAGACTCCAAAAATCTCTATCTTGAGAGAAAAGTGAAATGGAAAGAAACCCCCTGTGCAGATGGGGACAGCAAAAAAACATGACATTCTTGAAATTATCTCTAGGTGGAGTGGTAAAAATCACTGAGAACCACAATTAAATTTTCACGTATTTTCTGGCCTTCAATCTTGACACTTGAATCCAAGTTTGCTATTTACAAAGGCTATTTAACTGGGTAAGCAATTAGAGATAAAGGAATGATTTAAGTGAGATATAGAATATTTAGTTCACAATATGTTGTGTTCTAGGTAACTGGAGTACATTGGAATGAAATTCCCCAGTAGGAATTTAGATATCTGGGTCTACAACTTAAACAGCCAGTTAAGGTCTAGCTATAGATTAGTGGGGCATTACATCTAGGTCCATTCAAAGCCACAAAAAGTGAATGAAGACTGCTACTTTCAAAAATTGGTGTACTAATTCAAATAGACTATTCAACTGAGGACACTAGAAAATGTGGATTAAGTTAAAAACAAAAGTAAAGGGCAAGGAGAGAACGTGGTTGTTGGAACACCAAGGAAGCCATGGGATAGCTATGGAAATAGCCTGCTGAACATGAGTTGTGACTGAAGGAGGAGAATTTCAGTTGTTGCCACTTGGTGGTTCAGCAGGAAAGAAGCAGAGAGATAGATTACCCAACTCTCTCCTGCCAAACTTCCATATCCTGTCAATGCCTTCTCTTGGCCAAATCCAACTTGAAACCTGGTTGATGAAATCTACAGCATCAACCTTTTGAGCTACAGAGAAGGAAAATGAATATTGAATGGCTATTGGAAAATACTCAACAAGAGGAAAAAAAAGGACAAAACTAGAGATTTTTAAAAAATGTACTTCTTGAAGAGAAAAGGTGCAACTCAACATGCAAATAAAATGGTTCTAGATGGTCAAAGAAGAAAATGTCAACAAACTGAGTTTAAAGATCTAATTGGCTTTTATTAGCAGCTCATGAATAGGGAAGCACTCTACCTATGAAATAGAAAGGTGCTTTGCTCAGGAAAGCAGAATCAAGGAACAAAAGTAGATTGGTTGTTTCACAGTTACATTCTTTGTATGGGTTAAAGTCAGGTTGACTGGGCCCCTACTTGCTGTGAATCTCCTGGGTTTTTCTTTTCCTTTTTTTTTTTTTTTTTGAAAAATGACCCATTCCTAAGTTCGGTTTGATTATATGGCATTTAGCACAAGTGACTCCATTCTGGTTTGATTTGGTTTGTCAGGACCTTGCAGGAGCTCAGTTCAAAACAGTAGCCTCTGTACATTTTATTTAAGGTCTCCCTGTAAGGGTGAGTCTGCAATCCCCAGAGTGGAATCTTCCCAGGGCACAGTAGTAGCCAGACCAGAAAGAATACGGAGGTAATCACTCTGAAGTCTGGTCTAGCTGGAAGTGGGATCACCAAAATGATGGAGTAGAAGCAACCTGGCTTCACTGTACCCCACAGAAAACCAAACACAAATATCTGTTGCCAAGATTATCATCAGCAATATCCCAGAGCTCAAATCTGAGGCTGAGACCATCTTCAGGGACACAGAGAAGTGAAAAACTCTGAGAAAATGGCAAGAGAAACAGACTTCTCTGTGTCCATGATGTCCCTCCCCTAATCTGTCAGTCACCACGCATAGAAAATTTTTTTTGACTTATGATTTTTATACTGGAAAAAGTAAGATTAATGCAGATAGCCAGCTTCCTCAGTATCTTCATTTCCATTGCAGGAAAACCATTGTTGTCTCAACATATGGAGGATATTTTTTATAGGGAAAAAGAAACCCTAAGGGTAGCTATAGATAAAGAGGAGATGCAGGAATAAAAATCCCATCCCATGAAACTCTGCTCTTTATCTCAGTGAAAGAAAATGCCAAATCAGAGTGCTATTCAGCAGCCCTATGTTGTGAGAGGCATGTTCCATGGGGCTTCTGGGCACAGACCCACAGCCAGCCTTTCCACACAGGCAAGAACCCTTTTTGAAACCCTCCCCATCCAGGATGGGCAGTGCTCCTAACGTTTGAGAGAACCAAGGCAAACCTGAGCTGAAGGCACCATCTAGTGCTAAAAAGGAGACAGTGATCTGGGATTAATGAGACTTACAGGCAACTACAAAGCACCTCTAAACTAGCATAAATTAGAAAGATCAAAACAAACCAAACAGCAAAGACTGGAATAAATAACCAATCCATTAAGGTGAAGCCATAGAGCAACATCCACAATAAACAGCAGCAAACAGGGAACCATGACCTCCCCAAATTGACAAAGCAAGAGCAAGGAGCCAGTGAGCAATCATAAAGAGAAAGCGATATGTGAGCTCTCAGATAAAGAATTCAAAACAATAGTTCTAAAGAAACTGAGCAAACTCCAAGAATAACACAGAAAAGCAATTCAGAAATGTATCTGAGAAATTTAACAAAGGGATTGAAATAATTAAAAAAATCAGACACATATCTGGAAAACTAAAAAATACATTTGCTGAACTGAAAAATGCATTAGAGGCTCACAACAGCAGCATGTATCAAGCAGAAGAAAGAATCAGTGAGCTTGAAGACAGGCTAATGAAAAATACATAATTAGACAAAAAAAAATGACAAGGAATAAGAAACACCTGCAAGATATAGGGAATAACCTCAAAAGAGCAAACCTAAGAGTTACTAGCATTCAAGAGGAAGTTGAGAAAGAGCAAGGGGTAGAAATCTTATTCAATAATAATAATGATAATAACAGAAACCTTTCTCAACCTAGAAAAAGATACAAATATACAGGTACAGAAAGGTCAGCTATAACTAAACAGATTCAATCCAAATCCAAGTACTCAGGTCATATAATAATCCAACTTTCAGATCTCAAGAATGAAGAGAGGATCCTAAAAGTAATCAGAGAAAAGAAGCAAAAAACAAACAAAAGACCTATGATTCATCTGGCAACATGCTTCTCAGGGAAAACTGTGCAGGCCAGGAAGGACTGGGGTGAGATATTCAAAATTCTGAAGGGAAAAAAAAAAAAACCAAGAATACTGAATCAAGCAAAGCTTTCCTTCAGAGGTAAGGAGAGTTCTTCCAAGACAAACAAAATCTGAAAGAAGTCATCACTATCAGACCTATCTACAAGGCATGCTAAAGGGAGTTCTTTGATCTGAAAGAAAAAGATGTTAATGTGCAAAAAAAAAAAAAAAAATACCCTGATACTGTAGTTGTTGTGTGCAATCCACTGATATCTCTACAAAAGATACATTTGTGAAAAACAACAATAGCTACAATAATGTGTTAAAAGATAGGCAATAAAAAATATGTAAATCGAGACAGAAAAAAGTCAAAATGAGGGGAGTTGAAGTTAAAGTTTAGAGTTTTTTCGTTATTCCTTTTCTTATTTGTTGCTTTTCTTTTCTTTGTGATCAAATTAAGTTGTCATCTGTTTAAAATCACTTATTATATCTATAAGATGGTTTTTGTAAATTTCATGGTAACTACAAAGCAAAAGCAAAAACCTGTAATAGATACACTTAAAAAAAAAAGCAATGGATTAAACCTACAACCATAGAAAATCACTTAACCACAAAGAAAGACAGTAAGAAAGGAAGAAAGAAAGAGGGTAGTTATAAAACAACCAGAAAACAAGTAACAATGGATTAAATTCTCCAATTGAAATATGTGGAGCAGCTGAATAAATAAAAAATAGTCCAAACTATATGTTTCCTACAAGAAACTTACTTCACTATAAGTACAGACTTAAAGTGAAGGAATGGAAGAAAATATTTCAAGCAGATGAAAACCAAAAATGAGCAAGGATATCTATACTGACATAAAATAAAATAGACTTCAAGTGAAAGACTGTAAGCAGAGACAAAGAATGTCACCATATAAGATAAAGGGACCAATTCAGAAAGGGTATATAAAAATTATAAATATATATGCACTCAGCACCAATGCACCCAAATATATAGTGCAAAAATTAATGGATTTAAAAGGAGAGAAAGACTGCAGTGCAAAAATAATCAGGGACTTGAGCACTCCATTTTCAGTAATGGACAGATTATCTAGACAGAATATTAACAACGAAACATCATAGGTAAATAACACTCTAGACCAAATGGCCCTAACTGACATTTATGGAACATTTCATCAACTGAAGAATATACATTTTCTTCATCAGTACATGGAACAGTCTCAGGATAGATCATATGTTAGGGCACAGAACAAAGCTCAACAAATTCAAAAAAGTTAATATCATATCAAGTATCTTTTTTGACAACAATGGAATAAAACTAGAAATTAATAATAAGAGAAACTTTGGAAAATATACAAACACATGGAAATTTAAAAAGAAAAAAAAACATGCTCCTATGTGACCATTGGATAAATGAAGAAATTAAGAAGGAAGCTTAAAAATTTCTTGATGCAAATAAAAATGGGAACACAATATACCCAAATCTATGGGATATGGAAAACAGTATCAAGATAGAAGTTTATAGCAATATATGCCTATATCAAAAAAGTAGAAAGATTTCAAATAAACAACCAAATTATGTACCTCAAGAAACTAGAAAAACAAGAACAAATCAAATCTAAAACTAGTAGAAGGAAATATATAATAAGAATCAGAGAAGAAAGAAATATAATTGATACTAAAAAACAAAAAAGATCAATAAAATGAAAAGTTGCTTTTTTTGAAAAGACAGACAAAATCAGCAATTCATTAGCTAGGCTAACTAAAAAAAGAAAGAGAAGACACAAATAAAATCAGAAATTTAGAAGGATACATAACAACTGACACCAGAGAAACACAAAGGATCATTAGGACAGTTATGAACAACTATATGGCACCAAATTGAAAAACCTAGAAAAAACAAATTAATTACTAAACACATACAACTTTCCAAGATTGAACCATGAAGAAATAGAAAATCTGAACAGAATAATAAGAAGTAACAAGATCAAAGCAGTAAAAAAGTCTTCCATCGAATAAAAGCCCAGGACCTGAGGGATTCAATGTCGAATTTTACCAAAATTTTAAAAAATAACCTATACCAATCTACTTAAACTATTACCAAAAATTGAAGATGAAGGAACACTTCAAAATTCATTCTACTAAACCAGCATTACCCTTATACCAAAGCCAGACAAAGACATAGCAAAAAATAAAACTGTAGATCTATATCTCTGTGAATATAAATGCAAAAATACTTTAAACAATACTAGCAAACCAAATCCAACAGAACATCATGATTCCTCCCAGAAACACAAGGATGATTCAACATATGCAAGTCATTGAACAAATGCATCACATTAACAGAATCCAGGACAGCATTTCAATAGATGCTAAAAAAAGTATTTGATAAAATTCAATATCCCTGTGTGATAAAAAACTGGGTATAAAAGGAACATACTTCAGAAAAATAAAGGCCATATATGACAAACCTATAGGTAGCATCATATACAATGGGGAAAAGCCTTTCCTCTAAGACCTGAAACAAGACAAAGATGCACACTTTCACCAGTTTTATTCAACATAGTAATGGAATTCCTATCCAGAGCAATTATACAAGAGGAAGAAAGAAAGGGCTTTCAAATTTGAAACGAAGAAGTCAAATTATCTTTCTTCACTGACAACATGATATTATATTTACAAAAACCTAAAGACTCCACCTAGAAACTGTTATAACCCATAAACAAATTCAGTAATGTTGCAGGATGCAAAATTGACATACAAAAATCAGTAGCATTTACATATGCAAAAAGCAAATGAACTGAAAAGGAAATCAAGAAAGCTACTCCATTTACACAACATACAAAATACCTAGGAATAAATTTAACCAAGGAAGTGAAAAATCTCTTCAAGAAAAATTACAAAATATTGACGAAAGAATTTGAAGAGAAAATGCACACATACACACAATAGAACAATATCCCATGCTCATGTATTGGAAGAATTAATATTGTTAAAATATCAGTGCTTCCCAAAGAAATCTATAGTTTCAATGAAATCTCTATCAAAAGACCAATGACATTCTTCACAGAAATAGAAAAACAAATCCTAAAATCCATATGGAACCACAAAAGATTCCAAATAGCCAAAGCAATACTGAGCAAAAACAGCAAAGCTGGAGACATCACGCTACCTGGCTTCAAAATATACTACAAAGCCATTGTGACCAAAACAGCATGGTATTGGTATAATGACAGATATGCACGCGCGCACGCGCACACACACACACACACACACACGTATCAGTGGAACAGAACTGAGAACACAGAACTAAATTCAGACATTTACAGCAAACTCACTATTGACAAAGATGCCAAGAACATACATTGGGGAAAGGGAAGTCTGTTCAATAAATGGTTTTGGCAAAACTGGGTTATCATATGCAGAAGAATGAAGCTATACCTCTCTCTTATCACATGTAAAAATCAAATCTAAGTTGGTTAAAGACATATCTAAGACCTGAAACTATGACACTTTTAGAAGGAAACGTTGGAGAAACATTTCAAGACATCGGTCTGGGTAAAGACTTTTGGAGGAAAAGCTCAAAAGCAAAAATAGACACTTGGGATTATATCAAGCTAAAAAGCTACTGTATAGCAAAGAAAACAATTAACAAAGTGAGAGACAGCCTACAGAATGGGAGAAAAGTTTTGCAACCTCTCCATCTAACCAGATATTAATGACCAGAATATGTAAGGAACTCAAACAAATTAATAGCAAAAATATCCAAATAATCCAATTAAAAATGGGCAAAAGATCTGAATAGGTATTTCTTGAAAGAAGACATACATATAGCCAACAGGTATTTGAAAAAATGCTTAACATTAGTAATCATCAGGGTAATATAAATCAAAACCACAATGAAACATCATATCACCCCAGTTAAAATGGCTTTTGTCAAAAAGACAAAATATAATGGACGCCAGTGAGGATGTAGAGAAAGGAGAAGCCTCACACACTGTTAGTGGTAATGTAAATTAATACAGCCATTATGGAAAATAGAATGGAGGTTCCTCAAAAAACTAAGACTAGAACTACCATATGACCCAGCAATCCCACTTTTAGGTATATATCCGAAAGAATGAAAATCAGTATATCAAAAAAAATCTGCACACTCATGTTTATTGCAGCACTATTCACAATAGCCAAGATATGCAATCAACCTAAGTGTCCCTCAGTGGATGAATAAAGAAAATGTGGTACATATACACAGTGGAATATTATTAAACCATAAAAAGGAAGAAATCCTGTCATTTACAGCAAATCAATGAAACCAGAGATTGTTATGTTAAGTGAAATAAGCCAGGCATAGAGAGAGAGAGAGTGCATATTCTCACTCACATGTGGGAGCTGTAAAAGTACATCTCATGGAATTAGAGAGTTGCTTCATGGTTACCTGAGGTTGGGAAGAATAGCAAGGAGGGGAGATTTAGAGGGGTTGGTTAATGGATATTAAAATGTAGTTAGAAAGACTAAGATCTAGTATTAGAATGTACAGTAGGGTGACTATAGTTAAAAATAATGTCTTGTATAATTTAAAATAGCTAGAAGAGGTTCTGAAAGAAATTAAAAATAGGACTATCATATGAAATCCCTGTTCTGGGTATATACCCAAAGGATACGAGATCACCACCTTGTAAAGATGTTTGTACTCCAATATCCATGGCAGCAGTATTCACAATATCCATGATATGGAAACAATCTAAATGTCCACTGATGGATTAATGGACAAAGAGAATGTAGTGTCTGTGTGTGTGTGTACGTGTGTATAGATAGATAGATAGATAGACAGATAGATAGATAGATAGATAGACAGACAGATAGATAGATATAAATGTAATTTTATTCAGCCTTAAAAAAGGAGCCCGTGCTATTTGCCACAACATGAACAGGCCTGGAGGACATGGGCAGGGATGTGTAGAGAGGAAATGGGAGGTCATAGCTGAAAGGATACAAAGTAGCAGCCACATAAGAGGAATAAGTTTAGAGATCTAATGTAAAACATGAAGACCAAAGTTAATACAGTATTGTACTATGTTAAGGATTTTGTTAAATAAGTAGATTTTTAGCTGCTCTTGTCACACATAAAAAGTAATTAACTCTGTGAGATAGTAGACATGCTAGTCCACTTCAGTAGAGTAACCGTTTTACTGTCTGCATGTAATACCATAACATCATGTTGTAAACTTCAAATATACACCATAGAATTTCTTTAAACAAAAAAGATAGTTCTTTTAAAATGTTAATAAAGTTGATCACTAGGGAAACTGCTAAAGAAAAACGTCAGAAATTAGTAAGTATGCACCATGATTGGTCCTGCAGACATTAAAATATTATAATAGGATATTATGAAAAACTTTGCCAATAAGTTCAAGAACATAAATCAAATGGATCAATTCTTAGAAAGATACAATTTACCAGAACTGACATGATAAAAATATAAAGCTAAATAACTCTGTATCTATTAAAAATAATGAAACTATGATTTTAGAACTTCCAACAAAAACTCCAGGCCTAGATGATTTAATTGATGAATTCTAGCAAGCATTTAAGAAAGATGTACATCAAACTTAAGTATATTTTTAAAGAATAGGGAAGAAAATAACATTTCCAACTTGTTTTATCAGCCCAGCAAATCTTCTTAGAAAAATCTGTCAAGGCCATTATAAGAAAGGTAAATAGTATGTTACTTTATTTCATGAAGATAAAAGTCTTTTTTGTATATTTTCAAACACTCAGCCACCTCTACAAAAAGAAAACAAATCTTGACCATGTTGAATTTATTCGAGGAATGTGAAGTTAGTCTAATACTGGAAAATCAATTACTGCAATTCTCTACAGAAGAAGGAGAAATCTCACTTCAATACATATAGAAAATTATGTGATAAAAAAGCCATTCATGATAAAATCTCCTAGAATCCCAGGAATAAAAGGGCTTTCCTTTGATACAATAAAGAGTATCTATGAAAAACTTATAGCATGCATCATACTTAACAGTGAAATATTAGAAGCATTCCCTCTGAGCCTGAGAACTAGATAAAATGCTCACTCTGACCTATCATAGCAGAAAGTGAAAAGAAAAAGAAAAATGGAGAAGTATAAAGAATTACAATGGCACAGGACATCAATTGTCCAATTTCATCCATTCATCCAGATATATGCAGAATTATGATTAAAAAAATAAATAAAAAGTGGTCAAGTGATGCACCACTGGGAGTATAGCCTGGAGGACAGAGGAAGGCATTCTGTGTGATGACGGTGCAGAGGGGGGAAGTGGAGGCCGTGAGAGAGCTGGAGACACAGGGCAAGGCCAGAAAATTGAACAGTAGAGTGACACTGTAGCGATGCAGTGTTTTGGGGGAGATGAACCAGTGTATTCACAGGTTAGCCTAGTCTAGGAAGATTTAAGAATATGAGCAGCTCAAGAATCTTTATGGTCAGACATTTGCTCAGTTCGTCTGTGCAGATTTTGGAGTTGCCCTTTAGAATGACAGGAGTTTGGGAGAAAAGGAAGATGGTGATAAATCCAAAGTCATCTGTGAAATATGGGAAATACTAAAAGTTCAGTACATAATTGTTCATGAGGAGGCATAATAATTGGAATAGCCACATGAGCTTTTAAAAAATATTTTTTAAAAGACTATTGAGAAGTTGGAATCTGAAACTTCAACAGGTATTAAGAGAATGTCACCAGTACACTCAGCCCCTAAAGGTTGTGAGGATTGGGCATATCCTGCTGGCAGTTACTAAAAAGCCTTGCCTTAGGGTACAGCTGTGTTCCAGTGAAGAAAAGCTGAGGAAAGAGGGATAATTGTGCGAAAAATGAAAAACTTCAATGAGTTTGTTAACAATAAAGAGTCCAGGCAGAGCAAGGCAGAGTGATTGATGGAAGTCAACTTATCTATTCACTGTCATTCTACCAGAAGGAATAGTACTGCTATCACAGATGTCTTTTGCCAAATAAAGCAGTGGATATCTTTAGTCCCTTTATTTCCTGACTTTCTTAACAGCTTTCTGTACTGGTTGGTCATTTGTCTTACCCTCTTGCAGCACCCAGTGGTTTTATTAATAGCATTTGCTAATCTTTGCCTGAATCAGCTATTACAATGGGGGTTGCAAAATCTGATTTTTAAAAATTCTATCATTCCTTATGCAATTTTTAGCAGGTATTCTCCATTTTTCTTTTCATTGCTCAAATTGTCCAAACTTTAGCCCGTGGCCCTCAAAGCCAGCTCTTGTGTCCTGCTTGATCTAATACATAGGTCTGAGGTGTATTATGGACATATCTGCGCCATTCTTTGATTGCTGATTTGCTTCTGAAACAATAAGATATTTCCAGCTTTTAATATTATACTTCTGCTTCAAACCTAAACCAGACTTTTTTTTTTTTTTTTAAAGGGAACCTTGGTTCTTTTAATGAGAAATAATTTCTTATAATGATATATAATAGAGCTGGAGACTAGATGAGCTGATTGGTGATGTGTCTTTTTGTTTCTAAGCTTGTTCTGTAAACAAAACTGTTTTGTTGTTTTTCTTTTCTTTTTTAATGTTTAGAAGTTTTGTACTAATTCTCCAATTCAAAAGCAAAAGTATAGGGTTCTTTCTAACCTTCACAGATTCCTTATTTTTATCTTCATCTAGTCCTCAGTGAGGAACTGATTTCCAACATTGTTCATATATTTATTCTTTCATTCTAACCCACAATTCATGAAGAAGAGTTTCAGAAATATTATGCAGTTATTAATGCCAATAATAATCCTACTAAAAGAAGTCAAAATTTCTTCTGCAATTATTTTGTCATTAAAATGTATCCCTCTGTGGCTGTAGAGTTACAACAGTTCTCATCAAAATTTACTAGAATAAGGGATGATTTTCTCTGAGTAAATATTTTGGCAATTTGATTTATAGTTAGATTTATCTTTATTAAAAATTGACTTAAGAGTTCACTTTTTCATACCTTCAACTTTAATTTCAGCTTCTGAATATGTAAAACATATACATGGCTCTAAAGTCATGACTATATACAGTTATACTCAGAAAATTATTACTTCTATTCCTATCCAGCCTACTTTTTTCCTCACCCACAGGTAACTGTTTTCTTTAGATTCTTGTATATCCTTCCTGTATTTCTTTTTGCAAATATAAGCATGTAAAATACACACATACATAAATACACAAATGTACATACCCTCAGTACTTCCTCCTTTCTATACAAGAGGTGGAGTTGCATGCTATATGTACTCTTTTGTACCTTGATTTTTTCACTTAGTGATACATTCAGTACATCATACTATATATCATCTGATAGAAATAAATCTTATTTAATAGCTGAAAAGTACTATTTTGTGTTAATGACCCACAGTTTATTCAACCAGTAACCTATGGGTGGACATTTAGCTTGTGTCTGATATGTTACTGTTGTAATAATGCAGCCATGGCTAAACTTACAAATATTCAATGGCGTTTATAATGCTCCATTTTTTGGTGCACTCTATGGTGGCAATAAAGCATCAGTTTATTGTACTATAACTAGGGAAATTTGAGGAAACTTACAGAAAATTGTTCTTAGGAAGAGCTGTCCTCATTGAGTTTGGGAGAACATTCACTGGCTATGTAGCAGTTGTTGTCCTGTATTTCTAAGGAAGCCATGGATGGCTGCAGGCCAGTTAGCTATAAGTGTGCTTTCCTGCAATGGTTCCAACACTTCCCTGGGGGTACACCAGGAGTGTGCGGTGCTGAACTGTATAGAGAGACACCACAACAGTCAAACGAGATGAAACAAGACAGGGAAAACAAACTAGAAATGATGACTAGAAGAAGGTACACCCAGTACTCACTTAAGACTGGCTAGAGCCAAGAAATCGCCTTCAGAAACTCAGTAAATGCCAGAACCTGTTCCGAAAGGGCAGTCTCCCAGAAATCAGGAAGATACTCAAGGCTGCACCTGTAAGTTGGAAAGAGACTTAATGGAAGTAGTAGGCTAACAGGTGGGGGTCAACGGACCTTCTGGAACCTCATGAGAGTGTGTTCCAGGCAATAGGTGGATGCCTAGGAAAGATGAAGTTCAGGGTGATGGGGCCCCAGCATCAGGCTATCTTGGCTGCCCACATAGAGCATGGTGCCAAGCCATCCTGGCTTCACAAAACAATGGAAGCCCCAGCAAGATGCTGGAAGATTCTGGAAGAGACATGATTTCTCAGCTCAGCTTGAGGACTTCAGGACTAAAACCTTCTAAGAACAACGAAGATCCTCTGTCCTGGCTGAGCTACAGCACTGGGGAGGAAGAGGAGCCCTAGAATGTCCCATGTGGTCTTGGTGACATATAAAAGGGCAAAAGTGTACCAGCTAAGATTAAAGGACAGAACAAACCTCAGGGAGATGGTGAGGGAACATCAAACTGCTGGACTGGGGTTCGTTAATTTGCCTCCAGCTTGCAGAAGTTGGGCCGAACTCCATATACTAGGAGGAAAATGAATATTCCTGGTTGTGAAAATTAGTGGGACTCAAGGGCAGGGAGAAAGGATAGAAATTACAAAAGCAACCAAGAATTAGAGGCAACAGACCAAAGGCCAGTGTGACAGCATCAGGAACAAAGCAAGTTTCCAGCCCAGTGCAGCACTGACCAGGATATCAGGATGCTGGCACCGTGGGAGGCATGTCCGCCATTATGAGTGAGCTGTTTAGAACCTAAAAATAGGAGAGGATGAATCCATTCTCCGAGTATGCACACATTACCAGGACTGGAGCGTGCAAGCAGAGGCAGAGCTCAGAGCAGATGGAGGCATGGACCATAATTTCTCTGACTTTTATTTTCACAGGCATTTGGAACGGGGTGGCCTCTTGGAGTGCATGTCTATCTCCATTGTGGAGTTAAAAGTTGAATAGAGCATAATCAGTCTGTCCTCATTCTTCTTCTTCATTCTTAGCCCATTAGTGGGGTGAAGGGGGAGCCGTCTGACTACTTCCTTTAACCAATGACGCAGGAATTATGCCTTTGTACATTACCCCCTCCTGCTTTTAATAGGGCCATTGGTTCAGACCAGAAGATTCAGTGGTGGAGGTTCCCATGGATTCCTGTCAATTTAGACTTTGTATTTTTAAAAATCTTAATTGTGATCTTTTGAAGTGCCCAATTAAAGACTTAAATAATGAATATCCAGAGGGATCTGTCTGCATTGGGTTTCTTTGCAGATGAGGGACATAGACATTTCTATTTCAACCACGGGAAATGGTTTTAAAGTTGGCTCTGCTTGTATTTGCTGCTCTAGTTTCTCCAGTTTTTCTTCATCATGCTGCGGCCCTTCACCCTCCAGCTGTAAGCCTGCTCTGACCAGAGCCTGGCTTCTGCCTCCCTTTACATTTGTTCCCCAAGAGACCACCGACCCTTTGCTGGGGAGCAAACAAACAGCAGCATCCCACAGTGCAGGGCATCCAAGTCCCCCAGAGACGCGGTTGCCCGTGAGCTGACTTGGGAGCCTGTGAGAGAGAGGTTGGCCCCAATGATCCTCGTTAAAGTGGTTCAACTCAAGTGTCACCTTTCCACTGCTAAATTTTAGTCCTAAGGGATTAAAATTTAATTGAACAGTTAACCTTTCGTCCAGCTCTGCACTCAGCATACAGTGAGGTCGCTGTGTCAAGACCAATGCAGCCTCCCCTCCTTTGCCCACAGGTCATTCTGTGCTGGGCCTGACCAGGGCAAGAGCATGAGATGGTGGCTCTGCTCCCTGCGGGCAGCCATGGGGCAAGACCCTTGGGGTCGGGGCTGTGCCATTCATGCATTCATTCATTTGCACTTTCAACACACACTGAGTGCCTCCATGTGCTTGGTATTCTGTCAGGTGCCGGGGATTACCAAAAAAGCTATTACCAAAAATAAGTGTGGTTCTTGTCCACGAGGAGCTGTACAGACTTCTGGGAAAACAAACATTAGCTAACTGATCACATGAATAAATGTCCAGTTATAAAACTATGAGCATATAGTGTATAATTTGATGTATTTGGGAGGTCAAGACTTTCCTATGAAATGGCAGCTTATCCAAGGTCTGAATGTTAGATAGGAATTAAAGAGAGAGGGGAGGGAATAGCATTGGAGGGAGAGGGAACAGCAAGTGGGAAGGCATATGGTGGTATCACTCATGCACTCTACATCTGTTTATCAGCAGTGGTGTTATTGGGTGGAATTACTGTCTACACAGGGACATATTAGGAAAATATTTGGCATTTCTAACCTACATCCATTAAAGGCCAGAATCCAGGCCCCAAACCCCACCTTGTCTCTTAAGATTACCAAGTAATCCTACACATTTTGAAGCATCTACAAGGCGGGTTAACATTTCTAGGTAGGAAATACTACATCAGTTTTTCCGTCTAAGCTCAAAAGATCCTCCAGCCTTAGCCTTCCAAGTGGTTTGGACTAGGGGCATGTCACTGCTGCAGGCCTTCCAGCAGGCTTCCAGAAGGCTCTGTTTGAAGGTGATTGGCAGGATTGTAGGGGAGAAACAGGCATGACATGAACTTGGGAAGATGATAATGCCCAGCTCTTTCAGGGCTCTTAGGGGCTGCAGAGGGAGGACAATTTTCCATAAATTATTTCCCAGAGTCTATCCCCTTAAACTAATATCCTGAATGATCAATCACCTAACACAAGTTGGCCCGATCACTGAGGGTTTTAGTTCATGTTTAGTCTTGCCCGCATCTCTGTGTTTGCCCTTCCCTCTGCTGTTTGCTTTACCTCTGTATGTGCTCCTGGATCAGATGTTTTGTGACCATGAGCAAGAGTTTACAAGAGGGTTGGGGTGGATTAAAGGTCAAATACAAGGGCAGGAGCAAAGAAAGGGAAAGGAGAAAACTATAAGATAAATCCTCATCATTCAGCAAATGGCTTTTGATGAACTGATTTTCCTGCTAATTGACCCAGAACTTCCTTGTATACCATCTTAAAGTATTTGTCTTTCTGATAAAAGCAAAGGGGGAATGAAGAGTGTTAATCAGATAGATTAATTGCAGCATGGAAAGTAGACTGGGAAAAGTAAGAACATATTTAGGAACATCAGTTAGGAGGCTGTGTAATAGTACGTATGAGAAATGATAGCATAAACTAAGTTGATAGAAAGGGAGAGAAGCAGATAGATTCAACAGATATTTGGGAGACAAAACTGACAGGACATGATGATGTGCTAGTGTGAGAATAATGAAGATGGATACGTCAGACTTGGCTGTAGCTAGATGCATGGAGAGTGAGAAAACTAGAAGATGGCTATATTTGGATGGGAGAGACCATCAATTTGGCTTTGCAGATACCACTTTGAAATATCCAAGAAAGAAGACCTTTCAATTGCGCAACCACGTCTAGGGCTCAAAGAAGAGAACTGGTTAAGAAACATAACTTGGTTATCACCTGCATCCAGGGGTTGTGTTAGTCTTCAAGGGCTTCCATAACAAAGTGCCACTGCAAGGATTAAACCACAGAATTTTATTTCCTCACAGTTCTAGAGGCTAAATGTCTAAGATGAAGGTTTTGGCAGGGCCGATTTCTTCTCAGGTTTCTCCGTTTGGCCTGTAAATGGCCATCCTCTTCCACTGTCGTCACAGGGTCTTTCTTCTGTGCCTGACTGTGTCCTGTTCCTCTCTTCTTATAAGGACGGTAGTCATATT
Organism: Lemur catta; assembly: GCF_020740605.2. Taxonomy (NCBI): domain Eukaryota; kingdom Metazoa; phylum Chordata; class Mammalia; order Primates; family Lemuridae; genus Lemur; species Lemur catta. Next base: position 98,314,029 of record NC_059135.1, read on the forward strand.
GGATTAGCGCCCACCCATGTGACCTCATTTAACCTTAATGAAAGCTTCTACTTCCACGTACCGTCATATCCTGCAGTACTGGGGTTTAGGACTTCAGCACATAAGTTTTGAGAAGACACACCTCAGCTCACAACAGATAGTTGTCAGTGCTGGTGGCATGGTGTGATTTTGCCCAGGAGAAAAATACATAGTAAGAGGAAAGGGCCTAGAATAGTTGACATGAGGAACTACAACTTTTAATGCCCAAATGGAGGAGGGGAAGAGAGAAACAAGACTCTTAGAGAGAAACTAGGAGAGAGTGAGGTAGTGGAGGCCTAGGGAATAGAATGTCTTGACAAGGGGGCAGTTGTGAAAAGTGTGGAAGATTGGCAAAAGATCAGGTAGAATGAGGACTGATAAGGAGTCTTGTCTTTTGTTTTTACCTACACAGTGCCTAACGTAGTGGCTGGTGCTTAGTAGGCGTTCATCAATAACTTAATCATTTATTGCTGTATTTGAGTCTGGAGAGAGAATAAGAAGAAAAGGCAAGGGCAGGTAGAATATTATAGAATTGTCTAAACATGTCTATACAAACTTGAAGAGGTGACTGTCTCAGAGCCTCAGTCCCAAATTATGTAAAATAAATTTAATAATGTCTGTCTCACAGGATTGATTGAAATTATATGTCTGGCACAAATATTGAAGATACATAGTGTGTCTTATTCTGGCTACTCATTGAAATATTTTAATTTTAGGATAGAAAATTGGCTCAAGTTGGCAAGAAGTAGAAGGAAATCCAAAGTGAATCCATATCAAGCCAAGTTCTTATGAGAGCGGCACGTGGGTTAAATCTAGAGTGCCTGCTTTCAGATGGGAGTTTTCATGGTTGACTCAGGACTCTGCTGCAGGGCTGGAGAAGCCCCACAATGGCAGTGAAGCCGGCCTCGGTGGACTAGCCCAGACAACACGGAGGAGAACATGTGGACAGCTCCCTCTTACTTATATCTCGGTAGGACAGTACAGTTAAAAAATAAACAAGCCCAGAAATGAAATACTTTTATTTATATAAATGATGTGGTTTCAAGCCAGCCAATCAGTCACTCAAAGGCATAATTTATAGACTAACTATATGCAAGCCTTTAAAGAAAGAACTGGGAAAGTTTAAAAAAGAAAAAAAAAAAAAAAAAGACATGCACAGTCCTCACCCTAAGAGAATCCCCTGACACACTGGTAGAGGTCCCATGTAAAGACACATGAGGCAAAAGGGCCTCCTGCCATTGTGCTTTATGTTCAGAGACAGTTCAGAGTTACAGGTGGATTCATTAACTGATTCCATATCCTTAGAAATCTGTGACCCTTTTCTGGTATTTCTCTGCTTTGTTGTCAACATTTCTACCTCTGGGTACCCAGAGTATTCCTGCAGTCCAGATCTTAACAAAAGAAGAAAAGAGAGAAAGTAGTGTTTTTAAATCTGTATGATAGGTGTAATACCTACCATATTCAAAATTTTACATATTAATAGTATCTCATTTAGCATTACCGCCAATACTTGAGGTAGCGTTCATAGTCCCCACTTTACAAGTAAGGAAACTGAGGATTCAAAACATTAATTTACCCAGCTTCAGAGGCAGGTCAGTGTGACACTGACCCTGTGATGTGCTGAGACTGGCTCTCACCTCTTCTCCGGGGCTGCTCAGTGCTTCTCTTCCCAAACCCGTGTTGAGAGGCCACATACTGGTGGCCTAGGCGGAAGTGTTTATTTATATCATGGAAATCAGAAAATGCTAGAAATTAGTGTTTTTGTTTGATTGTTTTTTCAGACAGCCTGTTGTTAAGCATTTACCAGGACCTGTTTATTGAGACTGAGGTAACACCATGCTGTCTCCAGTCTATCAGCATTGGAACTACGAAAGGCTTTGTCTACCACTTCTTCTAGACTTGAGACCTGCCGTGATGTAGCATAAACTTTGGTATCCTCTTCACAGGTAATAATTAAATTACCTCCTTTATGTCACAATTCCCATGTCTGATTAACTGTCACCTCCTATATGAACTTTTGCAAACCCATGCCATACCCCAAACCCACATGGAATTAACCACGTGCACCACCCTCAATAAAGCATTTGTTAATGGAACCAGAGCGTTTACCTGACTCAGAGCATGGGTTAGGCAGGTGAGTGAAGACTCATGAGCATGGCCATTGGAAAGGGACCCACTGGGACAGAGCCGGATGGTAAGAAGGTAGAAAAAAGGTTCTAGGAGAAAATACATCAGAATATTAATAGCTGACATTTCTTGAATAGTGATTATATGGCAGAAATTATTCCAAGGAATTTACACAAATTAGCACATTTAATCCTCACAATAATCCCATGAGAGAAATATTGTTAAACTCTATTCTACAGATCCAGTTTTTGAAGCCCAAAGAATTTAGACAGCTGGCAATGAGCAGAGCCGTGATTTGTTCTCTCAGCTTCTAGCAGAGCTCCTGGCACATGGGGGCCTCATTAATATTAATTGAAATGCACACAAGGCCAGATGTGCAACCCAGACTCCCTGGACTTTTCTTCTTTGTAGCAGTTTTTGGAGTATATTTTCTGAAGGATGATTTTCATAAATGAATTCCAAATCTCTCCTTGTCATTCTAATCTGACCTATTTTAAGATGGCATCAGATGGAGTTAAGAAGGAAAAGTGAGGATAAAGTATATAATGTTCTTTGTATAAACAACAATGTTTAAATAGATACAGAGAGGGAGATAGAGAGCTGCTGCTCAGATGTTTACGTAGTTATCACCTGTTGCCTCCTACTGTCTGACATTCCTCTTCAAACTGGACCTCCGCACAGATCAAAATTCAGTGCAGTGGCCTTGAAAAATATTGTGACATAAAGGCAGTTCTTAAGGAATGGGGGGAAAAAAGGAAAAAAAAAAGAAATGGGGGATAACTGCCCATGGAGGGACACCAAGGTGCACCATGCAGCGCTCTACTACTGATTTTGCTACAGCATCCCAAAATATAAATGGAAAACAATCCTCTTCTAGGCTCCCAGTTGTCTGCCTCCAAGGAGAACAGCCTCAATGCCAGAAAGTTTCTGTTGTGCCTGTTTTCAGTTTCTTCCTTCTCATCAGTCTAGGAGGCTGGGGAGTGGGGGTTAGGAGATTTGAGCAGTCTGAGTTCTGTCACCACCTTTCTGGGAGCTGGAATAATTCTCTCCCTGGGTCTCCATTTTTCCCATCATTAATGGACTATAAGGAGCGGTAAAGAGATAATCCTAAGATTCACTCCAAATCTAAGATTTTATCACCCAAAGAATCTATGATGCTGTCCATGCTGAAATGTTAGCTATTGCCCGTGAGCAACTGCGCTGCTCTGACCTATACAGGTCCTTATATCCAGGATGTCCTCACCATGACAACCATTGATTTTAATGTGGTTGATGGGCTGACTTCATAAAGTCCAATGATTTTAGGGCACTTCAGAAATTAGGTGATAAGCCACAGTAGACACAGACATCGACCACTTGCCTTTGTTCTCCAGGCACCCTGGTGTTGTAGTAGTTATTTTAAAAGTCTACTTGATGTTTTTAAGAAAAATACCAACCCTTTCTTTCTTCTAACACTACTGTTATTTTCCCCATGTAAGAAAAACAACTCTAGTATCCCAAGTTATCTCATGTCTAATGCCAACTTTGCCGATAACAAAACTTTTCTTGCTTAATTAGGACAGCCTGAAGCCTGTGTTAAGAAGAAAATATAAAATAATCAAGAGATTTTTAAAGCAATAGAGAGCCAACTAAATAGCTGAACACTGTTTCCTCTCAAATGTAAGCTGATTATGTATACCATGATAAAATGCTCAGAAGGCCACGGAAATACATCTCCATTTTTTGCCTCCCAGCATTTTCTCTCATTTTAGTATGACTGTGTTATTTTGTTAAATTAGCAAAAGATGATGGGCTTGCAATTCATTCAAACCCGTTTCCCAGCCTTTCTTTTCCAAGTTGGGTTGGAAGATATTTAAATAGTTAGAAACAAACACAACAAACAAAAACACAAAACGACAAGCAAACAACAGCAACAGCAGCAAACCTTGTCTGCTGTAAATCCCAGATGATTCCTTAGTGCCCTCAGAATTATGTATACCCCTGAGCTTTGTGTTAACTCTGGTTTAACGCATTGTTATATTTTTCAATTGTTTCTAGATTCTGTTTTGGATATTGATGAGAAAAGCTGTTATCCATATGTTTAGTGCAATGCAGGGAAATATTGATTGATTTCTGAAATATCCTCTTCCTCTCTCCATTAAATGTCCTACTTCCTCCTTCTACCCCTTTCTTTCTTCTTTTTCTACTCACTGCTCCCTTTTTCTGTCATCCTTCATCCCTTTTTTTCCCTGCCAACTCACAGTTAACAAGAACAACCCCAGAGGCACGACATTCCTTATAAATGAAGTCATTCAGAAAGGACTTTCTTGGATGTAGCTTGTGATTTTGAGAAGTAATGTCTGTAAATTGCAATTCAACAAGCATTGAGTTTCCTCAGTGTGACAGATGCCCTGTTGGGTGCTGAGATTATGAAGATAAATAACACACAGCCCCACTATTAAGAACAGGGTGGGGTGAAGGGTACATACAACTGTTTTGATTAAGGAGTTAAAGTATGTGATAGATAATTATGAAATTGCTTTATTTTTTCACAGAGGTATCCACAATTGTGCTCTGCCAATCTCCCTTTGCTGCTGAAGACTGGACTCATCTAGTGTCACATCTACCTACAGGATTTTAGTTGACATTTATTGCTTTTAATTTTCTAGATAGAAGCCTTGGTTTTCCAGTAGTTGCAGGTACGAAATGTTTTTGCACCACCTGCTGTATCATGATGAAGGCATTTCTAGTTCCAACTTCTTTTGAACCAAGCATGAGAAAAATTAGATGGGAAAGTCCAACACTGTCTGCCATTTAACTGCTACCAGTCAAAAGAGAAGTATAACTGAATATAATATGCCCATGCATAGAAAAATAGATTCGCAGCATTTCAGGTAAAATAAACTAAAATTCTGATTTTTCTTCTCTGTCTTTGGATTGCTTTCTCTGTCTAGGCTATCTTCTCTTATGGTAAATTCTACATATTAAATCACCAAGCAATAAACCAGCAAGGTTGGTTAGATTTTAGCTTAAGTCAACTACATGTTTTACAAACACATACAAATTTTACCTGTAAACAACTATCTGGCAGATACATGCCTATGTCCAACTCAGTATCCTAAAGGTTTCTATGACAGACAGGCTTGAGCCAAGTTTGTACCTAACCCGTTATCAGCATATTATTCAATATTCTCCAGAAAAACGGAACCAATAGAATAGATACAGATATAGACACAGATATACAGAAAAGGACATTTATTATGAGGGATAGGCTCACTCCTGTGGAGGCTGAGAAGTCCCACAGTCTGTTGTCTGCAAACTGGAGTCCTAGGAAAGCCAGTGGTGTAGTTCCAGTGCAAACCCAAGGACTTGAGAACCAGGGGAGCAAGTGGTGTAAGTCCCTGTCTGAGCACAAAGGCCAGAGGATCAGGAGCACCTATGGCCAAGGACAGGAAAAGATGGATGTCCCAGCACAAGCAGAAAAAGCAAATTTGCTCTTCCTCTACCCTTCCGTTCTAGTCATACTCTCAATGGATTGGATGATGTCCACCTGCATGTGCGGGGGTGACCTTCTGTACTCAAACGCTAATTTCTTCTGGAAACACCCTCACAGATGCCTCTGGAAAGAATGGATTTCTAGCTACCTGGGCATTTTTTGGAATAACACATAAAATTAACCACCACAATCAGTCATTCAACATATACCTGATGTGTGATATGTGCTTATTGCAATGCTTCCAATCTGAACATAAAGTATACAACATATGTCATGTGATGCTTTATAAATTTCAGACTTTTGGACACTTGGATCCCATTCAATATATAAAAACCCAACAGTCCAGAGGTAGGTTGGTGCCATCTGGCATCTTTTTTTGTTGTTGTTTTCTTTAAAGAAGCAAATAAACAAGTAGATGCACATTGATTCTTACACCTGTGTCCCTGCTAGATTTCAGACCAATAGTTTAAGATACTTAATGAATAGGATGTGATCTCTGACAAAAGAGGCTGAGAAATGTTTTCCTAGAATTATGAACAGGCTCATGCAGGAGGCAGAAAAGAGTTTCTAAACGAACTGGGTGAACAGATGTGATGCTTAACCAGATTAGGAAAGGGAAGGGTGAATTATCCACACCAAAATCCAGACTAATACCTTCCAGGGAACTGAAGCAAGTGTGAGAAGAGGAGGAAGAGAGGGGCAGATAATAATGTCTGAGTTTGAATAAAATGGATCCAGATACAGAGACTCAAAGTCAGACTATTTTCCTCTGTCATGACTATGGATAGATATAAAGATAACAATGTTTCCTTAATTGGACCATGGACTGGCAGTCAGTAATGTGTCATTCTCCTCTCACTAACAAAGATCAGAGATAAACAAAAGCAGCTCTTCAGGAGATTATTCCGCGAAAGCAACCACTCGGCTCACATCTTGCTGGACAAGAGTGTTTCACTGAGCATCCTCAGCTCCCAATAAGGGTTGTTACCAAGAGCATTGAAAAAAAAAAAAAAAACTGTAGTTTTTGATAAGGTCCACTGGGCATACTAGCCTTATCAAATGTGAACTTTGTTGTGTTGCTTCTTTGGAGAACGGGGCTTCTGAGAAAGGTCATATACAAATAATTTCATGAATGAAATATATGTTCTTCAACTACCCGATTTGAAACCTAGTGCTTTGTCCCTTGTATCTGATAAGAACCCCTTCCTCCTGTGACAACCAATTAATTTTGGGAAGGAAATCCTTCCTTGCACTGGATGGCAGCATGCAATGCCTGCTATCACTCAAATGCTATTTTTTATAAATGAGATCAATAGTCACAGCAGGAAGGGGAGGGCTGGGGCAGCTGGTTTGAGTGGGGGAAAGTAAAGGAAGAGCTGGGAGCAGGAGATCATAAACTCTTGTTTTCCTTTGTCCTGCTTTGCTACAGACTTGACAGGTGGTTGCAGGGAAAGATGCTGAGTCTGGATTGCCTCTGGGTCTCTGCTGGACTGTCAGAGATAACGAAGCAGCTCTTTACCATTGTTCTACCACTGGACTCATTAAACATGCTAATGGCTCTTGGATTCAGGGAATGTTGTACACATATCTATTGTTATCGGAGGACATGAGGCAGAAAGGTTTCCAATATATCAAACCCTGAACTGATATTTTAAGGCAAGCAGAAGCAAAAGTTTTCGTAGGATGAGGTTCTTCTTATTTCCTGGAAATCTGAAATAAAGACTGAAGTCAATTTAAGAGAAATGTTAGTGTTTGAGTGCATAGATGTTCTCATTAGGGGAAGTTGAGTATCTCTCCTCTGGTCTCATTTCACAAATCACGGGCATTTCAACAAAGGAGGGCTGTAGAATGGCGATTATTTAGCCTCAGGACAGTAGATACAATAGTACTTCTGGGAAACAAAGGCATAATAAATTGGACAAATATTTTTCTAGAAAGCAATTTGATAATGTGCATCAAAAACCTTCAAATGGTTATGAGGATTTCATTCAATAATTCCCCTTTTAGAAATTCATCCTGAAGAAATAATTGCATACTAAAATAAAAATACAGAATTTGTTCATTATGGCATTATTTTAACAAGAAAAATTGGAAATAGCCTAGCTACTTTAAGCAGTTTTAATTTAAAAAGGAATTTTAAAAGTTCAAATTAAAAATGTCATATCAATTTTGTAGATTATTGTGCATCCATTTAAAATAATATTTATAAACTTTTTGATGACCTGGAGAAATCTTGATAAGTACAATTTTGATTACAAAGAGCTAGTTGTAAGTTCTTGTGCACAGTGTGTGTGTGAGTGAATATGTGTAAGTGGAGACAGAGGATAAAAGGAAATTTATCAGCATGATTTTGCCAACGATATTCTATGAGCATGCGTCCAATTTTTGTGGTTTTTTGTTTTCCTTTGTAACCCTTTTCTCCTTAATTTACAAATCATTCACTTTAAGTATGTTATATTTTTACATTTAAAGTCAACAGTTTGACAGTATGTGTTCCCAGTTATTTATTGCTCCTCCCAAGAGGGTATTTTACTTCCTTGTCTCTTGAATGCCATGCTTGGATGCTTGGCATATCACGTGCTTTGGTTATGGCATGAGAGCAGAAGTGGCCCGTGCCACTGCCAAGAAGAAGCTCTGATAGCCTCTATGGGTTCTGCTGTGTCTCAGTTCTCTCAAGCCTGAGGACAGCAGTGTCTGAGAGAGGTGCTTCTCCTTTAACCTGTATCTCAGAATGAAGAAGATAAACAGGTGACCCACAATGGCAGACATGTGGCATGAATGGGAATCCAGCCTTTTTTTGTAACACACCACTGAGAATTGGGAATCATTTGTTACCTAGCACAACAAAGAGATAACTGACCAATGTTAAGCAACTGATTTATTATATATGTCATAGACTCAAATAGAGAGAGGTTCAAGTGTCCCAAAAGTAACAAAATAAAGACAAACCACACAAAATTTTTCATACCTTATTGTTTTTGGTCTAGTTTTTCTTTTTTTCTTTTTTTTTCAATTTTGCTGAATCCGATACATGAATGAATACAGTGTATGCTCTAATTTCACTTCTTCAGCTTTATTTCTCAATTCTTTGAAAACCGATTTCTATTCATGCCAACATAAGTGTATTTTTCATATAACTTTGATATTTTGAACAGTGCAGGCCAATTATTTTGTAGAATATTCTTGGATTTTTTTAATGTCTGATGTTTACTCATGATTGGATTTGTTTGTTCATTTTTGATAGGCATTCCAGACAAATGATGATATTTTCTTCTCAGTGAAGTTAATCAAGAGTCTTGCAATGCCAGTTGTTTCATCTCTGTTGATGCTGGCTTTGATCCTTAGTTAAGATGTTTATCAGGATTCTATGCTGTGTAGTTACTGGTGTTCTCTTTGTAGTTAATGGATTACTCTTAGGATACTTTGAGAGCATGTACATATCCTGTTCCTCATCAGACACCTGTTAGTTCTAGCATATATTGATGGCTTTGTCTACAAGTATTATTACTAAGGTGGTTGCCAAAGATAATGTTCCAGCTCCATCATTTATTTTGCGTGCTCAGTTGCCATTCCACTGTAAGGAAAAGCTTTGCCTTCTATTCCCATCTGCTTATGTATTCGTTATTTCTATCAAAAGGGACACATGCATTTTCATTTTATTAAATAGGTTATAATCTGTTACAGTCATTATCTGCTGTCATGATCAAATTGTCCAGGCTTGGCCACCAAGAGGGCTCTTTCAGTCTGGCTCTTAGCCTGCTGACCTCCACTCTTGAGATCTTCCTTACTTCTGATGCCACAAGTTGTTCAAAGTGCACTTGGACTTTCCTTGTCCCATGTCTGAAGTCAACCATTTTCCCAAGCAGCCCTTTTTATGGAGAACAGAATTTAGAAACCAAGATGAGGACTTTTGGTGTACTCATTGCTCATGGTGAACTGCTGCTTATAGGCTCAAGCAAGCTAGGAGTATGAATAGACGGGAAGACATAAATATTTTCACATCTCCATATTCTTATCTCTAACTGTTGTAAACCTTGTCCTCATATCAATACCTCCAGTTCCAATACAACTTCCCAGGATTCAATTTATTCTGCCCTTTTTCCATATTCATAAGTTCCTTTAATAGTGGAAGATCCAATCCCTGTTATAGTCATTGTATTTAACATTATACTCAAACCTATCAGCCACAGAAGTTTTCAGAGTAGCCATAATATTAATGTTTGTTTGAAATGCAGTTATATCATTTTATTTTGTTTGAATTCTATTTTAGGATTTTTTCTTTCAAATCCTTAATTATTTTATTTTAGATTTTAGGATATGTAAACATGAGCTTGGCATTCTAAGTCAAACTATACAAAAATATGTAAACAAACAAGGGCCCTTCCTCCACTCTCAACATTTCTACTCCATTCATGCCCACCCTTGAATGGTGGACGTGGCTTAGTTTTACAGTGTTATTTTTAGTGATAATATGTTCAAAACATAAATATTTTTACTTCTTATATTTTCTTATACAAAATGCTCTACTTTAAATTCCTTTTTAATTTGCCTTTTAAAAATTTAGCAGTATATTCTGGAAATAGTTCCATAACAGGGGGATGTACCAGAGCTTTTCATCTAGTTTCTTACATATGACTGGTTGTTTCCAATATTTTTTAATGATAGACAATGCTGCCATGAATGATCTTGTGCATATGTATTTTCATATTGTTGGTGATACATCTTAAGAATAAATTTCTAAAAGTGACACTACTGGGACAAGAATTAAATTGTTTTTTAGCTTTATTAGGTCTTCCCAAATTCTCCTTTATAATGGTTATGCCAATTTTTACACCTGCCGTAAGACGTGTAAGAGTATCTCTTTCCCCAAAGCCTAGCTCCTGAATGCACCCAGGTGTTAAGCTTGACTCTCTATACAAAATATTTCCTAGAATTTCTATTATTTGAAGCAAAAGAAGGGATATTCTGCATGAGCTCAGTCCACTGAATTAATCAGAAATGTTCATATTAAATGGCATGCTTGGCACATGTCACAACTTGGACTTCATTAGAGTCACTTCTGCATCTCCCCCCCTCAGTAGATCGTAAGCTCATTAAGAGAAGAAAATCGGGGACCATTTGAATTTCATCCAGTGTCTAACCTAGAGTTCTATACTGGGTTTGCAAAAAGTGTTTATTTAAGTAGCTTATTTGTTTTAAAGAGACTGGTAATAAACAATGGGTGACCGCAGCAAAATGAAAAGAAAACAGACATAAAGCATTGTTTTAAGTTTTTTGCTTTTATTTGTTTTTCTTCCTTCAGTACTGTAGTTACATTCTTTCTACATTGTAGCATGATTTTCTTTGTCGTTTGGTTTTTTGTTTTTAAATCTGGAAAAGCAAATCGAAACCGAAATCTAAATCAGGGGTCACTTAGTGAAGGTCACTGCAAGACTATGAGAAATTACCAGGTTGTCTGATGAGAGATTTGGATGGGATTGCCTTGACCCATTTGCATTTGGTTGCCTTGATGAGTCTGAAATATAGTATGTCTCTTTTTCTGACCTCTCCATTTCCTGCTGCCATTTCTTGCATCAAGCCCCTAAGACAGGAGAGTTTCTCGGGGAATTTAAACTGACAGCTCAGTGCTGATTAGAAGCCTTAGGACAGGGCATCTCCGGAATGAGATCAATGTCAGAGTGCTTTTGCCCACAGCAACCACAGGAGGAGGAAAAATGAAATCTACAAATACTTGGCAACATTGTTTATTAGAAGAAAATGTAAGAGTCAGAAGTGTAGGGGAGGAAAAGGAAAGGGTTTCACATATGCCCTTAGAAAAACTTTCAGCAATGACAATGGAAGACAAACTTTTCTCCACTCTAAATAGGGTGAATAAATGCCTACAGATCCACATCAAAATGTACAACTTGAAACTTCAGATATTGTGAAGCACTCAGCATATAGTTAGATTTTTGAGATTGTTTTCAATTTCTTTTCTGCACAGTAGATTCTGCCTAATTGGAGTCTTCAGGATGGAGTTTGGAGTATCACTGTATTTCTGCAGGTTTGCCCGAATAATAGGCTTTTTACACTTGGTTAGCCAAGTCACAGGAAAGTTGCTTTAATATTTTCTAGCCATATGAGAAAAAAGCTGAGCAGAACAAAATATAACCTAAATTAAAAGAAACTGTGTATTTCTTTGCGATTCTTTTTTCTTATTATTGCCAGCCCTGCTCTGCCCAGAATAAAAGTCCTCACCCAGGGTGGAAAGTGATATGTTGTTTGAGAAGGAGATTTTTATCTTGTTTCTATTTCCCTAAGCTCAGCAGAGTTCTCCGATACACTTAAGGTTCTCAGCAATTTGTGAGTAAAAAAAAATTATAAATGAATACAAAATAATTTAGTGATGTGGTCACCTTTAGGTGTGATATGGATAATGATACAGAGATCTTTATTTAGAAGCTTTACTCTTGAGAGAAAGAAAATAAATGTTACTACACAAATACAACCTAACGATAGCACCATTGAAACATTCAAGATTCTAGACCAGAGTCAATGACACCTCCTCCAGAAAGCCTTCCATGACTTCCCTAAAAGAATTGAGTACTTGATCCTCTTATTTCAGAAATCTTTTTTGATAATGTAATCATTTCATATGTCTTAAAATGTAAGACATCCTTTTTAGATGCATAAAAATGTGCATATGCAGAGGGAAGTAAAATTCAGTGGAAACCAAGCAGGGGGTGGGGTACCGGGGGGATGGGCAAAACCTACCTAACCGGTACAATGAACACTATCTGGGTGATGGGCTCACTTACAGCCCTGACTCAAGCATAACAAAAGCAATTCATGTAACCAAAAACATTTGCATCCCCATAATATTTTGAAATAATAGTCATAACAAAATTAAAAACCATGCATATGAATGAAAAATGGCAGGGAAGCACATTGGATGAGGATAAGTAAGAGTTTTGCCAGAAGTGTTTTCTAATAACTCACATTACACTGTAAATATGTATCCACTTGTTATCCCCGGAGCATTACTTCCTTCCTTTCTGGATCCTCAGAACTGAGCTCCAGGCTTCATCCATAGTTGATATTCAAAACTTTACATTGCATGAATGAATTAATGAATGAGTGAATAGTAAATAAATGCATGACAAAGGTCCCAGCAGGGCTGCTCTTGAGCATAGCCCATCACCCTCACGTGTGGTCCCACATTTCAACCTGCTTTTCATCCCTCCGATGCCTGCCTGTCCAGTTAGGTAATTTTGTTCCTTTGGTTGAGCGTGTTGATACCTGTTGAAGCAAACTAATGAGTGCATGCGTGTGTGTATGTGTGCGCGCGCGCGCGCGTGTATTTTGAGTTCTGAATATTTTTTGTGTTGGATATAATGTTGGTGCTTCCTTTTGGGCAGCTTGAGTAGGAGTAGAGCCTGAGGGCGCTCACGTTTATGAAGGGGAAGGGGGACGCTGCCGCCGAGACGCCACAGCTTTCCCTGGGCAGAGTGTCCGCTGGAGGTCGAGGGGGCCGGCCGGGAGCGCTGCAAGGGCCGGGGAGAGGCGGCCGTGACTGTATCTGCGCACCTACTTAAAATGTACGATTGTGTAAGTTTGGACTTATGTACACACCTGTGAAAGCGTCACCGCAACCAAGGTTGTGAAGGTAACCATCCTCTCAAGAGTTCTCCCCTGTCTCTCTGCAATTCCTCACTCCAGGCCCTGCCCCCTTCCCAGGGAGTACTGATCTGCTCTCTCAGTATAGATGGTTTTGCACTTTCCAGAATTTTACAAAGAAGATCGATACAGAATATGCTATTTTTTCTTCTCGTTCTTTTTTTTTTTTTTTTTGGTGGGGGCGGGGGCGCCTGGTTTTTTTCACTCTGCATATTTTTTTAAAAAATGCTAATTGTATTAGTAGTAATAATGACCAGTCTCTGATAATGATCAGGTACTTTATAAACACTCTCACTAATTAATAATTAATGTCATTTACAATGCTGAACCATTACAAGAGTCTTTTTTAAAGATCTTTATATAGAAATTGATTTGTTTATGACAAGGACAATCACTGCATTTACAGAGGCTAATTCTTTAACACAAGAGAACCAATGCATCATTCTTATACAACTAACAAAATGGTGGTGAATAAATGACAGTCAGTAATTCATTCAAGTATTTGAAAGTAAAACATAGTTTCCCTTAATTTTAAGACATTCTCATTATTAGAAATGCAAAATGTGCACCCAGCATTAGAGTTCTGTATGAAGCATCAACTCTAAAAGTTTTCCTTTGGTGAAGCTGTTTCTTAACCAATTTTATACATTGAAAATTCTAACCACCCTCTCTAAGTCAGGCTTAAGTCTACCACTGGCTTCATTTCCAGCAAAAGCAATAGCATTAAAGGAAACCCAATTTCTTAATTGACAGGAAGGTAAAATGATTGTTTCAGAAACCCACAGAGTTTTAAGAAAGAGATATTTTTTAAGAAAAGGAAGAAATATCTATTTCACGGACTCTTAGAAGGAAAAGCCAGGGCTGCATTAATATTATCTTTATTTCAACGAAAGAGGAGTTAGTTCAGCAAGTTGTATTCTAAAGTTATTTTACTTTCTTCACTGTGGTGAACAAAAGAAATAGTGTCATGTGTAAATGGAAGGTATTGAAGTAATCCCCCCCCCCCCCCCCCCCCCGCAAAGGTCTCTGACGTTCCAGCCAGTGCTCCATCAGTCAAAAATATCTGTTTCCTATGTGCTGCATCAGCAAGACCTTGCACCAGATGCGTGGGAGATAAGACTCCTCCTTCAAGGAGAGTAACACCGGCTGGGGACTACAGCACACGCAGGGCAGACAGCTAAGAGCACACAGCGGCGTGCAATGGGTTTGCCAAAGCACAGAGGCGTCAAATTCCCGAGTGGTCAGAGGAGAGGGTCATGGGTGGCTCGGTGGCCCGGAGAGTCCGTCAAGATGAAGACTGACTGCAGGACCAAGCTTGCGGTGATCAGGAATAGACGGGCTGGAGGGGTGACAGGAGACATTTCTGGCTAGAAAACAGGGTCATCAAGGTGTACAGGCAAAGACAGTCTCGGGAACACCAGTGTCATGCGGGAATAAGGGAGGCTTACAAAGTAGCAGAAGCGCAGCGCGTCAGGGAGGGTGAGGTCTGGAGAACCCAGAAGCGGGTCTGAGGAGCTGTGGCTCCGGGCAGCTGTGCCCACTGTGTGCTTCAGATAATTCTGTAATGTATTTACATTCTCATGCTCTCCAGAGCCTTGTAAAAGTCCCATGCTACTGTGCACGACTAACAAGGAAACCTTGCTAGGAAAGTGTAGAGACAACTGCTCTTAAATTGGACCCAAACCACTCACAGGGCGAGGAAATCACTAACCTCTGGCAGTCACCTAGAACGCCCAGAAACATTGATTCTTGTGTTCTTGATGCTGGTGTTCTGGGGGTAGGTGGAGCAGCCATTGCTGTTCACATAACTGAGCCCCAGAATGTAAGCGCTTCCTCCAAGGCCACAGGACTAATAGACCCAGCAGCAGGAATGGCTTTTCTTGGCCTCTGTCTGAGGGCTCTTTTCAGTAAACCGAGCAGCTACTGGCTGCTGACATTCTAAAGGCCAGCAGAAAACAAGTAAGGTACAACTGGAATTCAATCAATATCACAGGATGATGGTGACTTTTGGAAACAGTATTCTACAATGTCTCTTTAAATTATGTTATCTACATAATGCATACTCATACTCTTTTTTCTTACCAACTCCAGACTAAAAACTTTTAACACTGAATTTGTTACATTTAAAATGTAAATAAACTTAGATTTTAATTTTTCCCTTTTCTTATGTCCTTTGCCACTGCTTACAAAATCCTTTACCCTTTAGGTCAGTTTTTCCAAAAGCACCGAGCATGTTTAGTGGGACTACTAGATGTGAGATGCGTGTGTTTCCATTGCTGTGTTTCCAGGACGCAGGACAGTGCTGTGCTCTGGGGGAACGTGCTAAGGGATGTTTGAGGATGACTGAGAATAAGCAAATGAGTATCTGAACTCTGTGACAGAAAGGTCCCCTCCCAGCTCTACAGCCTGAGAGTCTTTCAAAGTTGTAATTATCCATGGCAGCATTCTAACCCTGCCCTCCTTCAGCCACAATCAAAAAATCAACCAACAGCAGGAAACAGCAGACCTAAAACTTGCTCTTTTATGCTGGTTATTTCTTGGCAAATGGTGTTTTAGAAACTCATTAGCAGCATGTTTTCTCAAAAAAACAAAAGAGTTTCACACTTCCTTTCCTCTCAATTATCCTGTGATCTTTCTATTTCATTTTGCTGATATCTCAGTGAATAAATTTACTCCTGGACATTATTTTATCTCACTTTTATGCAAACCAACCGAGGGATAAGTAATTATGAATTACTGAGGTCAAACAGCAGGTTACGCGAATCTGTTTCATCTGTTACTGACACGTATGCCCTTTTCTTATAAGAGGTTTATTTTGGGGCCATTTTTTCTAATGTTTTAAATTAATTTATCTACTTAATGTAAAGGTTGTAGGGAACAAATACTAAATATCCTTCTTGAGTAAAATTTTGGTTCTTTCTTCTATAATGTTCTCAGAAAATATTGCTTCTTACCAAGGAAGGACAGAAGTTATATATTAGTTCTTGAACTTAAACATTAAGAAAATACTGTAGTTTGATTTTAAGGAGAAATCTTCCAGATAAGATATGCATGTCTGTAGCAATCTGTGGACAGTGGTCAATTTGTCACAATTTTGAGCATGATCAGAAATGAGAGAGAACTTGCAGGGTTTTGTTTGGTTTTAACTCCACACACAGTCCTGAATTATATCTAGAAACTAAGAAGCCCAGTGTCACTTCTGTTACACTCTCAAATTTGCTGTTTGCCTTAGACCCCATAACTATCTTGTGCCTTTACTTCACTGGGAACATTACTGCCTGTGTGGAAATTCTTCCGCGCGTTAATGCGATGACGCATTCCAGCGCATACATGTGCTGGCAGTCACCAGGTGGTCCTCTGCTCTCACGTGCTGGTTGCCAGACTGGGCCGTGCAGAACTGGAAGCCTGGACCCTGCCGGTGGGTGGGGGGTGCGCAGGCAAGCAGTCGGTTCCTGGGCAGTGGGGCTCTCCCGGATTTCTGCCCAGAGAAGCGCAGGGACAGAAAGGTGCAGAGCGGAGGCTTTCCTGATGGAAGGGGTGGTGGCTGCTGTGTTGGGGCCGGGAGAAGAGGGTGGTAATCAAAGCTTCTTAGAAAAGGATATGATGCCTGCCGAGTCGCAAATTCGAGACTTAGCCCAGTAGTAGACAAGAAAAAAAAAAAAAAGAAAGAAAGAAAGAAAGAAAAGAAAAAAGACATCGCAAGGAGAGAATGTAGAATACGCACAGGCTCCCAAAGCAACTTTGCTTGTTTGGGAAACCTGTTGACTTGAAGTGGCTGGAGCATCACGTGTACACGAGCAGGAGGCAGGACAAAGTCCTGGGAGCTCAGCGGTGACTGGAAGTCAAAGCAGACGACTTCTGCGTTTTCTGTTTTTAGGGCAAGTGGCCACCCCTCTTAGGCAAACGCATGACATCTCCCTTCTGGGCAGCCTGAGACTGATTCGTTCCCGGGAGAAAGAGGTAGGGAGGACGAAGAAGGGGAGGAAGGTAGTGGAAGCCAAGAGAGGGGAGCAGAGGGGACAGAAGCAGACGGGGGCAGGAGGGAATGCTCTTCCATGCGAGCACAGGGGCTTCTGTGAGGTCCGTATCGGACACGTTTTCTCTTATAGTCTACCGTGGAGGAGAGACCTGACAGGGGAGGGCCTGGCAGGCACAGGACGGTGTGACCGAGTGCTGCAGAGTGAATGTCTCCAGGGCCCTCGTCTTCCTCGCTCTTCCCAGGAGCCCGCATGCTGGCCCCGCGTCTACACACCCCTCTCCCCGGCTCCATTCTGAGCTCTTTGAAGTCAGGGCTCTCTGTTCATCTTAGCATTACCAGCATGGTCCCGACACACAGAAGTCGTTCAGAAAGTTCTCCAAGGAACTGAAAGCACATCAGGGATCCGGAAGATAATTGAAAAGCAATCTTGCCTATCGGGGCTTTTGCTCACCATGTGACGGACCCAAGGGGAATGGGCTAGAAGGCAGCGCGAGGAAAAAGACACGGATGAGGTGCAAGGAGCCAGGGGAGCAAACTGTCAGAAATCGGAGGGAGGCAGATGGGATGATAATTTGGCACCCGGAATAATATATGTGAAAAACAGGGATAAAGGAGGTATCTCTGTGGGGGACAGAACCAGAGGGATATATAGGAGACCCAAGCGAGACAAGGGGAGGCAGGCCGGGTTCCGTGGGGGGAGGGAGAGAGCGCCCAGAGCCCCCTGTGCAGACCCAGATGAGCCCAGGCCTCCTCCCCGCCCAAGGCTGCAACAGGAGGTCCTGTGGCACCTTCTACACACCCCAGTTTCCCTGGGGTTTGAATGGTCTGGGGCTTCGTGCCAACTCTACTAGGAGATGAGAAAGCCCCTGCGAGTGACCCTTCACAAGTGTCGCTATTTTCCCCCAACTTCTCTACCCACCTAGAGAGACCCCGGGGCCCTGTGCCCTGGGCTTGCCTGGGCGCTACAGTTGCACAGAGGCAGTCTTTGCTCTGGTTTCTCTATCCATTGTACGCATGAATAGGGCTTTATAATATGAATTCATAAATGCTGTGATCAAATTTAAAAAAGATTTGTCCTTCACAGGCATTAGATATACTGACAAAAAATGAGCAGAAGCTTTAAAAAACTCAGATCATAAACTCTGTGCTTTCTAAAGTGGTTAAATTTCAACAAGACTTATATATCAAGCTGTTTTAAGCATTTGTTTTATGTCCATATCTTTTTTCCTTTTATGTTGCCCTGATTTTTATGTAAAATATGACAGAATGGATCATCAAACTCTCAAAAGCATCATTAAGTAAAATGTAAAAGACAAAGTTTATCAGATTTAGTACTGAACAATATATATTGATATAAATATATATTCACTGTTCCAGAATAATCTATCTTGAGTATATCAGGATTACCGTTCTACATTCTGTGATGTTTCATTCCCCTGGGTAAATCATTTATTTACTTTGATATCACTAATAGGACTATCGAGAACCATTACATTTGATTGAAGAAGAATCTACCACTTTTTTTTTTTTGATGAGCCACCAAAGAAGGGAAAGTAAAAGGTATAGACTTTTTTATACCTTTAAGAATTCTGTTTGGCTCCTAGTTGAAGGATAGGGAGTGGCTAATTCTTTGCCCAAACGCTACTGCAAAGACATGACAAGACCCCTGCGCCGTCACCAACCTGAAAAAGGGATGGAAGTAAAAATGATTGCAGAAGTGTTAGACATTTTTTTTTTGGAGACAGAGTCTCGCTCTGTTGCCCGGGCTAGGGTGCCGTGGCATCAGCCTAGCTCACAGCAACCTCAAACTCCTGGGCTCAAGCGATCCTCCTGCCTTAGCCTCTCGAGTAGCTGGGACTACAGGCATATGCCACCATGCCTGGCTAATTTTTTCTATATATTTCTAGTTTTCCAGCTACTTTCTGTCTATTTTTAGTAGAGACGGGGGTCTCGCTCTTGCTCAGGCTGGTCTCGAACTCCTGAGCTCAAATGATCCGCCCGCCTCGGCCTCCCAGAGTGCTAGGATTACAGGCGTGAGTCACCACGCCTGGCCAGAAACATTGGCCATTCAGGTGCTGGTTTTCTGGTGTTTGGCTCCTGCGAGTTTCTACTTCAAACTGGAAAAGACACATGAAATAGGGCATAGTGTGGAAAATGAAAATAAAATCTAACCCAAAAAATTCTACATTTCACTGACCCAATTAATTATACAATGTGTCCACGTAACAAAAACGTTTATTTGCACCCCCTTAAGGTTTTGAAATAAAAAAAAATAAATCACAGTGACCAAAAGAAAAAATTCTACATCTCAGATTTGTTACAACTTGATGACTATTAGATGGGTCCGTGTCTCAGTGGAGGACAGAGCATCAGCACCTGTTAGATAGTGAATGCTCGGTGCTTGTTGGGTACTCTCCTCTTCACCTCCATAAAGGAAGAAAAGGCAAAATAAAGGATCTTCCACCACAATTAACTGTACATATGTTGCTTTTAGATGAAAGATCATGTGTTTTACTAAATTTCAAAAGCATTAAATGCATTTTAAGATAATTGAGCAATCTAAAATATTTGATCGCCTATGTGTTACCCACTCTGAGAAAAGCTGTTGATCATCCATTCAGGACAGCGTAAGAAAGAAACCCTTCCCTGGAGGCAAGATGAGAAGGTGAGATGAGGTGCCACTTAAATGCAGCCCACACCTCAGAGGCAGTGGTCTGTGCTTCAGTGTGCCTGGGAGTCAAACTAGGGTGTGTGGACACATGGGAATCACCCACCACCGCTGCCCCCAGGTAATCGGGTTCAGTGCATCTGGGGCTAGGCTCAAGAATCTTCATTTTAAGAGAAACTGTAGGTATGGGTGAAACCAGAGTTTTGTAACTTGGCCAGCAGTTCTAAAACCTATCTTATATTAAAATTCCCTGGGGAACTTGGTTAAAATTCCAGTGCTTTAGCCACACACCTAAGGATTCTAATTTAATTACTTCTGATGTAGCATTTTTGTAAGATCCCCAGGTTGTTCCAAGGTGCAGTCAGGGCCCAGCAACACTGCCTTAGGGAACCAGCACACCGAGGCTAAGAAACCGTCAAAGCAAAACCACAATGAGAAATCATCTTACTCCAGTTAGAACGGCTGTGATCAAAAGGACAAAAGGTAAGTGTTGGTGAGGATGTGGAGAAAAGGGAGCCCTTGCACACTGTTGGTGAGAATGTAAATTAGTAGGGTGGTTATGGAAAGCTGTTTGAAGGTTCCTCTAAAACTTAAAATAGTACCACCATGTGATCCATAAAATAGTACCACCATGTGATCCATAAATCCCACGACTGGGTACACACCCAAAGGGATTGAAAGCAATATGTTGAATAGATATCTGCACTCCCACGTTTATTGCAGCACTATTCACAATAGCCAGGTTATGAAATCAACCCAAGTGTTCACCAGCAGACAGATGGATAAATAAATTGTGATATACATACACCGTGGAATAATATTCAGCAGAAGAAAGAATGAAATCCTGTCATTTGCGACAAAATGGATGACGCTGGAGAATATCATGTTAAGTGAAATGAGCTAGACACAGGACAAACACTACACGATCTCACTCATGCTTGGCATCTAAACAGTTGTTCTCATAGAGGTAGGGAAGAGAATGGTGGTTACCAGCTACTGAGGAGGGGAAGGAGGCCAGGAGAACGGGGGGAGATTGGTCAACGGGTACAAAGTTACAACCAGATAGGAGGAGTAAGTTCTGGTGTACTGCTGCACAGTAGGGTGACTAAAGCTAAGAAGAGCATATTGAATATTTCAAAATAGCTAGAAGAGAGGATTTTGAATGTTCTCACTACAAAGAAATGATAAATGTTTGCGGTGGTGGGTATGTTCACTGATCTATCATTACACAATGTATAAATGTATTGAAACATCACATTTTACCCCATGAATATGTACTATTATTATGTGTCAAAACAAGAAAAAAGAGGATGAAATAACAAGTGAGGATGAATAAAAATAAATAACAATGGATTTCTCTTATATAACAGATTATCACAGCAGTGTGGATACCCACTGAAAAAGTAAACAAAAACTATTAACCGGAGTATGGCAAAGTAGACAATTTTAAGCCAACCTGACGTATTAATATTACAAATATTGCCAACTTTTCTCATCTTTTTATATTGTTCATGAAAACCTTTCATTCAGTCAATTCTTCTGAGTCATCCACTTGAGATAACGTATTTGTGAATGGCGAATATAAAATTAAACATAAGAGAACCTCTGGAAGATGACCTACATGGAGTGGGATGTACCTTTCCATATGGGGTCCTACTTCCCAGAACCTAAGCAGCTAACCGTCACCCTTATCACCGTCACCGTGGAATCACCGTCAGCAGCAGAACCGACTCTTTACTCCACCTGTTGTATTCCAGGCACTCTCATGCTTTACATAGAGATAATTTTGTTTAAGCGTCTCAGCCACAGTCTCTGGAGAAGGACAGAGAGGTTTGCATTTTAGACATGCCTTAACATGATTATGCATTAACTTTGAGAGTGCTTCCCTCCTCGCCCTTGCTTTTAACACCGCCAGTGTAATTTTTCCCCAGTGTGATCTGTTTAGAACTCGTGTGTGAGGATCAATGGCCCCACTCGGAGGTCTCAGTGGCTCCCCATTGTTTGGGTGCAGGTAGATACTGTGATGGGAGTGGATGACAAGGGGACAGTGGCCGTGAACTGTGCCAGCTGCTCTTTTCCAGGTGAGTCTTAGGATTAACTTTGAGCAACACAATGTAGAGTTGCACAGTCGTAAACATCAAGTTGAAAGCTATCTTTGGTTCCTTTGAATTAGCCTTCTCTACAAATGAAGAACCACGTCCATCATGCTACTGGTCTCTTGGGACTAAGTCATGTTGCCCCAAGCCTGCTGCACTCCTGTCTAGACAAGAAACATGGGCTAACAGTGTTAGAATACACACAAACGTTACTAAGTTCAGGAAGATCCTAGGGCTCTCAGGTCAAGGGGGGCTGGATCACAGTGAAGGTGGATTTTGATTTGCTCAGATCGTGCCCAAAGTCCCCAGGGCCACCTCCACAGGCCTTCCTGCTATTCTTGCACTGTGGAGTTATGTTAACACTCGTATTGTAGCTCAATATTGAAAGAGAACTCGCTCCCTTCCCTCTGCATATTCTAAAATGTTTTCTCCAGATACTCAGAGAAACTTCACTTGCTTTCGCACTTTCTTCCTGGCTAACTGAGCTAGACTACTGCTATTTAGTAAAGGCAGCTTTATTCCTTGGAATCCCCTGGAAAATAAAAAATAATGTGTGCAGCTAGGAAAGTAAATATAGATTATAAAAGAAACAGAAATTAGATATTTTAAGGTGTGGCATGCGTTCTCAAACCGTCTACTCCAATCAGAGCTCCGATTCTTTATTTTTAACAGGAAATTTTGAAAGCCTTAAAGCCATAGAGCTCCTCTAAAAACTAAAATGGGTTCCTCTGTAGCAGGGCAGTGTGGGGGCTTGAGGAAGTGGGGAGTGAGCACTATTGGGTGTGGGGGCTCCTTTTGGGGTGATGAAAATATTCTACAATTATATTGTGATATTTGTACAACTGTATGAAAACACAGTTCTCATACACTATTCGTAGAAACTATTGAATTTATTGAATTGGACACTTTAAATGGGTGAAGTGCATGGTATGTAAATTATATCTTAATAAAGCTGTTAAGTTTTAAAAAGAAGGTGCATTTGAAATTCATATGCATACAGATAGAAGGCACTAGGTAGAGACAGGTACCATTCATGTTTCTGATAAACTCCAGCAAGGTTTTCAACATAGTAATTTTCAGTTACTATTAATTACTATATACAATATCTCATCTGAGAAGCTGCCTCCAACTTGTAATTGATTTCATTTAGCTGTTGTTCCTTTGCTATAAAAAGTAATTACATATAATGGAAATTTCCCTCATCTCCAAGTCACCCAAGATTTGAAGCCAGAGGACAGAAGTGATGGCATTTAACAGGAACAGCTGTGTCAACAGTTGATGTGCAGTTACTCATTTTTAAGGGCAGAGAGTTCCATCTACTTCCATATGTGAGTGTTTTGTTTTAACCAAATTTATTGTTTGGTTACAATAATACCATTTACTATTGTTTTAAAATTGTGGATTGATTGTAAAAAAGCAGCAGCTTGTAATGAGCACACATAAATAATAGTTAGGCCTCGCCATTAATTAAATGTTGCTAAACTATTTCCTTTCTTTGTGTATGCTTGCCTCATTGTGCCAAGAGATGGTAATCTGTTGTTTATTAAACAACAGTAAATGCAAAGATGTGATGGTGATAAATGGCCTCATAGAAATTTTCAATATTGTACTGTCACTTGTATGTGACACGTGATTTTGTATGAATAATGAATATGGTGATATGGGATTTGTTACTCCACATTTTAATTAAACATAAGATGAAGGACCGCAGAGAAGGGAGTATTTGGTAGGGGTCTGATCACTTGAATTATTGGCCCTGTATACGGTATGACTTGAGAGGCAGCATGGTCTGCTTACTTTTGTTTTGATGCCTGGCATGCATCAGTGTGAAGCTCAACATCACTCAAGCTGTTTGTTCCATGGTATGTTAATTAACTTCTCTGAGACAGCTTCCAAAGATCCACAACAGGGATAAAGCACTCATCTCCTGGAGTTATGAAGGTTACATAAAATAATATTTCCAAAACATCTATCACAGTGTACAGTAGGTGTCAAAAAATGTGAGTTTTATTTCATTTCATTTGAAGGCTGATCTCAGAAGTGTTCTCTGTATGAGGTGTGAGGTATGAGGTCTCTTCTACAACTTACCATGTTCTTGAAAGACCACCATTAGATCTTATCTCTTGTGAGCCTTTAAGTCATTTTAGTCCAAGAGTACCATAAAATGTGGGGAAGTCTACACATTAAGTTTATGGCGGTGATTGTGTAATTTGAAATATATTTTCTGGAAAGTGATTTGAACATAAATATGTTCAGATCTTTTGACTATGAATATTCCTTTTAAATATCTATCCTAGCATATAATGAGACACGTGGATAAAGATTTAGGCATAAATATGTTGACCACAGCATTATTTATAATACAGAGGTGTAGGAATAGCTGAATGTCCAACTGTAGGGGAATTCAGTAAGTTTCAGAAGGTCATTTAGCAGCCATGCCCGCTCTAGCTCCGTACCCCTTCACACTCTGAGCCAGAGCCAAGGAGAGGGTGTGCAGGACCCACGCCTGCCATTGACTGGATCAGGCATTGAACACAGACCAACAAAGCGTTAAGCACCCAGGAAGAAAATTTTTGTAATAGTTTCTTAGTTATTCCCAAGAATACTCCTACTGAAGAGCTCCAGAAACAGCTGATCCCTCTCTCTCTCTCTCTCTCTCTCTCTCTCTCTCTGTATATGTCTACCTCTATGGCTATGTTTATATTGAGAGAGAGAGAGACAGAAAAAAAAGAAAGAATGTATATCTAAATATATATACATACACACACACATCTTCCATCAGATTTTATATTTATAAAAATATTTTGAAATTTTTATTTATAAATTTCAGAGTCTGTGAGGGAAAATTGCTCTGAAGTTTAAAATGGATTTCATACTGAGTTGTTATTTACTGACACTTTGCAGGTGGTGGAGAGGACTATGAAGTGGGCTTCTCTGAAGACATCAGTCCACATGCCGTCCATTCCAGATGTGTAAGTATTGCTCTAAAGAGGCCACTGATGACCCACGTGCACAGCAACCTTGCTTGAGCTCCTCTCTGATGAGAGTGTTACTGAACCCCACAGGGGTCTGGCCTGGGGCTGATCACTGGCCACACAGACAGCCACTTATTGAGCCAAGGGGGATTGCCCAGCAAGAAAGGGAATTTTAATACAAAAGCCGTGGGCCTGGAGAGGAGGGGAAGCAGCCTCAAGTCCACCTCCCTGACTGACAAAGACTAGAGGCGTTGTAACAAGGACTCTGTGCATGGGCGGGTAGTAGGGAGTGGTGAGTCTTGCTGTCAGGAAGTCTGCAGCAGGGGCCCTTGGAATCAACCACTTTGTCTTGCAGAAATCCCATGATTTCTGGGAAACCACTGAAAAAATTCAAGTAGTTAATTAAAAGTTACAGGATTCTCATCATCAAGCTCTACTGGCCTGAGAATCTAAAACATGAGAGGGAGAAGATTATACAAATCCCACAGGGTCATTGAAATTTGTTCACAGAGCTGGTTACAAGAGTCTTACAATATCCGGTCAAACAAAAACACACCTCTTCCTGCTGATTGATTCCGAATAGTAGACATTGGAATAGCAGACATTTCCTCCACTAGGTATAATTGTACCTAAATATAAGGTTACAAATGGAAAGAAGAAAGGGTAGGATTATTAGTTACTTAGAAGTTGATTTTCTCCTCTGGTATTTTCATTTTCATACAAATTTTAAATACAAATGTCAGTATATAAAGTATAAAAGCCATCAAAACCTTTCTGAAAATGAGTTTCAGAAATTCAGCTTTATGACAGCTATAAATAAACTTCAAATGTTCTGGGCAAATAAATTTCATTGATGGCAGCTAAATAGTATTTCAATGTTAATTTATATTATAGAATTAATTCTACCAATTAATTATACTTCATAACTAATTTGTCCTTCAGAAAGATTATCTTTAATGTCTGTTTTACATTACTTGTGTAAATATATTGACATGTATAAAAACAAAAGCATCCCTGTGATGGAATAGCACACAGACATTAAACTGCACACAATGAATGAAAATAACAGGATGAATAATTTATGTGTAATACAATGTAAATTGTATAAAATGCATGGTACATATACTGAAAAATGTTACAAATTAAACACACAAAAATAACAGTTATTGTCTTTGAGATGAAATCATATTTTCAAAATTTTTACATCAGTGCTTTTTCTTCATTGTCCATAATTTTAATAATGAATATATGGCAGTTAAATCTATGTAAAGTACTGAAACTTTTCTTAGTTATGTCATGAAAATTGAGCACAATTTCATATGTGGAAATACCCATAATAGGAAAATGCTCAATGACTGTTCCTTTCCTCAGATTGTAGCTGAAGAAAATCAGGACAGTTTCTTTCTTCAACATTATCTCTTCCACAGTCTCTCATAGTTCTTGAAATTCCACCATTAGGAATTTTCCCATTTGTGTCTTGGAGCTTTTTAATTATGAGGAATCCTGCGATAAATTCAATTTATCTGGGGAAGAAAGCAGAAGGGGAAAGATCTCTAGCAATTTCTGGTTGATTCCTTGGTATCAAGAACGAGTTCCCAGTCAGCAGGGAGAGTCTGGCCAGACACCCTTCCACCCCCTTGGATCCCAAAGGTCAGTGCCAACGCTGTTCAGCAGTACCAAGTGTTTAAAGGTCGCCTCCATCCTAAGGGTTTGCCTCAAGCTGGACTAAACAGATTCCAAATTATCAGCAAGAGATATCTTTCTTTGACTTAAATTGTTACCTCCTGCTAAAATGTAATTATTCCTCTAAAGTTCACGTCATGAGCTGATTATAGGTCAGTTGCATTTGAGTGCAAATGAGTTGTCTGCAGTAAAAGTGGCCTGAAGTGTTGGGCCCTCGTCAGTCAAGGAACTAGAAACTGAAGACACATTCCAGGCCCTTGGAATTCCTTCATATGCTGCAGTTGGAAACGGGACTAAACTTTGGAATAGCTACTATAATTTACAATTAGCGCTTCATTTATACTGTCTCTAATCATCATGAAAAGCCTTCGGGGCAACTATTATTGTTATTATTATTAGTTTATATATTCTTATATTACTGTCACAGAGACTGAGACCTCAAGAGTTTGGAAAACATATGCAAGTACTAAGTTCACATCTCCTGTTGCTTAAACTCCCAGGGCCTCTGCAGGGGTAAAGAGAAAAATAGATGAAAGCAATTTTTCAAAGAAGAGTGGCTGAACTATAGAATTATAAATGTTGGCCACATCCTGCCCGGATGGGTTAGGAAGCCACAGGGGAAGAGCCCGTTGCCAGCTCACTCTCTCTGGGATATTAGCTGGGCACATCACACATCATGTGTTGTCAATATACAAGCAGGTCTCTTCCAGCTCCAGGCTCCTCCCTGTTCCTGCTGTGGGGAGGAGGTCTACAGACATGGGTCAAGAGCATTTATCAGGCTAGAAGTTTCCAATGGGACTTTGAAAAAACCTTAAATAACAACTTGAGTGTGACCTCATTCTTTCCCCTCTGTTCAGATATTTTGGGGTAGAAGTGAGAAAGAGGGTTTTTATTTTTCAAGCTAAAATTCAGGGGTTTAAGTTAGTGAGTCCCTGCACAAATACTACACTCTTTATCATAAGTGTCTATACGACACTTACGCCTGTGTGTGTGCGTGTGGCTCTGTACTTCTGTCTCTATGGCTGTATCTCTATTGACTTTGTTCTCTAGAGTATTTCCGCATCTAAATCTATTGTGAGAGAAGTTCAACTGCTGTGGTCAAAGGCAGAACCTGAAGTCAAATTTTCTGAATCTGAATCCCAGAGCCACGACTTGCAGAATATGGTCTTAAAATAGTGCATGTAGCATAGGAGTTAGATGCTAGCTGGTTTTGTTACTATTATTACTATTATTTTTTTTCTTATTTCAGCTCATCATGGGGGCACATAAGTTCAGGTTATATACATTGTCCATGTCCCACCCATCCCCTTGAGTCAGAGCCTCAAGCGTGTCCATTCCCCAGACAGTGCGCCTGGCACTCACCATGTAGTCATACTTCCATCCCCTCCCCCCCACCTCCCCAAGTCAGCACCTTCAAGCATGACCATTCCCCAGATGGTGCGCAACGCACTCATCATGTAGGCATACACCCATCCCCTCCCTGCCCCCCCCCTCCCCCCGGCTCAGTCTGATATCCAATTGGTATCCTTCCCTGATGTGCATTTAGGTGATGATCAGGGAAACCAATTTTCTGGTGAGTACATGTGATGCTTGTTTTTCCATTCTTTGGATACTTCACTTAATATAATGGATTCCAATTCCCTCCAGGAGAACCAAAGGGATGTCGTGTCACTGTTATTTCTTATAGCTGAGTAATACTCCATGGTATACATATACCACAGTTTACTAATCCATTCATGGATTGATGGGCACTTGGGTTGTTTCCACATCTTTGCAATTGTGAATTGTGTTGCTATAAACATACAGGTACAGGTGTCTTTGTTAAAAAATGATTTTTGTTCTTCTGGGTAGATGCCCAATAATGGGATTGCTGGATTGAATGGTAGGTCTACTTGAATCTGTTTAAGGTATCTCCATAATGCTTTCCACAGGGGTTGCACTAGTTTGCAGTCCCACCAGCAGCGTATGAGTGTTCCTGTCTCTCCGCATCCACGCCAACATGTGTTGTTTTGGGACTTTTTGATAAAGGCCATTCTCACTGGAGTTAAGTGATATCTCATTGTGGTTTTGATTTGCATTTCCCTGATGATTAGGGATGTTGAGCATTTTTTCATATGTTTGTTAGCCATTCTTATATCTTCTTTTGAAAAATTTCTATTCATGTCATTTGCCCACTTTTTGATAGGGTTGTTTGATTCTTTCTTGCTGATTTTCCTGAGTTCTAAATAGATTCTTGTTATCAGTCCTTTATCTGATGTGTAGTATGCGAAAATCTTTTCCCATTCTGTAGTCTGTCTGTTTATTTTCGTGACTGTTTCTTTGGCTGTACAGAAGCTTTTTAATTTAATCAGGTCCCACTCGTTTATTTTTGTTGTTGCTGTGATTGCCTTAGAGGTTTTCTTCATAAATTCTTTGCCTAGACCAATGTCTGTGAGAGTCTTTCCTACATTTTCTTCTGGAATTCTAATAGTTTCCCACCTAAGATTTAGGTCTGTTATCCACCGTGATTTGATTTTTGTGAGAGGTGAAAGCTCATTTTTCACAGATATAGAAAGAATAATTTTACGCTTTGTGTGGAACCAGAGAAGACCCCGTTTAGCAAAAGCAATTTTAAGCAAAAAAAACAAAATGAGAGGTATTAATTTGCCAGACTTCAAACTATACTACAAAGCTGTGATTATTAAAACTGCTTGGTATTGGCACAAGTGCAGGGACACAGACCAATGGAACAGAACAGAAAATCCAAATATAAAACCATCCTCATATAGCCATCTAATCTTTGACAAAGCAGACAAAAACATACTCTGGGGAAAAGATTCCTTATTTAATAAATGGTGCTGGGAAAACTGGATAGCCACATGCAGAAGACTAAAACAGGACCCACAGCTTTCACTATTATTGTTATTAATGTTCATATCTATGCCAGCAGGCTCAGCAGAATCCTTATTTAATTTAAAATAAACACATTTCTGCTTATATACATTGTGAGATAGGAGCCACTGTCACTGATGTGAAAATCAGGTGATTTGGAGATTCAACCTTTCTGAATAAAAATGTGGGGAGTATGTTTGAATCTACTGTTTGTTGTCTTATCTCATTTGTATCTTATTAGTATGTGATTGATACCATTTTCAACTGACTTTCTGAAATTCAGCCACCTGTCCATGAGCAACCCTTTCTTGGCTACCACATATGAGTGTGATGTGCCTTATCTCTTAAGTCAAACCACCAAACACACTCTCCAGGTCAGTTGAAAATCAGTTCTTTAAAGAGAGGACTGCTTACCACCCAGAGGGATCTGTCCAGGGTGCCAGGAAATACAGGTAACCCATGTTACCTAGTAAGTCAGACCACAATGGCTTTAATGTATTGCTTCCATACACAAATTAAATGCTAACAAAAAAGGTAAAATTATAAGTTAAAATACATTTACTAAATAAAACAACCCCCACCCCAAATCAAATGATACAAAACCAATCAAAGCAGAAAAATAACTTCACTCCTTTCTTTCCGCCGTAAATTACAGGTGACCCTTGAGCAACATGGAATCGGGGGGCGCCATTCCTGGGCAGTCCAAAATCCAGGTCTAACTTTTGACTTGTCAAAAACTGCTTATAGACCACTGTTGACTGGAAGCCTTGCCAATTGCCAATAACATAAACAGTCAGTTAACATGTAAATAGACTAGTATCTTCAGATATTTTATGCACTCATGACATACTTTTTCTTAATTTTTTGCATTTCTAGGTTATACAGTTTGTGACACTTTTCAAATTATTGCAAATCTCAAAAAAAAGTTTCCAATATATTTATTGAAAAAAATCCACATATAAGTGGATCTGAGCAGTTCCATGTTGTTCAGGATCAGCTGTAATATCTCCTCAGTTTACCAGCACCACCCCTTCAGGTGACATTTTCCCTTTATATTTTAAACAAACACTGTCCACTGATGTGAAATGTGTCCCTTCTTTCTTCTTGAATGTTTATTTATATATTACCTACAAGAGTATATATAACATAACATTAATAATAATAATAGCACCCATTTGGCTGCATAGATTTTATTGCTACATAGCAAATTATCTCAAAATCCAGCAGTCAGAAAGAATCGTTTTATTGTGCTCATGACTATATGAGCAGGGATGGCCAGACTTTCTGTGCCAATGTCTTCCTCTTGGAAGATTCAAAGCCTGGGAGTAATTTTGTAGCTTCCATGTGAACTCGTCAGAAGGATCAGTAATTCTCAAGACTGATGCCGAGGCTGGCAGGCTCAAAAACTAGAACTGCCGAGTGGAACAGCTACAGAGGGGTTGGTCTCCTGACCTCACGGCAGCATCTGGGTCATCGGACTTCTCGTAAGTGGCAGCTCAGGGCTCCCAGAACAAGCTTTCTCGTGACAGGATAGAGGCTGCAGCACATTTTCTGACCTCATCTTGGAGCTTTCAGAAAAACTTTATTGGTTGAAGCATTCACAAGCCCACCAAGTTTTAAGGGTAGGGGTCTAGACCTCACTTCTTTATGTGAGGAGCAAATAAGTTAGAAGAGCTTGTCAGATGGGAAACTGTTGCAAACATCTTCAGAAAATACCCACTGTCCAGCTTCAAAAGCAAAAATGGATTCATTTCTACAGATCCTTCCATGAGTACTTACTCTTCCCTCCCAGAGAGGTAGCAACTTTTTTAATGAATCTCCCTTTAGTGATTTCTTAACCGCCAATAATATATTATTTTCCTTTATCAGTTATTAATCCTTGTGTGAACTCTGCTAAGATGATTGATGTGGTAGTTTTAAAACATGCCTGCAAATTCTCTGCCATTAACATAAAAACAAAGCTAGAGTCAAACCCTCGTCTTGTGAACATGAGCTGGTTTATGACTTGTTTCGAATGAATAGAACGTGGTAGAAAAGGACAGTGTGATTTCTGAGGCTCATTCATAAAAGGTGATGCAACTTCCACCTGTGTCTCTTGAAACATGTGTTTTTGATGCCAGAACTGCCATGTGAGAAGTCCAGCTAAAGCAGCCACAGTGGCATGCATCTGTAATCCCAGCTACTCAGGAATCTGAGGCAGGAGGATCACTTAAGCCCAGGAGTTGGAGGCTGCAGTGAGCTGTGACTGTGCCACTGCACTCCAGCGTGGGCAACGACAGACAGATCCCCATCTCAAAAAAAAAGTGCAGCCACCCTGCAACCACTGCTGTGTTAGACTACGCTGAGACTTCGTGTAGAGGGACCATGTGGAGAACCAGCTGCTCAGCATTGAGCAATTTGAGTCTTCCATGACCAGATACCAGATATGTGAGTAAAGGAGGCTTTGAGTTACTCAAGATCCAGTCATTTTTAAGGCAACCTTATGAGTCGCCTTGAGCAAGAATCACTGGACTGGCCGGGCGCGGTGGCTCACGCCTGTAATCTCCGCCCTCTGGCAGGCCGAGGCAGGTGGATCGCTGGAGGTCGGGAGTTCGAGACCAGCCTGAGCGAGACCCCATCTCTACTAAAAAAATAGAAATAAATTATCTGAACAACTAAAAATATATATAGAAAAATTAGCCGGGCATGGTGGCGCATGCCTGTAGTCCCAGCTACTCGGGAGGCTGAGGCAGGAGGATCGCTTAAGCCCAGGAGTGTGAGGTTGCTGTGAGCTAGGCTGACGCCACAGCACTCACTCTAGCCCGGGCAACAAAGTGAGACTCTGTCTCAAAAAAAAAAAAAAAAAGAATCACCGGACTTAGTAAGCCCAGTCAAACATCAGCACCATAAGAAATAATAATAATCAATGATCATTGTTTTCTCGGTAGTTTACGTTTAGTTAAAATTCCTCTGCAAAACCATTTGGACCTGATTTTATATTTCATATATATATATACATATATATATATATGTATATATACACACACACACACACACACACACACACATGCATATAGTAGGTTTTTAAAGTATTTTCTTTATTTCTTCTATGTTAATTTAGCTTTTTAATTTTTTATCTTTCCTAGGGTCAATTTTGCAAGAAATTTTTCCTACAAATTTGTCCATTTCATCTAGGTTTTCAAATTTATTTGCAAAGGATTGTCAGAATTAGTCTTTCCCTGCTTTGTCTTTTATAATTTTATTTACTGGTTCTTTTTTTCCTTTTTCTTGATAGTATAACTAGAGATTTATCTTTTACAATTTTTTAAAAAAACTTTACATTTAATACTTGAGGATGGGCCTTGGCTTCTCTGCTGGGGAGACAGGAAGAGCCATGCATTGGGTGTCAATATAATTTGTTATCCAAACCGGGGCAATTTTGGAGAATACAAGAAAGTGCTACTATGAATTAAACAGCAATGATGGGCATAAACTGAGTATGCCCTAGGCAAGCCAAAGGTGTGTGATTTCTGTGACCACAAAGTCCAGGAATTTACCGGTTAATGGAAAGTTATTAACAAACCTCACTCTCTCCCCTCTCCTGTCTTCATTTCATGGGATTCAAAGCCTCTCCAAGGCATGGACAATAACCTACCTATTCGAGATTTCCTTCTTAGTGAAGTCAAAGCTTCACATAACAAAAGATGTCGGTTTGCCTATGTGATTTAATCAAAATATATTTTTTAAAAAAATCTTCAACAGCCATGGGGATACCGTTCTCTGTGATGTAACAGTAAAATTCCTCTCCCATCTAGGGAGAAAAGACTTACATTCTAAATTATAATGTCACAAGGAGAAGAAAATGATGAGAATTACATTTGCACAGCCCTCGATATATAGTGGGCCCTGTGTTGATTACACACCATGTATTATTTCATTCATTCTTCCCAACAGGGCTCAGATAAGATTTTTAGAGGACATGGACGAGACTATAATGTACCCCCTCAACTATCTTGAACATAAAAATAACCATTCATGCTAAATTAAAGTTTTAAAATCTGCATGCATTTTGAGAAATAGCTTCTTTTTAGATGTGTCATTATAACATTTGAAATTCATTCATCAGAGTAGAACTTTTCACATTTTTCCCCCTTCCTTGCTGGGGCTTTAAACATATATTTGGTCTGCTGTGCTCATGAATCTAGAACTGCTCACAGTAACCCAGCAAGGTAGGTGTGATTATGCCCATTTTATAGATGAGACAGCTGAGGTTTGAAGGAATCATTCCACTATCACACCCTATGTCCTCAGTCCTACAACACCATATTTAGTTCCTCTCACATTTTAACATTTCTGGAATAAAGATAATCTCACAACAGAAGTACATTTTTAGTGTAGTATTTCTCCCTTGACCCATTATGACTTTAATAATGTATTAATATCATGCACCTGATGGTTTCTTAGGCTCCAGGACATATGAAGAACAGCAAAGCTGACATTCAACCCTGTTCCATTTGATTTCTTAACCTGAACCCCTGTGCCACACTGCCCTGAATGGATTTTTATTAAATGTCATTATAAATAAAGAGAATATATTTTGGCGAAAAAAAAAAAAAACTTTACATTTATTTATTTCTGTGTATTTTGTGTGTTCTTCATTAATATTTACTTCCCTACTTGTAATTTCCTTTCTTCTAATTCCTATGCTTTAGTATTTTATTATTTTCTAAATTCTTAGTGTTTTGTACCTTTATTTTCATTCTTATTGATTTAGCTATATAATGCTAAAATATTGCTGCAAGAGACAGTTTTGTCTCTATGGCATAGATTTTATATTGTGTTTTCATTTTTATAATTCTCAAAAATTATGAATTTTCAGTCTATATTTTACTTTTAATCCAAAGATGTTTAATACTATTATATGTTGTATTATTTCCAGATATTTCTGCCTTTAAAAACTAGTATTATATTCTAGTGTATTGTCTTGTAGTCAGTCAGAAGTACTATTAGCTAGTATTTCTACATTTTAGCAGTCAGATAATTCTATCTGAATTACTTTTATTCTTTGGAATACATAGGAGTTTTCTTTATTGTTATCAGTTTTCATAAAAGTTTCTTGAATATTTAAAAGAAGATATGTTCTTTCTAATTGGGGTTCATATTTTGATATATACTTAAAAGATCTAATTTTTTTTCTGTTTTTAGGAATTCTATATCTTCACTAATTTTTTACTGAATGAGCTATTTTTGATTAAGGAAAGTATATTAAAGTCTATTATTAATATGCTTCCATGTTTTATTTTTGCATCTTCTGTAATTTCTGAATTAAAAAACTTTTTTCTGCATCTTTGAGCAAATAAATATTCATAAATATTTAATATCTTCATTGTAATGTTCTAGAATTTACGAATGACCTTTGCGTCTGATAATGCTTTTAGTCTAAATCCTTTGTCATACACCATGACTGAGAAACTGCTTTCATTTTGTTTTCTCTACCTGGAATGTCTTTTATTTTTAAACCGTTCTTAATCTCTTTCCTTTATGTTTATTTCCTGTGCAGTGTTTTATTTTACTTTCTAAGGAAATCTGAAAGTGATTTTTTAAAATTTTTAGTTGGTGAGTTTGAGCTATTTACATTCATCAGCGTGATTAACACACTTGCTTCCAGCATTTTTTTCATATTTTATGTTACAGTCCTCATATGAAGATACGGGTATATACTATGAATAATAAACGTAGACACACACACACACACACACACACACACACACACACACGATACAAATACACACATTCTTTCATTATATAATCTACCTTGTTTACTCTTTGTTTTTTTCAGTATTTATTTTTATATTTAGGAAGCTTTATGTAGATCTATATACATATATAATATTTCTACTGATTACCTTTACACTAGTATCTTCAGATCCCTCTTTTTCTAGGTAGGTTCTAGTATGAGTAATATTGAAATGAATGATAATGAAATTTGCTTTACTTTCCTTCTCCCTTAGCATCCTATTTGAGACACTACATTTCTGCTCCACCTAACGCCTATAAAACAATTACAAAGCTTATTTTACTTCCAAAAGTACATTCGTTTTCTATGAGTATTTGGTCCTTCATATTTTCCAATAAGTATTTTTTTTGTTTATTTCTTTGATTTGAAATGAGTCCTCCCTTACACATTCCAACTTCTGAAGTCACTCATTGTGGGAGGCAGGTGGCAGGACTCACAAAGAATATTTCCGCACAGGGTTGAAAAGTGGCATTAAAGCATTTCCAGTTCTTCAGCAAGTCCTTTTCACAGGCTTTGCATCTCTTCCTTCCAGTGTGAATCAAGAACACCAGTAACATCTATTAGTGTTATTCAGTTTGGTTACAGTAGGCTGCTATTCCATAGTGCGTTAATTAGTGTGTTTCAAAATATACGATCTATGTTTTCTTATGTTTTGTTTTTATTTATTCAGGATATTATTGGGGGTACAAGCATTTTGGTTACATGTAATGGGTTTTCACCGCCCAAACCAGGGCTACAAGCATGTCCCTCCCCCATACAGTGTGTTCTGCTTCCATTAGTTGTTAGTTTGCTCCCCCGCACCCCACCCCCAACCAGCGCCCAGTGAGTATTACTACCACGTGAGCACCTTGGTGTTGATCAGCTAGTACCAATCTGACGGCGAGTACATGTGGTGCATGTTTTTCCCTCCTTGTGATACCTCACTTTGAAGGATGGGCTCAATCTCTATCCAGGACAATTTAACAGGTGCTAGATCACGATTGTTTTTTGTAGTTGAGTAGCATAAATGAGAATCTTTAATAGGCTAAAGTATATAGTGAATCTGCAGAGAAGAATTTAGCATCCAGTATACCACAAAGTTGTGTGACTATGAATTCTTTTTTTTTTTTCAGAGTACTCACAAATTAGTTTTATGAAATAGTCTTAAATACACTGGTCTCCATGAAGAGATTTAAGAGATGATATGAGCAGGCTGCTTATTCTGTATCCCATCTGAGAAAGAGCAGGACTCAGACATTCTACTGAGAGGAGTTAAATGATATTCTTTTCTAAAACATTTATTTACATCTGTTGATTTACACTGGAGCTGAGTAACTCCCTGGAAAGTAAAATGTTTCACCTTGTTTACCTTCAAACTGTAAATATTATATCAATCAAAATTTTGGGTTCCAGGCAAGAGAAACTGACTCAAATTGCATTAAACAAAACAAAGATTTTATTTAAAAGACATTGTAACTCACAATATTGATGGTAGTCAGGAAGATGCATTTGGTTAACTGGAGCTGGCAGAAACCATGGAAGATGTGGACAGTCCACAAAAAGGTAACAGCATTCAGCTTTTATAATACTAGAAAGTATCTGTGCAGTTTGCTGCCACCACTGGGCACCAATGCCCGGCACACTCAAGCCTCCATGAGTTCTAACAGCCCCTTCCTCCATTTGCTCTTGATTCAACATCTTGTGGAGGATTATTCACTTGGTAAAGCCTGTGTTATCTGCCCTTTTCCTTTGCTGGTGGAACTGAGAAAAGAGATGACTTGGCTCCTAGAGTTCCATGGTGGTGGAGGATGTCTGCCCCCAGGAAGGACACAATTGTATATTTCCTCCAACTTTCTGTTTAAAGGTTCGGATGCCAAACAAACAAACAAACAAACAAACAAACAAATACATAGTCAGTTGTACTCTGTGAATATAATGCAATCATTTCTGAAGGACTTAGTGGATCTGACAAAGGCCTTTATATAAGAAAGGCCATGAGGACCCCAGAGAAACTTTATTACCAGGAAAGGAATGCCATCAAGCAAACTGATTGCTACAACTGTTCATGAACTTGGAGAGTACTCTCGCGAATATTTGGGAAGGAGGCTCCCTGAGAAATTAGACTACATAATCAAGTAGGAAGTCGTTCAGAGTCACTGAGGTGTGGATGTATATGTTAATAGAACAATTCCTACATCTAAGATTGTGAAATATAAAACACAGTTTTTAGTAAATTTATCCAGGCATTAATTCCTTCATTTATTTGTTTGCTTGTTAATCTATTTATTCAATCTGAGAACCATTGTCAGGAAGATAAAAGACTGTCTTTGAGAAGCTTGAGGGAGCTGACATGAAAGCACATTATTACTACACAGGATTATACATAAGATAATGTGTTGAACAAACATTTATTGAGCACTGATTATGTGCTGTGCATCTGGGGCACACAGATATTCAATACTCTATGATGACTCTCAAAGAATCTCAGTTAATGATGGAAATAAATGCATAAGTAAGTGCAGTAATTAAGGTCCTGTGTGAAAAGTACAAGAATATGAATACGGACAACGGTAGCACAAAGATGATTTAATAGACTCTAATGCACATTAGATCAAGTACTTGGCAATTATTAAGCACACTGGATGAAAAATAGTAATAATATTTTCTAATTTGTCAGGTCAAAAATTTGCTGATTCTAATTTTCCTTTCGCAGCAAATTGTCCCTTTATTAAAAACACTCCCTGGCTTCATTCCCCATATTATAAAACACTTTACATTAAATAGCCTTTGGTCAGCAACCTGGGATAACTTCAAGTTACCCTAGGGGAGGGAATTAAATTCAGGAATCACATTTGAGATTCGGTATTTACATTTGTGTTTAATGGAAGAGGAGGTAATGAAAGTATTTAGACAAATAATATGCTGTATTATATTATTTTCATTATTTATATTATAAACTGCAGAGATAAAAGCCTAATTCCTGCTCAGTCTCAATTGGCTAACCTTATTCATGCATGTACAGATTCATTTGTTTATTCAATAAATATTTATTCTGTGTCAGGTCTATCCTGGACACTGGTGTCACACAGAAGAATATGCTACAGACCTGGCGTTGAGGTTCTAAGAAAATGATTTCAATATTAGGTGATTAATTACAATAATAATAGTTTGTTTCAAGAATGTGCACGTAGGAAGCACCACTGTGCCTAGAAGAGCACAGGAGCCCATATTTCATTTGTGGGTCTATGGCAGTAGACAGAACCATAATGACTTTTCACTGGAGAAGTTAGGAAGAGGCAGCTGAGAAACAACAGGTAGGAACAGTGTATAAGAAGCTCCCAGTGAAACAATCACTTAACTATAGAGAATTATTTAAAAATAATAAAACAAACAAAAAAATAACCATTTAGTCTCTGGAAATTTTCCTAATGGCATACAGTAAATGGAGACAAATATGTTCAAGAAAATCTATTAAATCTTGGTCAGGCTGCGGTATGAACCACTTCTATTTACCCCCAGCTCAGTGTAGCAGGAGCTTTGCTCTGCATGGCTGTGGCCAAGGACACAAGATGCCCACTCTCACCAGCTGTTAGTCTAGAGCTATAGTTTCAACCCAGGAGGGCAAAGGCCACTGGCATCTCTCACACTCCCCCCACTGTGTCTGGCAAATGCTGTAGTATTCCAGGCTAGTGTGGCTGGAGTTCCCTTAATATTGTGAAGATGGCACTACTCCTAAATTAATGTACAGATTCAATATATTCTCTATCAAATCCCACATACTTCTTTTGCAGAAAGTGACAAGCTGATCCTAAAATTCATTTGGAAATATAATGGATGCAGAATAGACAAAACACTCTAGAAAAAGAAGAACAAAGTTGGAGGATTCATAATTCTTGATTTCAAAACTTTCTACAAAGTTGTAGTGATCTGATCAGTGTGATGCTGGCATAAGGACAGTTATATAGATCAATGCAATGGAAATGAGAGTCCAGAAATAAACTTAGAAATATGTGTATATGGTCGATTGTTTTTCTCCACAGCTACAAGACTATTCAATGGGCGTATAAATAGTCTTTTCAACAGATGACCCTGGGACAACTGGTTATCCACATGGGAGAGAATTAAGTTGAACCCCTTCTTCACACCATGTACAAAAATTAACTCAAAGCAGATTATAGACCAAAATGTAAAAGCTAAAAATATAAAACTTTTAGGAAAAAATATAGCAGTACATTTTCGTGAAATTGGGTTAGCCATTTTTTCTTAGATATGACAAAAAATGAAGAAAAGTTAGATTAATTGGACTACCTTAAAATAAAAAAGGTTGAAGCTGCAAACACATCAAGAATGTGAAAAGACAACCCACAAAATGGCAGAAAATATTTGCAAGTCATCTATCTGATAAGGGAATTATATCCATAATATACAAAAATCTCGTACAACCCCCAAAGAAATGATAGAGTCCTAGTAAAAATGGAAATCTCTCCAAAGAAGGTACATAAATGTCCCACAAGCACCTGAAAGCACACTCAAACATCATCTGTCCTTAAAGAATCTAAGTTAAAACCACAGTGATATACCACTTCCTTCATATGAGAGAGACTAATAAAAGATGTTAGCAAGTGTTGGTGAGGATATGAAACACTCATACATAGCTTCTGGGAATGTAAAATGGTAGAGTCACTTTAGAAAATAGTTTGGCAGTTTTTCAATATGTTAAACATTGAGTTACCATATGACTCAGTAATTCCAGTCCCAGGTATATATCCAAGAGAAATGAAAATATACATCCACATAAAAATTTGCATATGGGTGTTCACTAAAGTTATTCATAGTAGCCAAAAAGTGGAAACAATCCAAGTCTCCATAAACTAATGATTGGATAAACAAAGTATGGTGTGTCTATACAATGGAATATGATTGGACAGCAGAAAGGAATGAAGTAGTGATACATGTTACAACTTGAATGGACCTTGAAAACATTATGCTAATTGAAAGAAGCCAGTTACAAAAATTGCACATTATATAATTCCATTTATATGAAATAAGAAAAGCAAATCTCTAGAAAAGGAAAATAGATTAGTGATTGTCAGGAACAAGTGAGAGGGATGGGGACATGGCTGCTAATGAGTAAGAGTTTTCTTTTTGGGGTTATGAAAACATTCTAAAGTTAGATTATGATTATGGTTGCACAGCTCTGTGTACTTACTAAAAACCTTTGCATTGCACAATTTAAGTAGGTGACTTACATGGCATATGAATTATAGCTCAATAAAGCTGTTTAAGATAAAAGGAAAAGTAGAAACTTCTAAGGTACCTTTTGCCAGGTGCCTTACTTTGTGTGTGTACATATACTACCCACATTTCTTCCACCTTCTGAGATGGGTGTAGATGGGAGTCACATTAACATAAACAACCCAGATCTCCCTGGCTTTAGCCTGTGTTCAAGTTGAGCCATGGTCTACTCCAGAGTCATCCTTCCTGGGTGATATTGGTGGGTTTCTTTCACACGCCCACCAATAGGTTTGCCTTTGCAGACGTCCTTGATGCAGCGCCCAGGGCATGATGTTTCCTGCTGACTGCTGTCTCTACTCTGCAGGGCTCCACTGACGCTATAGTCTGTCTCTTGCTCCACTTGTCACATTGGTGGCTGCTGCTGGTACCCTGGGTGTACCATGCCCTGGGGGTGCCTCTGCTGCTCTGCTTTGCCTCTAGGCCCTGTCCGACACCACTAGGCATGTCTGGTGTCCACGGTTGTTCTATCAGCACCTCACCAGCTCCCTGGGCACATGTACAGTCTAAGCCCCATCGTAATGTTCTGTGCTGCCAAGTGTTGTGCTTGGGGATCAAAGCCTTAGGAAAGAGTCTCTCTTTCAAATTTCATTCCAGTAAGGTAACCTCTAGTGATTTCTCACTGGTATTTTACACTTTAGTACAAGGGCTCCCTCAGGTTTTACAGCTATCTCTGTACACATATTCATAGAGCTGAGCGGAGCAAGAAATGGCCTCCACACTACTGAACTCACGATGTGGATCTCATCAAGGTGATGCATGTGCATAATTCCGGACACTACAGCTTTGTTCCTCATCTGTCTTTTAGTAGCTGTATCCATCTTTTGGTAGCTGCATCCGTCTTTTAATTTGAGCTCTTTTCTAAATACTAGCGTATAGATGTGTAACTCTCTATAGCGTAAGTTCATCAGACATGGCCAGAACAATAGTAAATAAGGTTTGAATTTTCCAGGAGGCAATTCAGTCCTCCTGCAAATAGGTGCTCACCTTCCTGCTCCTGCACTTGGTATCCACTCTTACCTTAGCACACACTGCAGTGCCTGTGACTATTAACTCTCTCCTATGTCTTGGTTTTCTGTACCTCTCTGTAGATCCTCAAGGGCAGGGCCAATGTGCTATTCAACTTTTGTTTTTAACTGTAACATCTATCTTAGTGTTAGGCACTGAGCAAACACTTAGCAAATGTGTCCTAAATAAATGAATCAAGTTATACTCCTATTTATTTGTTTTCCTTATGAAGCTCCTTGAACTGAAAGTATCATACTCATCACATTGCTCCAACAAACTATAAGGCTTGGGTCCATTTTAGATACTCATTAAAGATTTGTTGAATTGTCTTTTGTGGTATTCACAAATGTGTGAGAATGATTCATAAGTTAATGATAATGATTATCAATGGATTATTAGTAGATTATACTTTGAGCCCTCTACACCATTGTTCAGATCCTATCACATTTCAGACTCCCCTTTGATTTTTAAATGACTATTAAAGAAAAATACTTATTTGATGTTTCTGAGACTAAACCTCCCACCACAGGCTTTTAGACCCACATAAGAGTGGACCAGACAGATGCATTTCATTTAGGGTGTGAGATAAAATTGCTGTTTGATATTCAGTCCTCTGTGTGGGGAAAGCCTTTTTTGCTCCTCTGAATTCCGGTAATTGTCTTGTTTGTACTCCCTCGCTGCAGACCTTTGGCTCCTGCCAACTGCTCGCCAGACGTGGTTTCAATGCTAAGAAGGGGGCAGTTCCCAGGGAGCATAAGATATATATTGAAATCAAACACTCTTCTGAAACTATTGTTTCCCAATTTCCACTAAATCATCCTGGTGACCCTTCCTACTCAGTGGACTTCAAAACACTTAGCAAAAGAATAACTAAAATAAAAAGTCATTTCTCCTAGGCGCTCTGCACAGCTGAAGGGTGAAGTTAGTTTTTCTGCTGTGTGTTATTTATACCAATGATACACTTTTTTTTTTTTATCTCTTTTTGAATTTCTTCCTTTAGGTTACCTCGCTCCACTTTGATTTCTGCTGCTTGGCTATGACATAACAATTGAGTTTGAGTATCAGTCTATTACTTCCTCTGTATATTTCTAAATTCAAGGTCGGACTAAAAGATTAGAAAACAAATGGGGATATCAAGGCTTTTCCTCTATCTCAGAATAAAATCTAGTCCCAGAAATTTCTAAATTCGTGGAAATTTTTTTCACAACCCTTCTCTGCTGATTACTGTCTGTGTGACCTTGGCAAAGTCATTCAGCCTGTCTTCGTTGTGGTTTTCTACTCTGAAAAAAAGGTGCATTGTTTCTAGTATCTGTGCTACAGGCCTATTTTAAGAATTAAATTGACAGCGATGTCAGCAAGATGGCAGACTAGGAAACTGCAGACCCTCACTGGCCACAGAAAACATTAAGTAAACAAACAGAGACAGCATAACATATCTTTTTTTTTTTTCACTTTTACAATGCTTTATTTATTAAAAGAAAAAAAAGCAAAACAAAATATCTTTATAGGAGCTCTGAAAATCAGTCAAAGATCTATAGCAACAAAATGAGCACCTAATTAAGAAAAGCCACTTTTAATACAGTAGAAAATCCACCCCCCAAAAAAGAAAGAAAATTCCATGTGTTTTTTATTCATTCCTGCCCACGCACTCTTCCTTGTGGTGTGGCAAGGTTTGGAGAAGGGGTGGCCCATTTTCTAGTTTTCTCGGTGAACAGTGAGAGCAGAGCAGACCCCATCTGCGATGTTCTAGCTGGCCTGGGACTGCTTGAGGGACTGGTGGCTGTGTCACCTAACATGAGCTTCCATAGCCAAAAAGTGGCACAGTTTGGATCTCAGGTAAGTAAAAAATGCAGGAAGCATCAAGCATTGTTCATGGAAGCCAAGAAAACCACAGACCTGCGGATCTAAGCAAGAATTACTGAGTGAGGAACACACTAGAATACCTACAGCCCAGAGAAGAAATATGGGTGCGACTTACAGAGAAAACAAGACATTTAAAAATAGCTATGTATGGGGGGCAGGGGTCGGGGAGGACAGACACATAGGCCAGAAGATACATATACCCAGAAAAGAAGACCTGAAGTCTTCACACTGGGCTGATTACACGTGCTCTGCTAATTAACAAAGGTCCTCTTCCCCTGCACGAAGCCAGTCTGCAACGCCCAGAAGTGGCTGTTCTTTCACATGAGTAATTTTCAATTAAAGATTACAAGGTAAACAAAGAAACGGGAAAACACAGCCCATTCTAAGATAAAAAATAAATTTCTAGAAACAGTCTCTGAAGAAACACAATCATTGGACTTCCTGGTGAAATGCTTCAAAATAATTGTCTTAAATATGCTAAACAAGCTAAGTGAAAGCACAGACAAAGAACAAAAAGAAATCAGGAAAATGATATATAAGCCAAATGACTTTTTCAAAAAAGGGATAGAAATTATTTTTAAGAGAACTGAAGAGAAATTCTGGGTCTGAAAAATAAAATAACTGAATGGAAAAATTTCACTAGAAGGGTTCAACAGCTGATTCAGACAGACAAAAGAAAGAAAAAGCAAATTTGAAGACAGGTTATATAAAATTATTGAGTCTGAGAAGAAAAAGTAATGCAGAGAAGTAAACAGAAAAACAACTATGACCACACATTTGTTCATGGAAACACAATACAGAAAGAAGTAAAATCCAACATCTATTGCATGTAGTGGGGAGGAAGGGAAGTAAACTCTAGAGCTTCTGTGATTGAAGTAAAGTTGTCATCAGCACAAAACAGACCATTATAACTATAAAATGTCCAATGCAAACCTTATGAAAACCACAAAAAAAGTACAACAGACACACAAAATATAAAGAGAAAAGAATCAAAGTACATCAATACCAAAA
This sequence comes from Lemur catta, assembly GCF_020740605.2. Taxonomy (NCBI): domain Eukaryota; kingdom Metazoa; phylum Chordata; class Mammalia; order Primates; family Lemuridae; genus Lemur; species Lemur catta. The sequence continues at coordinate 98,358,506 of NC_059135.1, forward strand.
AAACATCATCAAACCATAAACAAAGACAAGAGAAGAAAAGAGGAATAAGAGAACTACAAAACAGACAGTAAAGAGTTAACAAAGGGGCAGTAGGAATTCTATACTTTTTAAATTCAAATGGACCAAATTCCCAAATGAAAAGATATAGGGTGGCTGAGTGGATTAATAATCAATACCCAACTATTATATATGCTGACTACAAAACACTCACTGTAGATTTAGGAACACACATAAGCTGAAAGTGAAAAGACGGAGAAATATATTCCATGCAAATGGAAACCAAAAAGATCAGACAAAATAGACTTTAAGTTAAAAACTGCCACAAGAGACAAAGGTCATTACATTATAATAAAAGGGTCAATTCAACAAGAAGACATAATCATCACAAATATATATGTACCCAACATCAAAGGACCTAAATACAGGTTGAATGTCCCTTATTTGGAAAGCTTGGGACAAGAGTGTTTCAGATGTTTTTTAAATTTTGGACAATTTCATATACATATTGAGATATCTTGGGAATGGGACCCAGGTCCAAATATAATATTAATTTATGTTTTCTATATATCTCATATACATAGGCTAAAGGAAATTTTGTACAATATTTTAATAAATTTGTGCATGAAACAAAGTTTATGTACATTGAACCATCAGAAAGGAGAGGTGTCACTATTTCAGATACCATTGTGAACCACCTGTGGTTCTTTGGCATGACCATCATTCCTGACTGAATTTTTATACTACCAATTCCAATTATTTTCTTATACTTATTCGCACAAGTACTTAACAGTAAAAAATATAACTGCAACTCCTCACATGAGGTCAGGTGTGGAATTTTCCACCTGTGGCACTTGTGGTGTCATGTCAGTGCTCAAAGTTTTGGATTTTGGAGCATTACAAATTTGGGATTTTTAGATTATAGATACATAATCTGTGTATAAGGCAAATATTGACAAATCTGAAGGGAGAAATAGACAAAAATATAGTAATTGTAAGAGGCTTCAATACTCCACTTACTATAATGAATAGATCAGAAAGAAAATCAATAGGTAAAAAGCAGAAAGTAATAACACTATAGACTAAACAAACCTAAAAGACAGAACTCTCCACCCAACAGCAAAAGAATATTGATTTTTCTCAAGTGCACACAGAACATTCTGTAGGATAGATTATATGCTAACGCACAAAATAAGTCTTAACAAATTTAAGATTAAAATTATTCAAAGTACCTTTTTGATTACAGTGGAATTAAAATAGAAATCAATAAAAGAGAGAAAATTTACAAATACATGGAAATTAAACAGCACTCTACAAAACCTATTGGCTAAAAGCACAAATCAAAGAGAAAATTGGGGAATATCTCAATACAAATGAAAATAAATAAAATCACAAAATATCAGCACTTGTGGGATGCAGCAAAAGCATCACTCAAAGGGAAGTTTATACCAAAAATGCACATATTAATAATGAAGAAAGAGTCCAAATAAACAGCCTAACTTTATACCTCAAAGAACTAGAAAAAGAAGAAAAAACTAAATCCCAAATTAACAGAAAAAAAAAAAAAAAAAAGAAAAGGGTTAGAGGGGAAATAAATAAAGAATAGCAAAAAATATATAAAAAATCAGTGAAATTAAGAGTTGATGTTTTGAAAAGATAAATAAAATTGACAAATGTTTACCTAGAATAAAAAAGAAAAAAGAGACTTGCAGAAGAGAACCTAAGAAAATTAGAAATGAAACAGCAAATATTACAACTAATCCCATATGATAAAAAAGATCATAAAGGACTATTATAAACAATAATATGGTAATCAATTAGAAAATCTGAAAGAAATGTACTTTTTCTTAGAAACATGCAATCTACCAAGACTGAATCAAGGAGAAATAGAAACCCTGAACATACAAATAACAAATAAGGAGATTGCAGGAGTAATAAAAACATTTCTAACAAAGAAAAGCCAGGGGCCAGATTGCTTCAAAGTTGAATTCTACCCAACATTTAAAGAAAAGTAATATCAATCATTCTTAAACTCTTCAAGCATACAGAAGGAGTGGGGAGACTTACAAACTCATTTTATAGGGCCAAAATCAACCCATTGGCAAAGCGAGAAAAAGACACCACAACAAAAGAAAACTACAGTCCAATATTTTTGATGAACATAGATGCAAAACTCCTCAATGAAATACTAGCAAATCAAATATAACAGTATATTAAAAGAATCAAACACCACGACCAAGTAGGCTTTATTCCTGAGTTGCAATTGTCAGTGTGATACAACACAACATTAACAGAATGAAGGATACAAATTACATAACCATCTCAATATAAACAGAAAAAAAACCATTACACAATTTCAACACACTTTCATAATAAAAATTCTTAGCAAATTAGATCTAGAAGGAACTTATCCCAATATAATAGAGGACATTATGAAAAGCCCCTCATTGATAAAACACTCACTGAAGAAAAGCTGAAAGCATTTCCTCTAAGATCTGGAAGGAGGCAAAGATGCCCACTCTCATCTCTACTATTCAAATTACACTGAAAGCCCTAACAAGGGAAGTTAAACAGGAAAGAGAAATAAAAACCATCCAAATCAGAAAAGATGAAGTAAAACTATGTGTTTTACTACATACGAGATGACATAATCTCGTATGTAGAAAGCCCTAAAGACTCCATACAAATCCGTGTTAGAATTAATAAATAAATTTAATAAAGTTGTAGGATGCAAAATCAATATACAAAAATCAGTTGCATTATTATATAGTTGATCCTTGAACACAGGGTTTGGGGATTCTGACCCTCCATGCAGTAAAAAGTTTGCATATAATTTTGACTCTCGCAAAACTTTACTAATAGCTTACTGTTGACCAAAGTCTTACCGATAACATAAATAGTCAGTTAACACATATTTTCTATGTCATACATATTATATATTGCATTCTTACAATAAAGTGAGCAGGAGGTCTGGCATGGTGGCTCACACCTCTAAGCTCAGCACTTTGGGAGGTTGAGGCAGGAGGCTCACTTGAGCCCAGGAGTTTGAGGCTGCAGTGAGCTGTGATCACACCACTGCACTCCAGCCCGGGCAAGAGAGTGAGACCTTGTCTCAAAAATAAATAAATAAATAAATAATAAAAATAAAGTAAGCTAAAGAAAAGGAAATATTATTAAGAAAATCATAAGGAAAAGAAAATATATTTACTATTCATTAAGTAGAAGTGGATCATCAAAAAGGGTCTTCATCCTTGTCATTTTCACACAGAGTAGGCTGAGGAGGAAAAGGAAGAGTAGTAAGTGGTTGGTCTTGCTTTCTCAGAGTGGCAGAAGCAGAAGAAAATCTGTGTACAAGTGGACTCATGGAGCTTAAACCCATATTGTTCAAGGATCAACTGTATACTAACAATGAACTAAACTATCAGAAAAGGAAGTTAAGAAAACAATCCCATTTACAATAGCATTAAAAAGAATAAAATAAGAATAAACTTGACCAAGGCAATAAAAGACTTTGCCACTGAAAACTGTGAAACATTGTTAAAGAAATTTAAAAATACACAAATAAATAGAAGGATATTCAGTGTTAATTGATTGGAAAAATTAATATTGTTAGAATTTCCATAATTCCCAAAGCAATGTATAGATTCAACACAATCCCAATCAAGATCCCAATAGCATTCTTCAGAGAAATAGAAAAAAAATCCTAAAACTACTTTGTAACCACAAATGGCCCTGAGCTTCATAAGCAATTTTGAGGAAGGACAATGTTGATGGTATCACAGTCCCCGATTTCAAAATACATTATAAAGCTACAGTAATTAAACAGTATACTGGCATAAAAAGAGAAATATAGACAAATTGAACAAGATAGAGAGCCCACAAATAATGGGCTCATACATGTACAGTCATGTACAGTCAACTGATCTTCAACAAGGGTGCCAAGAATATACAATGGAAAAAAGCTAGTTTCTTCAATAAACAGTGTTGGAAAAATATGATACCCACATGTAAAAGAATAAAATTAGACCCTCATCTCACAGCATATATAAAAATCAACTCTAAATAGATTAAAGACCTAAAAATAAATCTTAAAACAATAAAACCCTTAGAAGAAAACATAGGGAAAAACTACTAGGCATTGGATTGGGCAATGATTTCTTGAATATGACATCAAAAATATAGGCAACAAAAGTAAAAATAAATATATGAGACTACATAAAAATTAAACACTTCTGTGCATCAAAGTATGCAACTAACAAAGTGAAAAGGCAACCCATGGCAAGGAGAAAAATTTTTATAGACTTTTATCTTATAGGGATTTAATATCCACAATATATTAATATAAAGATCTCCTACAATCCACTAGCAAAACATAGTCAACATCAATTTTATCATCAGCAATAATAACATCTGATTTAAAAAATGGACAAAAGTTAGATAAACTCAAAGATTCCAATACTGAAATACATTACCATCAAACTGTTGAAAGACAACAACAAAGAAAATCTTGAAAGTAACACAAGAAAAATGACTCATCATGTATAAGGGATCCTCAGCAAACTTATCAGTGGATTTCTCAGCAGAAATCTAGCAGGTCAGAGATAATGCACTGATATATTAGAAATGTCAAAAGGAAAAAAAACTATTAACTGAGAATTCCATTTCCAATAAAAATGAGAGAAAGATTAAGACAACCCAAGATAAATAAACGTTTAGGGATTTTGTTATCACTTGACCTGCCCTACAAGAAATGCTAGAGTGAGTTGGCATTCAAGTTGAAGTGAAAGGATGCTAGGCAGTAGCTCAAATCCATACAAAAAATTAAAGTTCTCTATTAAAAGTAAATACATGAACAAATATGAAAAGCTGTATTATTTTATTTTGGTTTATAAAACCATGTTTTATTCTTCTACAGAATTTAAAAGATAAAAGTATTAAATATCATTAAAAATCTATAATTGGTGCACAATATATGAAAATGAAACTAGTGACATCATTAACAGAAAGTAGAGGGTAGGCTCGTCACCTAAACCTAGAGTTTCTACATGTGATTGAAATTAATTGACATCAGTATAAAATAGGTTGTCATAACTTTAGGATATCATATGTAATTTCCATCATACATGGAAACTTTCTAGGGAAACTACCTATAGAATATACACAAAAGGGAATGATAAGTGAATCAAAGCATGTTATTACAAAAATTCAATGAAACATAAAGGAAGGCAGTAATGGAAGAAATCAGGGACCAAAAAAATTTATAAGACATATAAAAAACAAATAACAAAGTGTCAAAAATAAACTTTCCCCTCTCTGTATAACTTTATACATGAATGGATTAAGCTTCCTAAAAAAAGATGTAAACTGACAGCATGGATTAAAAACAAACAAACAAACCAGGATCCAACTATATGCTCTCTGCAAGAAGCTCAGTTTAGTTATAAGGATACACACATAAATTGAAAATAACTGAATGGAAAAAGATATTTTATACAAATGGTGACCAAAATAAAACAGGCACAGATATACTAATATCGGATGAAATAGACTTTAAGTTAACGACTGTTATAAGAAACATAGAAGGATGTTACATCTTGACAATAAGGCCAATGCACCAAGAAGATACAACGATTATAAACATATATGCACCCCACATCAGAGGCTCTAAATATATAAAGCAAACACAACAGAATTGAAGGGAGGAATAGATACCTCTCCAACAATAGTAAGAGACTTCACCAGCCCACTTTCAACAACGGATAAAACAACCAGACAGATTACCAATAAGGAAAAAAAGGACTTGAACAACAGTATAGATCAGCTGGACCTAACAGAAGACTCCACCCAATAATAGCAAAATACACATGTCTCTCAAGTGTGCATGGGGCATTCTCCAGGAAAGACCACATGTTATGCCATGAAGCAGGTCTCAGTAAATTTAGAAAGATTGAAATCATATAATGTATCTTTTCCAATAACAAGAAAATGAAAATAAAAAATGAAAAGCAGAAGAAAAATTGGAAAATTCACAAATATGTTGAAATTGAACAACATACTCAAACAATGAATAGGTTGAAGAAGAAAGAAATCAGATGGCTTTGCTGATGAATTCTACTGAACATTTACAGAAGAATCAGCACCAATACTTTTCAATTATTCTAAAAGTTGAAGAGGAGAGAAAACTTCCAAACTCATTATGTGAGGCCCACATTACCCTGATACCAAAGCTGGAAAAAAGAAAAAAACATAACAAGAAAAGAAAGCTCAGATCAATATCACTTAAGAACTTGAGAACATTGATACCAAAATCCTCAACAAAATACTAGCCAACCCAATTCAATCATCCAACAGCATATTAAAAGCAAAATACTGGCAAACTAAATTCAACAGCAGATTAAAAAGATTATACATCATTCTCAGGTGTAATTTATTCCTAGAAGGCAAGTATAGTTCAACATACAGAAATCGATCTTTTGTAATACACAACATGAGCAGAATAATGGAAAAAGAATTCATCATCTGCATTGATTCAGATTCAATACCCTTGCATTATAAAAACACTCAATTAACCAGGAATAGAAGAAAATACCTCAACATAATAAAGTCCATACACACACACACACACACACACACACACACACACACACATATACACAAACATAGCTGACATTATACTCAATGGTGAAAGACTGAAAGCTTTTCTTGTAAGATTAGGAACAAGACAAAGATGCTTGTTTTCACCACTTCTATTCAACATAGTCCTCGCCAGAGCAATTAGGCATGTGGGGAAATAAAACAAACATTAAAATTGGAAAGAAAAAAGTAAAATTATTGGTTCTTCTATGTAGAAAATTTCATAAAAATATGTTAGAATTAATAAATTACTTCGGCGAAGTTGCAGGATAAAAAATCAACATACAAAAATCAGCCATGTTTCTTTATAGTAACAATAAACAATCTGAAAGGAAATTAAAAATACAATTCCATTTTTCACTTAATGAAAAAAAAATACTTAGGAATAAACTTAACCAAGGATGTAAAGGACTTGTAACATGAAAACTACAAAACACTGTAGAAAGAAATTAAAGACCAATAAATAGAAATGCATTTTGTGTTCATGGATTGGAAGCAGATATGCTAAAATGTCAATACTACCTGAAGTGATCTACAGATTTAATCCAATTCCTATAAAAATCCTGAAGGTGTTTTCTTTGCAGAAATAGAAAAGTTAATCCTCAAATTTATATGGAATCTCAAGGAAATCTGAATAGCCAAAGCAATCTTGAAAAAGAAAATCACAGTAGGAGGTCTCACACTTCCAGTTTCAATGGTTACTACAAAGGTACAATAATCAAAACAGTTTGGTACCAGCAACAAAACAGACATATTGAGCAAAATAATATAATGGAGAGCTCAGAAATAAACCCTCACATATGTGGTCAAATGATTTTTGAGAAGGAGGCCCAGCATCATTCAACCTTTTCAATAAATGATGTTGGGAAAACTAGATATCCATATGCAAAAGAATAGATTTTACCCCTTACCTTATAACATACACAAAAAGTAAGTCAAAATGGATGAAAGACCTAAATGTAATAGCTAAAACTAGTGTGAATTCTTATAGGAAAACACAAGGGAAAACCTTCATAATATTGGATTTGGTAGATTTTTGGATGGGACCCAAGAGCATAAGCAGCAAAAGAAAAAATAGATAAATTAAACTATATCAAAATTTAAAACTTGTGTGCATCAAAAGACACTATCAAACAGTGATAAGCCAACCCATGGTATGAGAGAAAACATTTGTGAATCACATATGTGGTATGGGACTATTATTCAGAATATATAAAGAACTATAACTCAAAAATAAAAAAATCTAATTTAAAAATGATCAAAGACTGTGAGTAGATATTTTTCCAAAGAAGATATACAAATGGCCCATAAACATGTGAAATGATGCTCAACATCACTAACCCTTAGCTGTTGACAAGGATGAGGAAAAACTGCAACTCTTGTTTATTTTTGATGGGAAGGTTAAATGGCAAACTCACTGTGAAAACCAGTTTGGTGATTCCTCAGAAAAATAGAAATAGAATTACCATATACATTGATATAAATTGAATTATGAGAATTTTTGCTTTTTAGTATATATTCAAAATAACTGAAAGTAGAGACTTGATATTTGTGCATCTATGTCCATAGCAGCATTACTCACAATGCCCAAAAGGTTGAAGCAACCCAAGTGTCCGTTGACGAATGAATGGATAAACAAAGCATGGTATATACATACAATGGAGTATTGTAAGGCCTTAAAAATGAAATTCTGACACATTCTACAACATAGATGAGCCTTAAAGATATTATACCAAGTGAAATAAGCCGGTCACAAAAGCACAAATACTCTGTTATACTTACATGCTGTACACAGAATAGCCAGTTTTATAAAGATAGAAAGTATAGTGGAGGGTGGGTTGGGAAATCCTGGGAAAGGGTTATTTTTCAATGGATAAAGAGGTTCAGTTTAGGAAGATGAAAAACTTTCTGGAGGTGGATGGTGGTGATGGTTGCAGAACAATGTGAATGTGCTTAATGCCACTGAACTGCACACTTAAAAATGTTTGGAGTGGTAAAAACAAAGTTTTAAAAAGACTTATTAGGTAACATTACAAAGTGCTTAGAAAAGCATCTGGTAAGTGCCTTATTAAGCATTTATCATCATTTTATTATTACTAACAACTCTAAATAAATAAGAAACACATTAACCCCGCTAAAACAAAAAAAAGAATAACAATTGGCAAAAGTCATAAAAATACAATTTCAAAAAGAAAGCCAAAAAAAAAATAAAAGAATCAGTTGGAGGAAGCAGGCAGGCACTAGGGGAGAAAGCAGAGTAGAACTAAACAAAATAGAATATAAAATCCAAAGATAATGATGAAATGGGAATGAGTCTGGAGCCAGGTCATATTAGGGAGCTTGGAGAACAATTTGAAGAACTTATAACCGGTGAATAACATTTTTCAGGGATCTAAATTTAAAGAATTTTAAAGTAACCAGTGTTACTTGTTTCAAGAATGTTTCATAGGTTAAGGGCAAAGGAGTCAGGATATGTCAGTTCTTGGTGACCTTTATATTAGATCTTAACTCTAGGGAGTTAGAAGTAAGTTTGCAGAGGGTTGGAGACAGGGTGAGAGTAAGAAAGTGGAGAGAAGAAATATAAACTCTTTAATTTGTTTTTAGAAGTCTGTGAGAATGAAGCAGACTAATAACAGATTCAACCAATGTTTGTGGATACACAGTTCTTTCTTACTTGTCAGTATGTGATCATGTGACTAGTTTTGACTAAAGAAATATGGAAAAAAATAGATGTCACTTCTAGACTAAAGCATTTAGTTGTCTGTGTTTGACTCTTCATTTCTCAGAGTAAATGCTGTAGTGAACCTGGAGCCTTGCACTGAGAAAAGGACATGAGATGATCATGGTGCCTTTGTCCCCTGCACACCTGACTGGTTTCGCTGAGCAGATCTCCCCCCATTCCCACCAACTTTCTTCGGACAGGAGCATGCATAAGAAATAATGCTTTCATTATGTAAACTATTAAGATTTGGAAGTTTTATTTGACTGCAGCTTAAATTAGACTAACCTGAGTAATACATCATCCACCATCACCTTTTCATCATCAAAAGAGAAATTCACAGCACTACCCAGTCTCAGGTGAAGATTTCTTTCAGAGAGATAATTTATACTGTGTAATGAATTTCCTTTTCAAGCTTAGAGAAAGACATGAAGAAGAGAGACCACCAATGGCTCCACGGAGATATAGCTAACAACCACTGTAAAGTCCTTGAGTTTGTAAAATGCCTCTATTGAAATTCTTGGAGAGTTTTACCCCTTTGCATTCAAAGAGAGAAATCAATTTGTTGGTTTTGTTTATTATGTAACCCTTATTGGATTTCTACCATGGATATGCGGCTCCTCATAGGCAGAAGTAAAGGAAGAAATGTAGACTATGCCTTGCAAAGCAGTATTTGTGCTATTTGCAGCCTCATATAAAGCACAACCTATGCGGGATCAGAGGAATGTGATTACCATGTAGAACAGTAGTCCCACTGCGTGAAGAATGATTTTTTTCCCTTGAGATTTTGTTAATTTACCAAGGTTTTCTAATGACAAGCCAATTACTCTATCATTAAGGTTTACCTCAATGCTGACAGCTGAAATGATGAGAAAAGGGTAATATCCTTAATAAATAAAGACCATCTACCACTCCACAGGAAAGCCATTGACTTCAGGGTAAGCACACGCAAATCCAGCAGACTCATTTCACCAGTCTCCCGTGTAGCTAATGAGGAGTGATCAGAAGTCACTGGTTGGAACTCGAAGGAAGTTTTTACGATGGGGCAGACTAAGTGATATGTACAGATGGCCCTTTGCCCTTCAATCACACCGTTCCATCTTTCTTCTTTATACATTCTAGATATAATGCTCAAAGGCACAGGCAACGTGATGTGACCAGTACAGAGACTGCCACATGATAAGCACAGGTCCGGAAAACAGAAGTAGCCTGAGTCCTTGAAGATGTTACCGTGAAGTCCGTATCACTCCTGACTTGCCTAAACCCAGATTTCTGATTTAGTGATAACAACTCAAACCCTGAGTGAAGTCACTTTTGATTATGTTTTCTGTTATTGGCAAATACTATCCTAATTGACCAAAAATTACAATGTGACAAACACTATTTTAAGCCCTTTAAAATGTATATATATATTTACTTTTAACTTTTAAAGCCACCTAACAGATGGGATAATATTCCCTATTACACAGAAGAAGAAACTTGGCCTGGGTGTGGGCGAGGTGGCATGTAGAGCCCAGTGTCAGGAGCAGCCACTCCTCTCCCTAAGGGCCGTTTGCTGCCTTAGACCAGCGTGTGGCTCACTGTAGATGCCGCCCCAAGCTCACCGGAAAGGCTGGTCTGCAGGCTTCCACTCTTCTCTTTCAGCAACCTTGCACTCTCCAAACTAGAAACCTGTACCTACTACCACACATTAGATCTCTTTCCTGCCACCTTCTAATTGTGTGGTTAGGGGTGAGTGAATGAATGACTCCAGGTCTTTGCTTCCTAACAGAGTTGTCACAAAGATTAAATCCGGTAACGCTCTCCTAGGTCCCGACGTATCATAAGAGCTAACACTTGGAGATAGCACTTACCTGTATGCCAGGCACTGCCTTAAACACATTCCATAGATCAAATCATTATTCTTCACAGCAACCCTGTAGGATAAGTACTGTTGTTATTCTGAGTTTAAGATAGAGGGAGGCAGGCGGAATGTAAGTGACTTGCCTGCAGTTGTTTCAGTAGTGATGGAACAGGGATTCTAGCCTGCACCATCTGGCACCAGAGTCCATACTCTACCCGCTGTGCAACATCTAAGTCTATTCCCATGGCCTCATCCTGCATTTCATTCCTTCCAGGGAATGGCCACACACTGCTAAGAGGCCACATCACCTGCCTGTCCCAGCAGAATGCTCCCTGTGCGACTCATCTCCCTCGCAGTGTGCACATTGTCACAACCCACACGTGTTTCCACGAGGCTTGCCCGAGCAGCCCTTTGCAGCCCAGCCACATGGGACATCCTCTCTCCCAGTCCCCAAACTAATGGTGGCCCAAGTCACACCCCTGCTTGCATACACTAAGTTAAACCACTAATTACACATTCCTAGCAAGCGATCGTATTAGAGTCCCTGCCAAGCACCTCGTTACAGCTTTCCAGCCCAACATCTCATTACACGGCCTGGACACATCCGAGTGCCCACAGAGACACCCATCTCATTACACATTCTTGAGAAACCCACATAGAAACCCAGGACTTTGGACACTCATGTCATTAGACCTGTTCTTTCACATCCATTTCACACCAGTTCTTGACAACCCATTCATGCATGCTCCTGAGAGCCAGGCCCCATCCAGCACCAGGGTGCCTGGGGCAGTTGAATTAGAAAATACTCAGAAAGCATGTGCTCAGAATCAAACCACAGAGTCAGCAATGCTGTGTCCATGGACAATTATCAAAGTTGAAGAATCTTCATCTGCTAAATGTAGGTAACTCCTACTATTATTTTTTTCTGATTTTTCTTCTAAAACACCCACACATAACCTATTTCTTTAAATAAAAAACAAAATTAAGAAACACAGAAAAAAGAATTACCAGTAATATCACCATTCTCATATTATCATAAATTTCAACTTGAATATTCTTTTGGTTATATGTGATGATATGTATGTGGTGGGGCAGAATTATGGCTCCCAAGAAGGCTCCACAGCTTACAACCTGTGACTGGGAATATATTATCCTAAGTGGAAAAAGGACTTTGCAGACGTGATTAAGGAAACTGACCAGTTGACCTTAGATAGAAAGATCACACTGGGCTCTCTGGCGGGGCCCAGTGTAATCACACGAGCCTTAAACGCAGGAGAGGAAGCCAAAAGGCAGAAGGGAACTGAGACAGTTGAGAAGCCTAAAAAGGATTCCACTGACCCAACCCATATGGGCTTGGAGAGGGAGGGAGCCCTGTGTCAAGGAAACGGAGACCTCAGTCCTACAACCACAATGAACTGAATTCTGCCAACAGCCTTAAGTGAGTTTGAAAGTGAATTCATCATCAGAGCCTGAAGAAAGAAATGCGGGTCTTCCAACACCTTGATTCTGGCCTTTATCATGGTTTTATCTTGGCAGACTTCTGACCTACAGATACATGATATAATGAGTGAGTATTACTTTAAGCTGAAATTTATGGTAATATGTTATGCATCAATATAAAACATAATAGTCATGTTTTTATAAAATGAGATTATACTGTGCATCATATTTTAGGGTCTGTTCTTAGAAGAATACACTGAAATAGTTTGCATATCAAATAGTTTGCACTTTGACAAAATATTTAATATTTGCAGAGTATGTACTTTATTGTCTGGATTATAATCTGTGTAAATGACTATTTATTTTGGGACATACAAATTCTTGTTATTTTTGCTATTAGAAAACAATGGTGTGGTATGATGACTGTCTTTGTACGTCTATCTTTGTAAAACAAATGGAAGAATGTATGTGCAATCACTGTTTAAATTTTACATGAATTTATGAATGAAATGGATAACTGACACAAGCGATCAAACCATGTATATAAACAGCCTGTCATTTCTATGTATAATAAACTCACAAGTCCCTGGATCTTCTGAGACACTCAAATGCATTTTTGTAGATTCCAAATGAATCTGAATCAATTTCTCCCCTTTACTCCAATCCTCAATTTCCCAACATTTTGCATTTAATAATTGATGCTTTTCTATGCATTATATGCTCTAAATAACTTAGATAATTGGTTAAAACAAAGCATGCATTTTAAGCACTTACTATATGTAAGTCCTCTGTCTGGTAGGTTGATAAGAGAAGCTTGGTAGATGTTTATAGAGACAGAGACAGCTACCTGACCATCACACATACCTGGCACCTTTTCCATTGCGAAGTGAAGCTTCAGAGAAGTGGCTGCCCAGCCATGAACTGCATTTCCTGGAGGACTACACATCTCTTTGAGCTCAGGCAACAGATCAGATTCTGGCCAACAGAAAGGTGAGCAGTGTGATGAGGGTCACTTTGGGGCAAAGGTGCACCTGCTCCATCTGTCTGTCTTCGTCTGCTCACTAGATGCAGGGGATCCTGCCAAGGACTTCGATCCTGAGGGAACTGCAGGGTAAGCAGAAGTGCAAAGCCTAGGCCCTTGTGTCACTGCCCGGAGTTGAAGTATAGTGACGTGTATTTGGACTTTTTATGTGAATGAGTGATACATTTCCCTTGTGTTATTTTGGATTCTAGAGTTTACAGGGTAGAGGAGATAGTCTAATACACATTAGCTAATACACTTTCATGCATTGTCAAGCATAAGAAATAGTTGTGAATAGAAAATTATCAAATAGCAAGTAACTGAGGATCAATTACTTGCTTAATGTGTGTGTATGTGTGTGTGTGGGGGGTGTGCTGATTGTCCTTATAATCACAGAAAGTTGAGAAAAGGATCAGAGGGTCATCACTTGACAAGATCACACCAAGGTTTGATCATCCCCTCTACAAAATTTGCTGAGAGCCTTTTCTCTTCTGGGCCTCTGCTGGGTTCCAGGGATACGGAGATGAGAAGACAATCCGAGCGTGGTCAGGTAGCCTAGCTCTGGTGGGGAAGGCAGACAAGGATCTAACACTAAGAATCCAAGAATTTACTTGGTATGATGCAGAAAGGAGACATTATATCTCAGTTTACTCAGAGCAATTTGGGCTTTTTTTTCTTTTCAAAAGGGGTACATTTGGTAGGAGACACAAAGAGCAGATGAAATTAAATAGGTGGAGGGCCTGGCAGGGAGGCCGTCCTGGGAAACTGATGAAGCATCGAGAGCTGCGCCTGAGAGCAGAAATTGTGCTTTGTTACTAGGGGAGATGCGCCTCATTTTAGGGGGGAATGTTGAAGGAAATGTTAGGAAAGTCATAGTATAGTGGGATTATTCCAAGTGGGAAAATAAATCCAATACCAAAAAAGCAAAGGTTTTCCAGACCAGAGCCAGAATTTCAACTAAAAGGAAAACAAAAAGGGATTTTTGTCAGGAACTAGATAAGGATGGCTACTGCCTCCACTAATAGTTAATACTTTGTTGAAAATACTTGCTATTGAATTCACTAGGAAAAAAGCAATTGTAAGCATTACAATTAAAAAGAAAAAATATAAAACTTCATTTTCATATGATATGATTATGATTAAATATCTTGCAAACTCCCCAAAAACAGCAAAGGAAAAAGTACAAGATGAGGCTGGATCGTTTTGTCAAACTGGGACATGAAGCTATCAAAGACTACAAGGATCGTTTCAAAAGGATGCAGAACCCAGGCTGAATAAACTGTAACTGCCAATGACAGGATGATTGGGTATCATAATAACATTGGATTAAGACTCATTAGATATGTTCAAATCCATGAGCTTCTGATGATACTTTGAAAGCAACTTTTATTGGAAATCTTTTGAGAGTACTGAGGAAGCTAATCATTATTTTTGAAATTTGGCAAATAAAAGGAAAGAAGCAAAGATGTATCCAGTTTTTACTGTTTGAACTGCACCTTACATGATTGAAAAATTTATAAGGAGTTTCTTTTAAAGAGACATTCTAATTGATAAATGAAAAAAAAGAATATTAAATTTGAAGTATTGTAACTTTCAGTATTTAATCAATGAATTTCACTGATAATTGTCAATGACTTCTAATAAAAAGACCAACATACATTATTTCCTTAATTAGCAATAGTATCTATAAAATGGGGTTACCAATAAATGAACAAATCAATAGTTTAACTGATTAATGTCACTACCTATTTACAAAAGGTAAGGCACTGAGGAATACATAAAACATCACCATGCATATGCACTCTTCAAAATGCTGACTGTTGGCAATTTTATGAAACAAATAACCTGGTTTCTTTAACAAAAGATTGCATTGGAAAAATGTAAATGAAGGTATATTAGTTAGATCCACATATAAATAAAGAAATTTAACACTGAATATTTAATAATATTAAGGAATTATTGTTAATTTTGTTTTAGTGTGACAATACTATTGTAAGTATTGTGGTTTTGTTTAAAAATAATCCCTTATCTTTAGAAATCCATAGCTAAATATTTACAAGTGAATGATATGGTGCCTGGGACTTAATGGGCAGGATAAGTGAGTGGGAAAACAGACAACATTAAGACTGTCCACGGATGAGTTGGTCCTTACTGAAGCTGGGTATGTTGAGATTCATGGTACCATTTTATCTTCTTTTGTATGTTTGAAAATTTCTAAACCAATTATTTTTGGAAAAACATTGCGAGTGTTATTTATACCCTAAAGTTAAATAATCAAGATTTGAAAGGATGTGATGAAACACATTGTTGGATGTGCTCTTTGTATAAACTGTAAGACACTTTTAGGAAAGCATTTATTATAATAATTAAAAAATGTTAAAAATGTATGCCATTGACCTGTAATGCCTAGATCAGGGATCTAAAGTTGTAATCAGAAATACATATAAGAACATACACCACAAATAATTTGTTAAAGTAAAATATGGAGGCAACCAAGACATTCAAAATATGGTAAATAAGTAAATTAAATCCATTCCATCTGGTGCTTTTCCATAGCTTTAATGGCAAGGGAGGCTCAACTCATGATATAATACAAATTGAAGTAACCTGGATTCAACATGATATTGCATGATTTTGCCCATGTAGGAAATATATGTATGTTCAATCATCCATTCATGACTGATTCAACTTACATTCATTAAGCACCTTCCATGAGCTGAACATTGTAAAAGCTACTGGGGATATAATGGTAAGAGAGAGAGATATGGTCTTTACTCTCAGAGAATTTACAGTCTTTGGATGGTTTGTTGGTTTGTTTCCATGGCAAAAGATTGGCTGCAGTGATAAGCAAAATATAGGCCTTTCTGTTGAGGTCTTCAAAAATGTTTCCATGAAATAGGCTACTACAGAAAGGAAATATATAAAATGTGTTACCTTAAAACAGTGACAAAAGTGCTCAGGAGAAACATTTCCATAAACCCTCTCAGAGGGTAATGGTGATGTCTGATGCTGGGACTTAATTGATCAGTAGGATTTCATGAGCTGCATGTAGTGTAGAGAGAGAAAGAACAAAACAACTAGGTTAAAAAAAAAGTCAGAATAAGCAAAAGAAAGGAGGTCATTGTAAAATCGGTAAAAACAGTGTAGGAATGTAGCTTGTGACCCAATATTGGCCAGGAAGGCAGGCCTCAGAGGTGGTCTAGCGTGGGGTGTGAGAAGAGGTGCCTGATTTATCCAGAAGCAATGGAAACCACTGGGTGGGGAGTGGGATCTGGAGCAAGGGTACTGTAGAAATCTGGGGTATTTAAATTTTGTTTGTCATACGTTTCTGTGGTTGACAAATTCAGACCAAAAATAAAGATGGAGGGATTTAGGTCTGAAGTTCTAGGCTAACGACATTGTGCAGGTAACAAATGAGAAAATGGCATTGAAGGAAGATTAAACACCACCAAGGAATGGGTCAGTGACAAAAGAAAAAGGCAGGAAGGGACTCTCATAGCGGACAATCCCACCATTCAGGCAAGAGGTGTACTTGATTTGCATGTAGGAGCTGCCAGAGTGGTAAAGGAATTGGTGAAGTTGAGACACTCTAAAGAAAGAAGTGACAAGATGGTATTAAGTCAGCTGTGAACGAATCCAAGTGTGTAGGCGGATGGGAGAGGATCACGCTGTCACTTGTTAGGAGAGAGAGCAGTGACAACCACATGGAAATCACAGGCCACCCAGCACATTTTGGGGAGTGTTATTAAGTGCCTTTTAAGTAGCTTTTGGCTCAAAGACACCCCCCCCACACACACACAATGAAATGTTTGTGACATAATTATTCATTCACTTATGCCATAAACATGCGTTCATCAAATTCTGGGAGCCAAACCCTCTACACTGGTAAAGTTCTTCGAGGATACCAAGAACCAGTATAACCTATTTTTTGAGGATGAAGTGGCTATTTTTAAAATGTTGTGACAGTTCTTAAGTCATCAGTGGTAAGGATTCTCAAAGATACTCACATTGGAACAACATATACAGCTCAAAATGCAACACAAAGAAAAAAAATAATAGCTCCTTCTCTGTCATTCTTATGAACTCTATCCATTGATGAACACCATTCAAGTGTTACAATGATTGAATAAGCATCTTTTTTTTTGTAGAGGTAAAGGAACTACATTATTTTAGAGCAAAAATAGCTGGGTCTGGACATTGGTGCACTTGACTTTTGCGCATCTGTATTTGCATACATTTTAAATGGACAGGTGTCAAATCCCTTGCATATGCCGAACTTGCCTACACAAGGGATGAATCAACATTTTAGGCTATCCCAAGTTGACACTTGGTTGCCTGTCAGTTAATTTGATGGCTATTTTCATATCTGTTAATACAGTAGTAGTTTTGTGAATGTTATTCCATCCCACCTTATGGAAACTGGACAAATAAAAATGCATATGTAAGCAATAAGAACTCTGTCTCTTAAATGAATGCGATGGAGACTAACAAATCATCTTTTATGCTGATAAGAGCAACTCTTTGGCTTCTATCAAATTAACATCAGGAAACTTTATCCATTAAAAAAATTTGAAGAGAAATGTAATGATGGAAGTTAATATTCAAATCTGATATGCCATTAAATATGTTAGACTATTTTTAATTTCCTGTAACTGAAAGTCATGGTTATAATGAGTGACAATAACTTGTCTTTCTCCATTTGATAATTGCACACATTTACAAAAATATATTGTTATGCAGTTGTGCATGTTCACAATTGCAAGTACTGAGAGATCCTTTTCATCCAGTTTTGCAATCCTGCGAGGGGATCATTTTCATCCCATCACATTGACGAAAAAACAGAAGTGTATTGAGATTAATAAATTATTCATGTTCAATAATTTACGAATGGCAGAAGTGAGAGTCAAATCACATACTGACTATATATCTATATCCGCATGTAAATTCAAGCTAACAAATGCCCTGGAAAAGTATTTTTTATAAAAACAGAAAATTTCTTCTCTGAAAAATTGTATGAAGAGGATTTAGTTAATAAAAGGCTACAGTTGCTTTTCCCTGTTGTGATCATTAGCTACTGTTTCAGCCTAGGTTTCCCAGAAACCGAGGCCTGAGATTATGGCTTAAGTGTGATTATTGGTGGAGAATGTGGCTCCCAGGAGCAGAAATGAGAGATGGGAAGAGACGCAGGGGTGGAGGCAGAATGATCTGAGTGGGAGTTACAGGGGTGGCCGTCACTGCGGGTGCTCTCATCCTTAGGACAGTGAGAGCAGACACGTGGATTGAGGCTTAGGTTGGTGCACCCCCCATGGCAAAGGGGACACGTGTAGCCATAGGCTCCCATCCTCACTGGTCAAAGGTTTCTCCCATGGGAACTTAGGAAGCCCTGGCCCCCAACACTTCTAGCTTGTGCGTGCACGGGCACCACGCTGGCTTCCACGGTGGGAGACAAGAGGCCTTGGCCAGGAGCCGTAGCAGCTTGCTCCTGGTTGAAGTTAGAAGCCACACAGACCAGGTGTCTGAATCACCAGATGGCTGGTGTGATAGACGGGCCAGGTCAAGATGAGACAGAAAAGAGGTGACTGATATATTCAGGTATAGGTATATGTATAACACACTACGTCTGTATGTGTACATACATGTGATCCTTCATCCATCCATTCAACGAGGATTTTTAAAACCTGCAAGGTAACTAATTTTGTGCTAGGAAATGGCAACAATTTGTGTGTCCACAGCCCCAGCCATCAAAGACATAAAGTATCCTGAGGAAAGGAAATAGACAAATACCAGCACTGATGTGCCATCAGAGGTCTAGTAGAACTGTGTCAGTAGTCCTCAAGGCACACAGATGAAAACTGTCCCTGCAGGAAGCTCAGGATGAAGGAGCCCGTGTCTCCAGGTGAAGAAGGCTCGCAAGTGTTCAGAGATGAAGTCATGACAAAGATCTCCTCTGTGGGTGTGAGACACTAACCCGAACCTAACACCTGGAACTGAAGGTGTTAGGTAGGCAAACGACATCTTTCTTCTTCTCCTTTTCATTCCGTGGTAGAAACTATTCTCCCAAAAGTGAGGTGGTAGATGGGGGAGAGAGCCAGGGATAATAGGGAAGCCACTGGGAAGTAACGATGATTTAGACAAGACATGATAAAGGTCCGCAATGCGTCAGTGGCTGAGGTTGAAGAGGGGGTTGGCGGAGACATTGAGGAGATATTTTGCTAGAAGAATAAATAGGAGACGGGGACAAATAAGTGAAAGGAGAGAGAGGAAGCCACAGATACTTGTAATGTGCTCCTTTTAGATAGCTGTGTAAATTGAATAGGGGTGCCATTCAACAAAGGAGACACCAGAAGAAACCAGTTTAAAGAAAAGGGAAGGGCGAACCAACGACGCTTGGTTTTTGTGTGTGCTGTTTGGGGGGCTCTGTGTGTGTGTGTGTGTGTGTACGTGTGTCAGTGTATGAGTACTGTCCAGCAGCAGATGGCAGATTAGCAATGGGTTAGACCAGCAGTCCTCAACATTTCTGGCACTAGGGATGTTTTCATGGAACACAGTTTTTCCACAGACTGGGGATGGGGGGGATGGTTTTGGGATGATTCAAACACATTACATTTATTGTGCATTTTATTTCTA
The DNA here is from genome assembly GCF_020740605.2 of Lemur catta. Lineage (NCBI taxonomy): Eukaryota > Metazoa > Chordata > Mammalia > Primates > Lemuridae > Lemur > Lemur catta. The sequence goes on from NC_059135.1 coordinate 98,378,786, forward strand.
CTATTATTACATTGTAATATATTAACATAATGAAATAGTTATACAACCCACCACAGGCAGGAACAAGTTTGATTTGTTGAAGGACAGGATGAATGAATGCAATGAAAGTACAAAAGCTGGGAAGAAAGGCCGGGCGCAGGATGTGGGAACCAGTACTGAAGGCAGAGAGAAAGGGACAGACAGTTGTCTGGGAGGATAATTGAGTCAGGGATATTTTCCTAGAGAGGACACAAGGATGAGTGACTGTATAAAGCCAATGAAAGAGAACATTTTAAGATGACTGTAGTCAGCATTCCGATGCCATTCAGAGATCCAGAAAGATCTTATAGAGGTGTGTTTGGACATTAGCTGTTAATATCCCTGATGACCTGGGGCAACAAGCAGGGGAGGTGACTCATGACTGGACCCAGTGAATGAAAGGTGCTGGGTGGCAGGAGGAGGAGAGGGCAGAATAGAGTAGCAGGTATTATGTGAGGCACAGAATTAATGGAACATAGCTGGTAGAAGAGGAAACAAGATCAAGGTTAATTTCCTTCCTTCCTTCCTTGCGACAGGTTCTTGCTTTGTTGCCCAGGCTGGAGTGCAGAAGTGCAGTGGCATCATCGTAGCTCACCTTAGCCTCGAACTCCTGGGCTCAAGCAATCCTCCTGCCTCAGTCTTCTGAGTCACTGGGACTACAGGCATGCTCCACCATGCCTGACTAACGTTAGTTAAAAAAAAAATAATAATAATGCATTAGAATTCTGAGAAGTCTCTGGCATAGAACTGTGAGTCTCTGGCTCACAGTTATAGGAGAACAGTGGATAATTAACAGTACAAGATTCCCAAGTAGGAGTGAGGGGGTGCAGCTACTGTTTTTGTTGTCAGTTGCTTACTTTTTGTCTTGGTTGTGTCTTGTGCACTTAATATCTTCATGTCCCTTTTACTCATTTATAAAACAAAAGTTTGAATCACGTGATCTGTGAAACTGATTCCATCCCTGGATACAGTCACTTTAAGTGTGCAAACTCATCACGGCTTAAGAGAGAACTGTGTGGACTTTTGGTACCTATCCCCAGCCAGTGTCAAATATGCTGGCTATTTGGATTGTGGCATGGCAGTGAGAGTCCCCTGGGGCCTTAATGGATTAGAAAAGGCTGTGACTTCCTGATCTTCATATTCATCACCTGGTGCCCTCCCCTTGCCATTCTCCAGGGCACAGATCCTAGAAATCGCTTCCATTGGCATTCAGGAAACTCATTGCTTCCAAGGACGCCCACCTTATTTATTAATAGAAAGATACCCATATTCTAATGCAAACTAGCATGCCCAGGAAATACTTTTAGTTTTCTTTGTATGATATGTGGCACCATGACTACATTACAGAGATAAGGAGAGTGCTCTCTGCACGCTTAAGTACAAACCAAAATGGCTCCATGGCTCCCAGGACTGTGGGCAACTGCATGTAATTAATGAACAGGAGGCTAATTAGGACCAAGGGTTGCAGCAGGTGATGATTTCCTGCAGCAGACCTTGGCACCTGCTGACAACTTGTGGTGACCCTTTGCTCCTCTGACTATCATCTGAGAGTTTGTAGTCTCAGATTGCCCCATTAAAAACAGAGAATGGAGAGGTAACCACCCTGTTAGGTCATCTTTAACAAGCTTTCACCAGAGACAAGAGGTCCAAGCCTTGCTGCAGAAACGCTAATGACCTCCCTATTCATTGCATATGCTTAGCAGAGTAGATGCTATAGTAGGCCAGTGAAAGCAACATCGGGATAAAAATGTTTGCATTCTTAATTCACAGCCCTATTTGTTTCCACACCAAAGGAAGTCTCAAAGTTAATAGGATTATGGTGATTTTATCACGGTTGCCAAAGTCTATCTTTAGAACTCTACCACTCAGCATATCCACTTTGGTATAACCATCAATATGGCAAGGATGTTGTTTTTCTAAGTTCCTTGCAATTTCTGAAAGGAGTACATCCATTTAAAGTAAGTAGCTAATTTTAGACTTAGAAATGCTGAGAGCCAGAAGCATAGAAATAAATGTGTTAAATAAAAGATTACAGTAACTATATTAGAAGTCCACATATGGTCTGGAGTCCTTAGTATTCTGTTGGTTATAAAAGAAACACAAATCAAACTACTTAAGTAGAAAAAGGAATGTACTGAGTCATTTAACACAACAGAAGAATAGCCTAGACATTGAGCAGGGGACAGGAATCTAATTGCGACTTTCTATAGCTTGTCTCTGTTCCTTTCCATGTGAAGTTTCATCCGTTAACATTCACTTTCTCTGTGAAGCCATTATAGAATCCTGGCTCCCAGAACATCTAGTCTCACACCCTTCCAGACTTTCCCCTAGCTTTTCTTTTGGAAAAAAAAAATGTATACACACACACACACACACACACACACACACACGTATGTGTAATAAAACTAGCCTACAATAGTTCACCTATGTATCCCTTGTACTAATCTTTCTGGTCAGAGAGTGAGGCAATACTGCTTGCACCATGAGGAGGGCCCTATAATTACCAGTCCACATTAGGACCAAGTGGTGTTGAGGAAATACAGTCTCCCCCCAAAAAAGGAAAGGGTATATGTGTGGAGGGAAGCCATAAATATCCACTACATATGGTTAGGGCATAAAAGAAGGAGAAGGTGATTTTAATTGGCATAGCTAGGTCATACAGCATAAATTAGATGGTGCCAGCATTGAGCCTTGAAAGAAAAATGTATGGTCACAGAGAAGAGCAGGCCTGAGGAAGAGGAGGTCCTTGTGCAGATGAAGTGACATGGGCAGAAATGCACCTTCACGGGAAGTGCACCCAGCTCAAGCATTAATAGGTGAGGAGTGAGGGTCACCATGACCATGGCTGGAGGAGAAAAAGAAATCGGCCTCCCTTGGGCCCTTGCCTGTGTGCCTAGGAATTTGGTGTTAATCTCATGTTCAGTGGGAAGACCTTAAAGGATTTTAGCCAGATTATTCCGGTAACTTTATTGAAAATCAACTGAGGAAAAGGTAGGGAGGGAGCAGTAGACACAGAACGCAGCTGTAGGAGGCACTGGAAATTCAATTGCATCATCAATTAATTATTTTTGATGAATATAGAATGGGATAATCCAAAACATTTATTCTATTTCACAGGTTATTTTGGCTGGTCCTTTGTCAATCATGCAAAATACTTGAACAATTTAAATGGTTTAGAGTTTTTAGTTCAATTATTTTTTTCTTAATAAGTGCTTGAATGACATGGATCCCTTAAAGATTAAAGCCTCATGGACAACCACTGTAGAGTCAAGGGTATGGAACTTCCCATCTTGCCATATACTCCAATGTAAGTCAGTGATTAGAGGCTCTCTTCATACCCAGATTTGTTCTTCTCATTGCCTGTGTCCCACAGGGCACAAGAGCATATAGTAAGAGGAAAAGAAAAAACAGACAAAATAGAGACAGAATAAAGAAAAAAAAAAGACAGGAAATGGCTGGCCACTACATATTTATAATTCAGACTGCAAAAGATTATTCTACTATTTAGAGGAAAAATAAATAGTAGACTTTCTTTTATATTTACAAAACTGTGTCTTGTAACATTTAACAGGCTGAATTTATATTGTTTTTATAACTAATAATTTAAGTATATTTGTCATCATAGCTTCCATTAGTAACATAGTCAATGCAACCACAATGACTGTTTTTTATACACTAAAATTTTCTCTAATTCTATGCCATTTGCGATACCACATGGTGTGATCATCAGCTGCATGATTGATCTAAGACTACCAGCCTAGGAGTCATAGTAACTGGTCTTGTCCCAGTTCTTCCTCTAATCTGCTATGCAAATTTTTAGTAATTTCACCACTTGTCTCATTTTCTAGTCTACAAATGAAGCAATCAGTATAGATTAATTCTAAAGTCTCTTCTGGCGTGGAAATTCTCAAATTTGTATAATCCAGTTTTTTTAAATATATGTAATATTTCTGGAAGCTAAAAGCACGTGCCGGCCTTTGCCGAGCAAAAGAAACTAAATCATCTTCCCAAAAGTCCATTTTGTTTAAAAACAGCCTCATTCCAGATTGGGGCATTAATGGGATTATTTTAAAGCTGGTCAGCCTCTATGTTTTTCCTTCCAAACCACCAGCTGTTACTATGTTTTGATGCTTGGCTTTTCTTGTTTCTAAATCATGGCTTGGTTTCCAGTGTTTCTTGAAGAACAACCTCTTAAAATGATCCTATCTACAATTTCATTGTCACATCAGTCACATCAATGAATAGCTTTCTAGCAACATCCCTGTGTCACAAACTATTTTTCAGGAGCGAGGGTAGATTTTCAGATTGCAAGAGGCTGTCTAGACTCTCTACCAGTACCCTAGTAGAGTATTTAGGGCCAGATTCCAGCATAATGTCAACTGAAGACATTATCATTTTAAAAGAAAAAAAAAATCAAATCTCAACATGCTTTAACCAAATATATTATTGGATAGAGGAAACTAACAGATACACACTTTCCAGCCATTCCTACATCTTCCCAGGTGAAAATACCGTGTATTTCCTACCTGTTAAATCGTTTTATTTACTTGACATTAATTGAAAATGATCTCCACTTTGTCCCATTATATTACTGCTCTCCAACTCTCAAACCTAATGCCACCCACCATACAGTTCTTCCACAGACATCTTTCTAGAAGTCAAACTTCTCAGATCCAATATCACTTAAAATGAAAGAAATGCAAATTAAAATACAATAAATCTACTTTTTACCTTCTTATTAATTTTGACAAACTTGTTAATTCAGGCAGTTTATGAATCTCAGCAAAGGTTTATTTTGTGGATGTAGTTGTAGGAAAATGGACACCCTGAGGCACTATTATTGTAAGCAAAAATTACAGCAATCTCTTTCAGAGAAAATTTGGCAATATATATCAAAATTAAAAACAAACGTCTTTAACCCAGTAAACGTTCTACTTTTAAAAAGTTACCCTTCAGGCAATATGTGTGTGTATGTATAGCTTTACATATCTATATATCTATATCTATAATATATATATCTCAATGAGAGGCATAAATACAGGAAGAATGTTGATAAAACATATTGAGATGCATTATTTAGATGAAATGCTCAGCAGCTATTTTTTAAAATGAGGTAGTTTATATTTGCTAATTAGGAAATACTTCCAGGATAAAACCCAGATGCAGAGTAGAATTATTGTACTCTCTTATTGTGTGCTACAGGGATATATAGATACATACGTGGACATATTCGAATATTTCCAATTTGTTAAATGCTCACACTATCTCTGAGAGGGTAAAAGCTTAACCGACCACAGGAGTTGGCTCTGGAAGTGGAACCGGGACACTGAGGGCTGCACAGGAGGAAGGCTGTGATTTCATTGCTTATGTTTTTGCAGTTTGGATTTTTGCCACATGAAAATATTACTTTCATCTCACAAAACTCCTTAAATAAAACAATATTAAATCAAAACAGATCATATGGCTTTCTCAATTGCAGTGTCATATTGATAATTATTGTAATCCCAACCTTGACTCCAGGAGTTTACTACCATAGTTCCCAGAACCTTCCAGGTATGTCTCCTTCCTTTGCCTAAAATGTCCTTCATTCATTGTCCTCCCAGCTAATACCTCCCCAGCTTTCAGAACCGGAGCAATCCCCTCCTCTGCGCGTCTGTGCTCCTTGCTGTGGCCGTGCTGTGGACTGCTGGCTCCTGCTCCATCCCGCCCTCCTTGGGTCCTTTCTGCTGCTTCGGAGAATGGGATGTTAAACTGCACTTCCCAGCCCCTTCACAGCTGTGCTTCTTGAGGCAGTCCGGGTTCTGCTGCTTAGATGCTCTCGTGTGTCATTCTTTGCGAGGCGTTTCTGGAGCAGCGTTGGAGTATTTCAGCATCAGTCTCCTTCTCCCTGGGTGTCCAAGAGGCACTGAGGTAATACTGAAGGTGATTACACTTTCCTAAATTAGCTTTTTTAAATTTTAAGATTAAAACTCTCGCAATTTGTTCTTGGACTCAGGTTTTTGCATGATAGATTTCTGTGGCATCTGCCCTCCTGGGTCAGTTTGGGAGCATTTTGGTCATCATTCCTGGAGGATTTGCTACATGAAAAAGCAAAGATGATCTCATAAACACAAAATTCAATGAAAGTGCTCAAAAACAGGAGTAAATATTGTATTGTTCCATTATAGAAAATGCAAAACAGGCAAAACTACCCCATGCTAATTGAAGTCAAGACAGTGGCTAACTTTTGGTTGGGAAGAGCGTGCTATAGGGGAGACCGCTCAAGTTCTATTAATGTTCTTCTTCTATTTTTTTTTAATCCATGTGAATGTATGATCTATTTGCTAACTAAATTTAATAAACTATACGTGACAATTTTGGTACATTTTTGTCTGTAAAGTTATATTTTAATGAAAGAAAAATTTTACTTAAAACTAAATTTGATAAAAATCATTTTGCTATTTATTTGGCTTGGCTTGTGTTGTGTGTTGAGTTGTATTATCAAAAGAGATGTGTTAAAGTCCTAATCTCTGGTACCTGTGAATATGATCTTAATTGGATATAAGATCTTTCCTGATGTAATCAGTTTAGTACAGCGTAATCATGCTAATTTGGCCAGGCCCTAAATTAATAACTGGCGTCCTTATAAGGAGAGAGACATGTAGACACACAGGGAAGAAAGCCATGTTATGACAGAGGCAGAGATTCGAATGATACATCCGAAGACCAAGGAATTCCAAGGATTACTGACGACCACCAGTAGCTAGGAAGACACCAGGGAAAATGCTTCCCTAGAGCCATCAGAGGAAGAATGTCCTGCCAACACCTTGATTTTAGACTTCTAGCTTCCAGAACTGTGAGAGGATAAATTTCTGTTGTCTACTCTCTCTGGCCCACTCACTTTTCTACTCTTGTGCAAGAGGAAAACAAAAGTCTGTCTGTCTTGGAAAATCAAATCTCTTCATGTGTGAAATACTTAAGGGTGAATTCTGTTTCCCTCACAGAGTGCCCAACGGTATGGTATGACCAACTCTTGTCAAGAAGGTGGCCCTCAACACAGCCTCTCGTGTGGCTCAAAGTCTGTCCTGACTCTTTCTTTTATGTTTGTTGGTCTCCTAATCCATGACGTACTGTCATTCTAACCATTTTAAGAGTAGAATAAACTTATATACTAGGCTTTACTCCTAAATGTAGCTATCATTTACTAAGTACTTACTGCATATTAGTTAGATGCCACTATTCCTATGTTATATATGAATAAACTGAGATTTACACAAGTAACTTGTTCATGCTTTCTCAGCTAATAACTAGCAAAGCCGTATTTGTATAATAGATCTCCAAATTTAAGAGCTGATAGCCTTAACCCCCAGGCAATACAGTTACACTAGCCAGTGAAATCCCTGCTCTTTTGATTAATATATTTGGAGCATTTATATTCATGGCAATTATTGTTAGTGCTTAAGTTTTCTATTTTATTGTGTTTTCTTCATTTCCCACTTCTCTTTTCTTGCCTTCCCATGGATTACCCTTGCTCTGTGTATAGCATTTCCTGTGTGGCTCTTTGCCTTGCTCAGAAGCAGTTCCTCTGTGTATTGCAATATATGCATTTAACTTAGAACAGTCTACTGTTATCAGTATTTTACTACTTTGAGTAAGAGTGGAAATTTTACTTCTATTTAGGTACCTTCATCTCTTTTAATACCTTTTTTATCAAATGATATTATTTTTATTTCTATCCTCAAATGTGATTTTTTAAAGTCAAGAGGAAAAGAATAGTATATGGTATATCCCCTATTTTTGCTTTTTGTTGTTCTTTCTTTATTCCACATGTTCCAAGATTCTTTCTTTTATCATTTTCTCCCCTCTCCCTTCTTTTTTCAAGAACTTCCTTCCACCAATCTTTAAGGACTGGAAGGATTGCAACAAGTTCTTTTAGTTTTTCTTCATCTGAGAATACTTTTAGTTCTTCTTCATTCCTGAAGGATAGTTTCACCAGATAAAGAAATCTATATCTTTTCTTTCAGCACTTGAAAAATATTGTACCCATTACTTCTAGCCTTCATGCTTTTAGTAGAGAAATCTGCTTTCATTCGAATTGGTGTTCCCCTGTATGTGCCATTTCTCTCCAACTGCTTTCAAAATACTTGTCAGGTAATTCCAACATCTGATTCATCTCGCTGTCTTTATCAACTGAGTGTCATTTTTCATTCAAGTAGTGATTTTCTTGGATCTTGGTGGAATGTTGGGTTATTTTTTTTCTTATGTCCTAGATATTTTGTCTATTATGTTAGAAGACTCTGGGTGTTATTTATTTACTTATTTTTCTCCATTGAGCTTTTAAGGAAAAATAACAATTGTAGATATTTACAGTGCACAATATGATACTTTGATATATATGCATATTGAAAACTAATTACTAAAATCAAGCTAATTAACATATCTATCATCTGGGTGCTATTTAGATCTTTTATTTTATCAGGCAGTCACATTGTTTAGGTTACCATGAGGGTCTCGATCTACTTTTATGGGCTGTAGTTGCAGTGACAGTTGAATTTTCTGAGTCTGTGAGGTGTTGCTTTACTGTGGTTGGTTTATCTGGTGTCTCTGGAGCTCCTGCTGCTCCCTGCTTGTGCTGCTTGGGGTGGGGGGAGGAGTTTCTGCATGCCCTGCAGCCAGGCGTCTCTCCGTCTCTCCGTAGGAAGGATGCCTTAGGATGTCAGCATCTCCCTAGAAGTGCACTCTTCCCACCCCTCTCTTCTCCTCCCCACTGCCTCAGTGTTTCTAGGGAGAGAAGGAGAGTCATGTGCCCCTGGGGACAAAAAGACTTCCCCACCTGGGCTGCTTGCTGTACTTGGACCCTATTTTGAGTTTCACTTGCCCACCTCAACTCTCAACAGGACAGGGGATCTCAGGCCCTTGGGAAAGAAAATGCGTCCCTGGCTGCTGCCTATTGGCAGGGCTCCCAATCAATCTCCCTGTGCTGACGTTGTCAGAGGGACAATTGTTAGACTGGATGTGCGGGGCTGAGGACTGTGGGTAGGGATGGAGGAGCCTGCCTGGGCTGTCTTCTATTGCTGGGCCAGGGCAGAGAAAATGCCAGGTCTTGGCAGCCTTCTGTGTGGGGGGATGCAAGACACACTGCTGATGTGCTGTTCTGTTGAGCCTAAGAATACTGAGTCATAGAAATGCCCCCTGTATTTCTGGAGATAAGATTTGATTTCAGAAGTCACATAAGGCTTTGCCTTAAAGAAAAAAGAAATGTGTTGGTTCAAAAGCTGCCTTGTCTCAGGAGGGCATCTCCTTGGTCAGTAATAGCAGCACTTCAAAGAGACAGCTGCAAACTGGGCCTATGGTTCTCACCTGTTTTGAAAGACAAGGCAGGCCTCTTCCTAGAGCCATGGGTTGCCAGAGCTGGCAAGGACCCCCGGAGATGAGAGCTGATCAGAGAGATATGCTAATGCCCAAGCCAGGCCCAGAAGGAGCCATGCGGTTAAAGTAATTAGCACAAAGCACAGCTCATGTTGACTTCTGAAATCAGCTCTGTCTCCAAGAACACAATCACCGGAGCCAAGATGTCTCTGTTTTTGCTAAAGTAATAGCCTTATCAGAAAACTTAGAAGTTTGCCCCAAGAAGATTTTACAACTCATTGTTCCCCTAGTTAGAGTTAGTTAAAGGATCTGTAGTTGCCTTTCAGAAGACTTTGACCCTAAAGCAAACTGCCTGTTAGTATGTGAATCCCGTTGCCCTTGGCAACGGGAGCCTGTATCTACCCTATATAATACCTGTGTGGATATTCAGTTTGGGAGATATTTCTAGTGGGAGGAAATATCCCCATCTGGATACCCTGCTTTTATCTATTTTCATAAACCTTTACTTTATAAACTATATCTTTGGCTCTGTGTATTATTATTATTATTTCTGTTTCCTACTATTTTTTCATCCTTTGCGACGACCCCTGCCTGCGAGACCTGATCGGAAGGAAAAACCTCTTTGCTCGGAGCGCAGCTAACGCCCTGCAAACTGGCCTGGTCAACTTAGAGACCTGATCCGAAGAAAGAGAAAAAACCCCTTTGCGGGGAGCGTAGCTAACTCCCTGCACTGTTCCTCCATTCCTGGGGTCTCAAACTACTTCCCCTTCTTCTTCCTACCTGTTAGAGTTTTCCTTTTGTTGTCTCTTGCATTATTTCAGGGTTTATAGCTATGTTTAGCAGGAAGGGGAGGGAGAATGTCTGTATTACGTCTTGTCTACACTGGAAGTCATCACTGGCTGGATTTTTATTGTCTTTACTACTATATCCAAATTGGGTTTTTGCTTGTATTATCTTTAAAAAATGATATATAATAGTCATAGATATTTGGAAGTACATGTGATATTTTGATACATGGATACAATGTGTAGTGATCAAATCAGGGTAATTGGGAGAACCATAACCTCAAACATTTGTCTTTTCTTTATGTTGAGAACATTTGAATTTTTCTCTTCTAGCTATTTTGAAACAGAAAAAAATTATTGTTAGCTGTGGTCACTCTACTGAGCTGTCAACACTAGATCTTATTCCTCCTATCTAATTGGATGTTTGATTAATGGGTACAAAAATACCAATTGCTGATTGAACAGGTATTTATAAAAATCATTTAACAATATATCATCTCATATAATGCTATTAATACAATACTAAAATGGAAATACTATTATACTCATTTCAGAAGTGAGGAAATGGAGATCTTTGTTCAAGGTCACATAACCAATAAGTGAATAAATCAAAGGGGTGTGTGTGTGTGTGTGTATGTGTAACAGAAAAATAAATTGTGTAATTAATTATTTTTAACTTAGCTTTGTGCCAAAAATTTAGAATATTTTTACACAATAAAATATGACTAAATTACTCAAAAGTATGCTACCATTAATTTCACCACTGTTATAATTATGCTGTAGTGTAATTATTTATTTATTTGTTTATCTCTACACTAGACACTAAGCCATAAAAGGGCAGGGCTATATTTTATACTTATTATTTTTCTATTCCCAGTATCTAGCATTAAACCCACTTGTCTCTAGCATGTATCTCTAGGAATAATGGCAGTCCCCAAAATAGATGAGATTCATTATTACCACCCAAGCTTGGATAGAACACTTCATATATATCCTGCATGAGCTCTACTTGTCCCTCGAGGCTAATTGCTGACCCTGACGGATGGTAACAGTATTTCTCGTCTTGTCCCTTGATGAAGTATCAAAAAGAAAAACACAAGCAAAAACAGAATTATGAACATAATGAAATGCTTTCTCATTTTTCAATGAATAGTATGTTCATGCAAACAGCATTCATTCAATAGATATTTACTAAGTGTCTCTAAACGAGAAAATAGAACACTAAAACATGCCTGTGTTAATTCCATCTGTAATATCCACATGACCTAGCTTCTCTGTGTCCCAGTTACCTCACCTGCCAACAGGGAATAGTAAGGATGCCTACCTTCAGGACTAGTGTGAGGATTGAATGAATGAGTACATGTGAAATACTTATAACAATGCCTGGAGCAGAGTAAATAATACACAATTATTATCATGATTATTATTATAGGTGCAGAAGAAAATAAAGTCTATATAGTCTAATAAAGGTCAGTAATAGTCTTTACATATGGATAACGAAGGAACATGTTAACAGCTCCCCCATGCGTGGGGGGGTATGCTATAAGGAAAGCTATCACAGAGGAGTGATTCAGGCTGAACCTGAAAGACTGGTGTGTTGTGAAGACAAGAGGGTGTGCCTGTATGCATGCAAAGCAGAAAGAAGTACTTCTTCAGACAATTATTGGGGTGTTACTAGCTGTCAATAAATACGGCTGTGTTCTGAACACAGATAAATCAAGAAGCAATGATAATTAATGCACTATACATGTCTTGATTTTGGTAAACACAGGTTGGTGGGCTAAAAAGGAGAAGATCTACTCCAACTTCTCAGAAAAGGAGGAAGAGAAATTCCAGAGGAAGCTCTCCACCCAGCCTCGTGTCTAAGAAACCTGCGTGATGACCTGGGCCTTCTCCCTTAAGTTCCTCTTCTGCTGGTGCTACCCCTGCATCTGTTTGGATGAGTGATGATACGTATGTTGGCCAGTGATTGTTGGCGTTCCCCTGGGAGCTTGTAGCCTGCCCTCAATTTAAAAACAAGAGCCAGGTGAACAGCCAAAATCAAACCAGGGAAAACAACAGCAGTTACACTAATGCTTGCTATGGACTGAATGTTCACAATCCCCAAAATTCACATGCTGAAATTCTCACCCCAATGTGATGGTATTAGGAGGTGGGGCCCTTGGGAGCCCCATGTGAATTAGGGCCATGAGGTCATAATTAAGTCATGAGGGTGGAGCCATGATGAATGGGATTAGTGCCCTTCTAAAAGGGACCCCAGAGAGCTCCCTTACTCTCTTTCTGTCTTGTGAGGACACAGTGAGAATAGGTCAGTCTGCAACCCAGAAAAGGGCCCTCATCAGAACCTGACCGTGCTGGCACCCTGACCTTGGACTTCCAGCATCCAACACCGTGAAATGTAAATTTCTGTTGTTTCTAAGCCATCCAGTCCATGGTACTCTGTTATAGCAGCCCTGACTGATGAAGACACATTCCAACCCATTCCTCTAGCAGATGGAAAATCCCAAGCTCTTCAGGGAAATGAGTTGAAGAAGGCAGAGTCACAGATGGAAGAAACCTCAGCGTTGGATCAATGCATGTGGGAGAACTGCCTGACCAGGACATCTGCACCATTTTCTTATGTGAGCAGGGAATGAACGTCGACTGTGTTGCACCACGGAGTTGTCTGGGTTTATCCGTTAGGGTAGCTTAGTGTTGACCTTAAGGAAAAAGCCATCTAAATTTTAGCTCAATAGTCCAGTCCTCTCAAGACAGGAAATAATAACATGTAATAACATTATGACACATATGTATGAATATATGTATTCCTTAAAATAATGTTTATTTTATCAAAGTACTAAAGGCACATGATTACAAAAGAAAATTCTTGTAACAAGTAATAATAGCCCCCTCTTTTAGCCCTCTCCATCCCCGAGATCTTCTGACAAAACTACTTCTAGTTTTCTGGGCAGTTTCTTCTTATTTAACTCTCATTTCTAAATACTATACTTGTATTGCCATTCTGTATTAATGTCACACATCACCTACTGACTTGCTGTGAAGAAAGATGAGAACACTTCAATGAGACGACCATTCCACCCACCTCCCACCCCCACCAAATCACTATATCCCAGTGCCTTAGGAATACAGTGTAATAGTCAATGTTTACATTATGTAACAGATGGAAGAGGATAGGAGATACTGTAGCACAAAATTAACCCAAGTGACTTAATACATTAAAGATTGATAGCCTAGGGTATGGTGCTTATCCAGCAATGATTGATGAGAGGTGACGAATTGGTTTCTTATGTCCTTTCAGGGTCCTGGACTTTAACATCTAAAACACACGACTTCCTCAGGTGCCACAGCAGGGAAGAGAGAAACTGGGCAATCACACAGACCCTCTCGCCACCTCATCCTGAGCTAGGGCGGCCTGTTACTTCCACTTGGGGTATTTTGTTCTAAACTGAATACATTGTCTTTCCTAAACAGGAAAGGACTGGGAAGGGTGGTTTCTTATACAATCAGGAAGAAAAGGAAACATGGATTTTAGTGAATGTTAGTCATATCTCCTTCTTAGCGTGTTGACAATGTAAATGCTGTTCACTGACTGGACAAAGAGAGTCCTCTGCTGACACCGCCCACACGGGCAGCTTTTCGCTTTACCTGCAGTTTTGCTCGGTGCTCTAGGTCCTTACCACTCTTTCTTTGCTGACTCGCAGAAAGAACCCCACAACCTCTTTCCGTAGAGTATAGTGTGTAGCCGAACACATTGCTATGTACCTCCCTCCCCCCCACCCCCTTGCTCCGGTTTCAGTTCCACGCCAGGGACCCAGAGGCTTTCCTTTATATGTATTTAAATATGTATTTATTTTTTTTCAGCTTATTATGGGGGTACAAAAGTTCAGGCTACATATTGCCCATGCCCTCCATTCCCCCGAGTCAGAGCTTCAAGCGTGTCCAATCCCCAGACAGTTGGCCCTGCTGCTGGGGAGACCAGCCCTGTTCTGGGTTCTCTCGTCTGCCTGCTGGACCACATGCCTTTCTCCTTCCTGAATTCCTCCCTTGTTTGGGTGGACACATCTACGTGCATGTTTAAAAATTCCTTTTTTATACTTCATGTTTTACCAATGATTTTGTTGCGTGTAAAATTGTAGAAAATTATTTCCCTTAAGAATTTTTAGTCTCTATTCTCTGGCTTCCAGTTTTGGCATTAAGACATGTGTTGCCATTTGCATTCCTTTCTATATTTTCTGGTTTTCTTTGTGAATTTTTTTCTGAAAATATGTGGCTTACTTTCTTCTTATGTTTTGACACTTCATGATATTATTCTGAAAACATCTGGAAAACCAGGTCCTACATTTCTGCAAACTTTCTAGTGTTGCTTGACTACCTTTGATTCCTTTCCTCCTTTTCTGCTTCTCCCTCTTCCTCAAGCTCCTTTCATTTATTTTTAAGTGACCATTAATATATTAATTTTATTTATTTTCTTTCTTTTCTGATGATATAATTAGATGGAGGTTATATTGTCTTCATAAATACACAGTATTTCTCATATGTCTCTTTTCTAATTTTCATATCTATGTTGTTTTGTTTCAGTTTCTGGAAGATATCTTCAATGTTACCTTCCAAACATACAACTTCTTTTAACATTTTGGCTGTTCTATTATAATAACCAGGACTTGTTCTTGTTTTCTGATTTTTTTTTCTCTGCCATCTGTTATTGTTGTATCAATTGTGGATGATTAAAATGGCCACAGATTCTTCAACACTGTTTCCATTTAGAGAAGAGGTTTATGTCCCTTCCTCTGGGATCTTGGCATGCTCTGGGATGGCTTTGACTGGTAGAATATGGCAGAGGAAACACTGTGCCAGTTTCTGGGTCCAGGTCCTAAGAGATTGGAGTTTTCATGTTTTGTTTCTTGGAACACTTGCTCTGAGCGATGCTGGCAAAGTGTAAGTCTGACTGCTTTGAGACGGGCGGACAACGGGAAGCCCAAGACAGCCTCATGGAGCAGTTGCACCAAGAGAGGCCCCGCCGGCTCCCGGCGTTCAGTGAAGACACCTTCTTGAATCACAGGGAAACCTCTGTGCGTGGGAGGGGCTTGCTGGTGTACGGGTTTCGCTACAAGAGTTTTGAGTAGCTCTTCCACGGTGCGTGGGGTCTCTGAGCCCACCCCTGCCCTGGTTGAGGGTCTCTAGAGAATAAGCCTTTGTTGTCTGCCACGGTGGGAAGAGGAGACCTGGGGCTCTAACTGCTCTTTATTCAGAGTTTAATTCAATCCCCGCGCCCCCCCCCCCCCCCCCCGCAATTTCCAGCCTTATCCTATCCACACTTCCCTGGTTGCACGGTGTCTCTGATTCCTGTGGCCTCACAGGGTTTGTTCTGGAAGCTCCACACATCTCTTTTGAATTCCGTTTTGCTGTGTTATTTACTCACCACCTCTCTTTTACATTTTCCAAAAAATAAAATAGGTTATCTTTCATCAGTTGTTACACATCCTGTTCTCTTAATCTATGTGGATTTACATCTTTTTTTTTTTCTTTTGCTAAGATTTTAGAAGGTTTTCTGGAAGGAGTAAAGATTAATATATGTATTCAATTCACTCCATTTAACAAAAAGTCCTTTAGTGATGTTTATTTATACCAGTTATTATGTTCCAAAAATATTTTTTAGACCTTAGACAAAGTAAAAAAAAGTGTGTTAATATCTTAAAATAATTGAGAAAATCTGGGCAAAGTTAATATTAATAACATAAACATAGAATCCAGGACTGTGGATAATATGTAAAATGCATATATATGCCAGTTAAAGGTAACATTGAGCTTTCATGTACCCAGTATAAAGAATGAAAGAAGATTAAAACATGAATTAAAAAAAAAAAAACTTATGGCTGACTAACAGCACAACTGTTTCTACTAATGATCCCTAAGAGAAACTGATATCATGGTCTCCTTGTAAGAGAAGACTAACATTTTAAAGATTATCATCAATAAGACCCCTAAAGTAAATAAAATAATAGACACTGAGGCTTGTTCATATAACTCTCCAGGTAAGCCAGTAATGTAATTCCAAAGAAATTAGTACTAGTCTGTGTCTGTAGAGCACATTCTATTAATTGGAGAGTATCTACAAATCGTGACATTTCATGACATAATGAGAGGAATGCTGCCAACTTGAATTATTAATCACTTTTGGCTTGGCCATGAAAAATAAATAGTCATTTTTATTACTGCTATTAATAATAATCAATATTAATTTTATCAATATTTGTCATAACATAAATGTTTTAAATTTGTATGTATAATTTCATCCGTCCCTCTAATGTAGATAGATATTAATTCATTTGTAATGCCTACTTTGTGGTAAGAAAATCTAACATACTGAATCCTGTAAAAAGTTTGAACTAGTTTATTTAGCAAAATACTCAACACAATGTATAAGTCAGCTCTTCATTTTGTTTGAATAAAAATTGGTTTTTATGTACCCTTTTATCATGAATAATATTTCGGACATTGTTTCAGAGAGAGTTTGGATAATTGACACTCCAGAGACCTGTGTTCTGGCCTTGCTTCTGCCAGTAGCTTCCTGCATGATGTTAACAAGCCCCTTTATTTCATCTTTGTAAGAGAAATGGTGTAAATAATTTCTAAATTTCACCTGACTGTTCATTCTAAGAGTACGTGTGATGGTAATATTTTCCACATGTAAAATGATATGAGAGGCCTTTCAGCCTCCTCAACGCGTCACTGCAGGAAGGGTTAATTGCTGTGTGTTCTCTTGTTGAGCAGTACGTACGGGGCGGAAACTTGACAGATTATGATGAAGGGCAGAATGACCAGTATGTTACGTTATCCCAGGCTCTGAGACAATGGCACAACAAATAATAGCCACTGAGCATTTCATCCAGTAAATGCAGCTATCTGTCATGCAGCTCCTCATACTTGTTGGCGCTGATGGACATAATGACCTTCAGTTTGTTTCAGTCCCTTCAGCCACCTCACTCCTGATCAGAAAACACTGCAGGAAGTCACATCAGGGTCAAGACTGTCAAACTGCTGCTTCCTAAGGACATGGCATGAGTGTGGAGCAGGAGAACCGAGCCATCCTCAGAGGCAGTCCACATCTTTCTCTCTCACTATACTCTCTGAGTGTGTTTCATGGCTTGGTAAAAATGGGAAAAAAGCAAGGACATTGTATGAGAGGAACCTGTGTTCCTGGACAAATAGGAGTTATTGTTTATCGTTGTTGGTACTATGTAGGCTGGACTGAAGGGGCTGCTAAATCACTGTGCTGATCCTCTTTCTCAGGAAGTTGCAGGGAGATGATGGATTTCTAAGGAAGGCCTGCAGACTGGTGGATGAAAAGAAAGTCTGGCTCAAGTTGGTCTTTTATGTTATCATGGAAGAAGCGTTCCACGAAGATGCATGGGGGGAGTTCTGTCAGCCTACATTCTGTCTATCGTGACACTTAATCACAGTGTGACATTAAGCAGGTGGTTTGTCTCTGTGGCACGCAGCTTTCACGTCTGTGTGATGGGAGAACCTTCACTTGCCTGTTGAGAGGAGGACTCTGCACCAGAGGAGCCCACTGATAAAACTTCTGATTCTTTTCTTTATATTTTATGTCATATACCTAATACTCTTATTTAAAAATAGTATTTTTGCATACCAATAATATTTTGTGAAAATATATTATCATGCAATTATTCATTTAAGTAGATGAAAAAATGCAGAAAATTATAAAGAATAAAACTTACTCATAATTCTTGCATTCCAAACCAACTATATTTAGAATTTAATTTCTCAATTTATTTCAATGCATAGGTAATATTGTTCTGTTACCAAACAGGGTTGAATTAGTCAACTTGTTTTTTTAACTTAACAATATATTGTAGACATTATTCAAGGTCAATACATTTAATTCTAAAACATTGCTCTCAATTATTGCATAACATTCCAGTATATGAATTTTACTGTGCTACATGTGACTGATCTGCTGTTGCTGGACTTTAAATGTGTTTCTAGATTTTCAAAATTATAATGATAATTTTAACATTTTATTGAGGCATAATTAACATACAATAAACTGCACATATTGTAAGTGTATAAGATGGTAAGTGTTGATAAACGTACCTACCCATGAACGTGTTACTATAGTCAAGATGATGAACACTCACATTATCCCTATATGTGTCCTCATGAACCTTGTTAATTCCTCCCACCCTTGTCTGCTCACCCTCCCCAGCCTGGGTCTTCTGTCACTGAAGAGCAATATTCATGCTGTAGAGTTTTATAGACATGGAATAGCCCAACACGTACTTGCTATCGCCTGGCTTCTTTCCTGAAGTTTGGATACTTTGATATTCATCCATGTGGTTGAGTGTAGCAAGAGTTCATTTATTGTATTTCTTTGTATGTGTACATCACATTTTCTTCACACATTCCCTTGTTGATGTACATTGGGTTACTTCCAGTTTTGGTCTATCAAAAATAAAGCCACTGTGAATATCTGTGCACAAGTCTTTGCATGGATCTGTGTTTTATTTCTTTTCTTGTAGGTAAATATCTAGGATTGGAATGGCTACACCATATGGTGGGTGTATGTTTAATATTTTAGAAACTGTCAACCTGTATCCCAAAGTGATTGTGATATTTTCTTGTCCCACCAGCAGTGTATGAGTGTTCCAGTTGCTCTACGTGTCTGACTGTGTTTGATGTGATCAAGTTTTCTAATTTTAACCATTCTGCTAGGTGTGTATTGAATCTCACTGAGGTTGCCATTTGCATTTCCCTGATGACTAATACTGTTGCGCACCTTTGCATGCACAGTACTTACCTGCCGCACAAAGGACTTCTCTCAACACTCCTTATAGTACGGGTCTTATGGTTCTTACTGCTTTTGTACGTCTGGAAAAGTTTATTACATCTCCATTTTTGAAAATCCTTCTGCTAGTGTAGAACTCTAGTTTGCGATTTTTTGATTTTCTTTTTGGTACTTAAAAGATACTGCTCAAATGTCTTCTAACACGCGTGGTTTCTGGCCTGAAAGCCACTGTCATCTCCATCTTTCTCCCTCTGTATGTGATGTGTCCCCCCGCCCCCGTGACTCCTTTAAAACTTCCCTTTTGTCATGTTTCTTTAGCATGATATGCTTTGTGTGCTTTTGCTCATATTCCTCGTTATTGGAGTTCATTATGCTTATTTTGTCTTATGTTTATAGTTTCATCAAATCTGGAAAATTTTCGGCTATTATTTCATACATATATTTTTTACCACTTCCTCCCCCATAGGCTCTAAATACGTGTACATTAGGCTGCCTGCATTTGTTCCATAGCTCAATGATGCCCTTTTCATTGTTTTACATTTGTTTTTTTTCAGTCTGTGCTTAAGTTTTTATAGTTTATATTGCTGTTCTGGGTCTTATTTATAATTTCCATGATTCCACTTAACTACTGAATGTATGGAATACAATTATAATAATTGCTTTAATGCCCTTCTCTGGTACGCTAACATCTGCGTCTACTCTGGGTTGGTTTTGCTCCTCAGTATGGACTATATTTTCCTGCTTCTTTGCATTGCCAGTCATTGTGAATATCATCTTTTGGGATGGGTACTAGCTATTTTTGCATTCCTATAAATATTCTTGAGTTTTGATCTGTGACACAGTTAAATTATTTGGGAACACATTGAGCTTTTAGGATCTTGCTTTTAAGATTTTTTAAAGAAGGACCATAGATATGTTTAATTTGTGACAAATTATTCATATCTTATGAGGAGAGCTGAGACTATCGTGAGACAAGTGAGGATCCAGGGTGCAAATGCAAGGAGGAGCTTACACCTGGGCTCCTGTAAGCGCCTGTCTGGGCAGAAGGGCCTACTTAACAGGGGGATGCTCAGCTGCACAATTTAAGGAGGCACTTGCCCTCATGTGCCAGTCCTGTGCTTATATGAACTTGAGAGTGAGTGCCTCCTTAAGTTTGTTTCCTGAGTGCCTTGCTTCTGTCACCCTATTTCCATCCCACTTCTGTGTGCCCTAAGCAAAAACTGTACAATTATTACCAGTCTAGTGGGCACAGCCACCATTCCCAGTCCTATGTAAGCACCAGGCACTACTCTCTACTTCTCCCAGAAGGTTCTTTTTTGGCTCTAAGGAGATTCCTCACACACATGCACTGATCAGTTTTCTGCTGAATATTCAATGGGGACCCTACACAGCTGTCCAGCGTTCTCCTCTGTGCATCTGTCTTCTCTCTAGCCAGTTTAATCTCCTAGACTCTTAGCTCTGTCTCCTCAACTCAGTGTAATATCTGAGTCCTGCCTGGGGTACCCTTCCTTGTGCCACAGTCTAGAAACTCTCTGGAGGCACTACCGTGGACAGTCAGAAGGTTCACATGATTCCCTTCTCGTCTCCCAGTGGTCACTGTCCTTCATCGCCTGATGCATGATGTCTTGGAAACCATCGTTTCATATATCTTGCCCAGTGCCCATTGTTGTTGGTTCAGGTGGGAGGGCAAATGTGGTCCCTGCTAGTTAATCTCAGCTAGAAATAAAATACCCTATAAATAATGTCTGAAAAACATATTTATGTTTGTATATTTCCACACATTGTTATTTTAGGTAGTAGAATTGCTGGTTTTGAAAGGAATCTATGCCACTCTGAGTGTCTGGCATGCACAGAGCCCTCTTTTCAGTTAAGATGAATGTAAGTGCCACATGCTTGGGTAGCCAGTAGCCTCTGAGGACTAGATGGGAGATTTGATAAAATTAGCACTCTGACATAAATATTTGGTGTAAGTTATTGCTTATTACAACAGTATAAAGAGTGCATTCTGAGGGACAAGACAAGATGGCTAACCAGAGACACCACCCACCAGATCATCTCAGAAAGAAGGAAAAGTTTTAGATGAAAAAGAAAAACAAACAAACATAGAGTGGGTGTAATTCCAAGGGAAAAGTGTTAGAACCTACCAGAGATTGTGTGGGAAGAAGTTGCGGGGCAGAACAAGAAGGAACAAGATATTGGGCAGATGTCAATCCCCAAGAGGCTTGGAATCCAGTGGAAAGGGTAGGTGGGTGGTTTGTTTCTTCCTCCCTCACTCTTCTGGCAGTCAGCAGGCTCCAGAGCTGCTGGAGAACCTTTCTACCCTCACAAACCCAAAAGCTGCTGCCACCAGTGAACTGGGAGCTTCTTGAGGACAAAGCACCAGCCTGCCAGCCCCCTTTGGATGCTTCCAGTCACCACAGACCACAGCCAAGATGGCAGGCACCATATTGCTTCTCCACCCACTTCGTACCTTTGCCCTCCCCAGGGGGCATGAGACCCTCAGTTTTCATCTTGCTCATTCCCACGCAGACATTGCCCAGCTCTAGCCCAGACTGCAGGAGCCTCAGGGCCAATGGGTCCCAGAGGATCTGTGTGACCCCACAGCCTGGACATTCCAGGTGGACTGCCTTTTGGGGAGAGGAACAGAGATGATCCGAGTCCTAGCTTTCTTTCATCCAGACTCTTTTTCTCCCCTTCCCTCCCCCACACTTGGCTGCTGAAAGAGATGATTGAGTTGGGGCTCTCAGGAGCTGGTGCTTCCACAGAGAGTGGGGTGCAAGCCTTTTCTCTTAAAATCCTACAGCAGACTAAGGGGTGCTTAGACTGTGAGCTCCCTGCTCACCAGCCCTCCCTGGTGCTGCTTGCCTAGCTGCTCCATCAGAGCAGGGCACACCCTGAAGTGGAGGGGCATCAATCCTGCTTAGCACCCCATAGGCAACTCAGGGACAGTACACTTCTCCTTGGCACAGTCACCAGGGGACCCAGGGACAGGTCCTCAGGCCATATCCCAAGCCTCCAGGACTCAGTCATGTTGCTCATGGGCACAGAGGGGAGATTTGTGAACTAATCTCAGGAGGTGAGGGAGCCCATGTGGGTAGAACTGAAAAGAGGGTACAGTGTGGGTCCCAACCACAGCACAATTGCAGAGCACCCCGCTCTCCCCAAGGGAAGACCATGTTCTCAGCCCAGGGCAGAATACTGGAAAAAGCTCTCATCCCACAGAGTCATCATGGAGGAGCTCACCTAGTTTGAGCTCCTGCCTACTTGCAGAGGCTGAAGGGAGACTCTGGAGCAGGGGAGGGGAGAGAACAGAAAAACCTGCTTCTGACAGGCAGATTGTGCAGCCCTGCCTCCATAATCAAACTTTCTGGCTGCGTGGGGCCACCTCAGGCCCTCCCTGTCAGCTTTCCCCAGAAGCTGGGAGCAGACCTTTGACCCCTGCTGAAGCAGCTATCTTATCAACTTTTGTGGAGCCTGAGGGCAGGCTCACCCAACACAGCCCCACCCAGCCTCATTCCCCCACCCACATGTGCTGTGGTGGAGAATGAGGACTCACCTGGAAGTTCCAGGGCCCCTTGCACCACCTTGGGCATTTGAGTGCTTCCCCTAAGGGGTGAGAGCTGGGCACAGGTCCTAAAAACAACATTGCAGATTTTCCCATCTGGCAAGCACTGCCTATGACAGGGAGGTCAATTTGCACAGCCCTTTACAGAATTTACTGACTCAGTCATACAAGGTGTGGCTGATTCTTACCCACAAGCATCACCTACTGTCTCAGAGATTAAACAGGGTGTACCAATACAATTCACACTGTTAAGAAGACCACAGGGCTGAGGAAAGAGAAAAGATCTCAAAAGCCTCCATCTTCCCTCATCAGAGAGAGACAGGGAATCTGCCCACACACATAGCTCACCACTGCTACAGCTTTCAGACAACTAGCAACTGAGAAAAGCACCATACTAAGGATATCTATAACCAAGGAATCCATCCAGAACCCAGATCACCATCAAAGCACCCACAAGTAAAGCCAAAGGTTATTACTCAACATATGCAACTGATGCACATTTACAGGTGAGGGGAGGAGAAAATCTCCATCTAAACAAAAGAAAATCCAAAAATAAGAATCAACAGCTGCTCCAGATTAGAAGGAATAAGCAAAAGAACTCTGGAAACATGAAAAATCAGAGCAAAAGGGAAAACCAGCTCTCTCACAATGGATACCAACAAAAATGAAAATATAGAAATGACAGAAAAAGAATTCTAAATATGGAATATAAGGAAGTACAATGAAATCCAAAAGAAAATGGAAAACCCACTTAAAATTGTTTCAAATGGAAAACAATTTAGAAAATGAGTGAAACATTCACTAAAAACATCAATATATTAAAAAAGTGGAAACTCTGGAAATGAAAAAATTATTTAAAAAAATACAAAACACAGTAGAAAGTTTTAAGAATACACCAGACCAGGCAGAAGAAAGAATCTCAGAGCTTGAAGACAACTCTTTTAAATTAACTCAAACATAAAAACAAAACAAAAAAAAATTATGAGAAATAAACAAAGCCTACAAAATATGGGATTATGTAAAAGGGACAAATATAAGAATCACAGACATCCCTGAAGGGGAAAAAGAAAATGCACAAGGGCTGACCAGGAAACACATCTAAACCACAAGGATGCACACAGGGTCAATGTGAAAGGATGGAAAAAATATTCCAAAAAATAAAAAACAAAAGAGGGCAGGTATAGCCATTCTCATATCAGACAAAATTGACTTTAAATCAACAATGGTACAGAAAGACAAAGATGGTCATTAAATAATGGTAAAGGTAGCAATTCAACAAGAAGATACAACAATCCTAAATATATGTGCATCTAACACAGGAGCTCACAGATACATAGAACAAATTCTACTAGAACTAAGCAAAGAAATAAATAGTAGCCTTATAATTGCCAGGACTTCAACGCCCCATTGTATGAGCTGGACAAATCATCAAAGCAGAAAATAAAAAAACACTGCATTTAAATGAGACCCTAAAACAAATGCACCTAACAAAATTTAAAAAATATTCTACCCCAAAATTACTGAATATACATTCTTCTCAGCAGCATATGGATTGATCATATCTTAGGTCACAAAACATGTCTCACAAATTAAAAAAAATTGAAATCACATGTATCTTTTCAAACCACAGTGGAATAAAACTAGAAATCAATTCCACGAGAAACACTCAATTCTACACAAAGTCCTGGACATTAAACAACCTGCTAATGAATGATTATTGGGTCAATAATGAAATTAAGATGGAAATCAAAGCATTTCTTGAAGTGAAAGACAAAGGGGACCCAAGCTATCAAAATTTGGGGGATTCATCAAAAGCATTCCCAGAGGGAACATTTATAGCTTACATGCCCACACCAAAAAGTCAGAAAGGGCACAAAATGACAACCTAATATCACATCTCAAGGAACTAGAAAAAGAAGAGCAAACCAAACCCAAAGCCAGCAGAAGAAAACAAATGACAAAGGTGAGACAGAACGAAATGAAATGGAACACGTTTATTACTGGGGAACTTTCCAACTCGATGGTTGTAGAGTCATTACCAGATCCTTATTGAAGAGCACGGAGCTCCTCTAAACTGAATATCTCCCCGGACCTGCTGAGTGTGGGAAAATGTTCTGAATTCTTCATCCTTTTGCCATGAGGCCTTTCTATGCCATGGCTGGGAGTGACTGTCTCATCCATTGGCTCCTGTCCAGTGCCAGCTTGCCTGGTGGGGGCTTCGGCCTGTGTGTATTGGTGGGCACAGTCTGCTGTCGACTCGCTCTGTCTACGCTGCTGTCAGGGGGGAAGGAAGAGTCTTGTCTGCCATCTGCAGTCGTCTGGACGTTCTTTGTAAGCTCACGGTGGGTATCAGAGAGTGACTGTCTTAGGGCTGCCTGTCCTCCTTTGCCCACAGGTGAGGTGGCAGGGAAGAGATGATCCAGGCTGAGGACTGCATTAAAAGCTCTATAGCTTCTTCTAAGGGGCCTGGAAACTCCATCTTTGGAATCCACCCCAGAAACAAGGTTGTCTGAAGCAGCAAAGTTAGACAGAGAAAGAGACTTGAATGAGTCCTTTTTCAAGTTGAAGATTTCCCTGGATTCGAGGCCTTGGGAAGACCCCACGCAGCCCTCATATGAAAATTTTTAATATGACCTTCCAACAAATCTTTCTTGCTGGGGTCAAGGAAGCCAGCCTCCTGGGAGGGATTCAGGTAGGGGTCCACACCCACCGATGCTGCCGAATTTCCATGTCTTGTTTGGCTGTGAGATTTCTGGGGAAGAGGCATTGTGTGCTTGGTAGGATGCCACAAATTACGCACAGTCCCAGAAATCTGGCCCTCATTGATGTCCTCAAATTTCTGGCTCAGTGGTACCAGCAGGGCATTTTCAAGTTGTTTTGGACTCAGGCTCACACTTGAGGCCCTTGAATTATTCCTTGACAGGCTCCTCGTGTGACTTTCTAGGTTTTCCACGGAGTTGGAGCCCAGACCCTTACCTGAAGACCTCTCTGGGTCACTCAATGGATGATGTTTTGGTCCATGCTCCAGGCTGTGTCCCCAACTCATCCTCATGTCCTTCCTTAACAGGAGCTTTTCTGAGCATCTCTCATGGAAGCTTCCTGATTGACTCAATCCAGAGTTTTCTGAACCTTCACTGCTCTGCCCTTTAAAGAAGGAGATCCATGAGAGTCCATAGTGGCACTTTGGCTTGGGTGTCTCAGGAACATCTCTGGAAGGATTCAGCAGTGACACAGACTCATGGACCCTGTGGGGCAGGCCCCACCGGTGTTGGATGAGCCTCTTCCGAAGGTGATGCTCTAGTTTCTTCCGCAGCTCACTGCTGAGAGGAAAGTCTCCAGGAAGGACAGAGATGGGAACATCAGCCTTGGAGGACTGGCCGCCCAGTGTAAGCTTGGGAGCTGGAGGACAAAACTCTTGCTGAGATTTCTTGGCCACAGAGGGTAAACCCCACACCGTCTCCTGTTCTTTCTGCCGCACGTTCCATTCCAGCTGGTGAATCTCTGATGGCGTAAGGCAGTGTGCCTCATTCTGGGGTTTGTGAAAACACACCCCACAGGGCCTTGTTTGGGACAGAGGTGCAGGTGACGGGATCGGCAGTGGGGGTGGGTGCTGGGACTGGGACTGGACCGGAGCTGCCTCAAAGGTCTTAGGGTGCAGGAGCTGCTGAGGCGCGTGCAGCTCCTCTGGTTTGTCTCTGCTGGTCCCCAAAGGAAGGGACACTGCCACGTCGTGCTCAGCAGCCCCTGGTGCTGACGTGTTTGCTGAGGAATTCCCTTGGTAGTCTGACTTACATTTCCTTGGAGGAGACCCCGTTTTCTTTTCCTTTTCCTTCCCCATCACGAAGTCCCTCCTAAAAGAGACGTTACCAGGTTCTACAAGGTGGGCTTCAGGGTCTCGCACAGAAGAGGCCTCAGAAGGGTGGGGGGCAAGAAGCTGTTGCTTGAGACCACATCGTGACAAGTTGGAGAGGAACAAGTCCTTGGCATGAGGCTGCCACCAGGAGAAGTCTGAAGCTGCGAGGCTTGAAGGGTCAGTGCCTCCGGTGGCTGGCACCTGAGCGGTCAGTGCGTCAGCTCTGTCTGGAGAGGACGTCTCCGGACCAGGCTTCGCTAAGATGGAAGCTGGTTCAGGCCGAGCCCCAGTCAAGGTGCCATCTGGCGGTGGTGAAGCCGACAGGGTTTGCGGTGCGTAACGACGGGCGTGGGGGTCAGTGAGATCCACTCTCCAGGGTGAATTTCGTGCGGGGTTGACATCTTGGAGAAGGATGGGGTCAAATGAAAAGATGGTCTTTATAGACAAAGTGGTCTCTGCTTGGAGAACATGATCTGCTCCCAGACTGCAGTGTGGTGGGAGAAGGGGAAAGGCAAGTGGCTGGGGTGGTGAACTGTGTACAGGGAATTTGGAATTCAGGGGAGGAACAGGAAGAGAGCCACCCAGTGGCGAGGGTGAAGGTAAGTCAGGTGAGGGGGTCAGCAGGTCAGGTGAGAGAAGGGAGGGTGGGGGTGGAGAAGGCTGGGGCAGAGGGGCTGGTATGTGGTCTCCCAGAGGGCTTTCAGAGCGGGCAGAGGACAAAGTGTATGAAGGCTCAGTAAGGGAAGTGGTAGACTCTGGGGATGACACAGAGGGAGCAGCGTCTTCCAGGGACGGCCGTCGCAATAGCACCTTCAAGATCTCAGCAGGGTTGGCATTGCACACGTCACAGAGCAGGTCTGGGCATAAGAGCTGACGAAAACTCATGGGATCACGATGCTCGCCCCAGGGGCTGCAGAAGACAGGAGGTACACAGCTGCAGCCAGGACCAGAACACGGGCAGGAGGGTCTGCTAGCCTAGCCGGGGTGGGGCCACCTGAAGTCTGCGGCCCCTCACCTTGCCCCACCCACGGCCTCACAGTAGACTCTCTAGCCTCACCCCAGGGCCTTCACTCACAGGCCCGTTCCCATGGCTACCCCTCCCATGGCTATGGCAGCTGCACTGAATCCCTGAAACGCATAGAACATGCTTTGAAAGGGACCAGGAAAGAAGAGGGAAGATTCATCACCTTGTCAGGAAATAAATCAGGATCCTTTCCTCCTCGGCTCGGCTCTGGTGCAATCGCCGACCTGGGGAACCAGGAGATTAGGTTACAGCTGAGGGACGTAGAAACATGAGGATCACACAGGAGTCCCTTTATGGGAGACCCTTGGGGTATTAGACTCTGATCCACAGACAAGGTCAATCAGGAGACAAGGTCAAATGGTCAACAATAATATTAACAAGGTGCACGTGCGTATGTGGCCTCATTACAAAGTACTTCCACAACATCCCACAAGATGCTCAAAACCACCACATGAAGCACACACATTGGCGGTCACCTCAAAGAGGAATCTGAGCACCCAGGAAGTGAAAGAACTTATACAAAGTCAGGAGACAGAAGTGCTGACTCCACCCAATCAGAAGCCCATCCTCAGCATCTCACGTGGCCACCCGCTGGGCAACAGCCATTGCCCACAGGCGGGCAGAGTAGGGACTCTGAGATGTGTCTCAGGTCCCATTGCCATTCTGTGAGGCCTCCTCTGAGGGCTGTCTTCTCAGAGAGACTGTATCTAGCAGGTGACATCCTCAGAGACCACACACCTGGGACCTCACGGAAGGAACAGGAAGGCTCGCCCTGGAGAGCTCAGGGCAAATAGAAAGTACCTTACCTTTGAATGTTCTACCTTTCCTTCCCGTCCCAGCTCTGCCCTGACACTGAGAACAAAAAGAACACAGTAAGGCGCTGGGACTCACTTCTCTCACTCCTCTTCTCTAGGAAGCTCAGACACTCATTATCCATGGATAATGTGACTCGCCATGTTAATTAATAGAAATTTGTTCCAGTATGAACTTCTAGAAGTGATCAAACATTTCCAATGTTTCCTTCTTTGAGAAACTCAAGGGAGCATTTTGTCTGTGAAGGCCCCACTGGGTGTTCTCAGAGGCCTTGTGCCAAGGAGGACGCAGACTGAGAAGCCAGCAGTCACATCTGCTCCCTCAGAGGACCCTGGATCCTGGGGCAGAGCTCGGAGAATCTCGACGTTGCTCCCCTGATCAGCCCAACATGAAGGAAGGCTTGGCCGAGTGGCACTTGACGTGGGAAAGGGACGATCAAGTGTCAGGAGAGACTGTTCTCCTCAGAGAACCCAACTTTCTCAATATGCCAATCCAGGACCATGAAATCCCTGTGTTTGGGGTTTTACCCTGGAGCCTCCACCGCCCTGTTGGCAGCCTGTGAGCCCGAGTGGAAACCTTCATCCTCCTGAGCCCCGGCCCCTCCAGCCTCTTCCCCTAGAAGGGTGATGTCCTGTCACTCTCTAAGCCAACCAGAGTCCCTTAGATGTGTTGGACTAGGGATGGGAACCCGCAACAAAGGGTTGTTCTTGGGTGTTCCTTACCTTTGGGGCCTCTTTATTTTTCTGTTTTTTTGAGAGGAACCACCATATCACCAGGTGGAGCAGGTAGAAAAAGAGTAACCCCAGTCCGCTCAGAAGGGGGACCTGGGGCTCCATACTCAAAGCAGGTGAGCCAAAGCTCAGCTAGGGCTCAGTGTGGCCTTTCAGAAAATGAAGCACAAATTCCATGACCCCAACTGCAACTGAGCCCTGAAGGTGCCGCGCTGGGCTACGTCCCAGGCCTGCATCACAGAGCACAGGGGCGTCACAAAGGGTTTCTGAGGGTGGGAGAGGGAGGACAGGAAGAGGGTGTGGCACAGCCCCTCCCCCCAGCCCAGCAGGTCCCTCCATCCCTCCTGGACCCTCTGGGCCCTCTGCCCTCCCTGCCATCCCATTTTCCAACTCACCCTTTCTTCATATCATATATTGGCCTCAGTGACATTTTCTGTGTGTTTCATCCATAATCCAGGTATTGCCTTTGTCCCCTGTTACTGTGCGGAGCCCTTGACTTGGACCTTGAAAGTCTGAAATGTGACCTGGAATTTCTGCTTATCCCCAGACGTGTGTACGCTCAGGGTCACACCTATCCTCGAATCCACGTTAACTGCAGGATGCTTTGCCTCACACTAACCGGATATAAAACCTAAAGTTCTTTTACACTTATTTAGTTTTATGAATGTTGAGTAGTAAATTTTTTGTTTTGAAGTCAGCCTTTGCTGTTTTCAATCAGAGGGTTGGACTCAAATCATTAAAGCTTACAATTCATTATTCATCATCCAGAAAACTAAAATAAGTATAAAATAAATGTATATAATTAGAACTTCAGGTGATCTTGGGGGTAAATTTAGAGCACTATTTTTCTGAAGTTGGTGAAGCTTAAATTGTACAAAGACTTTGGGGACATGCTCCACACCCACCCATCCTTTGACAAATAAATCCAGTATTTTCAAATCCAGAAATCAACCATTTCCTGCTTTTGTTTCAATCTTTCATTCATTATATTGCCCACACTTTTTCTAATCCTACCTAAAATGCGGATAGTTGCAGCCCTCTACATCAATTTCATAGCAGGCATGTGAGTCCCCCAAGCCAGGCACAGGGCTCAGTGTGATAAGCCAGTGACTCCCTGAGCCCTTGATGGCAGGGTAGGTCCTAGGAGTGTCACAGCCTTAGGGCAGAATCTAGTCCTGAGCAGCCTCACCTGATTATCCTGTGGGCCACGTCATTGTGCTCTTTTCCTAAGCATGCCTCGGCACCACAAGACAGCTTGACAAGATGCGCTCTACGTGATCACCTCTGCAAATGTCCAAATATCAACTACCTGTCACACTGTATTCCAGCTCTTCTTATCAGGTCTAAATAATCCGCATATCCTCCGCACCCCTTTTCCTACACCTTCTTTTCTAAACTCTTTGTTATCACGATATCATTAAATTTCATAGTGTCCTAGAGTTTAGGTAGAAAAGTATTCTGTTTTATTGTGAAGCCAAAGTCTGAACAGGTTCCATGATAGTTAATGCCACAATCACTGCCGACATTCACAAAATGGCATTCACTTCTGGAGGGGACAGCTCAGAGGCAAACTGAGGAACTGGCCACCTGGCAGACTTCACTTCCACTTCACAGATGCATCTGCTCTAACCTAATTACCTGTATTTCCTTAATATTTGGAGCCCACGGAAATATCCCAAAGGCAGCAACCCACAGCTATGGTGCTCCTGGAGGCTGCAGTGGACAGTCTTCAAAATCCAAGTAGGCACAGACATAGTTGTGGCAGGAACACTGACACCAGGAAGCTAAATTTGATGTGTGTTGCCCAAAGCAAAGATTCAGAGACAGATATGGGGATGGGGCTATACTATGAAATTCCATGAACAGTAAGAAAACAATAGCAAGGAGAGTCAAGAAGACTTATTTTTGTAGTTTTAAGAACTGAGCTGCCTAGGAATATAACCACTTACTACATGTACCTAGTGAACACTTGGAAGGTAGTTGGTCCAAACAGATATGTGTGGTAAGCGTAAAATACACATTGTATTGCCAAGATTACTGAAATACATATACATATTTATATATTTAAAATAATGCAAAATATATCATTAATAAATGCATATTTTTACATATTAAATGGTATTTGGGATACATTGGATATATAGTTTTACTTTTTTCTTTTAATTTGGCTGCCAGGAAATTTAAATTATGTATGTGGCTTATATCTCTACTGGACAGCACAGGTTTAGATGCTGAATCGCCAACATTCTTGAACATGTACCCTTATAGGTAAATGTAATTTAGATACATTCTCAGTATTTATTTTTAAATAACAAATTTGTCAAACTAGGAAAAAAATGATGAATTTTGTAAAATGTATGGAAATATAGAAATTCTAAAAAATGCAAAATAATAACAGAGATAGAAATCCCTATACTTTCTTCCAGATCTCCAGTTGATCATGTGATGCACCCTTTTGGAAGTTAAAAAAATTGCATTTATAACTTGGTTTATGAACCAACTAGATAGTCATATGTGGATAATCCTGCCAGGCTTAACAGAGCAGATAGAAATAATCCAAGAAAAATGTTTACTTGTAAGTACATTTAAGTCATATTTAAAATTTTGTATTGGTTTGAAATATACTGTAATATTAAATCTTTGTAGTACTTATGCAAAAATATTCAAATAGCCTAAACACAAATTAATATTAAATATGATATTTGCCTTTATTGAGCAAGTCTGTAGAAAATAAGTGGTGAGATGAGCAAAATTATAAATCTGAGACTAATGTCCACCTGATGGCTAATTTTGCTAATCATGAAGAAGAAAAATGGGAAAAGATTTGTAAAAAGCTTATAGAGGATATTTTACATGATCCCTGATTTATTAAACAGGAATGGGTGTCAAATTATCTCAGTTACATAGCACTATGTCCTTAACACATACATTATTTAGTCTATAAAAATTAGGATCACGGATTATTTAAGCTGGCAGGAAAATTAATGATCATCCCTAACACCTTTTCTTTTAAAGGTAAATAAGCAGAAACCCAGGGATTCTAACAGCCTAAGGGACCATGGTGGGGAGTAGTGAGGGCTCGTGGCAGCCCCTGTGTTCTTTTTCTATGCCCTGGCACTTTCTCAGCCAATATCATTTCCTGAATTCAGTACTCTAACACTTTCCACTTTCACAGAGACAGATTTGTTTTTGGTTTAATTCCTGTTTTTTTTTTTTCCTTGCTTTGATTATTCCATGTTCTCCTTTCTTGAATTCCCCAAACACCTCCTTATGTTTTTATGATGAACTATGCAATTATGTTCAAATATTTATCTTATTCTTGTAATAGTAATGATGTGGGCAACACTTAATATCCTACCACACTTTCCCTGTTGATATTCTGAATAGAGGGAAGCAGATGTTCATGCATTACAAACCATTTTTATAATACACAAACCTAATTAAATAGCAAATCAAAAAATAATCCACTATGACCAAGTGTGCTTCATCCCAAGGATGCAAGGATGGTTCAACATATGTAAATCAATAAATGTGATTCGTCACATAAACACATGCAAAAACAAAGATCATACAATCATCTCAATAGATGTAGAAAAAGCACTTGATAAAATTAAGCATGCTTTCATGATAAAGGCCCTCAAGAAACTAGGCATAGAAGGAACACACCTCAGAATTATAAAGCCTATGTATGACAAATCCACAGCCAACATCATATGGAATGGGGGAAAGTTGAAAGCATCCCCACTGAGAATTGGAGCAAGACAAGCATGCTCACTGTTACTACTTCTATTCAACATAGTGATGGGAGTCCTAGCCAGAGCAACCAGGTAAGAGAAAGAAATACAGGGTATCCGAATCAGAAAAAGGAGGTCAAACTATTGTTTTTTGCTGATTGTGTGATTTTATATTTAGAAAACTCCAACGACTCCACTAAAAGACTCCTGGAATTGATAAATAAATTCAGCAAATTCTCAGGTTACAAAATCAATGTACACAAATCAGTAACATCCTTATACACTAATAACAGTCAAGATGAGCATCAAATCCAAGACTCAATACCATTTACAATAGCTACAAAAGAAAATACCTAGGAATATATACTTAACCAAGGAGGTGAAAGATCTCTACAAAGAGAACTATGAAACACCGAGGAAAGAAATCACAGATGGCATAAACAAATGGAAACCATATCATGTTCATGGATACGTAGAATCAACATTGTTAAAATGTTCATACTACTGGAAGGGGTTTACAGATTCAATGCAATCCCCATCAAAATACTGTCAGCATGTTTCACAGATCTAGAAAAAATAATTCTATGCTTCCTTTGGAACCAGATGAGAACCCAAATAGCCAGGGCAATCTGCAGCAAAAACATCAAATCTCAAGGCATCACATTACCAGACTTGAAACGATACCACAAAGCTATAGCAACCAAAATACCATGGTATTGGCACAAAAATAGAGACATAGACCAATGGAACAGAACATAGAACCCAGATATAAAACCATCCACATATGGCCAATGGATCTTTGACAAAGCATACAACAATATACACTGGGAAAAAGAAGCTATATTCAATAAATGTTGCTGGGGAAATTGGATAGCCACATACAGAAGAATGAAACAGGATTCATATGTCTTACTACTCACAAAAAATAATTCAAGATGGATAAAATAATTAAATGTAAGTCATGAAACCATAAGAATTCTAGAAGAAAATGGAAAAACTCTAGATATCAGCTTAGGCAAAGAATTTATGAAGAAGACCCCAAGGGCAATCACAGCAACAATAAAAATAAATAAATATGACTTGATTAAATTAAAAAGCATTCGCACAGACAAGGAAATAATCAATGGAGCAAATAGACAACTACAGAATGGGAGAAAATATTTGCAAGCTATACATCTGATAAAGAGCTAATAACCAGAATCTACAAAGAACTCAAGCAAATAGGCAAGAAAAAAACAAACAATGGCATTAAAAAGTGGGCAAAAGACATGAAAAGAAGCTTTTCAAAAGAAGACAGACTAATGGCCAATGAACACATGAAAAAATGCTCAACATCACTAATCATCAGGGAAATGCAAATTAAAACCACAATGAGATATCACCTTACCTCAGTTAGAATAGCTTTTATTAAAAATTCCAAAAACAATAGATGCTGGTGTGGAAGCAGAGAGAAAGGACCACTAATACAATGTTGGTGGGCCTGCAAATTAGTACAACCTCTATGGAAAATAGTATGGAGATTTCTCAAAGAACTAAAAGTAGACCTATCACTTTATCTAGTAGTCCCACTACTAGGTATTTACCCAAAGGAAAATAAATCATTTCATTGAAAGGACATCTGTATATGAATGTGTATAGCAGCACAATTCACAATAGCAAAGATGCAGACTCAACCCAAGTGCCAATCAATTCATGAGTGTATTAACAACATTTTATATATGTATACCATGGAGTAGTACTCAGTCATGAAGAAGGATGACTTAATGCCTTTTGAAACAATTTTGGTGGAACTGGAGACCATTATCCTAAGTGAAGTATCTAAATAATGGAAAAACAAACACCACATGTACTTGCTTTAAATTGGAACTAACCAGTGAGCACACATTGAGTGCACAGTGGGAAGTAAAACTCAGTGGAAACCAAGCAGGAAGGAGGGGGAGAAGGGGATGGGTGGAAGCCAACCTAATGGGTACAATGAACACTATCTGGGTGATGGGCACACTTATAAGCCTGACTTATGCATTGCAAAAGCCATTCATGTGACCAAAAACATTTACACCCCCACTATATTTTGAAATAAAAAAAGGCAGAAGGATGAAAGAGAGAAAGAAAAAAAGAAAGAAAGAAAGAAAGAAAGAAAGAAAGAAAGAAAGAAGGAAAAGAAAAGAAGGAAGAAAGGAAGGAAGGAAGGAGAGAAAAGAAAGAGAAAAGAAGGAAGGAAGGAAGGAAGGGAGGCAGGAAGGAAGGAGGGAAAAGAAAGAAGGAAGAAAAAGCAAAAAAAAAAAAAAAAAAAAACAGAGTGCATTCTTGGCAAAGCAGAGACATACGGCAACTTATAGCAGGTTGGAAGATATTAAATGATCAAGATTACTTGAGGAGAATCAAGATGGCGGATGAGAAAAACCACCAGCCAGAGTGTCTCTGCAAGAAAGACAGATTTTAGAAGAAAGTGAAAAAAATAATCAGGCAGACGATCATAGATCAGACGAGGGTCAGAAGGGAGAGTGCCTGAAACCACAGGAGATTCCACATGAAGAAGCTGAGGAGGAGAACTGGAAGGAGAATGGCCCCCGAGAGGTTTGGAGACCAGCAACAAGGGTAGGTGGAATAGCTACATTTCCCTTCCCTTGTGTTTTGGACTGCAGGTGGGGTCCTGAGTGGAGAGACCTGCCCACACCAGCCCAGAGATGGCCACCACCAGTGAGTCATGAGCCTCTTGCAGACAGGGCACCAAGCTCCAATCTCCCTTGGGGCACCTCCCGGTCCACAGACCAGAGCCAATCGGCAGGCGCCATATTGCTTCAATCTCTCCTCTCCCTTTGCCTACTGGCCACTGACGAGAGAGACAATTTAACCACCACTCAGAGGCATCTGCAGGGAATGGGACCTCTCCTTTGGGGGACCTACAGCAGACTGAAGCATACTCAGATTGTGAGCTCCCTACCCACCCACCCTCTCCAGTGCTGCTTGCCTCATGACTCCAGGAGAGCAGGGCAAATCCTGAGGCACAGAAACACCGATCCACCTTGGGAACCCTGTGGGTAGCATGAGACTAGCACTCCTTTCCCTGGAAGGGTCAGGGATTGATCTCCAGGGCCCAGGGGACAGGCCTGCAGACCAGATCCCATACAGCCAGGCCTCAATCTCATTGCCCTGGGGCACAGAAGAGTTATTTGTCAATGACCCTACTGAGTGTGTGTGCCTTCAGGGGCAGATCTGTGTGCCTGAGGGGAACCCTCCTCTCACAGGAAGGTCATGACCCAGCCCAGGCTGCGATCCTGGACAAGGAACCTCCTGGCTGGCATGACAACCGAGGTAGATCCACTGGCTTGAGGTCCTGCCTGCTGACAGAAGCCCCAGAGAAACTGCAGAATAGGGAAGGGTGGAAAAGAGCAAGGCCTGCTCTAGACTGTAGGTCTCAGACAGCCTCACCACTCCTCACACAGACTTTTCTGCTGAGAGAGGCTATTTTGGCCCCTCCCTGGTAGCCTTGCCCAGAGGCAAAAAACAGACCTTTGACCCCTACTAACGGCATTTGTGGAGCTTGAGGGCAGGCTCACCCAACCCAGCTCTGCCCAGACTCACTCCTGACCTGCTGGCACTGAGGTGCAGAATAGGACACACCTGGAAGTCCCAGGGCACCACCCACCATGTGAGGCACTAGAGTGCCTCTCCAGAGGAACGAGAGCTGGTTATAGGACCCAAAACACAACACTGCAGCCTGCCCCTCCCAGCAAGAGCCACCTACTGACAGGAAGGTCATTCTGCACACCCTTTTACTGCATCTACTGACTCATCATATAGGGTGTGATCAAATCTCACCCACAACCACCACCTAGTGGCTCAGAGACTAAACAGGGTGTGTCACCATCCAAACGAAAATCTAAAGGCAAGAACAGCAGCTGATCCAAATGGGAAGGAATTAGTGAAAAAACTCCAGAAGTATGAAGAATCAAATGGAAAGCACACCTGCAAAGAGAAATACCAGCTCTCTAGCAATGGACATTAACCAAACTCAGAACACCATGACAGAAGAATTTCAAACATGGATCATCAGAAAACTGAATGATATGCAAGAAAAAATGGATAACCAACTTGGAAGAAAAATTCACTACAGTAATCGAAATATTAAGAAAAATCAAACCAAACTCCTGGAAATTAAGAATTTATTCAGGGAACTACAAAACACAGTGGAAAGCTTCAAGAGCCGGGTAGATCAAATGGAAGAAAGAATCTCAGAGATTGAAGATAACACCTTCCAATTAAATAAGTCAGTCACAGAGATAGAGCAAAGAAATAAGAGAAATGACCAGATTCTGCAAGAAATGTGAGATTATGTGAAGAAGTCTAATGTGAGAGTTATGGACATTCCTGAGGGTGAAGAAGAAAATGTGCAAGGGTTGGATAAGTTATTTGAAGATATAATTGAGGAAAATTTCCCAGGCCTTGCTAAAAATCTAGATATACAGGTACAAGAAGCCCAAAGGATCCCTAGGAGATGCATTGCAAATAGGAAGACACCACTTCATGGAGTCATCAGGCTGACCAAAATATCCACCAAAGAGGCCCTTCTTTGAGCTGTAAGCTAAAGAAACAAGTAACATACAAAGGAAAGCCCATCCAAATAACGCCAGATTTCTCAACTGAAACCTTATAAGCAAGAAGAGACTGGGGCCCCATCCTCACTCTTCTGAAAAAGAATAATGTCCAGCCTAGAATCTTGTACCCAGCAAAGCTAAGTTTTGTATATGAAGGAGAAATTAAGACATTCTCAGAAAAACAACGACTGAGGGAATTCACCAAGACAAGACCAGCCCTCCAAGAAGTACTCAAAATAGAGTTGCACATGGACCAGCAAGAGAAACACTCACAAATGTAAAACTATTCAAAAGCTAAAGATCAAAGGCCAGATACCAGTATGGCTCAAGAGAAAAAACATAGCAATGAAGTTCTACCCAACAGGATGAACACAATTCTGCCCCACATATCAGTTTTCTCAATAAATGTGAATGGCTTGAACTCCCCACTGAAGAGACATAGGCTGGCCCAATGGATAAAAATATACAAGCCATGTATCTGCTGTCTCTAGGAAACTCATCTAAACTGCAAAGATGCATTTAGACTGAAAATAAAGGGATGGAAATTGCTATTTCAAGC
The DNA here is from genome assembly GCF_020740605.2 of Lemur catta. Classification (NCBI taxonomy): domain Eukaryota; kingdom Metazoa; phylum Chordata; class Mammalia; order Primates; family Lemuridae; genus Lemur; species Lemur catta. The sequence continues at coordinate 98,416,620 of NC_059135.1, forward strand.
AAAGGAAGCCAAAAGAAGGCTGACGTGACAGATTTAATTTCAGATAACTTAGTTTTTAAATCAACAAAAGTAATGAAAGACAATGATGGTCACTATATAATGGTGAAGGGTACCGTTCAGACAGAAGACATAACTATGCTTAATATGTATACACCCAACTTAGGTGTGCCCAGTTTCATAAAGCAAACCCTACTTGAACTAAATCAAATGATAAACAGCAACACCATAATAGCCGGAGACTTCAACACCCTGTTGACAGCACAGGACAGATCCTCCAAACAGAAAATAAACAAAGAAATAATTCATTAAACAGAACACTAGAACAAATGGGCCTGACTGACATTTACAGGACATTCTATCCAAACTCCACTGAATATACATTCTTCTCATCAGCTCATGGGACATTCTCTAAGACTGACCATATCCTAGGACACAGAGCAAGTCTTAAAAAATTTAAAAAAATAGAAATTATACCATGCATCTTCTCAGATCACAGCAGAATAAAAGTAGAAATCAACTGTAACAGAAATTCTCATTTCTACTCAAAGTCATGGAAGCTAAACAACCTTCTCCTGAATGATCATTTCATAAATGAGGAAATCACGACGGAAATCAAAAGATTCTTTGAACTAAATGACAAAGGAGAAACAAGTTATCAAAATCTGTGGGACACAGCTAAAGCAGTCCTGAGAGGAAAGTTTATTTCTAAAAATGTCTATATCAAAAGGACAGAAAATTTACAAATAGATGACCTAATTAATAGACTCAAAGAGCTGGAGAAAGAAGAACAGACCAACTCAAAACCCAGCAGAAGGAGAGAAATCAATAAGATCAAATCAGAACTAAATGAAATGGACAACAGGAAAACTATATGGGAGATTAATAAAACAAAAAGTTGGTTCTTTGAAAAGATAAACAAAATCGACAAGCCTTTGGCTAGACTAACTAAGACCAGAAAAGAAAAATCTCTAATAACCTTCATCAGGAACATGAAAGGAGAAATTACAGCTGATGCCACAGAGATACAAGATATCATCTATGAATTTTACAAAAACCTTTATGTACACAAATTGGAAAATGTCAAGGAAATGGAAAATTTTTTAGAAACACACAACCTCCCTAGGCTCAACCAGGAAGAAATAGAAATCCTGAACAGACCAGTATCAAGAACTGAAATCAAAACAGCAATAAAAAACCTCCACAAAAAGAAAAGCCCAGGACCAGAATGCTTCACACCAGAATTTTACCACACCTACAAAGAAGAACTGGTGCCTATCCTACAAAAGTTATTCCACAACATCGAGAAAGACAGAATCCTCTCCAACACATTTTATGAGCCAACATAACTCTAATACTCAAACCAGGAAAGGACGAACAAAAATAGAAAACTACAGACCAATATCCCTTATGAATATAGATGCAAAAATTCTCAATAAAATTCTAGCAAATCAAATCCAGGTGCTTATCAAGAAAATAATCCATCACGACCAAGTGGGCTTCATCCCAGAGATGCAGGGATGGTTCAACATACACAATTTATAAATGTAATACACCACATAAATAGAAGCAAAAACAAAAACAATATGATCCTCTCAATAGATGCAGAAAAAGCATTTGACAAAATTCTAAACCCTTTTATGATAAGAATGCTTAACAAAATAGGCATAGATGGGGCCTACCTAAAAATGATACAGGCTATAAGTGACAAATCCACAGCCAAGATCATACCAAATGGGGAAAAATTGAAAGTGTCTCCACTTAGAAGTGGAACCAGACAAGGTTGCCCACTGTCCCCACTGCTATTCAACATAATGCTGGAAGTCCTTGAGAGAGCACACAGGCAAGAGAGCAGAATCAAGGGTGTCCAAATGGGGACAGAAGATATCTAACTCTAACTCTTTGCTGATGATATGATATTATATCTAGAAAACCCCAAGGATTCAACCAACAGACTCCTGGAACTGATAAATAAATTCAGTAGAGTCTCAGGATACAAAACCAATACACACAAATCAGAGGCATTCATATATGCCAATAACAGTCAAACTGAGAACAAAATCAAAGACTCAACACCCTTCACAATAGCAACAAAGAAAATAAATTACCTAGGAATACATTTATCTAAGGAGGTAAAAGACCTCTATAGGGAGAGCTATGAAATACTGAGGAAGGAAATCGCAGAGCACGTAAACAGGTGGAAAACCATACCATGCTCATGGATTGGAAGAATCAACATTGTTAAAATGTCTATACTACCCAAAGTGATCTACAGATTCAATGCAATCCCTATTAAATTACCAACATCATTTTTCACAGATATAGAAAAAATAATTTTACACTTTGTATGGAACCAGAGAAGACCCTGTTTAGCAAAAACAATTTTAGGCAATAAGAACAAAATGGGAGGTATTAGTTTACCAGACTTCAAACTATACTACAAGGCTGTGGTTATTAAAACTGCTTAGTATTGGCACAAGTGCAGGCACACAGACCAATGGAACAGAACAGAAAATCCAAATATAAAACCATCCTCATATAGCCATCTAATCTTTGACAAAGCAGACAAAAACATACTCTGGGGAAAAGAATCCTTATTCAATAAATGGTGCTGGGAAAACTGGATAGCCACATGTAGAAGATTGAAACAGGACCCACACATTTCACCTCTCACAAAAATCAAATCACGGTGGATAACAGACTTAAACCTTAGGAGTGAAACTATTAGAATTATAGAAGAAAATGTGGGAAAGACTCTTATGGACATTGGCCTAGGCAAAGAATTTATGAAGACCCCAAAGGCAATCACAGCAACAAAAACAAATAAATGGAACCTGATTAAATTAAAAAGCTTCTGCACAGCCAAAGAAACTGTCACAAGAGTAAATAGACAACCTACAGAATGGGAAAAAAAAATTTCACATGGTACACATCTGATAAAGGACTGATAACTAGAATCTATTTAAAACTCAGGAAAATCAGCAAGAAAAAAATCAAACAACACTATCAAAAAGTGGGCAAAGGACATGAATAGAAATTTTTCAAAAGAAGACAGAAGAATGACCAATAAACATATGAAAAAATGTTCAACATCTCTAATCATCAGGGAAATGCAAATCAAAACCACAATGAGATATCACTTAACTCCAGTGAGAATGGCCTTTATCAAAAAGTCCCAAAACAACACATGTTGGCGTGGATGTGGAGAGAGAGGAACACTCATACACTGCTGGTGGGACTGCAAACTAGTGCAACCTCTGTGGAAAGCAATATGGTGATACCTTAAAGAGATACAAGTAGACCTACCATTTGATCCAGCAATCCCATTATTGGCCATCTACCCAAAAGAACAGAAGTCATTCTATTAAAAAGACATCTGCACCCGAATGTTTATAGAAGCACGATTCACAATCACAAAGATGTGGAAACAACCCAAGTGCCCATCAGTGCATGAGTGGATTAATAAAATGTGGTATATGTATATCATGGAGTATTACACAGCTATAAGAAATAAAGGGGATATAGAATCTCTTATGTTCTCTTGGATAGAGCTGGAACCCATTCTACTAAGTGAAGTATCCCAAGAATGGAAAAATAAGCACCACATGTACTCTCCATCAAATTTGTTTCACTGATCATCACCTAAAAGCACATTCAGGAATAAGATTAATGGGGTGTCAGGCAGGTGTGGGAGGGGGAGGGGATGGGTGTATACATTCATAATGAGTGCGATGCACACTGTCTAGGGGATGGACATGCTTGAAGCTCTGACTTGGGGGTATGGTGGGGCAAGGGCAATATACGTAACCTAAACTTTTTTACCCCCACAATATGCTGAAATAATGATAATAATAATAAAACAAGATTACTTAAGTCTACACAATTTCTCATGGGAGAGGAGGTAGAAAGATGTTATTCCTTCTAAACAGAGTGCACTCTTGCCAGTTCACAGGGAAACAGCAGCAGGGATTTGTGAAACCTCCTTTATCCTTAATCATTTCACCCAGAATTACCAGCCTCATAATTTGCCATGGTTGCAAAACTGGCTTATAACCAGCATTGCCATGCTGGTCTGACAGAACTGGAATCAGTTCTAGATGTATTTGTTTACTTTTTACTCTTCCACCAGCACCATCTCACCACATTGACTGCAGGTTATGCAGTAATGATCAAGCATCACACAAATGCAGTTGCATTGTGACTGTGAAGTAATGACAGATGAATGAGCTCAAGGCATGGGACAGCCAGAGGAGGTGACGCTTGTTGTAAGTCCTGAATGGCAGCACTAAAAGGGCATCTAGTAGCCTACGTGGTTGCTTGTTAAGGCACAGACAGTTCAGGGTGATGGGGTCACACCAGTCTGGTTATCTCTTAGGGGGTTTGAGTCTGAGGCAAACACCAGAGAGTTAGTAGCAGCAGACGCGGTAGACACAGAGGCAGAGTGCCTGGGTCAGTGCAGTCATGACAGCAGAAGCGAAGCAGCGACGTGGCTGTGTAGATGGAGCAGTGACAGGGGACTGGAGCTGTGGGCTGCCGTGGAGTCTGCTTTCCTTACCCCAGCAGCATGGGGGCTGAAACTGCAGCGAGCTTGAAATTCGTTACTTCTCTGCATGTCTTAAATAAATGTCATAAATCTTGAATGATCATGATGGGGTGCTTATTTAGCCCCACAATATTTATATTTATGAATTCAGCACCTGCTTTATTCCTTCATCGTGTGAGATGCGAAAGGTTGACCTAATCATATTTTTTGGTTCACGGGACACAATCAACACATGCCCATATCACACAACTTTCTTGACCTTCTGCTCACCTACCCTGGCTCCGTGCCTATTCCTCTGCTACCCCATCAGCACTTCACGTGTTTAACCAATGTCTGTGGGCACATACAAAACTTGTAAAGAAATAGTGTTGTTTTGAGTATTTATTTTTAATTTATCTAAATGATACTGACTGTAGGACATCTTCTATTTCTCACTTTTTCATCCATAGTTATGTTTAAAAAAGCATGAATGTCACATCATGGACATTGAGATTATTGCTTCTGAATGCTACATTCTATTCCACAGTGTCTCCTATAACCACCAGATATTAATTATCCAGTCTCTAGATTGCCTTGAGCTCACCACAAACACAATGCCTTAATAAACATCTCTGTTCAGGTTCCATCACAGACGTCTGGTATATAGTTGGGATTTATTTTCAGAAATGGAATTGTTGGGCCATAGGCTCTGAGTGTGATTAACAGAACCGTGGCTCGCATGGCTGTACCAAATCTCTCTCCCCCAGCACTGTGCGGATGCTCTCAGTTCCTGCCTTCACAGACTCTGGCATCACTTGTCTTTCTAATTTTCACCAATCTGATTGCAGTAATGTGGCATCTCATTACATTAGTGCACTTTTATCTTATTTTTAGTAAACTAAAGAAACCCTGTAAATGTGTTTGTTACTTATTTGGATTTTCCTTTTTGAAACTGCTATTCCAATGCCTTGTTTTAAAAACTAGTTTCCTAGCTTTTTGTTGTAGCTATAGAAACATTTATTACATATTTCAGTCATTAACCCTATTTTAAAGGTATTAATTGTTAGTAAACACTAAATAAGCAGTATATCTTCTGGGCCAGCTATTTGATAAATTGCTTTCTGAAATACACACTTACACACACATGCACACAGATCTTTTTTAACCTATCCCTTGTCCTCTGTGTTCTCCACGCTAAGCCTGTATTGTGGATTTTGTGTGTGTGTTTGTTTCCTCTTTCCCACTTTATTCCCATTGAAGTGTTAGTGTTCAGCTACGGCCGAGTATTTCTCACACCATTGGGAGGGGATGCGTTCCTGCAGATCTTTCCACTTTCGAATTGCACACTATTAGAAATTTCCTAATAAATATCAAGACTGGGAAAAACTTTGCTATCTTACTCATCTATCTGTTTGAGGGAAAGATAAATCAAGCCAAAATCATGTGCAATCCACAGAAGGAGAAATGTCTTTTGTGTGGAAGCATTTTGCAATTTGTAGAGGGGGCTCTCATGCTGAGAGCCAAGCACCCTGCAGCTGGCAAGGTTTGTGGGTCTGTGCTCCTGCAATAACCTCTGCAGGAGCACCGTGCGGACGCCCACTGCCCCGCCTGCCCCGGGACTGGCAGTGCCCCTGTCCCCTGCCACAGCAGCCTCGCACAGGGTCTGCACTCTATCAACATTTCTTGTATGAAAAATGCACAATTCCTCCCCATTTTTACACTTAAATCACTTAAAGTGTGGACTCAAGTCATATGTTTAATTCTCTCTCTCTATTGTCATATATTTTTACTCAAGAGTTTATTTACTGTCTTCTAATTAAGAGTTTATATAAGGAAAGTTTTATTCAACTCAACTAGGAAAAGCCTGGAGATAGGCAATGGTGATGATTCTGGGAAAACACACACACACACACACACACACACACACATATGTAAATACATATTTTTATATATATACACATGCCTTTAGGAGAATAACAGAAGAGCACAGGTGCTCACGAATATATCATGGTGGTCTGTTCCTTCTTCCAAACTTGAAAATTCATCCTGAACCATGCAAAATGATATTTACAATATGAAAAATAAGTCTTAGGATTCAGAGCCTTAGAGTTAATGATTGTCACCTGCGTATGAATTTATCCATCCTTCTATTAATTTCTGATGTTCTAGAGCAGGGACCAGTTTTATATATCTTCCACTTCATTTAGTTAGGAACCTGACACATAAATGTGTGTTTTTTAAAACACTTGATCCGAAAGGTACTATGTGGCCCTCCTTGACTTGAAGTCTCTGAGATTCTAACCCTGTCTCCTGGCCTGTGGGTCAGGTCCTGATGAAGTGCTCATTTCTATAGTCAAACTGCCTGGATCAACATTGTCCTCTGACTAGATTGTCTCTTAGGAAATATAATTATTTATCTCCAAGCATTGTTCCATTAGATAGTATTCTTATTACTCTTTTACTATCACCACCATCACCATAATCCTCATCCTTTTTCTCTTTAGCTAAGAGAGGAAGAAAGCACCACAATTTGTTGAGGGCTAATGTGCAAACCATACAAACCCTCTGGTGTTTCTGCTATGCCGCCGGCCCTACTCCTATTCTCCACTTCCAGAAGTGGAGAAATTTCCAAAAAAAAATTTCTTTCTTTCTTTTCTTTTTCTTTCCTTCTTTCTTTCTTTCTTTCTTTCTTTCTTTCTTTCTTTCTTTCTTTCTTTCTTTCTTTCTTTCTTTCTTTCTTTCTTTCTTTTCTTTCTTTTTCTTTCTTTTTTCTTTCTTCCTTCCTTCCTTCCTTTCTCTCTCTCTGTCTCTTTCTTTCTCTCTCTCTCTTACTTTCTTTCTTTTTTTTTTGTCTGTAATGAGTGAATCAATGCCTGGACCTGGAATCCTGCCTCCATGAAGTGCCATGTTAATATGCATCTCCTTAAAGCCAGTGTTTCCATCTGAGTTCACTTCTGCCTGCTCGTAAGCCTCTATGTTTACAGATTTGAAGAGGATTTTGCACACAGGAAAACAGATCAGGAAGTTATCCAGATTTGCCATGGCTGAAATCAGTGTGCTCCATGACAGCTCGTGCATATGCAGTCCTAGGATTCACCAGTTTGATATTTAGAAAGTTAAATGCTTGACTCTTACTGACCATCAAGCCCAAAAGTAATCTTTGCAGCAAGTAAGGTACATCTCTATTATGCTACATGGAGGCAAGAGAAAGCCAGAGATTATTGTTTATTTTAAATTTCAGGAATGGCATGTTAAAGAGCTGCACTGTGTGAGCACTAGCACAGTGACAACTTAACTAATGAAAGAATCATTTACAAGGAAAAGAATCAGATGGATTGCAATAATAATGGTAAGTCTAACTACTTAGTATTCCCCACACTTTGTTTGCTGATATGAAAGTAAGAACAAATGTGATTGTACACTATTAAAGATTATTAAGCACGGCAAGTATAAAATTACCTCTGTAATGCATGTTTTCCCTTAAGTTCACTGAGTGATCTTGATGGCACAAGGTTTAAGGCACTTGCTAAAACACATCCATCTGAAGACACCAGCTGTCAAACATGGCTGCCTCATGGCAAGGCTTAACCCACGCAAGGCCACTACCACCTGTGCACACAGAGGGAAGTAGGACGCCCTTAGTTTAAAGCCCACATGGACATAGCTATCTTTGGCTTGGAGAAAGCCTTAGAGAGCTTGCCAAAAAGTTACAGGAGACAAGTTTGATCTGTTCTAACTACTTCAAAGAGGATATGAAATTGTTTGTATGGCCCATTGTGGGCACGGTCTGCCTCTTATCACGAAGGGCCAGCGAAATAACTGGCTCTAACAGCAGGGCATGGTTATCTAGCTGCACACTTACTGCTGCCCCCATTTTCAACAAAAGCCAATGAAAAGCATTTCTGCCCACCTACAATGTATTCTCAGAGGGGAAACGGTCTCCAGGAGAATAGCAGTCCATGGGAGAGGCAAGTTTAATGTCACCTCTGGAGCATGTATTTGGTGATCTAGTTCAAGGATCTGACTTTATGGCTCAGGCCCCTTTTGATTATTCCAGAAACTGCTATGGAACTGGTGAGTGAAAGCTTCAGGGATATGGATTTGGCTTGGTATGAGAAAGGAATTCCTGCTGAACATAATTGCCTACATTGAAACTTGCTTCTTCAGAAATACAGAGAGTTTTTAATCATTGTTTTAGAAATCACTGTCTTAGAAAGACATAAGTTGAGCCAAGTTAGTAAAAACAAAATAACTCTGAGTATAATACTTTTCGGGGTTTCATCTCAATTAATTACCTCTGTGGCAGATAATATCATCTTTATTTCATAGATGAGCGAAGTGGAGCACAGAGACAGTTTTCACAGCTTGTAAGGGGGACTGTATTTGAGGTCAGCTCAAATGCCCATTTTTCCCCATTGCACACAGATGGTTTGGACGGGATCCCTAAATGACGCAGAGGTCAACTTAGGCAATACGTGAGTGACACGGGGCCTCCTTCTCTTTAGTAACTTAGGATATGACTATCCTAATCCTTCGTTTTAATTTTTGAATAAGCTCAGGGCCTCTCTGCCAATTTTACATTTACACCTTATGTATTGTAATTATGACTTATTTTCTGCTTTCTTGCGTCTGAATCACATCGGAGCCCAGACACAGAGATTCCCCCACACTTTGTTTTCCAGAGCACATCAAGCCCCAGTCAGGACTTGCTCCTTACTGGCCTTCCTGAAGACCCAACGCCCCCTGGCAGGGTGCCTGACGCTCCTCGATACTCCTGGGCCTTCTGTCCCTCCCACCCTTGTCCTTCCTACTCTCTTGCCGGGCAGGCTCGCTAAACCTGTCTACTGCCTTTAATTCCCTTAAAATATGGGGGAAAAGACTTTTCTTTATCTCTCCATGCAAAAGTATCTCTTAATCAGAGGCAACAGTTTGTGATGACTTTGTGATATAAAAGCAGCCAAAACATAATTGGTTTGCTGTTAGTCAATAATAATTCTGGCATCAGTTCTGTGTAGGGGTTAGCAGGGGCGTGACTGGGGCCTGAGAGACAAGTTAAGATCGTTTCAATAGTCCAGAAAAAAATAAATGAAAAAGGCTAAGCTGATTTACTGGTTGAGTTTTCAGTCTTCAAATAACTGCCTGGGTTGCTTGAAAGTCAGCCTCTTCTCTGCCCTCCAGCCCGCCCTTCACCCCCGTCACATAACGAGGCTCTCAGGAGAGGTCAATGCACCGACAGCCACCGCCAGAGCAAGCCCTTGTAGTAACAGAAATTGAAAAGAGATTGAAATCTGCCACAGAGGTTGTTCTGGGGAAGAGCCAAGAAGAGGGAGACAAGCTAGATCCATGAAGACAGATGAAGATTAGCAACAAGACAAGAGGCGAAACGGAGGAATTGTACAAAACTGTGCCACAAAGGGCAGATCAGATAAACTGGCCGGCCGGTGCGGTGAATGCATCGCAGACGGGAAAGTGAACACGGTCCTCACAGGAGGGCACAGGTCTCAGAACACAAATTCTTAAGGGCTTTGATGCCCCAGCTGCCCTTTCAGTAAGGACTAGGAAGGCTCTGGCAGTTAATAGCAGCCTGTTCTGTAGCAGAATTCATATCCCTTTGCAATGAAGGTTGGAGTGTGGGGAAAGAATTCGAAATCCAAGGCTCTGCTAGGGAGATTGGCTATTTCATGCAGCCCAAAGAATGTGGGATCACTGGCACAAGACTCAGTCTGAGCCCTGGGAGTGCGGCCAAGGCCAGAGACACAGGAATACGATTTCAATGGGTGATGGAAACATAGGACTGAAATACGGGGGGAATACATATAGTGGGAGTAAATCAGAGACAGGAAGGAAAGTCTAGCAAAACACTGCAACATCAGAGCAGTGACCTCATTGCTTAGACAGAGAAGGAGGGATGTGCGATAGTTGCCAGTTCCTGTGGCCACATCTCACAAGCGGCTCTTCATCCCCCTGCTCTCCCTGTCCCCCGCCAGCACTGCTCCTGCATGACTCCGTCAGCGTCCTCACTGACCTCCCCTTCTCCACTTCTGCTCCTTCCTTTGCATGTCCACACTACAGCTGGAAGCATTGCTCAGATGTGAGTGCAGGCTTCCAGAACAAGCTGGGAAACTGAGCTCATGTATCCGTCTTGCTTTTCTGCTATTATCATAATACAATGATAAATAATCCAAAGATGTTATAAGTGTAAAGGCAAGGAAAATGAACCTGGCCATCAGCAGATAATAGAAGTTTAAAACTTTTTGGTAAACAGAAGGAACGTGGAAGAGTGCTGACTGATGAAAGACCAGAAACCACTTCATTCTAGAATCTTCCTGTGGGAATTAATGCAGAAATGAGTGAGACCTTAAACAGAAACCTCAAGAAAGATTCTAGTCTCGGCAAATTAATACAGCCTCCCAGAAGCAACAGTGAGCAATTAGGATTCATGAAGACAGGGTAACATTGAAGATCTTAATGTGAAAAAACAAAATTGTATTATTCTCCTGTGTAAATGGAGATAGACACACGCTCTCAGTAAAAAAATTAGGTACTACTATATAGATGCAACTAAGCCGTATGGTGCAGGAAACACTCTAGGCTAGAATCAAGATCCCTTTCCCGTTGCCTAAGGCAAAACATGTCAGTAAACTGGCCAAGACCAAGATAACAGAGTTCACAGTCATTTGATATCTCATCAATACCTACAATAGAATAATTGAAAATCATCTCATGTCTGAAGAAAATCTGAAGTATAAAATGCCATAATCAATAAACAGAAAAACTTACAGTAAAAAATGTTGTATCATAATTATAACTTTTTGCACTCATAAAGTTTCAGTTAGAAAATGCATAAAACAAGCACAAGATATTGTACAAAAGAGAAATCTCAAGAAATAAGACTGCAAAAAAATGACAAAAGAAATTAAAATTTAAGTAGATGGAATGAAATACAATGATGAAGAAATCTTCCATAAAGAAAAACTCAATTGAAGAGATGTGGAAACATGAGCTAGATGACATGTGGCATGGAAGATCAACTCCAGGAAGCCTATATATGACCAGTAGGAGTTCCAGGAAAAAGATAAAAGTTAAAAAATGTGGAGAGGTGTGGAATGAAATTATCAATGAAATAAAAGAGGAAACTTCTCAAGATCTGAAAAGACCATGAAGCTTAAATGTGAACTGACCTACCAAATTTTTAACACAATGAATTTTAAAAACACAAATGCCTAGTCACTATCTTCTTCAAATTTCAGAACACCACAGATAAAGCAAGGATTCTGAAAGCTATCAGAGAGAAGAAAATACAATTGGTTTCCTCCAAAGCAGCACAAATGGGACTGGCATTAAGTTTCTCTTTGGCCAGAGTGATGCAAGCCGAGAGGAGACAGGGGTGTCAAAGAACCAACGGAGTCTCCAGCAATCTGCAACCAGCTGAGCAGCAAGCATGCGGGTGAGGAAAAGTCAAACATGACAGCACTCTGAAATTTAGATTTGCTTTCTGACAGTATTAACTGGGAAATAAAATCAAACAGAAAACATCAACAGAGGGAAAAATATGGAACATAAGAAAGAGTAGAACTAACCGAGGAGAACAATGAAACTGATCTCAGGAAAACAGCAATGCAATAGGCCTAAAATGCAGGTGGTCCGAGGTAGCACAGGGAGTTAATGGGCCCACGGAGGGGACATCTTCCAGGTGCAAAAAAAGGGAGGATGTCAGCAGTGGAGAAGGTGGATAAAGAGACAGAACATTAGGTAGGTGATGAAACTGGCATTTGTTTCTCCTCTCACCAAGGTGAGAAAATCAGGTTTTCCATGGAAATCCATGCTCAACATGTGAAAAAAAAACAAAATGTGGCAGAATTTTGAGGAATGAGGAATGTACGAAGTAGATGTCACCTGAATGGGATGTTTGTATGAGAAGAACAGGTGTGATCAGATTAGGTCATTAGGCAGAGGACATAGTACAATAACTTCCCAGCATTGCAGCGAAGACTATCTGTGAAGTCAAAATGATATGAATATAAATATTGCTCATCCGATTATAACTTTTAGAATAAACTTGTAGATAAAAGCATGGGTGAATGAATTATAATTTTAGAGCAGAAAGTGACCTTTTGGCTTCTCTTTCGTATACCTTGATGACATGTAAGTTACGGTGTAACTGAGACCCACCCAGGGTGGGGCTGGGCCGGAGAGAAACCTACAGAAAACAGGTCTCAGTGCATAGGCCCCAAAACAAAAAATACTATTGAAGGTGTAGAAAATTGAGGTTACAATTAAAAGTTGCATATTTAATTAAAGTAGAACTAAAAATAAGGACATAATTTTCAAAAATTCAAAGCAGAATGAAGGGAAGGGTCGCTGAATAAATGAGCTACATTTGGCGCCATCATCACAGACCATTGATTTGCAGTGTCCACAGTTTGTAAATCATAAAATAAAGGGATAGGCACATTTTTCAGACATAAGAAGATAACTGTAAAAAATAAAAGCTAAACTCAGCACAGAAACAGTTAAAGCTGGCCGTCTTCGGGTGTCATTCTGGGGGTCGTGTATGGTTTTCATCCTGATATCCTGGGGCAATGGATGGATGAAGGTTTGAGACATGAGACTCTTGACTTTTGTTTTAAATACTTGTTTTCCATTTTATGAATTAATTTACTTTTTTCAGGGGGAGGCAAAGTGTTGAGGGTTCAGTTGTATTTTCTGAGCCGGCACAGGGAAGTAACAAGGAGACACAGGAAGCCCAGCATCCTCGCTGCCATCTCTGTGCTCTTCCCACCACAGGCACTGCCTCCCATTGTGCCAGAGTTATATTATTTTGGGACGTGGCCCAAGTGCTTTTGATGTGCATGATTAACATTTAAAATAATAATGCCAGCTCATTTTGTAACTCATAACCGAATGGCTCTCTTGTACACGCTGTGACCTGGTGGCTGAGCCTGTGAAACCTGTGACCCGGGTTTCCAGAGCCTGTGAAAGAGGGCAGAGGGAGCCGCCCCCTCTCATTCTGCACATGGAACGAGTATCCATTAGGCTCATTAATTCATGAGCACTCTTTATTTTAATACTCTTAGGGTGCCTTGGCATTTAGGTCACCTTTAGTTTCAAGCTGACATTTACCTCACACCAAAATTAATGAGCATTCAGGGATAGTTCAACAAATGCAAGAATCCCCTGAAATGGAGAAACACTTTAGGGTCCAGAGAAGGCTTACATTATTTTTGCCCAAATAGGCTTGGCTAAATGAAATTCATATTCAATCAAATGAGTAGCAAATTGCCAAAGGATCATTTGTCAGCTTGTCTGCTTAGGCTTGGACCTTCTCCCTTCCCGTGCACTATTCTTTTGATAAGATTATGGGGCTCAGGGCTTGAGTGGTAATATCTCAATTCCAACTGGGGAGAATTCTCTATCTCTTACTTCCAAAATTCACAGGATACATAATATAAGGCAATGTTGGAAACAGAAATATTATGGTAATTGAAATGGTTTCTTTGTTCAATACTTAATTGAGCCAAAATTAGCATTAGCAGAACTATAATCTATTTCTAAGTGGCTTTATATTTTGCACGTATTTTAACACCTGCCATCTTGTCTTATTTTGAGCCTTGTAACCGTGCTGCAAGTTGGGCTGGGAAGATCTCTTTCTTAGTTTATTCATAGCTCCATAACAAAATATCATATATTGTATAGCATATAAATAACAGAAATTTATTTGCCACAGATCTGGAGGCTTAGAAGTCCAAGCTCAAGGCACCAGCAGATTTGGTGTCTGGTGAGGGCCTGTTTCTTGGTTCATAGACGATGCCTTCCCACTGAGTCCCCACGTGATGGAAAGGGCAAAGCAAATCTCCGGTGTCTCTTCTTATAAGGGCATTACTGTTTTTTATAAGGGCTCTGCCCTCATGATCTAATGAATTCTCAAAGTCCCCACCTCTTAATACCATCACCTTGATAGTTAGGACTTCAAAATGTTGTGTTGGGGAGACACAAACATTCAGACCATAGCAATATCTCTACCATTTTAAAAGTGAGAAAACAGGAATATTCACTGCTGTGAGACTATGGTGAGGATTGTCGTAAAAGATTCCAAGGTCCATGGGAAGTTGAGACTTAAGAATTTTATACAAACAGACCCTGTTAAAATAATTCTTATCTTCCTTTAGTCTTTCCACACAGTTTATTTACTTTTCCTTGCATGGTTCCCACGTCATGTAAAACTTATGTTATTATAAATAAATGGGTATGCTTTTATCCTATTAGTCTGTCTTATATCAGCTTAATTCTCAAGCTCAGCTGAAAACCCCGAGCAGACAGAGGTAAAATTTCACCTTCTGTGCAAGAGTGAGTGTGGGGACCACCACCCCAATCCTCCTGACTATGGAGGAAAAATTGCTTGTTGGAGTCTGATGTGAGTCAGGAGCCAAGAGAGAGCTTCAAACCACAGACCCATTGCTTTGCTGTGTGGCGCTGAGCAAGTCCTTGGTTCCTTCTTCATCAAATGCAACTCGACACCTAACACTCAAGTGCAAGTTGGATAAGGTAATATTTGTGATCATGACTAGCCAAGGGCAGAGATCAATATGTGTAATATTTTTCCCCTTCATCGCTGAAGATGGTTCAATTACACGTTTATTTAAAAGCCAAAATAGTGTCTTTAATCCCGTACCTATTAATTGGTTCCACTGATGACTTTTTAAAAAAAGGTCAATTGCTATTTCTGTTCTGAATAGCTATGGTTAAGCTGAAGCCCATGGAACTGTTTCTGAGTTTGGGATTTAGGAATCTAGTTGGCCTTTTGTACCCAAAGGAAAAAATTATCATTTTCATCTCTAATAAATGGCAGCACCTTAATTTATAATTCAAAAGGGGAAATAACACATATGTGGCTGTCAGGAAAGGGGAAGCACTTTAGAAATGGCTTTTGTGAAAGATTATGCAGTCAACCTACTGCACCTTATCACTGCAGAGGGAAAATGATGTTTCTTTTGATCAAAACATGACAAGGAGCACATCCAAATCAATACATGGAGAATTTAATCCTCTGAGCTGTCAGAATCACAAACAGAGAAAGTGAATGTTAATGACAGGAAGGGAAACATGTTTATTGTGGAAAGGTTACTGGTGAGAGGCCTGCTTGGCCCTCTTAGAAAAGGCTTTACCCACGGACTTTAAACCTTGTCATCAATTTTTCTTGAAAAATTAAAACGTGGTATTTAAAACATTAGGTCTCCAAATCTGAAAGAAAGAGTACATATTCATGTCTTTATTCAACAAATGGGACAAAAGATTTACACCTGTAGAAAATATATTTTAAAAGTCTACTCAAATACTTATGAATTTTTCAGTGTATTTTAAAATATATGTAAATATTGGCAAACATACAACAGTGGAGAAAGTAATAAAATAAATCCCCATAAACTCATCAACTAGATCCAAAAAAGTGTCATGATTTTGTCATTTTTACTTTATACATTCTTTTATTTTTCTTTTCTGTTATTTTTTTCTTTGTGGAAACCTTTAAAGCACAGCCTAAAAAAGTCATTCACTCCTAACCTAAATATTTCAGTCAGAATCTGTTAAAAACATGGACTCCTTCTTAGGCAACCACAATGGCATTATTTTACCTGACATAATTAAATATTACTTTCTAAGGTCATATCACATTCATTCCCTAATAAACTGTTTCAGAATTTATTTTTATAGTTAGTTTTTTTGAATAGGATCCAGATATGGTTATAGAAGATTTACAAAAGATAAATTAAAAATGGTGTGAATAATGAACTCAAACAAGACTATTTTAGAGTGAAAACTGTGGTTACATATTCAATCCTTGTAAATGTCCAAGTAAAACAATAATAAGGTAATATTTATGTTATTAAGGCAATTCTTATGTTATTAAGGTAGCATATATTAAAGTTTGCTTACAAATGTCTATGATATTTAGCTTTGGTAAGGCTTTGGAGAGCTGGATACAGTTTTGCATGACCAGGAGTGTAGGGAATCAGAGCAGTGGTCTTGGACATGAGAGTATCGTGATAGGGAATGAAAGTCAGAAGAAAATGTTCTCCCCCATTTAACATCACACACGCACTCCTGGATATTTATTCTAAGGAAGGAATCTGGACAAAGTAACATAAATTATATTTACATAAGTTTTCATAGCAGGTTAATTTTTAAAGGCAAACACATAATGGGAAAAACAAGTAAACCAACAACATTACATAAGTTAAGTAAATATCTTATATTGACTCAAGGTGGTATTATGTAGTCATTAAAATGATGGATATAAAGATTGAAAAGAAACACAGAAAATTTTAAAGACGTAAAATGTTAACAAACATAAACTATATATGTATATTTTAACTGTATCAACATAAAAATATGTAGGAACAGAGATTAAATATTTAAAGGGAACACAAAAATGAAAGTAATTATGTTAGGATTGGAGTGATATGAATAAACATTAAGAAATGACAATTAGAGACAGACCAATGAAGAGAACAGAGAACCCAGATGTAAAACCATCCACATATTGCCATCTGATCTTTGACAAAGTGGACGGCAATATACACTGGGAAAAAGAATCCCTATTCGATAAATGGTGCTTCTACAATAAATCCCTATTCAAAGAATCCCTATTCAATAAATGCCGTCTACATGTAGCTATCCATGCCATATGTGGAAGATTGAAACAGAATCCATATCTCTCACCACTCACTAAAATTAATTCAAGATGGATAACAGACTTAAATCTAAGAAATGAAACCATGAGAATTTTAGAAGAAAACGTTGGAAAACTCTTCTAGATATTGGCCTAGGCAAAGAATTTATGAAGAAGACCCCAAGGGCAATCACAGCAACAAAAAAAATAAATAAATGGGACTTGATTAAATTATAAAACTTCTGCCCAGGCAAGGAAACAATCAACAGAGCAAATAGACAACCTGCAGAAAATATTTGCATGCTATACATCTAATAAAGGACTGATAACCAGAATCTACAATGAACTCAAGGAAATCAGCAAGAGAAAAACAAACAACCCCATTAAAAAGTGGGAAAGAGACATGAACAGAAGCTTTTCAAAAGAAGATAGACAAATGGCCAATAAACATATGAAAAAAATGCTCAATGTTACTAATCATCAGAGAAATAGAAATCAAAACTACAATGAGGGCCGGGCGCGTTGGCTCACGCCTGTAATCCTAGCACTCTGGAAGGCCGAGGCGGGTGGATCATTTGAGCTCAGGAGTTCGAGACCAGCCTCAGCAAGAGCGAGACCCTGTGTCTACTAAAGATAGAAAGAAATTATATGGACAGCTAAAAATATAAAAAAAAAAAATTAGCCGGGCATGGTGGCGCATGCCTGTAGTCCCAGCTACTCGGGAGGCTGAGGCAGGAGGATCACTTGAGCCCAGGAATTTGAGGTTGCTGTGAGCTGGGTTGATGCCAAGGCATTCATGCTAGCCTGGGCAACAGAGTGAGACTCTGTCTCAAAAAAACAAACAAGAGCAAAAAAAAAAAAACCCACCACAATGAGATATCACCTAACCCCAGTTAGAATGGATTTTATCCAAAAGTCTCATAGTAATAGATGGTGGCATGGATGTGGAGAAAAAGGAACACTTATACACTGTTGGTGGAACTGCAAACTAGCATCAACTCTATGGAAAACTGTATGGAGATTCTTCAAAGAACTAAAAGTAGACCTACCATTTGATCCAGCAATGCCACTACTGGATATTTACCCAAAGTAAAAAAAGTCATTTTATCAAAAAGACCTTTTCACTAGAATGTTCATTGCAGAACAATGCACAAATGAGAAGTTGTGGACTCACCCAAGTGCCCATCAATTCATGAGTGGATTATAAGATGTGGTATACTATGGAGTCCTACTCAGCCATAAAAAATGAACTAATACCTTTTGCAGCAATCTGGGTGGAACTAGAGACCATTCTCCTAGGTGAAGTATAGAAAGAATGGAAAAACATTTTATAGGCTTTCTTATTGTTGTTTGATTTAAATAACAGCATTTATTGGAGCAGATAATCAAATCATACAGAATATATAATTTAAAGTAATCATGTGTTCCATAATTTTTATGAAAAATGAAACAAAACAAAAGAATGGAAAAATGACCATGTATACTCACTATTACATTGAAACTAGCCAATCAGCACTCCTGTGCACAGACAGAAGTAAAACTCAATGGAAATCAAGTAGGTGGGAGGGGGGAGAAGGAGATGGGTGAAATCATACCTAACGGGTACAATGAACACTGTCCAGGTGACGCGTATACTTATTGATATAACTTTGACTCAAGCAGTATAAAAGCAATCCATGTAACCAAAACATTTGTGCCCCCATAATATTCTGAAACAAAAAAGAAAAAAAGAACCACTCTTGGCCTATAATATATGTATGTACATATGCCCACACATTAATTATATACTATATTATCTATGATATTTGTAATCAGTGTGTGTAAATATACCTTTATATATGTATATGTCTCTATATATATATAAATTGAATTATATATTATAAATTGCATATTATATAGTTTGTAGTATATATTATGAATACATTATGAATGGGATATAGATACTATAGACTATATAATATAATATGCAATTTATTATGTATAACATAATGTATTGTGTGCATATACATATATACACATACATATACATGTATATATACAACTCTAAAATGCTAATAATGTTGGGGGAAAGCTTTGTCGTTGTTGTCTTCATTTTTCTTCCTTTTAACAGTTAGAATAATTGATTTTTCACATGATCATTGGCCTTTGCATTTCTTTCAAGAATGCTCACTATAGAAAACTTGTAAAACTTAGTTAGAAAACCAAAAATATTTAAACAGCCTCATAAATAAGCATTGTTAACAATTCCAGCTAAATTGAACTTGGCTTTTATTTATTTATTTTAAATATATACTGAATGAATGCTATCTCTGTACATATATGAAGGGAACTTTTTTAATTTTTGCATTTTAAGTTAATTGTTTTTATGAGTAAATACTAGAAAATGCAAGTATAGCACCTATTTAAAAATGCATAAGCATGAGAAGGTGGCCAGCATGGCCAGCTATTCTGGAATAATATTAGACTAAGTTTTTCCATGAGGCACTTTAAATAACATCATTGTTAAACTTTTAAATATAGTGTCAAATGCCTATTATTATGTTGTCTGGATTGTTTTGTCACTTATTTGATCAACTCTTCATTTTGGACAATTAAGTTGCCCCCAATTTATCACTCATTAACTATCCACATGAACATGCTCACAGCTGAATCCTTGCACATCCATTTTGTTTTTTTGTGAATTTCTATGTTCTAGAAGTTGAAATGCTGAGTCGAACAAATAAACAAAGAAAAAAAATGTTTAATCATTATTGCTAAGTTGTCTCTCAGAAAAATTTTATATTTTTTACTCAGAAAGTTTGTATTTTTTAATCCCATGCCTGTTATTTATGAAAGTGCATATTGCCAAGTAATTTTGTGAAAATTGGATTTATATTGGGAGAATGGGTCAAATTTGACAGTTAAAAATGGTAACATTTTGTGGAACTATTTTTTTTAATTGATGGTAAGAGTAAACATTTTTATATGTATGAACAAACCGCTTTTTCTTTTGTAAAATGTGTATTTATTGTTTTTTTTGACCTTTTAATAGTGAAGATAATACTATTTATCCATTCATACAAACTATTTGTGAATTTATAATATTACTCCTTAACTTTTCTAATTTATTTCTCCTAGTTACTTAATTTTTGATTTTTTGGTCATTTACAAGAACAAATTTTAAAACATATAATTAATTATGTCCTCATTTTTTTCTATTCTTTTAAGTTTAGTAAATCCTTTCTCTCTTGTTTCAAATAGGTATTTATCTGTATTTTCTACTTTCACTCATTAATACATCTAAAATATATTTTCATGTTAAATTTTAGCTAAATACATAATGAATCTTTTTAAAAATTACATTTTTGTGCTTTATTTAATTGGCTGGGATTTCCAGTCCAGTATTTAAGATTCAAGACAGGTAGGAGCTCACCTCTTTGTGTTTTTTATTTTAATTCCAGTGGCTTTAGTATTTAACTGTTCATTTCAAATTAGTAGATGAATTTAATTTTGTTTGTCATGTTCAATATGTGCTATTCCATTATTAACACTTTTGTAGATTAAGAGTTAAATTGTTGCTAAGAGTTATAAAAGAGATGACATATGATTTCAATATAAGAGGTATTAGCAGTGCATACTCAGACTGCTTGCGTTATTTTTTCACCTCCAGCATTTTCCATGTGATCTATGAGTTACTTAATTTCTCTGGGCTGTAAAGAGTTGTAGTAAGGAGAAACTGAGATAATTATGCAATGCAATGTGAGAAGAATTGCTGTTATTACTATTTTGTGTATTCACATGATATAATGTCACCTATCCTAATATTAAGCCCTGTTTGCATTGTTATCTTGAATAGTACTTGGCCATGGTGTGTTAGTATTGAATTTAACTTGTTGTATGTTATTTAGGTTATTATATTCTGGAGGTTTATATTATTTGGGAGTTACGAGGTTGCCCTCATTAGATTTGTTATGGAGGTTATAATAACAGTATAAGATAAATTTAGAGACTCTGCACATTTATATGCCAATATAGCTTATTTTAAAATACATTGTATATTCTTATGAAGTTTGAAAGAATTTCTTGGTAATATTTAATAGTAATATATATAACAACATTTATTTAATATTATATTAACAAAATATTTAAAAGATTAACTGTTTATCTAAAACCGGGCATTGACTTGTTTTTCTTGAAAATGTGAAATTTTAACATTTCTCAATATCTACAAAGCAAAGTATTTGTGTTTATGCTAGCATGTTCTTGTCATGTTTAGGATATCTAACACATTAACTGCCATGTGAGCTGTATTTAACTCATGCTAGTTTTGAGCCTGAGGCTCAAAAGATTCATACATACAGCATGTTCTGTAATGCAGATCAATCGAGCGGTTTCAATAAAACCATTCAGTCGTGCCCTCTGGATGTACTTAGCCTGATTTGGTGTCAGGGTCCATGGAATTTGAAATGATGCCAGGGTCAAGGGAGAGGAAAAACTCACAGACACACAGCAGCTGGTAGCGTAATAAGGACATGTAATTAGAAGTGCAGAGTCACAGTTCCTTACACATTTCCACTCTGTACAAGCACAAGTACAAGTGATTTCCTATCTGCCAAGTCTTGGATCCTTTTTTCCAACAGATCACTGCCTAAACTTCATCATGCCACTCAAGAATCCTCACTGCACTAATGTCAGTGCCAACATTTGCATTGCCTTTCTCTAGAATTTAACTTTTTGGTAGCTTACACATCATTCAAAAATAAATAAATAAATAAATAAAAAGAATTGACAGAACTCCCTTGTGGAAATATTCCTTTGACATACCAGGATCTTCTCATTTTTGGCTTTTATATGTAATAAAAAACTATTTATTATCATTCAGTTGTCAAAACTGAATTCTGTTTGGTTGGTACCTTTTGTGGCTTTAAGTTATGAGCACATTTCATGTGATTATTGGCCATTTGTATACTATTCTTTGTGAAGAATGTGTTAATATCATTTGCTCATTTGCCATCTATTTATTTGTCTATTTTTTACTAAGTTGTAGGAGTTCTTTATTTATTTTGGATGTATCCTTTGTTAAATAAATATTTTTCCTTGTCTGTTTAATTCCTTAACAGAGACTTCTGATTACCAAAATAATTGAAAGCAACATTTGGCACATATATATGTAGAGAGAGAGTGTGTGTGTGTCTATATATATATATAAAATATACATGTGTATTAATTTATGTATATTTACTTATAAAGAATAATTATTTACTTAGACTACTCACTTGTGAATTCTGTATTGTCCTCTTTTTTGTACCAATAGTGTCACTTCCAGACCAAAATAAAATCAAAACAAAGAATAATACTAAAAATTTTAGTCTGTGTGCATAGTTTATAACTTGTATTGAATATGCAAAAGCATATTTCTGCATTACACACATGGAACCTCATTTGACCCAGAATAGTTTAGATGATCAAAAATTTTCCAGTATTGCCTTACTCAACCTCTAAATCCCATTTCAAATTGTTGACCAGAGTCTATTTTTGAACATTTCTTTCTGTTTGTTGATGACACTATACTCTCTGGTTGTTTCAAACCAGTTAATTCCTCTTCTCAATCCCCTTTATGGCATCTTATTTCTCCTCTATATATTGGTGTGGTAAAGATTCAGTCCAGTGGACCATTCTCTTCTCCATCTTCATTATCCTCTAGTGATGTCCCAAGGTTTTAAATGTCATCTGATATGCCAGTGAAGCCCAAGTATGTGTCTCCAGCCCGGACAACTTATCTTTCAAACAGATGTAGGTTTCTAATGGCTTTATTCACTTATTGTATAACAGGCATTTAAACTTATGTTGAAAATGGAACTCTTGAATTCTAGTTACCACCAAACATACTCATCTTGCTAAAAGGCCATACTAGTGATCTAGCTACCAGGGACAAAAAACTAGGATTCCACTTGGTGCCTTCCCACCCACTTATCCTCCCACATCATTCCTATCAGCAAATTCTCACTGTGAGAATTGTTAAATAGTTAAGGAATCACCTTATATTAGCTTGAATTGTGTACTCCTCCTAAAAGATATGTTGAAGTCCTAACCCCCAGGACCCGAACTTATTTGGAAACTTATTTGGAAATAGAGACATTGAAGATGGACTTCAATAAGTTATGATGAGGTCATATTAAAGCAAGGTGGGCTTATAATCCAAAATGACAGGTGCCTTTATAACAAGACAAGGATGTGCTAACAGGGACATGGCGGGAGGAGTATTGCTCTGATATGCCCAAGGAACACCAAAGGTTGCTGGAAAACCAATAAAAGCTAGGAAGAGGCAAGAATGCATTCCCCTTCATTTCAGAGTGAGCATGGCCATATTGACACCTTGATTTGGGGGTTCTAGTGTCTAGAACTATGAGACAGCAATATCCTGTTGTTTGAAGCTGCTCAGTTTGGGTCCTTTTGTTCCAGCAACCCTAGGAGAATAACCCCTTTGCCGCACAATATTCTGCAAGTTCTGGCTCCTGCTTCCTCTCTGAACTCATCTTGTGTCATTCTCTTCCTAGCTTGTTGTACTCTCTCCATACTCATCTACCTTCTGCTCCCTGAACAGTCCAAGATTGTCCTAACCCTGGCATCAACGCACGAGCTGCTCCTGGTGCCTGGAATGTTCCTTCAGATCTTTGTACGGCTCTCTTTTCTTTTGATTCAGGTCTCTGCTAAGGGTCATCTATCCACAGAAGCTTTAGTTATCGTTCTCCCCTAGCTAAAACACCAATCATGTTTACTCACATTACTGTTTTATTTTCATTACAGAATTTTACTTTAAAAAATTTTGCTTATAGTCTGTGTAACCTGCCAGGTGGTTATGCATCATGATAGCAGAGACCTCCTCTTGGTCATTACTTTGCTACAGTCCAAATGTTTATGTTCCTCCACAATTTATGTTAAAATCCTAATCCCCAAGGTGAAGATTCTTGGACAAGGGGCATTTTGGGAAGAGTTCTCATAAAGGAAATTAATGCCCATATAAAATAGACCCAAGGGAGTTCATTTACCCCATTTACCATGTGAGGATACAGTGAGAAAGTACTGTCTATAAGCCAGGAAGCAGGTCCTCACCAGACCCCAAATCTACTGGCACCTTGATCTTGTACTTCCAGACTCAAGAACTGTGAGAAATAAATGTCTGGTATTTATAGATTACCTAGTTTGTGGTATTTGTTATAGCAACCCAAAAGAACTAAAACACTGCCAAATCCTTTGTGTTTGGAATTGTGCCTAACAAAGAAAACATATTCAGCAAAAAGGATACACAAATCAAAACCACAGCAAGTTTCTACTTCAGAGTATATTAACTGCATTTTCTTATATATTCTTATGTTTCAAGTATATATTTTATGTATTCTTGGTGCTCTGGCATCTAGGCCCTTGCTGACCCAGGAGAGACTGTGTTTCCCAGGGTGAGCTAATTCTTAGAGACAGCAAACAACACCCCTGTGAGTATCCATTTCATATGCAAACCTACAAATCCCGAGCCCATGTGCTCAACCACCTCCTCCATTTGGCCCTTACACTCCAGAATGCAATATTCTCCCATCTAATCATCCCTGGGCCAGGTACTAAACAACTAGAAATAGTCTCTGTTCCCCAGAGAAAGCCTTTGAAATGTATTCCAGGTAGCCGATGGTAAGCTTGCTCACCCTTCCCTGCCTTGCTTTTCCCATGGAAACCACACTAAAGTTTCCTTCTCATGTGTTTCCCTATCCGCATCTGCCTTTTGACCAACTCTGGCTCTTTGCCATGTGGCCTTGTGTGGCCTACACACCTCCTCCTCTTGAGAACTATGTATAACAAACTGTGAATAAAACTATCTTTTCAACATTACAGTCTCTGTATCCTGATCTGTTGGCTTCACTGTATCTGAAAAATAATAAAACCTACATTTTAAAACTCACACCCACTAGGATGGCTATAATCAATAATTTAGTAATAAAAGTTGGTGAGAATGTGGAAAACGTGAAACTCTTTTACACTGCTAGTGAAAATCTAAAATGGTAGAGCCACTTTGGAAAATGATCTGTCAGTTCCTCCAAAAATTAAACATGGAGTTGTCATTTGACCCAGCAATTCCACTCAAAGGTCTATACACAAAAGAAATGAAAATATATGTTCACACAAAAACTTGTACATTAATGCTTACAGCAGTATTATTTATAATATCCTACAGGTGAAAACAACTTTAATCTTCATTATCTGATAAATAGGTAAACAAAATATGGTATAACCAGACAATAGAATATTATTCATCAATAAAAACAGATGAAAACATTATGCTAAATGAAAGACATCAATCACAAAAGAGGACATACTATATGATTCTATTTATATTAAATGGTCAGAATAAGCAAATCCATAGAGATAGAAAGTAGAATAGTGGTTATTTGGTGTTGGGGGAGGTTTAGGTACCAGGTTTCATTTAAATTGTGGTAATGGCTGTATAGCTCTGTGAATATTCAAAAATTTATTGGATTGTTTACTTTACATGTATTAAGTATATGGTATGTTTATTATATATCAATAAAGCTATTATAAAAGAAAAGTACATACTAATAGTTAACATCTGTGCAGGTCATAGTATGCACCATTCTAAATATTTTATGTGTAGTAACTCAGGTAGGCTAGCCCCTGAGTCTGAGTTCTGAACCACTCGGTTACACTGCCTTTGTGTATATTCTTGTCCCTCTAGCTTACTGATCACATTAGATGAGGAAATATTTCTGAGTATTGTAGAGGAATACAAAGTTTAAGGAGAGTGACTATGCTAGCAGCTGGAATCAATAATGCCTACTAAATAGGCTTGATGAAAAACTTAGAGAAATTTTTAGAGGAAGAAACAAAATTCTAATCCATATATTCAGATGATTTAATTGTCTAAACAAAAGTAGGCTTTTACCCAAAAGGACCATTATAATAAACATAAGTAAAAAGGGACAAAGTTAAAACAAAAGACACAAAAAAAACTTTCTAAAACCATCCAGTAGAAGGGAGGCAGTGTGGGATACATAACTACCAGTGTCCCAAATATAACTTTTATAAAGACAAAAGGTATTATTTAGTTTATTGTTTGATAATAAAATATAAACATTATAATTACAGGAAGAAAAAGGACTGAATAAAAAGTATTAAAACCAATAATTAACAGAAAGAGCCATCAACAAATGATTATTTTTTATTTTATTTCTAAAAGCGACTAAAAAAGAAAAAAACGGAAGTTGGGTGAAAATAGAATACATCAGTTGTTAAAGCAAAACAACTGTAGTTTAAAAAGTTAGACTCTCAGACTCTGTGAATTAATATATAGCTCTATGCTTAATGTAACAAATGCATTAGAAGAAAAATGACACGTAAAGGTTGAACTAAACAGGTAAATGAGGACTTGCAGTCTAATAAAAACTCAAAGGAAGAAAGAAAAGAAAGCAAGTGTGGTTATATTGATAACTTAGAAAAAAGATTTTGAGGTGAAAACCATTAAAAACGGACAAAGAGGATATTTTATAATCATGAAAGGAAAAAAAATCTCTGAATAAGATACAATAGTCATGAGCCTTTTTGCACTGAAGAATATAACAGTGAAATATATAAACTAAAACCTGCTAGAACTATAAGACAAAATTAAAATAACCATACTCATTTGTAATGAAGAATTTAAATATATTTTCTATATTTCTAATACTTTAGACCTGTAGTCTTCAGGCCCCGGGCCACAGACCTGTACCAGGAACCGGGCTGCACAGCAGGAGGTGAACAGCGGTGAGTGACGGAAGCTTTATCTATATTTACAGCCGCTCCCTATCACTTGCATCCCCGTCTGAGCTCTGCCTCCTGTCAGATCAGTGGGGGGCATTGGATCTCATAGAGGTACGAACCCTACCCTAAACTGTGTATGGGAGGGTGCTAGGTTGCACACTCCCTATGAGAACCTAATGACTGATGATGTGAGATGGAGCTGAGACAGCGATGCCAGCACCGGGGAGCAGTTTCAAATACAGATTATCATTAGCAGAGAGGTTTGACTGCACAGACACCATAATAGATAAATTGCTTGCAGAGTTATATTAAAACCCTATCAGTGAGTGGAAAGTGACAATTAAGCTGCATCTGGTGGCAGGCTTTATAGTGGCAATTGAGTTGATGTACTTCAATTGTACAGCTGCATCTGACAGCAAGCTTTAAGTCAGAATGTGACACTTATTTTAGTCCATGTGTGGCCTACCCATTATTTTATTTACGACTTCCATCTAGACCTCTTTCCCACACTACACACTTGTCTCAGTCATGGTTTTGGTAAGTCCACAAGCTAACCCTAGCAAAAATGAGTAATAAACAAATGCCACTGGAGAGCTTCTTCAAAAACAGGGAAAGACTGAATGATGAACAAAGAAAATAAAATACCTAGGAATATATTTAACTAGGGAGGTAAAAGATCTCTGCAGGGAGAACTATGAAACACTGAGGAAAGAAACAGCAGAGGACATAAACAGGTGCAAAAGCATACCACGCTCATGGGTCAGCAGAGTCAACATTATTAAATTGTCTATACCACCCAAAGTGATCTACAGATTCAATGAAATCCCTATTAAAATGTCAACATCATTTTTTCAGACCTAGAAAAAATAATTCTAGGCTTCATGTAGAACCAGAGAAGACCCCTTATAGCAAAAGCAATCTTAAGCAAAAAGAAAAAATTGGGAGGCATCAATTTACCAGACTTCAAGCTATATTACAAGGCTATAGTAAGTAAAACAGCATGATCCTGGCACAAGAACAGAGACATAGAGCAATGGAACAAAACTGAGAACCCAGATATAAAACCATCCTCACATAGCCATCTAATCTTTGACAAATCAGACAAAAACATACACTGGGGAAAAGCATCCTTATTCAATAAATGGTGCTGGGAAAATTGGATAGCCACATGTAGAAGACTGAATCCACACCTTTTACCTGTCACAAAAATCAATTCACAGTGGATAACAGACTTAAACCCCAGGCATGAAACTGTAAGAATTCTAGAAGAAAATGTTGGAAAAACTCTTATAAATATTGGCCTAGGCAAAGAATTTATGAAGAAGACCCCAAAGGCAATCACAGCAACAACAAAAATAAGTAAATGGGACCTGATCGAATTAAAAAGCTTCTGCACAGCCAAGAAAACTATCATGAGAGCAAACAGAAAACCTACAGAATGGGAGAAAATATTCTCATGCTACACATCCAATAAAGGACTGATAACTAGAATCAACACAGAACTAAGGAAAATCACCAAGAAAAAAATCAAACAGCACTATCAAAAAGTGGGCAAAGGACATGAACAGAAACTTTTCAAAAGAAGATAGATTAATGGCCAAAAACATATGAAAAAATGCTCAATATCTCTAATTATCAGGGAAATGCAAATCAAAACCACAGTGAGATATCACTTATCTCCAGTGAGAATGATCTATATCAAAAAGTCCCAAAACAATAAATGTTGGCATGGATGCAGAGAGATAGGATCACCCATACACTGCTGGTGGGACTGCAAACTAGTGCAACCCCTGTGGAAAGTAAAATGGAGATACCTCAAAGAGCTAAAAGTAGAACTACCATTTGATCCAGAAATCCCATTACTGGGCCTCTACTCGAAGAAAACAAAAACATTCTATAAAAAAGACATCTGCACTCGAATGTTTATAGCAGCACAATTCACAATTGCAAAGATGTGGTAACAACCCAAGTGCCCATCAATACATGAGTGGATTAATAAAATGTGGTATATGTATACCATGGAGTTCTACTCAGCCACAAAAAACAATGGTGATCTAGCACCTCTTGCATTATCCTGGATAGAGCTGGAACCCATTCTACTAAGTGAAGTATCACAAGAATGGAAAAACAAGCACCACATGTACTCACCAGCAAATTGGTATTAACTGATCGACATTTAAGTGCATATAGTAGTAACAGTCATCTGGTGTCAGGCAGATGGGGGTGGGGAAGGAGGGGATGAGTATATACACACCTAATGGATGTGGTGCGCATCATTTCCAGGAAGGACATGCTTGAAGCTCTGACTTGCATGGGACAAAGACAATATATGTAACCTAAACCTTTGTATCCCTGTAATATGCTGAAATAAAAAAAAAAATAAAACAAAAGAGAGATCCAATGATGAGATAGCAGAAGACTTTAAGACTGCCAACAAAATGAAAGCTGCATTTAAAATAAAATACCAAGAATCCCACTTAAAGTACAAGTTCATTGCAACAGGCTATTCATGTTCCTCAAGCCCACTTTGTATAGTATGTGTCAACCAGCAAGCCAACGAAGTCATGAAACCTTCAAAACTGCTTCGCCACATGGAGACCCTGCACCCTGCGTTAAAAGACAAGCCTTTGGAGTTTTTCAAAAGAAAAAAACATGAACACAAAGAACAGAAGCAATTATTGAAGGCCACTGTTTCATCAAATGTGTCTGCACTGAGATCATCATTCTTAGTGGCTAACCACGTTGGTAAAGCTAAGAAGCCCTTTACTATCGGTGAAGAGTTGATCCTGTCTGTTGCTAAGGGCATTTGCCATAAACTTTTAGGAGAGGCTACAGTTCAAAAGATGGCACATGTTCCCCTTTTGGTTAGCACCGTAGCTGTTTGAATTGGAAATAGCAGAGGATATTGAGGCATAATCATTAGACGATTAATGAGTCACTGTGGTACACAATTCAGGTTGACAAGTCTACCTATGTTGACAACAAGGAAACAATACTTGTTTTGTGTAACATATTTTTCAGGAGAATGTGCATGAGGATATATTATGTGCACTTTTGCGGCCAATCACACCACAGCTGCAGAACTATTCAAGTCTTTGACTGATCACATATCAGGAAAACTGAATTGGTCATTTTGTGTCAGTATATGCATGGACTGAGTAGCTGCCATGCCTAGACAGCTTTCCAGTTTCAGTACTCTGGCCAAGGAGGTCACTTCTAAATGTGAGTCTATGCACTATGTCATCCTTAGAGAAGTGCTGGCTAGCCAAAAAGTGACACCTGAACTAAACAACATTTACAGACAAACGTTGTGCGATGTGATTAAAATTATCAACCACATTACATTATGTGCCCTTAACTCCCGTCTATCCATGCAGCTCTGTGAGGAGGTGGATACAGAGCATGCACATCTTCTCGTCTACACAGAAGTGAGGTGGCTTTCTAAAGGTAGGTCACTGGCCAGAGTTTTTTTGTTACAAGAGCTGCTCCAGAGATTTCTTTTAGAAAAACAGTCACCACATTTCAGTGACACAAAATGGGTCGCAAAACTTGCTTACTCGTGTGACATATTCAACCTGCTCAATGAACTCGATCTGTCACTTCAGGGGAGAATGACAACTATGCTCAAGTCAGCAGACAAAGTGTCTGCATTCAAAGCCAAACTGGAATTATGGGGGAGATGAGTGAACACTGGGATTTTTGACATGTTTCAAACATTAGCAGAGATTTTGAAAGTGACTAATCCAGAGCCTTCTTTCTCCCCGTTGGTGCATGATCACCTATCTCAGCTTTCAAAAGAGTTTGAGAATTTGCTCCCCAACCACAAAAGATCCCCAAACTGGGAAAGAATGTATCCATGACCCATTTGTGAATAAGCCAGTTAAATCGACTTTGTGCTAGAAGAAGATCAACGCCTTGAGAATGCAAATGACTGTGGCCTTAAAAGTGTGTTTGAGGCAACTTCAAATCTCCATATGTCCTGGATTAAAGTCAAGGTGGAATATCCTGAGATTGCCATGAAAGCACTGAAAAACCTGCTTCATTTCCAACATCCTGTCTTTGTGAAGCAGGGTTTCTGTAGTGACAGCAACTAAAATGCCATTAAAGAGTAGACTGGACATGAGAAACACACTTCGGGTGTTACAGTCTCCCATCATCCCCAGATGGGACTGTCTAGTTGCAGGAAAATAAGCTCAAGGCTCCCACAGATTCAGTATTATGGTGAGTTATATAATTATTTCATTATTTATTACAATGTAATAATAATAGAAATAAAGTACACAATAAATGTAATGTGCTTGAATAATCCCTAAACCATGCCCCCTGCCCCCGCCTGGTCCATGGAAAAATTGTCTTCCATGAAACCAGTCCCTGGTGCCAAAAAGGTTGGAGACTGCTGCTTTACACTATTAAAAAAGTATTAGAATACTAGATAAAATTACATTAAATTATAAAGGAATGGAAATTCTCAAAATAAAATATCCATGACATAATATAAAATCTGTGCCAAGAATATAGACTGCAGTTTAAAATACTAATTATTTAAAATATTTTTAAAAATTTAAAAGTATTGATAGTGAGGGAAGCTGTGTATGTGTGGAGGGAGGGAGTACGTGTGAAACCTCTGGACCTTCTGCTCAGATTTTGCTATGAACATAAAATGCTCTAAAAAACAAAGTCTATTAAAAAACTGCTAAAATAAAAACCTAGAAATAGCTCAGATTCTGGCTACAGTTCTATAGCTTAGGAATATAAACATTTTTAAACAATAAAAGTACCAAGGATTATCCAGCTGACAATGAAACACATATCTCCTGGTTCAATTACAAAATCAAGAATCAAATTAAAGACGAAGTACAAAAACAATCACAATAAAAGACACAAAACCAATGGAATGTGACCAAAGTAATACTTGAAAGTAAATTTACAGCCTTAAAACAATAGTTCCTAAACTGTATCATGTATGACAATAGCTCCCAGCAGTTCTGATTTGGCAGGTCTGGTTTACAGTCTTGGGATGTGTCTTTTAAGTGGCCAACCATGTTGATTCTGATGAGGTGACCAGTGAGCAGCATTTTCAGAATCACTGGGAACAAAAGAACCTATAATGAGAAGAAAAATTCACTGCCTCTCCTTTCCTAAACCCTGAAAGTACTTTCCAGAGTCAACGTCCTTCAACTCCTTCTGCTTTCAACTGTTTCTGGCACCTCCCAGAACAACTCCAGAAGTCACTTTGATTTCTTGATGTAACATCCTTGGAAATACCTCCTGCTTCCTTCATATTTCCTGAATGAGCGAATGAATGACTGGGTGGACAGACATGTCCTGTGAGTGGCTTCTGGGTTGGAGACGTACACTGTGCAGTGACAAGCTGTGGACTTCTACACGATGGCCCGGGGCAGACACCAGTGAAGATGGAGCTGACCAGCTCCATCCTCTAGTACTGGAGCCCAGGGAAAGGAGGGAAGGATCCAAAAAGAAGATGGAAAAGAAGGGGCCCCCAAAGGAGGATGTGGGTGTTTCCAGAAATAAAATTTCAAAAATAGCAATTGCTACTGAAGAGTAGACTAAATTGAGTCCACAATTTTGTCCTTTGGATGTGAGAATGCAGAGGTTTCTGATGAGCCTCACAAAAGCCAAAACAAGACAAAACAAAACACCCCAAAAACTGACAAGAGGAACTGTGAATAACATACTGTGTTATTGCTAAACTGGGAGTTAGGCCGTGTGCGCAGCGGTCTGGATGTGGAGTGCACGGTAGCGCCGTCTGTCCTGAGCCTTCTGAACATCGCAGTGGCTGCCGATGACGGGGCAGTTGCATAGTGAATGTTCAAGAATTGCCAGATTGAACTGAGGAAGAGTCCAGTGTCTCACATTATTTTCACAATATTTTCACAATATTTTCAATATTAAACCACAAGTTCTTATCTGAAATGAAGTAACATTTAGTGATTTACTTAATTCAAATAACATTTATTCATTGTCCAAAAAGTACTTATTCCAGAAACTATTAGGTGATGCTATTTTTATTTTATGTGACCTTGGAGATTTGGGTTTAAGAGGAAGTTTCATACTGTCCCAGAAGGTCATCAAATAACACAAGCGTAATAGCCAGTTAAGTACGTTATTAACCAAAGGCTCATAGTACAACCGACCTCTGGCAGACCCCGCATTCTTCCTGGGAGGAAGGAGGACAAGGTCTGGCTGGACTCCTAGGATCAAAGTAAATCCCTGAATGTCTAGCATCGTT
This sequence comes from Lemur catta, assembly GCF_020740605.2. Taxonomy (NCBI): domain Eukaryota; kingdom Metazoa; phylum Chordata; class Mammalia; order Primates; family Lemuridae; genus Lemur; species Lemur catta. The sequence goes on from NC_059135.1 coordinate 98,449,836, forward strand.
ATTTAGTGTGGAAGCCGCCAGCTCTCACTTAGATTTTCCAGTTGAACTCTCTCGGGGACAAGAAGGACTTTGCCTCCTTGTGAATGTTTCAGTGGAAGCCCATTTCCCACGGGGGCCCTTTCAAAGTAGAAACACAGCTACTGGAAGGAACTGTGCAACTTCCTTAAAAAGATGCATCTAAAATTGCTAATGCAGATGCTTTTACAAAGAGGTGGGAGTGAAAAGGTCACTCATAGCAACATTAAATGCCTGACCTTTACTTTTTTTTTGTTCTAAATTACCCTGTGATTGCACAGTGCAGCTCACCAGCACAAAACACACTCCTTGTGAGCCTATTAGAATGCCCGTGGATGGAACCCTGCCCAGTGCCACAGCAGCAGGCAGCCACATTTAATGTTTTTATCTACATTTTATTTGGCATTACCACTGGGAAATGAAATGCTAGAAATGTAATTTGCTGTAAGATTATTTTATTCAAGCTTGTGGTAACAGCAAATATATAAATATATTTTTCTGAGGGGAAATATATGTGGGCAGTGAGAAGACTATTGAGCAAGACACTAGATTTGTTTGGTTGCCCTAGGCTCTGATGTTAACTTGCCTATTATTGGCTAAGTGAACTCAGAAAGTTTTAAAATTATCTGCTCTTTAAAATTTCATTCTAAAAGTGTCTTTACCCATTCATTAAATCTGAAAATATCGATATCTTCCTGCTTCTTCCTCATATGATTGTTATGTCTCTGGAAATCCAAGAGCACCTAAATTAGGCCACACTGGGGCAGGACAAAAAACTCCCTTCCAAGATTTTGTAACTAAAATAAAACTCAAATGATTATGTAAAACATTGCCCTTCACTACCTCGTATATCTACTTCCTAGCTTCTCTTATTAAAGAATGCACAAGGTATTATTAGAAAGTTAAAAGAATTTTTCTCTAACTCATATTTATTTTTAACCTATATTACTTCTTGAGGTTAATGATTTCCCCAAATTTACTCCCAGTAGTTTAAGAGCACAGAGGCAGAGAACATTAAAGCTGACTTTACAGTTGTACCAGTTAGCTTCTGTTGTATATCAAACCATCCCCAAACTAAATGGCTGAAGACAACCACTGCTAACATGTTTCATGATTCTGGGCTAACTCAGCTGGGTCTGACGGATCTAGGTTGTCCTCACTAACATGTTTGTGTTCTCAGTGGAGGTCTAGGACATCTCAGGAAGCCAGCCCAGGCTCGGTCAGGTGGTGACAGAGGGGTTCCCATCTGCAAGATAGTGCAAGTGACGATACACAATCATTTTTCAAGTTTCTGTTTGCATTGCATTTACTAATGTCCCACTGGCCAAAGAAAAGTCACCCCAACAACACAAACAAGCTCAGAATCAATGTGGGCTCCTCACAAAAGCATGGATACAAGGAGGGAATTAAGGATGACATTTTGAAAATATTCTACCACAATAAGTGAGTAAATTAAGATTCAACAACTAGTGAGTAAATTAAGATTCAACTGTGCATGCAGGCTAGGACATAGAAAAAGTCTAGCCTTCTCTACCACTGTAGGATGACTGAAGTCATGACTATAGGATGACTATATGATAATATATTATATAGTTTCAAATAGGTAGGAGGAGGATGTTGAATGTTCCCAAAACAAAGAAAGGATAAATGTTTGAGATGACCGATATGCAGATTACCCTGATCTGATCACTATACATTATATTTATTGAAACGTCACTATGTAACCCATAAATACATACAGTTTTTATGTCAATTGGAACACTTTGTAAACATTACAAGAAGAACAAAGGAGACTTGGAATTTAGGGAGAGCTCTACAACTAATCTCAAAAACAGTCCACAGTGTTTTGTTATCAAACATACAGGAGCTATTGTTTTGGGAGAAGACAGATTCAAGATCAAAGTAAATCCCAAAAGGAATTTCTGTTGAAATTACTAAACTCCACTTAAAACAGTCAGATAATATGTAAACAATGGGTGTGGCTATGTTCTAATAAAACTTTATTTATAAAAAGATGTGGGGGCCAGATTTTGCCTGCCTGATATGGTTTGTCAACCCCTACCATAGCCTATTGCTGTAACTATTGCTGTGCAAGAAACGAAGTCAAAACTTTGTGATTTAAAATAGCAATCTCTCATGGTTTGGGTGGGTAAGTAATCAGCAAGGACGCTGGTGAGGAATTCTGCTTTGGGGTTTTTCCTGCAATTGCAGTGGTTGAAGCTGTTGTAGCTAGAGGCTCTACAGGCTGCCTGTTGGCCTGGGCTAGTTTAGGCTTCTTGGCACAATGACAATATTGATTTTGAACTGTTTAAATGCCAGCTTAGGGCCCCTGTGAGTGTTCCAGCCAGTAAAGGGTATACTGAAGAAAGTAACATAACAACATCTCTCTGTTCTATTGGTCACAAAGGGCACTCACAATCAAAGGAATGGTAATTAGATTAAACATCTTTTTAAAAAATGTTTTATCATACTAATAGTTTTGTATATTTATGGTGTACATGTGATGTTTTAATACAGGCATACAGCGTATAATTACCAAATCAAGGTAATTTGGTATCCAAAACCTCAAGCATTTCTTTGTGTTAGGAGTGTTCCAGTTTCACTCTTTTTATTATTTTCAAATATACAATAAGTTTTTAACTGTGCTCACCCTATTGTAATATCAACTATAGATTTTATTCATTCTGTTTAACTATATTTTAGTACCCATTAATCATCCTCACTTTATCTGCTCCCCACTCCACTACCCTTCCCAGCCTCTGGTAACCATCCTTCTAGCTATCTCCATGAGTTTATTTTGTTAGCTACACATATGAATGAGGATATGTGACATTTATTTTTCTGTGCCATACTTATTTCACTTCACATAATGTCTTCTGGCTCCATCCATGTTGTTGCAAATGATAGGATTTCTTTTTTTATGGCTGAAAAATATTCCATTGTGAATATGTACCACATTTTCTTTATCCCTTCATCTGTTGATGGACACTTAGGCTGATTTCATATCTTGGCTATTGTGAATAGTGCTGCAGTAAACATGGGAGTACAAATATCTCTTCAATATACTGATTTCCTTTCTTCTGCATGTATACCCAGCAGTTGGATCGCGGGATCATGTGATGGTTCTATTTTTAGTTTTTTGAGGAACCTCCATGCTGTTCTCCATAGAGGCTGTATTAATTGACATTCCCACCAACAGTGTTTGAGAGTTCCCCTGTCTCCACATCCTCACCAGCATTTGTCATTCCATGTCTTTTAGATAAAAGCCATTTTAACTGGAATGGGATGATACCTCATTGTAGATTTTATTTGAATTTCTCTGATTATTAGTGATGTTTGGCATCTTTTTACATAACTGTTAGCCATTTGTATGTCTTCTTATCAGAAATGTCTATTCAGGTATTTTGCCCAATTTTGTCAGATTTTTTTTCCTATTGAGTTGTATGAGCTCCTTATACATTATGGTTATTAATCTCTTTTTAGATGGGGATTTTCTCCCATTCTGTGGATTTTCTCTTCACTTTGTTGATTTCTTCCTTGCTGTGCTGAAGCTTTGCAGCTTGATGTGATTTTCTTTGTCCATTTTTGCTTTGGTTGCCTGTGCTCTCAAGGTCTTACTCAAGAAATAGTTGCCCACTAGGCCAATGTGGGCAACTAGTGTTTCTCCAATATTTTCTTCTATCAGTTTTATAGTTTCTGGTCTTAGATTTAAGTGTTTAATTCATTTCTATATGATTTTTGTATATTGCAAGAAATATGTAAATAGTTTTATTTTCTGCATATGGATATTAAGTTTTCCCAATAACATTTATTGAAGAGACTATTATTTCTCCAATGTAAAACTATTCCAAAAAATATAGAAGAGGAGAGAATACTTCCAAACTCATTCTACAAGGCCGGTATTCCCTGTTACCTAAACCAGACAAACACAAAAGAAAAATGAAAACTATAGGACAATATCTCTGATGAACATAGATGCAAAAATCCTCAGCAAAATATTAGCAAACTGAATTCAACAACACATTGAAACAATCATTCATCATGATTAAGCAGGATTCATCCCAAGGATGCAAGAGTAGTTCAACAGACGCAAATAAGTGATTATGATACATCACATCAACAGAACAAAGGACAAAAATCATATGCCAAAATTTGACATTTTAATAAATGCCAAAAAAATTGATAAATTCTATATCTCTTCATAATAAAACTCTCAAAAGACTGGGTATAGAAGGAACATACCTCAACATGATAAAAGTCACGTATGACAAAACTACATCTTGTATTATACTTCATGGGAAAATTGAAAGTCTTTAAAGTCTAGAACAAGACAAGGATACCCACTTCCACCACTTTTATTAAACATGGTACCAGAAGTCCTTGCCAGAGCAATTAGACAAGAGGAAAAATATAGCATATCCAAATTGGAAAGGAAGAAGTAATATTATCCTTACAGATAATATTATCTTATATTTAGAAAAACCTAAAGACTCCATCAAAAAAACTATTAGAATTGGTAAACTCAGTAAAGATGCAGGATCCAAATCAACGTGCAAAAATCAGTAGCATTTCTCTACGCCAACAGCAAACAATCTGAAAAAGAAAGAACCAAGAAGGTAAGCCCATTTACACTAGGTACAAATAAAATAAAATACTTAGGAATAAATGTAATCAAAGAAGTGAAAGATCTCTACAATGAAAACTATAAAACATTAATGAAAGAAATTTAAGAGCATACAAAATGGGAAATACATATCATGTTCATGGAGTGGAAGAATCATATTGTTAAAATGCCCATACTACCCAAAGCAATCTACAGATTCTATGTAATTCCTATCAAAATACCAATGGTATTTTTCACATAAATAGAAAATATAATCCCAAAATTTATATGGAATCCCAAAAGACCCTTCCAGAATCCCAGAGTAGCCAAAACCCTCCTGAGCAAAAAGAACAAAGCTGGAGAAATCACATTACCTGACCTCAAATTATACTAAAAAGCTGTAGTATCCAAAATGGCATGATACTGGTATAAAAACAAACACATAGATTAACGAAACAGAATAGGCAAACCAACAATAAATTCCCACATTTATAGTCAATTTAGACTATACATCCTGATAGGAAACTATTACAGTAGGTTTCTAAAAGAGTGTGTGGGATGGAAGGAAAGGTGATTGCCATCTTTGGAAAATAAAACTCTCATATACCAGGTAGGGGCATGTTTTCTCATGGTGGTCAAAGGCAGGCAGATGGCAAATAGAGCTAACCTGGAAACCCACCAGATTGGCAAGTAGAAGAGCACACGTTTTGCATTCAAAAAGAACCAGGCTTAAATTCTGGCCCTGGCACTCACTATTCATTTATTCATTATCCAAAACCAATTTGGTGCCAGGTTTAAATAAGTATTTTTGCACATTACCTAATAATCCTGAGTCTGATTTCTTCCAGTAAAATGACACTCTATCAATATCTCATTGGCTTTTCCCTAAGTGTTAAAAGTCATAGAAAACAATAGACCTCCTAGAACTCTTACAGTCCCTAATAGTTGAAGGCCTTCAATAAATGGTAGTTATTAATACCATCATTCATGCCAACCGTAATACCAAAAAAATGTCTATCAGATGATCCACCTATTTGTATTTGGGTTAATTGCAAAAGAATCCAGAGAAAATATCCTACTGTAGAGTCACAGGAGGAGAGTCAGATTGGTTTGGGTTCAAACCCTGGTCTGCCTCAAAATTAAATAAGAAATGCTAAGTTCCTGGCTCAAAGGAGTCACTTAAAAATAGATATCTCTCCTTTCTGCAGTGGAGACACATTTGAATTAAAATAGACCTTTCTAAAATGAGCCAGTAACAGTTATAAACACCAGACTGTTATTTTTAACATATCTCTGGCTGACTCCCTTTTACAAGGGATAAGAGCTTCTCAGTATCTAATATTATTCTAATCAAAGCTTGTAAAATACCTTTAAACATAAATAGCATTCTAAAAACTATCAAATAAGAGCTGTAGTAATGTTTTATACTTCTGAGTAGCATTTACATTAAACATAAGGGAAGCTAATGTTTACAAGAGAAAAGAGAGTATGTGGAATATTATCACATCCAAAAAATGGATCCAATAGCATTTTTAATATATGTATTACAATAATTCTACAAAAACATAAATAAAAATCACCTCTCACTGCTAAATTTACGATGGTAGAATTTATGTCTCCAGAGGCATATCTTTCCATAGATCTATACCCCCAAATCCTCATTTCCTCACTGATTATGGACATGGATATTTCAATATTACCTGATTTTTAACTCAAGAAAGCCAAAACCAAACTCATAATTTGTTTTTGCAAATCCATATGTCCTCTACATTCCTCTATATTCCTTTTTGGCAGAATACAAACATCCAAGCTTGACAATTTGGAATCATCTTAAATTCTTCCCACATTCTTGTCCTCAAAATCCAGTGAGTTGCCAAGATACATTGAATCTGCCTTTACAAATGCCTCACATCCTACTCACTTTCTTGATCTATAAAATGTGTCAGCGATTCTACCTTAAGAGTTTTTAGCATGAATAGGTATTAACATTTTTCAAAAAGCATTTTCTGTATCTGTGAAAATTAAATAGAAGTGTGTTCCTTCAATCTATTAATAATAGATTTCCTAATATTGAACTACTCATGCAATTCTGGAATGAATCCTACTTTGTCATGATGATTAAAATATTTAATGAGCTGTTGGATATTAAGAATTTGCAAAAATGTTCATAAGTGAGATTAATTTTCAGTTTTCTTTTTCTGGTGCATTTTTTTCAGATTTGGGAGTATATTATTATGCTCACTTGATAAAATGATTTTGGTTCTTTATTTGCTTATTTATTTTTAAAGACCAAATAATAGCAGATAATTGTAATGGTTTCACTGGAGTTGTATGATTATCCAAGGTTTGTAGAATTCCCCTGTGAAATCATCTGGGCCTAGGACTGTGACTGTGTAACTTCTTATAGGGTAACTTCTGTCTCTATAGAGTCAGATTTAGAATATGTTATTCTTTTCAAACTAATTTGATTTATATTTCCATATTCATTTGAATACATTTTGCCACCTACACTCTTATGATTTTTAATATTTCCTCTGTTTTGATGAACATTTTCCTTGGGTATATCTGATTTTTTTTGAGGTTTTTCTTGATTAAATAGTGGTTTTTGTCTACTTTGATTTATTTTGAAAACCATCTTTTGCATTTATGAATTAATTCTACTACATTTTACCTTTCTGATTTCTCCATGCTTATGTCCTTATTAATTCTACTCTGCTTATTTTTTAATTTAATTTTTTTTCTTAGATTTTTGAGTGGAAGTTAAGTTTATTATTTTTCTTTTTTTATATGGCTATATAATTTTACACACACATGCACACACACATACCTACTTTAGATATATCCCACATATATGGAATTATATCAATTGTCACTTGTTATTTTTAAGATTATAATTAAGATTAGATCCAAAAGTTATTTAATAGCATTTTTCTTATGGTTTGTAGTTGGAAGGTTTAAACAAAAATTGGATTCTAGTTTTATCCCATTATGATCATAGGAAGTTCTTTATATTATTTTCATTTGCTTGGAACTTTAAAAGGTTTTCTTGCTATCTTAGATATAATCAATGTTCCCTGCACATTTGAAAAGATGGTGTATTTGATTTTACCAAATTTTAAAATCTATGGTATTTGTCTTATTGATTATATAGTTCAGGCTTTCTGCAATCTTTCTAATTTTTTTAACATTGAATCTGCCCTAGATTTAGAAAGGTGTTTTAAAGTTTTTCATTGCGTTTTGATTTCTTAATCTCTAGAACTTTCTTTCTTATGAGAGGTATTGCTGTTTTAATTGTATTTACAAATATAAATAACTGGCATTTGTTTACAGTAAATTTTAGACTTTAGCCTTACTAAATTGTCCTTCTATATGTATTATTAATGCTTTCTGGTCTTAATTATACTCTATTGACAGACTTTCACTTTACAAGTGACTTGAGTCCATGCATAAAATTTAGTCCTAGTTCTCTCAAATTGTTTTATGTACTGTGTTGTAGGGTGTGTATGTGTGTTCGTGTGTGTGTGTGTGTGTGTGTGTGTGTGTGTTATTTGGATACCTTTCCATTATGCAGTCTGTCTTTTTATGCTAATTTTTGGTTTATATGTGAATGTTACAAAGGCTTCTTGTTTTTATATTGTGCTCATGGTCACTGTTATATACAATATTATTGAATAATAACTATGATTCTCTCTTTTATATTCCTTGGGTTTCCTACTATGAACAAGATGAGCTAATAAGCTCTATTATTGGCCAATAATCTATCTTTTTCATTCCTCTCCCCCAATATCTAATTTTAATTAATGTCCTATTAACTAATGGTGATTATTAATATTTTCATACACTTTTCCCAAGGCCCCTTCCACTATTATCTTTATATTGGAAAAACATACAGCCATTTAAAGTCCTGAATCCATCACAATTGCAATTTAATCTGATTCCTGTAGGACAATACACATGTGGTGCTCAGTGCAAGTCCCTATGCCAATATCACCACTGTCCTCTTTGTTGCTCCTGGTTTGTTCTTGAGGAGAGTCTTTAGCAATGCACCTACAAACACGTTTTCTAAGTTCTTGTATGTTCAGGTAGTTTTCCTGTTCTCTTCCTACATGAAGATCAGTTTGCCAAAATCTTTGACTCACACTTCTGGTCCTTGAATATTTTAAATTATGTTACATATTGTTTTGTAGCAGTCTAATGACTTTTATTCTCTTTTCCTTTAAGCTTTAACAATTTTACAAAAAAATATGCCTTAGCTTTGGTTCTTCTTGGCTGAATTTTTAAGATATGCAGCATAACTTCTTAATGTGTATTTTTCAAATTCTATTTAATTGCCAGAAAGTTTTTTAAATTACAGTATTAAAATATATTTGCACATTTTCTAAATTTATAACTTCATCTTTTTCATTCCTTTTTTGACTTTTATAAAACCATCCTCCTTTGTTTTCTTGTTTTTTGCTTTTTTTTTTTTTTTTTCATTTCTTCTGAGGCATTTTCTATGTTTAGGTGGTACTTGTATTTTAGTCTTAATAATTTCTAAACTGAGATTAATAATTATTTTCTGACATTTTTCTTTGCCATCTTCCTTTTCTCATTTCACTTTTTTGAGAGTTTTCCTTCTAATTCTGATTTATTTTGTTCTTGCAGAACTTCTGTTATTTCCTTTCTTTTATTTAGCTGTTTTAAAATATTAGCTTAATGTTTTCATCTGTCTTTTTGGATTGATTTTATTAGAGTAGGAGATTTACTCTGCTCTTTTGTTCTTATGATAATTTTGAATGGAATTTGGCAGAATATTTTCTGAACTTCATTTTTAAGTTAGACAAATTTTCCTGCATATTTAGGAGGAAGTGGGCCAGGATAACTTTTTTAGCTTAAACACCTTCAAATCTCCCTCTTCTGTTGTTTTCTCGAAGTGATAAAAGTATTATCACCTGCTCCTTCCCCTCTTCTCCACTTGGAGGAGGCTCTCTTCTTCCCTTTGCAGCATATCTCTCTATGCTTAGTTTGTGTCTGACTCCTAATCAGGGGGTTTGGGATCTGTCGGGGCTGCGACAAGTCTCTTGGATTTCCCCCACTCTGTCCCACACAATTTCTAACTCCACGAGCATTGCTAATTGACAGGCAGTCTGCCCTCATATGCTCTTATTTTGGGGTTTTATGGGGATGCCTTTTCACATAGTGTTTTGTTTGGTTTTGTAATGTCTGCAGATTGTAGTTCTGATTTTCTGGTTTCTACATTAATTTGAGGGAGATAGGATTTAGGGAGATTCCAAAACTACTCTGCTGCCACCATCTGCTTACAGTTCTCCATTTCTCCCTCTTAAACATGAAGAACTTTTCAAGAAACCTTTAGTACTCTGTCCTTGAGTCTGTGCTTCAAAATGGAACCACAGGCCTAATTTGAAATGAGTAACTGGAAAGATGATGTGGTAATGCTCCTCTCCTCCCCTCCTCTCTTCTCCCTTACTCTCCCCTCCTCTCCCCTCCCCCTCCCCTTCCCTCCCCTCCCCTCCCCTCTCCTCTCCTCCTTTTTCTTTTCTTTCTCAGAATTTACCCTTAAAGCTAAAAGTGAAGTCACATTTTTCACTCTTCCTTGAAAAACGTGGATTGTGAGAATGAATGGTGGAAACAAACAAATCTAAATTTTGTGAAGACTGAAAAGGACAGGCAATGTTGAGCACATAGTATGTAGCTATGTTGAGTTGCTGGGAGTTCTTGGATGATCCTGCTTCAGTGAGACACTGGGCTTTTTGCCACGTGACAGTGTTTCTTCACCTGTCACCACCAGAGCAAGATTTATGCTGTTGCTTTCCCATAGACCATTTTAAACAATGTAAAATAAGAAGCATGCACTGTGTTTTGATTTTTGCTTTGTGTCCTTTGTCATGAGAATTTTCCCAGAATTGCTACTTTGTAGTAACTCTCTGTGCTGAAAGTAGGGAAGGAACAACTTAAAGTTACCAGCATTCCTGGTGCTCTCTGCGGAAGCATCGGCCAGACCATGTCTGTGGAGCTGCCTGAATTCCTTTCAGTCAGTCTCTCCTGTGAGCCTTGACCAGAAGAAATCTGAAAAACATCTGTGAGTAATAGTTAATTATATTTTGATATTTGCTCTAGATGATAAATAGATATATCAAAAAATTCACTTACTACACTATATAAAACCTATTTGTTGATTTTTGCCCTGGCAAGGAAAAGGAATTTTCTTGACCTTTGGCCAAAAGTTCCCCTAAAATAAGTATTTATTAGAAGAGACAAGTAATCAGACAAATACTTAGGAACTCCAGCATGATATACATGAATAAATAAGAACACAGTTGTGAAGCCACCAATATAGCATTACTTAAATAATCATATACACAATAAATGTAATCATATGTGTGTATATGTACCTATATACATGTATATTCATACACATGTAATAAATAGTTTGCTAATTGGTTAAAGAGAAAATAGAATACTATGTAGTCATAATAAATAAATGGGAATATGAGTTTATTTCTTTTCTTCTTTACTTTTTATTCTCTCTCACTCTGTATACTTTGGGTGATTTTAGAAGAATCTGTATGAGTGAGTGTATCTGGGTAGTAAGATTATAAGTAATGTCTTTATCTAAATGTTCTCTTTTGTTATTCAATGAATATATTGTTTGTACAGTATTTTTTATTTATGCCTCAGAAATCTGTGGATATGTCTTTTTTAAAAAAAAAATTTTAACGCTAATCCCACTGATTCTACCTTTGCTTGTATACCCTTTATTAGTTTGAAAGTACCAGGATGTGTATCACAAATAAATTATCCTAGCTTGACAAGAAGCTTAACCAAATCTTCTTTCTCTCTGACCAGCATGGTTCCTTGGCTGGGCCCAGTGAGAATTGCTATGTTTCCTACTCAGCACCCTCTCCTGGACACCCCTTGCTAAGTGCCACCTCCCCAGTGGGCTCCCCATGGCTCTATCTGCCACAACAGTGCCCCATCCGACATCACCCTACTCCATGCACTGCACGTCACAAAATCCATCGGATTCCACCATCACTTTCTGGGATGCCTCTGTGTTAAATGGGGCATTTAAGCATTCTGCTGGGTCCTGTCACCCATGCACTGGAATATGGTCAATGGCTAAAAAAGATGGAATGACTGTGTGTGTGTGTGTGTGTGTGTGTGTGTGTGTGTGTGTGTGTGTGTGTGTGATCCTCTGTTCCAGAGCTCCATCGGCAGTTCTTGCTTCTCTATACATGATACTGATGTGAGAAAAATAGCTTTTTAGTCTTTGCTATGTGCCGCACCACCTCTATGGGATACGGGGGTTGGGAGGCACACCTCGTAAAGGAAAGCATGCTCTGCTGAAGACCTTTATACTTCTTCGACTGCTGAGACTGTTTTTGAGTCAAACTCTCTCTTTTCCAAGGTGGATGCTCCCTACAGGACATTCTTCAGGAAATGGCCTTTTGCTTGACTGCCACTCCACTGTCTCCTCATGGCTGCCAATTCCACCAGACACACCTTGCACATACAGCAGGCACAACTTAGATGTAATCCATTTTCCTCACTACGTGTGGTTGGTGAAAATTGAATAACTGATAAAAGTGAAAAGAAGATTTTTACTTTCTGATTTCTCCTCATCATACATTTTATATTATGGGCACATTCCACTATTTTTGTTTTTTTCCACTTACGTTTTTTAACCTTTGTGCACTTGTTCAAGTTGTACCCTCTATCAAAAACATTCTATCCTTTTCTAGTTTCATCTGCCCTCCAACATGTAATTCACATTCCATCTTAGCCCCCTGGACTCAGGGATCATGTATTACCTTGAAAGCATCAAATACCTGTAACAAGTACTCAGTACAGATATTTTACAAATAAATTTATGATCCATTGCTATTTGTGACATTGTTTTACACACTTTGAAACATGCTAAAATAAGTTTATTTGCCTAACTTATGTTAAACTTGACAAAATTGTGAAATTCAACTCAATATATAAATTAGCTTTGACAATAAGTTTAGACATTTTGAATTGATGTACTTCTCATATAAATGATTTCATTCCTTAATTGTAATTTGTTATTTTAAGCAAAAACAACAGCAAAAACAAACCTAAAAGGAAGCTTTTTTAAATAACACATCTAGGTATAAGCTTTCTTAATTCATATTGCCGTAGAATTTCATATTTATCAAAACAAGGAAATCAGCTTTGAGCTACGGAATAAAATTACATATAACTCATTTATCTTGAGAAACTAATGTCAAAACTCTGAATCTCATGTGTGTAACTAAATAACTCCCATTAGGGAGATGGTGGAAGTCTTCTGTGGAGAAGAAACACAGATATATCACAGGTTAAAAATATTAAAAGAAACAGGAATGAATTAAGTAAGTATAAAGTTTTGAAATTTTACTTGGGAATGTTTACAAATTTACTTTTTGAATTTAAAATGTATTTTGTAAACTCATTTCAAACTGTAGGGTAAAACTTGGTTATCAAATCAAACAAATAAAGGAATTTAGTCTGAGTGTCAATTGTGTAAAATGTTGCTTGAATTAATGTATTAAATAAAAGTTAATTGGCTCTTAAATCTTTTTGTTATGGCAAACAGGGACCCTCCTCAACTTGAGAGTGTTAGCGCCCTCTTTTGGTCTTCTGGAATAGCAGACAGTTCACAAATTCCCACAAGGAAGCAGAGTTGGTGAATCACTGTCCCACTAGACCAGAGATGTCAACTTCTGCATACCATGGCAGAGTGAGGATCACCAATGACTAAGAGTGACGATCAGCAGTAAGGGTGTGATTGAAGCAGGGGAGCAAGGAAATGGGTTATCCCACAAGACACTCTGCCTCTTTGAATTAGAAATTGAATTTCCCAAAGCCCCCAAAGAAGGAAAAATGCAGTAATTCTCAAATGCACAATAGAATGGAAGTGTATATGAAATCCTGAAAGCAAATTGCAAAACATAATTTGCTAATAAAACTAAATTTTCTGTGTCAGAATGAAAATTGCAAAATTTTGATCAAACTGGAGACTAAAAACATCAAACAACATCACAAATATCATGAACAACGATGATAAAACTCTAGGCACAACTAGCCATTTCTTTACTTCTCTGCTTCGGGCTCAGCACACCTTAGCATTGCCTCGCAGCTTCCCACCCTAGGACGCAATTTCACCCCAGAGCTCTGTAAGGTTTACAGGGTCCTCCATGAGGCTTTTAGCCACTCCTACTGTTGTCTTTCACACAATGCCAGTTTTATGATTTTAGATTCAAATTTTGATCTCCCACTGCTTTGGGAGACCTCATTTTATGTTTTAACATGATGACTAAATGACATTTTAACTAAATATAATAAATATAACATGATACATAATAAAGAATGCAATAAATAATATCTGGAAATTCTAAAAGTGCCTATGAACCACCAACAGTTGTGTGAAACTGACTTCTCATTGAAGGGCCACCAACCTACTTGGGGCTGCTTTGCCCTAGTCACTTGGTCTGAAATCCAGAGCAACTTCTAAGTTCAGATTGTACCAACAAATAAACAAATACTCTTTCATCTTTTCAAATTTATGCTGTGTTTGCAACTGCTCACCATTGTTCAACTCTATTTTGAAATATTGCATTTTAAAAGTAATTTTTACGTCAGCTTGTAGTACAATTTCAATGCCTTTCTCAGTGATTCCCCACCACTCATTTGTAGCATTCTTCCTGAAAAATAGTCTCAGAATGAGTAAATAGAGTTACGCGAAGCCTGATGTTAACTGAATTAATGGAAGTTTGGTATCTAGAATGAAAGTGGATATAGCATCATTGTGTAGTCTTTTCATCAAACTGGAAGTAAAATAATGTTATTTATTCATACAGAAACATGCATTGAGCACATACTATTTGCCAAGCTTTTCAATCAACTATATCAGTAAAAACTACTCACTCAACTGATCAATAAATCAATAAATAAAGCAAAATTCTTTCCTTGTGTCTTACGTTCTAGTATGGCAATAGAAAAACACAGTAAACATAAAAATGAAGATTTTTTACACTTTTTAAAGATGATAAGCAAGAGAAGATTAAAAAGTAGAGAAGGATCATGGGATTGGAAATCCTGAATGATAGTGGGAGGCAGGTCACCATATTAAATGAGGTGGTCAATATGGTCTTTCTGAGAAAATTGTATCAAACAGACACTTGTGAGGGGGATGTCAGTTTGTGTCTCTGAGGAAGGAGCATTGGGGGCAGAGAAACAGCTGTGATAAACACACTAAGGTAGCAGTGCTCCCAGTATGCGTGAGAAGCGCCAAGGAGAGCAGCATAGTAGGACAGAAATAGAATGAGCCAAGGCAGGGGTGAGAGAAGAGCAGTTGTAGAGAAGACGAGAAAAATAACAGGGCAGGTGAAAAGGTGAGTCTTCAGAGGGTTTTAACAGAGGAATGATGTTATTTGACCTACATTTTTAAAAGGCTCTCCAGATAGTGTGACTGTAAGAAAAAGAGTAGAAACAGAGAGACATGCTTGCTTACCTGTGCAATAACTCAGGTAGGAAATAGTGATGCAGAAACTGGGAAAGGCAGCAAAGACTCCCATCCTCATCTGCTACACTTTTCTCACTCTAATCATAACATTTAATATTTGATTCTACCACCTTAATATTCGTCAGATCTGAGATCTTCTTTCTCCTCCCATTTTGCCTACTAACCTTCATGGTTAATGTTCTCATCTTATTTTTAAGAATTCATCATAATTTACTCAACCATTTCCTATTTATAGACACTTCAGTTATTTTCAGTCTTTTGCTCTTGTAGACGGTGCTGAAGTACGCATCCTTATACATACATATTGGTTAACAAGTGCTAGCATATCTTTAAAATATGTCAGTAAAAGTGAATTTTTATTCTTTTTTTTGGTCTGTTTCTGTTTTTTGCTTTTTGTTTTTCTGAAAGCAACAAACATTTATTATCTCAGTTGCTGTGGATCAGGAATTCTGCCATGTTTCTGGTTCAGGAATTCACATGAGGCTGCAGTCAAGACGTCAGTCAGAGCTGTAGTCATCTGATGGCCTGACCAGGACTGGAGGGTTTGCTCATATGGCTGCAGGCATGCAGTCGAGCTCCTCCCACAGTGATCTCCCAAGTGAATTGTTTCAGTATCATCAACTGGATTCCCGGGGGGAGCAATCTAAAAGAGCAAGACAGACGCTTTGATGTTATTTATGACACACGTAATCACCATTTCTGGTGCTCTTCATTTCTTTGTGTAGATCCAAATTTCCATCTTGTTCATCTTCCATCTGCATCAAAGATGTTCTTTCAATTTTTTTTGTAGTTAGAGTTTGATGGTAGTAAATTCTTTGATCCTTTATATGTCTAAAAAAGTTGTTATTTCCCCTACACTTTTTAAACTTATTTTCACTGATTGTAGAATTCTATGTTGATGATATTTTCTTTCTGTACTTAAACAATAGTGCACCACTATCTTCTTGGTTGCATTGTTTCTGACAAGAAATATGCAATTATACTTATCTTTGTTCCTTTGTACATAACATGCCTTTTTGGTATGATAGATTTAATAATTTTTCACTTTTAAAAAAACTTATTTTTGTGTGATTTTCTTTGTGTCTCTGAGCTTGTGGGGTTTTTTTGAGCTGCTTAGCTTTATGAACATATGAAATACAATTATAGTAACTTTTAAAAATGTCATTGTCTGCAAAATCCACCATCTGTGCCTGTTCCATGTTTGTTTCAATTAATTAAATTATTTTCTTATTATGGGTCATATTTTCTTTCTTCTTTTCATGCCTAATAATCTTTGATTGTATGCTAGAAATTGTGATTTTTAACTTGTTGAGTGCTGGCTATTTTTGTGTTCCTATTAATAATGAGCTTTGTTCTGGTATGCATTTAAGTTACTTGAAAAGAGCTGGATCCTTAAGGTCTTATGAATTATATATAATTATATGATTTTTTAGGTGGGATTGGAGCAATGCTCAGTAAAGGAGAATTCATTCCCCATGACTAAAACAAAACCGTTTGGTGGTCCTTACCCAGTGCCCTGTGAATCATGAGGTTTTCCAGTTCAGCTTGTAGAAATTGGCACTGTTTATGATACTGTGTCACATGATGTAATCTTTTCTGTAATCAATTCAGGTGGCTCTTATTCTGGTCTTAGGTAGTCTTACCTGTATCTACAAAGCATTACTCAGCTAAATATGTGATGAGGGATACCCTTCAGATATCTGGAGTTTTCTCTTTGGAAAACTTTCTTCTCAGTACTCTCCCCTGAAAAACCTAACTGCCTTGGTCTACGCAAACTCTCAGCTGCATATTCTCAACTTTGGGAGACTGCTGGGCTCTGCCTGGGTTTACCCTCCCTGAACCTTGACCTGGAAACTCCCAATGTAGTAAGATGAGATAATCATGCAGTCTACCTCATTTACTTCTCCTGTCCTTAAAAAATGTAGTTTTAGGCTGGGCGCGGTGGCTCACGCCTGTAATCCTAGTCCTCTGGGAGGCCGAGGCGGGTGGATCACTCGAGGTCAGGAGTTCGAGATTGGCCTGAGCGAGACCCCGTCTCTACTAAAAATAGAAATAAATTATCTGGACAGCTAAAAATATATATAGAAAAAATTAGCCAGGCATGGTGGCGCATGCATGTAGTCCCATCTACTCGGGAGGCTGAGGCAGGAGGATCTCTTGAGCCCATGAGTTTGAGGTTGCTGTGAGCTAGGCTGACGCCACGGCACTCACTCTAGCCTGGGCAACAGAGTGAAACTCTGTCTCAAAAAAACCAAACAAACAAAAAATAAAATGTAGTTTTATATATTTTTTTCACTTGTTGGTTGTTTCAGTGATGAGGGCAAATCCAGTTTTTGTTACTGCATCTTTGAAAAAAGTAGAGTCCTTTTTATCATTTCTTATCTGAATTTTCAATGTCCTTCTAACTGATTTACCTTCTTCTCAACAATCTATTCTAAACCACTGTAGGTAAGAGATACATTCCTCAGACACAAACTTATCACATCTCATGTAAACTTAAAACTTGTCAATGGCTCCCATTCCTTTCAAAATAGAATTCAAACTATGGTATGTGGTATATAATGCATGTCAGTGTTCGGACCACATCCGCTATCTCAGAATCTTCGTATTGGACTTTGTGTGTGAGTCCCACTGAAATAACTAAAACATCAGTATACCATGCCCTGAGATACTATCTTCTTCTTTAGCTTCCCTTTGAAAGGCTTTTCCCCCTTCTTCAGCTAATTCCTACTCAGTCTTCAAATAGCTCAAGGATCAATTTGTCAGTGAACTCAAAATCAAATCTGATATTTGTTCTTTTGGTCTTCTCAGTACCTGGCATAATGTTTTGTTCGCAATAGATATTTTGTGAATTTATAAACATATTGATAAATAAGTGAATGAATTATTAAATGAATGAGGGAATGAAATGAAATTTGAAAAATGTGGAAGCAAACACTGTGGTGTTTTAAATATTAAATGTATTGTGTAAATTAAGCAAAGGAAATTAGTGCAAAGCTGTCAATGTCTTAAGATCCATATTCCATTCCAGACATGTAGCATCCATCATCTCTGTTTCAGAAAGAAAATAATTAGCAGTGCATCCACTTCTTTTAATCAGTGTTTCCACTTTGACATTTCTGTGGCGATGCCTTCTAGAGGGGTGAGAGCAAAACTGACTGACTTTTCCAAAAGTAAACAGAGCATGGGATATAATTGGCAGTACTCATTTGAGGAACAGGCAATTGTGTTGATTTCATTCTACGTTTCTTCAGTTTCAGACAAAGAAGAGAAAGTTAGCAAAGACTACAGCTGTGCTGTGGAGGCAAACTGTCTAGATGCAAATCTTTATTGTGCACCTAGTTCTTGTGTGACTTTGGACAGTGCCCACCCGTGTGGCTTTAACCCTGCCACAACCCACTTTGTACCTCAGTTCCCAACTATTTAAAATGAGGAATGAGATGTACGTACCATCTTACAGAATTATTATTAAGCTCAAATAAAATAACACTTGCAAAGTACCTAGCCTGCTGGTAGCACATTTTAAGTAATCAGTAAATATTATTGGTCATTATTTTGGTAATTATATGTGATGTCAAGAAAGTAGCAATTTGCCCTGAACATCACACAGGTTTATCCTCATACCTAACAGCTTCAAATTAGCAGTCTCAACTCAGCAATCTATAGAGGAGTTTAATTTTTTACATTTTTTTAATTGCCTAATGCAGACCTGTCAGTGTACTAACCCTTAAGGTACAAAACATACTTTGTGAAAGGAAGGCAGAGAAAAAATAACATTGCCCATAAGTGGTATCTTAGTACCTATGGGCAATCATTTTAGCCCACAGTCCACATTTTTGGCATTCATTTTAGAGTTGTAAAAATTTCAGTCAATCCCTAGTTGGCATATTTTCCACTAAGAGACCAAATAGAGTGCCCCCTCATTGTGCTGATCCTAAAAATGCCGAGATTTACCAGGAGAGATTTGAAACCTTCCCTCTTCTTTCTGCATGAGAACGTACTGCAGAAGTGGTGGGTACAAGCTGGGAAGGAGGAAAGCACTTTTGCCAATGTGGGTAATGTTCTGCTGTTGGCAAGTGAAGTTATGCAACTGAGACAGGGTACATTTTCTGCTGACTCTGTAACCAGCTCTATGAACAAATTTCAAAGATCTCTATAGTATTTTTTATAATTCTCTCCCTCTCATACCTTAGATCCTCAGGCTAGTAGGGCACAATGACCAGAACCCTGAAACTTTTAACTACTTAACATTTCTGAGTTGTTTCCCAGAAATGGTGGAATTTCTGCAAGACAAGGAGCTGAGATGCTGAAGGCTCTCAGGCAGACTTCCTGACACCAAGACTCGCTCCTCACAGCCTGCCTCAATGCGCTAGCCCCTTGTTAATTCTGTCAGTACCAGCTCAGCTCGGTAGCAGCTCCTTTAAAAGCCCGTAATTGCCATTAGTTGAAAAGACAGATTGGAGGCCTGATTCCCTGTTCTCCCCCCAGACGTTTTTCATATTTAAAAAATGTCTTTCTTCCTTGGCAATTCTCATTTCCTCAGTAACTGGATCCTTTGTGCAGTGAGAACCTGTACCTAGGCTGAAATCTCCCTGGAAGTTTTGGTAACAACTCCAGGGGCTTTTGTCCTCAACTGGGTGGTCTCTTGCCTGGATGTGGGAAATGAGTCAGTTCTGAGGGCACAGCTGCCATCCTCTTCACAGCCTCTATCCAATGGCAGGTGTTTCTTTGCCCCTACGTGGTGTGCCACCAGCCAGGGAGTATCTTAGGGGGGAGCTGGAGGGAGGCAACCAGTGGCTGGCTGCAGGTCCTTCCAGAATTTAGTCTAGGCTTGCAAGACTCCAAGCAATTTTTCCTACATCTGTCACACTTACCAAGGAAAAAATTGTCATCCCTATTCTTAGTTGCTATATCTCTCTTCCCTCTCTTTAAGCCCCTCTCACCATGCCCTGGGAATAGAGAGATGGAGGCACGTGGACTGAACTGCAGTCCACCACGATGCAGACTGAGCTGCAGGTATCTCCTCTTGTAGACATTCTCACTATCAAACCCCAAGCTTTGAGGGAAACAAATGAATGGAATCCTTACTTCTCCCCCCACCCACAAACACACAGCAGGAAGAAGGAAAAATTTTTTACTGCTGGAAGATTCTGCTATGTTCTTATATAGCTCTCTTCTCTCAAACATTTTTCTATGGACAATAGGATACTGGCTGTTATACTTTTTTTTCCCCCTTCCTAAATGACTCCATTTGGCAAAACTTAAAGAAAGAACATGAAGTTTTTCCTCAGCTGTTAACTGTTGACAGAATATTACCACGTTTTCTACTTATGAAATTTAAATTTCTTGACAAAGTTGTGAAAGTATGTTTTTAACCTTTGTTTTTTCCTCCCATTTAAGGTATGGCTCCTTTTTCTCAACATTCCACCAAAGTTCCAGGCTTTAAGTTTCCTGGGTCCTTGTTTATCCCACTGCACTCTGAACCATTTCCTAGCTAATTCCACACTTCTCAAGACTTGGTTTTCATGAGATTCACCTAGGAAGACTTTAAAACAGCACCCACCACCTTACAAGAGCAAAACCCTTGAGGGTGAAGAGCCATCATTTTTCATTTTTTATCTAGTCTAGAGATAGAAAATTTCAACTGATTTAGGGAAGTTATCCAGTATACACGTTGGCTCAATATAAACGGGAAAATCTTATAAATGAAATCTGTTCAAAGAGAGAATGGGACATCTGGTGAGATGAGGCCCTCCCCTAACAATGTGAGATCTTAAGGCAGAGATAGCTAAGCACTGCTCAGGCATCCTCTGCCTAGCAAGGACCCCTGCCCTGGTAGAGGGATGCACCAATAGTCTCTAACCTACTTGTGCATTAGCATTAGGAGGGGAAGAGTTTGTATTGTAGCAACAGATTCTGAGACACTGGGGTTGTTTTAAAGCACATCCAGAAATTCTTTAAGGCTCATTCCTTCAAAAATTGGAGCTTAATTTTCCTCTCTTTGAGTGTGAACTAGACTTAGTAATCCATTTCTAAAGACTTGAATATAGTGGAAGTGACAGTGTGTGACTTGGAGACCAGGCACTGTGGTTTGCTCCTTGCTTTCTTTCTACAGTAACTCCCTCTGGGAGTAGCCAGCCATTAAGTCATGAGGACATTTAAGCAACCTACCAGGAGGGCCCATGTGGTGGTGAACTGTGGCTTCCTCTTCACAGCCAGGAGGAAAGTCAGGCTTTCAGTGAACAGCCACGTGAGGGAGCCATCTTGGAAGTGGATCCTCCTGACTGACCATCATCTTCAGATGACTGTAGCCCCCACTGAGGGCTTGACTGGGGTCTCAGGAGAGACCCAGAACTAGAACCACCCAGCTGAGCTACTGTCTAATTCCTGACACTCAGAAACTGTAAGAGACAATGAAAGGTTTTTGGTATAAACAGGTAGATTGTGGTGTAATTTGTTACACAGCATACATCAACTAATGCAAGCTCCCACATGGAGTTCTGGCTGAATATGGGTTTGAGGTGGAACTTAGAATATATATTTAATATAAACACCCACTTGATTCTGATGCAGATATTCTGTCACTAGGTGTCAGAAGAACTACAAGTGTGCATTACTTTGATATCACCTATGCCTGAGGTCCACTCCATATCAGTAAAATCATGGTATTAATTATCATCTCTATAACTCTACTTCCTAAGCAAGCACATGGAGCAAGTGCTTGCTCCTGCTAAGCTTTCCATTTTTTAAAACAAGTAGATGTAGTTTTTTTTTCTTCTAAAGATAATACTCATTGTAAAATCCAGAAAATATAGAAAAGTATAGAGAATACATAGCATACTCATAAAATTTCCCCACGTATCTCTATTTTGGTACATTTTCTTCATATTTAATTACAATTAATCATGGTACTATTGTCATACAGTTTCTCATAGATTATTCACTTACCACTGAAACAGTGCCTGCTATGTGAGGAAGCTCGATAAATATTTGTTGAATAATTATTTCAGATAAGTTTTCAATTCTTTGAAAAAAACAAATGAATGAATAATATTGCATCATGAATATGTACTATCATCTATTTTTAAATTACTAGATGAAAAGTTACAAATATTACTAAAGATTTTGATGCATTTTTGCCATATTGCTTTCTGGAAAGGTTATGATATTATAATTTTGAAAATTATTTTAAATTGCTAAAGTTTCCTAGGAAAAAACACAGATTTTATAACAAAATAAAAGATAAAAGATAAAGGCAAGTGGGTGGCATGGGATTTATATACACAAGATAAAAACAATGCACCTAAATTTGATACCCTACTTACCTCAAAATTTGGAAGAACAAAATCTTTTTTTGAGAGAATAGAAAAGGGAATAAATTGCAGAAGAGAAAGTATAATGTATAGAAATGAATGTGGAGTATAGCTCTTCAGATACGTACAGACTTCTAGCCTATACTTCTCTAAGCAGTAAGCAGCAACATTCAAGAGAAAAGGGAGCCCAGCTGTGGATGTATCTCTTACAAGAATATTTCTTCTTAGAATGTGACTTCAAACAAATGATGATGAGGTGAAAGTTATGGGCCATTGTGCTGATTGTTCAATGACACCAGAGTAACAATTTTAAAAACTTCAGGGCACACATTATAACTCTGAGGAGAATATTTGTTTGAAGGAAAATAATGAAGAACAATAAGAATGCAGGAGGGATCTTCATGTGGTACACTAGCCAGAACACAACCTGAAATACATCTTGTGGATATGCAACGTTGTTTTATTTATAAAGCTAGTTTACAAATCCTGGAGCAGCAACCTCAAGATAAAATGTAGATCATGCATGCAATGAAAATCAGGGAGGCCTGAGCTTGAGGTAAGTTAATTGAGACACAGGACACATCAATGGTTGTGAATGTTAGGTCTTGAGGGACATGGCAGATCCTGGATGATGCTGAAGTCAAGCTATATTGTGGAAATTGTTCATATCTGCTGGAGAGTGTGTTGAGGAGAAAAGGAATATTCTGTGTTTTGCATGTTACTGTTATTATGGATCCCAAATAATAATAATGTTTGTTATGAAAGAGAAAAACATAATTTTTCATTGATTAATGGCTCATTTATTGTTTTTGGTTTTATATCCTATGCTTTAGTTATTTTGAAAACTTAGAATATATGAATATAAAGATTCAGGAGAAATGTTTGAATACTGATACCAAAGCAGTAGCAATCATGTACTTCCAAATATGTCTAAATAAATTAAAAATCTTGATAATGCATTGATGAATACTATTTAGGAAACATAGTAAATAGTGTAAAAACAAATTTAAAAAAATAAAAATGACAAAATTTTCCTTACATAAGATTCTGATAGCCAATTAAAAATCGTTATAGAGTCAACAAGCAAAAATTAGAGTCCTACCTAGATACCAGCTGCCTTCGTAGAAAAGAAACAGAAGTAATAGAGGTCGCCTAAAAACCTTACACTAGCAATGTTCTATTCAGGTACCTGTTTCTGCTCTCACACTTCAACAAAAGGAATCTGGTCCAAGGTGTAAAAGAAATGAAATTCTAGGCATTTTTAAGTTTTGATTGAAAGTTAAGGAAACAAATATTTCTTATTCCTTTCCCTTCAGGGAAAACTAATATACTGCCAGGACACAGATAAAATATGCATAGCTTTGTAATCATCTTATACAATGGCCAGCCCCATCTCCCACCCAGTCTCCAGGACACTGGCAGGTAATTCAGTGAAGGAGTTAGCTTTTCAACAATTCATGCCTGCATGGAGCTAGTCCAGGGGCTGGTCACAGCCTCTGTAAGCTTATGGCTGTGCTTGCTCAACAACACTCAAATGAAAAAAAAATGATGCATCTGGTTTCCATGGCTGTGTTAATGACCAAATCAAATCAACCACCCAGGTGAACTGATCAATAATGCAGAGAGAGCCATTAATACAGCTGGAAACACCATTTCAAATGAAAAATAGTGGCTTCAGAGGCTATCTATGACTGCTGAGTCAGTCTACAATAACATAAGTTTCAGAAACTGGATCCTTAGAAGCATGGCATTCTAATTTGTGGAAATCATAAAGCTTTCATGTACTTAGAAGTTACAGAGACTAATCATCTTTCTCAGCTTTTACATTCTTATTTATAATTTGTGATTGACTCAGTTCTGTTCTTACTTTGGGCAACATAGCAGATAAATACTGTGCCAAAGGCAGTGTGGGGAAGTGAGACGACTCCAGATTTGGGGTCAGATATACTGAGCTCCAAAGGAACAGCTGCAGGTTTCTTCACTTCTCCTTTAATTTTTCTCATCAGTAAAATGAATGCCATAATGCCTACGTAGCCAATTAAGCTCATAATTATATAAGCTTTTATATATATGTATATACATATGTATATAAAACAATAATCCAGCACACAGTCTGGAATAAAGCAAGTACCCAATAAATATCTATTAAATAAACAACTCTAGGAACTTAAGAATGAGTGAACAAATGGATTATTAAGGGTACATATGAGTTTCTTAAACCAGGAAGAAGAAAGTAAAAAAACATTGTAAATCATCTACCCTACCTCCTTCCTTCCCTTGTCACACCAACTAACACCTACTGTATAGCAAGGACTATGCTAAGCACTTTATTCATATTAACTAATTTATGATTTTCACAGAACCATAGAAAGTATCAATAGGTATAACATTTATTTACATGTTTTGTGTGAAGTTATCATCCCCGTACACAAATTTAAATATATATATATCACTTGAATAGATTAAGTGACTGTGGCCAAGCAGATCCACACCAGTATCAGACTTCCTAGTCTGCAGGTCTCACTACACCAATTGCTTCTCCGGGGGAGATTCTCTCCAGGAAAGATGAGGACAGTTGTTAAAGGACCAGGTGGATTTGTTATTAATAATAGTAATGGAAAAAGTGTAAATTGAGGGCTGAGAATAAAAGAAGGGTGTTCAACAGATGGCAAGTCTTGACAAGAGAATGAGAGCTGATGCTTAACACTGCAACCAGCACCCCAGTCTGTGGGGAGGAGGGAGCTGAACTGTGCCCCGTTCGAGTGCTCTGCGAGGTGACAAAGAACTTCACTACAGAGTCACTCTACTGACGTAAAAGCATCAACCTTGTGCATTGAGAAAAAAATCTGGGATGACATTTAAGGCTAAACTGAACTGCCTACATCAATAATAGTTTCTAAAAACATTTATATTAGCGTTCTAATTACTATGCATACGTTCTAGAGAAATAGGAAATTATTTCTTTGCAAAGAACTTTAAATATAAGATTAATTAAAATGTAAGAACTGGCCGGGCGCAGTGGCTCACGCCTGTAATCCTAGCTCTGGGAGGCCGAGGCGGGTGGATCGCTCGAGGTCAGGAGTTCGAGACCAGCCTGAGCAAGAGTGAGACCCCGTCTCTACTAAAAATAGAAAGAAATTATCTGGCCAACTAAAAATATATATACAAAAAAATTAGCCGGGCATGGTGGCTCATGCCTGTAGTCCCAGCTACTCGGGAGGCTGAGGCAGGAGGATCGCTTAAGCCCAGGAGTCTGAGGTTGCTGTGAGCTAGGCTGATGCCACGGCACTCACTCTAGCCCGGGCAACAGAGCAAGACTCTGTCTCAAAAAAAAAAAATGTAAGAACTGAGGCCTGTCCCATTTTTACTATTGGTCAAAATGTTGAGTTAACCAATCAAAGTTCCATGTCCTGGGATTGTACTTTAAGTATGACATATCTAACTGCAAATTTCCCTTATGATCTAAGAAGCTCTTTTATCTAGACTTATGAAACACACATATAAATACCGAACACCAAATTTATCCTCCTTCAGGTTATCACTTTATTGGTACTGAAAAACTCATTAAATGCATGGCTTTCATCATTTGTTTAGTTTACTAGTTAGTCCCAAAATAATTTAGTTAATTTATCTTATTTATTGTGAAGCTGTGCTTATTTAAAGTCATATTATTCACCTCCCTCAAAACTATTCAGCTTCCTTGTGCTGATTCCTGTCTGTCAGAAAAGAAGCATCCTTTTCTGGAGGGATGCTGAGTCGCCCTGAAGTATCAATTTCATCTCAAATCGAAGACTTCTGGTTCTCAAGAGGCACGAATTTCCCGAACATTTTGAAGCTTTGGTTTACTGGAATCCCCATATCCAGCTTCCTGGGAAGTTTATCGCAGCCACCTAGAGCCAAGGAATTAAAAGTCTAAAAATGACTTCATTTTCCCCTTCTCCACTTCACCATTCCACTCCTCTTTGGCAATCTCCAGCTCTCATGCGGATAGAGATTGAGATTAACATTCTGAAACAGCACCCCTTAGCATTCACAGGGCCCTGGTGAGAAATATACACGAAGAGACATTTTTCATACATCTTATTAAATTAAACCAAATTTGTCCTAAGGCTGCCTATGTACTTTGCATTCCTAGTAGGGAACGTCAACTAACTTAGAATGTAAACAAATTGCAATCCAATTTAAGAACATATTCTTGTAACAAGTAACTGGGTCTCAGCCAAACATAGCAGCTGAGCTTCAGCCAATCATAGCAGCTGAGCTTCAGCTAATCATAGCAGGCTGCCAACTGATTAAATTACGTCCATGTAAAGCAAATGACTCATCACACTATGACCAAATAAGGCAAAGGAAGAGCTGTAATCAGTCAAGCTGTTTCCGTAGGGCACTTGCTTTGTGTATAAATATTGGCTGCCCACTTGCTGGGTGGAGCTCTTTGAACCTCTCCTGCTTCTGAGGGCTGCCCGATTCATGAATCTTTCTTTGTTCAAATAATGCCTGCTAAATTTAATTTGTTTAATTTTTTTTAAAGTCGGAATATTTAAATGTTACAAATCAAGATAATAAATTATTAAGATAAAATATATTCCATGATCTTAACCAAATATACCTTTCTTCTTAAAAAATATATTATTAACAAAAATATATGATATTATAGTTTTTATGTGACTAACATCTGGCAAAATACTAGCCAAATAAAGGGTAATAATTTCACAAAATATCACAAACACTTTAATTATCTAAATCATACAATATATATCACTTATATGGTGATTTTCATTGTTTCTTAAAGCAATATGAAGATCTATGTAATCAATATTTCTTAAGTTATTCATATTTCACATTTTATAATGCTAGAATATTATAAAGAAAACCCAAACTAGGTGTTCTTCAAATGTCTTTTTAAGCAAGAGTGCTCCTTCATCTGTATGGCCAGAGAGGCGGGGTGGCTGAGCAAGGTGAACTAAAATCCTGGAGAAGAGTTATGAGGGTGTCTGGTATGATTTTCCACAGTGTATGAAGCAGAGTGTTTTCTCATAGGCCTCAATTTCAAGTACTGTAGATACTGGAGTAAATTGTTTTCTTGCTCAATATTCATCAAATGTTCTTTATTTGGATATAATTTATTATTGAAGACTTGATTGAGTATCCCAGAAACTCAATCAATGTTGTCTGTGTCTTGCAATTAATGTGTCCTTATTGTTCCTCCAGTTCCACATTTCCTTGAATGTTTAGCACTGTCGTCACGCCTGGGCCTCCTGACCAATCTGGCACCAGAATACCACAGCTGCACCTTTTAGATGGTCTCAGTAATTTTGCTTTTGTAACATTTTGTACCAATACATGACTTATGAGTTGTAAGAATTTTGAGGGAATTGGTTAAAAGTCTGATTTGTACATCAACATAGTTGCAGGGCCTAACAGAAGACCTAGTGCTACAAAGCCTCAAAGTAAGTGTTGAATAATTACTATGTAGTCAAAGAGGCTCTTTGACAAAATAATTTGAAATATTCTTTTTTCTTCCACTTTTTTATTGTGGCAAAATACATTTAACATAAAATTACTATCTAACTATTTTTAAGTCCAATGACATTATGTACCTTCACATTGTAGTGTAGCCTTTGTACTATTTCTCTGCAGAATGCATTTGAAAAGAGGTGTAAAAACTGAACCTTTGAACTGCTAAACAATAACTCCTCCTTACCCCATTCTCTCAGCCCCTTTCTTGTTGTTGTTGCTATTGTTTTAATATAAGTGTTTCTACCTACAAAATTTCCCCATAGCACTGCTTTTTCTGAGTCCCATAAATTTTGATATGTTGTGCTTTTATTTTTATTCATCTCTGAGTATTTCATAATTTACCTTGTGATTTCACTGGTTGTTTATGAGTATATTGTTTAATTTACAAAGATTTTTTATTTTTCCAGTTTTACTTCTATTATTAGTTTCTAACTGCATCCTCTTGGGTTTAGAGAAAATACTTCGTGTGATTTCTATCATTTTAAGTCTACTGAAACTTAATTTGTGGCCTAACACATGGTTTATCTTGGAGAATGTCCTATATTCACTTCAGAAGATTGTGTATTCTGTTGTTCCTGTGCAGAGTGTCTGTACATGCTGGTTAGATCTGGTTGGCTTGTTGTGATGATTGGCTTCCTTGTTTTCTTACTTACATACTGACTGGTTGCTCTATCTGTTATTGAGTGTGGTGTATTGAAATTTCCAACCATTACCATAGAACTATTTCTCCCTTCAATTCTGTCAATATTTCTGTCATGTATTTTGATGGTCTGCTATTAGGTGTGTAAATGTTATAATTGTTATATTTTCTTTTTATGTTAATGAATATGATATACATCTTTGTCTTCTGTAATATTTTTGACTTAAAGTCTATTTTGTCTGATATTAGTATATATACACCCCTGTTCCCTTTTCGGTTATCATTGGTATGACATACACATTTGTATTCTTTCACTCAATACCTTTTTGTGTCTTTGAATCTAAGTTGAGTCTCCAGTATACAGCACATAGATCACATTTTTATCCAAATTACCAATCTCTATATCTCTATATCTATATCTTTATGGGGTACAAGTGATGTTTTGATACAGGCATACAGTGTGAATTAATCAAATCAGTGTAACTGAGATATCCATCACCTCAGGCATTTATCATTTCTTTGCGTTAGGAACATTCCAATTCCACTCTTTTAGTTATTTTAAAGTATACCCTAACTTATTGTTGATTATGCTCACTTTGTTGTGTTGTCAAATATTGTATCTAACTATAGATAGAATCAAATATTCTAACTATAGTTTTGTAGCCATTAACCATCCCCACTTTTTACCCCTGCCTGCTACACTTCCAAGCCTCTGATACTATCATTCTATACTCCCTGTCTATGAAATCAATTATTTTTAATATATAGCTCCCACATGAGTGAGAACATGCAAGATTTGTCTTTTTGTGCTTGACTTATTTCACTTGATATAATGCTCTCCATTTCCATCAAAGTTTTTCCAAATGGCAGGATTTCATTCTTTTTTGTGGCTATGTAACATTCCATTGTGTGTATGTGCCACAATTTCTTTATCCATTCATCTGCTGGTAGACACTTAAGTTGATTGCAAATCTTGGCTATTGTGAATAGTGCTACAATAAACATGGGAATGCAGATATCTCTTGGACATATTGATTTCCCCTCTTTTGGATATATACACAGCAGCGGGATTGCTGGTCATATAGTAGTTCTATTTCCAGTTTTGTGAGGGACCTCCACACTGTTCTCCATAGTGGTTGCAGTAATTTACATTCTCACCAACAGTGTAGGAGGATTCCCCCTTTTCCACAACCTTGCCAGCATTCGTTGTTGCCTGTCTTTTTGATAAGAGCCATTTTAACTGGGATGAGAGGATATCTCATTGTTTTGATTTGCATTTCTCTGATGATTAATTATGTGGAGCAGTTTGTCATATACCTGTTGGCCATTTGTATGTCTTCTTTTGGGAGATGACTATTTAGATCCTTTGCCCATTTTCAATCAGATTATTTTTTGTTTTCCTATTGAATTCCTGGAGCTCCTTATATATTTTAGTTATTGTCAGATGGGTAGTTTGCAAATATTTTCTCCAATTTTATGGTTTTTCTCTTCACTTTGTTGATTGTTTCCTTTGTTGTGAAGAAGCTTTTTAGCTTGATGTGATCCCATTTCTCCAATTTTGCTTTGGTTGCCTATGCTTTGGGGGTATTATCCAAGAAGTCCTTGCCAAGACCAATGTCCTGAAGCATTTCCCCAATATTTTCATTTAGTAGTTTCGTTGCTTCAGATCTTAGATTTAAGTCTTTAATTCATTTTGATTTGATTTTTGTATATGGTGAAGGATAAAGGTCTAGTTTCATTTTTCTGCATATGAATATCCAGCTTTCCCAGTACCATTTATTAAAGAGACTGTTCTTTCTCCAGTGTACGTTCTTGGCAACTTTGTTGGAGATAAGTTCACTATAGATGTGTGGATTTATTTCTGGGTTCTCTATTCTGTTCCATTGGACTATGTGTCTGTTTATGCCAGTACCATACTGTTTATGTTACTATAGTTCTGTAGTATAATTTGAAGTCAGATAATGTGATTCTTCCAGGTTTTTTTTTTCCTCAGGATGGCATTGGCTATTCTAGGTCTTCTATGGTTCCATATAGGATAATTTTTTCTACTGATTTGAAGAATATCATTGGTACTTTGATGAGGATTGCATTGAATCTGTAGATTGCTTTGGGTAGTATGGACGTTTTAACAATATTGATTCTTCCAATCCACAAGCATGGACTATCTTTCCACTTTCTGTGTCCTCTTCAATTTCTTTCATCAATGTTTTATAGTTTTCATTATAGAGATCTTTCACTTCTTTGGTTAATTCCTAGATATTTTATTTTATCCATACCTATTGTAAATGGGATTACTTTCTTCGTTTCTTTTTCAGATTGCATTTATGTTGGCATACAGAAATGCTACTGATTTTTGTATATTAATTTTGTATCCTGCAACTTTACTGAATTTATCAGTTCTAATAGTTTTTCTAGGTTTCTCTAGATATAACATAATATCATCTGCAAACAAGGACAATTTGACTTCTTCCTTTTCAATTTGGATGCCATTTATTTATTTCTCTTGTCTGATTACTCTAGCTAGAAATTCCAGTACTATGTTGAATAACAGCATTGAAAGTGGGTATCCTTGTCTTGTTCCAGATCTTAAAGAAAAGGCTTTCAGTTTTTCCTTATTCAATATGATCCTTGCTGTGGGTTTGTCATATATGGCTTTTATCATGTTGAGGTAAGTTCCTACTATATTCAGTTTTTTGAGTTTTTAACATGGGGAAGTTGAATTTTATCAAATGCTTTTTCAGCATTAATTGAAACGATTATTTGGTTTTTGTCCTTTGTTCTGTTGATATGATGTATGATGTTGATTGATTTGTGTATGTTGAACCATCCTTACAGCCCTAGGATGAATCCCACTTGGTCAAGATCAATAATCTTTTTACTGTGTTGTTGAATTCAGTTTGCTAGTATTTTGTTGAGCATTTTTATATCTATGTTTATCAACAATATTGGCCTGTAGTTTTGTTGTTGTGTCTTTGTCTGGTTTTTGTATCAGGGTGATATAGGACTGATAGAATGAGTTTGGAGGTATTCCCACCTCCTCGACTTTTTGGAATAGTTTAAGTATTAAACCATTGGTATTAGTTCTTCTTTGAATGCTTCATAGAATTCAGCAGTGGAGCCAACAGGTCTTGGGCTTATTTTCATAGGAGACTTTTTATTATTGCTTCTATCTCATTTGTTGTTTTATTCAGGTTCTGGATTTCTTCCTGGTTCATTCTTAGTAGGTTGTATGTGTCTAATAATTTATCCTTTTCTCCAAGGTTTTCCAATTTATTGGCATATAGTTGCTCATAGTAGTCTCTAATGATCCCCTGTATTTCTGCAGTATCAATTGTAATATCTCCTTTTTCATCTCTGATTTTATTTATTTAGGTCTTCTCTCTGTTTTTCTTAGTTTAGCCAGGCTACAGATGAGTCAAATTTGTTTATCTTTAAGAAAAAATAAAAACAACTTTTTATTTCATTGGTTTTTTTCTCTCTCTCTCTCTTTTTTTTAATTTCAGGTTATTATGGGGGTACAAAATTTCAAGTTATATATATTGCCCATGCCCCCTCATCCCCCTGAGTCTGAGCTTCAAGTGTGTCCGTTCCCCAGACAATGTGCATCACACTCATCATGTAGGTATACATCCATCCCCTCCCCCCTCCCCCCACCTCTGTCCGATACCCAATTGATGTTATTCCCAAATGTGTACTTAGGTGATGATCAGGGAAACCAATTTGCTGGTGAGTACATGTGGTGCTTATTTTTCCATTCTTGGGATACTTCACTTAATAGAATGGGTTCCAACTCTCTCCAGGAGAACAAAAGAGATTCTATATCACCATTATTTCTTATAGCTGAGTAATACTCCATGGTATACATATACCACATTTTACTAATCCACTCATGAATTGATGGGCATTTGGGTTGTTTCCACATCTTTGCAGTTGTGAATTGTGCTGCTATAAACATTCGAGTGCAGGTGTCTTTGTTATAGAATGACTTTTGTTCTTTTGGGTAGATGCCCAATAATGGGATTGCTGGATCAAATGGTAGGTCTACTTGAATCTGTTTAAGGTATCTCCATATTGCTTTCCACAGGAGTTGCACTAGTTTGCAGTCCCCCCAGCAGTGTATGAGTGTTCCTCTCTCTCCACATCCATGCCAACATATATTGTTTTGGGACTTTTTGATAAAGGCCATTCTCACTGGAGTTAAGTGATATCTCATTGTGGTTTTGACTTGCATTTCCCTGATGATTAGAGATGTTGAGCATTTTTTATATGTTTGTTAGCCATTCTTTCAAAAGAAGGTATGAGAATGTTTGTTTGTTTTAATTTAATTTATTTCTGCTATCATCTTTATTATTTCCTTTCTTCTACTAATTTTGGTTTTGGTTTGCTCTAGTTTTCTAGTTCTTTCAGATGCATTGTTAAGTTGCTTATTTGAAGCTTTTTTTACTTTTTTGATGTAATCACTTATTGCTATAAACTTGCCTCTTATTACTGCTTTCACTGTATCCCATAGGTTTTTGATATGCTGTGTTTTCATTTTCATTTGTTTCAAGAAATTTTTTTAATTTCCTTCTAATTTCTTCATTGAACCACTGGTCATTCAGTAGCAAATTGTTTAGTTTCCATGAATTTGTATATTTTCTAATGTTCCCCTTATTATTGATTTCTAGTTTTATTTGATTGTGGTCAGAAAAAAAAAATTTGATATGGTTTCTTTTTTTTTTAATTTTTTAAGACTTGTGTTGTGGCCTAACATATGGTCTATCTTTGAGAATAATCCATGAGCTGAGGCGAAGAACATGTATTCTGCAGCTGTTGAATCAAATGTTCTATAAATATCTATTATGTTGATTTGGTCTGTAGTGCAAATTAAGTCTTAAGTTTCTTTGCTGATTTTCTACCTGGATAATATGTCTGATGCTGAAAGTGGAGTGTTGAGATCTCCAACAAATGTTATGTAAGGGTCTATCTCTCTTTTTAGCTTTGATGATGTTTGTTTATATGGGTGCTTCAGTGCTGTGTGCATGTATATTCAGAATTGTTATATCTTCTTGCTGAATTGACTCCTTGATCATTATATTATATAATGGCCTTCTTTGTCTCTTTTTAAAGTTTTTTGTCTGGAAATCTGTTTTACCTGATAGAAATATAGGTATTCCTGCTGTTTTTGGTTTCCATTGCATGGGATATCTTTTTCCATCCCTTTATTTACAGTCTATGTGTGTGTTTATAGGTGAAGTGTGTTTCTTGCAAGCAATATATGGTTTTTTTTTGTTTTTTTAATCCATTCATCCACTCTATGTCTTTTGATTCGAGAGTTTAGTCCATTCACATTCAGTGTTATTATTGATAGGTAAGGACTTATTACTACCATGTTATTTGATTTTTGGTTATTTTGTGGTCCTTTCTTTTTTCTTTCCTTCCTGTCTACCTTTTAAAAATGATTTTTTCTGGTAGTGTGTTTTAATTTTTTGCTTCTTATTTTTTCTGTATCTGGTGTAGTTTTTTGAATTGAGGTTACTATGAGGCTTGCATAAAACATTTTATAAATAATTATTTTAAATATATGACAACTCTGCTTACATATAAATATGTAACAAGTATATAAATAAATAAGTGAAGACAGATGTAACAGAAATTCTACTCTTTAATTCTACTGCCTACCCCCAGCTTTTTAACTTTTTGTTCTTCAGTCCATATCTTTTTATAGTACCTATCTTTCAAAAAGTTGTTGTAGTTATTTTTGATAGGTTTGTCTTTTAGTCTTCCTATTCCAGATATAAGTGGGTTATACACCATAATTACAGCAATAGAGTATTGGGTATTTGTGTACTTACTATTACCAGTGAGTTGTATATCTTCAGATGATTTCTTCTTATTTATTAACATCCATTTATTTCAGATTGAAGAACTCCTCTTAAAATTTCTGTAGGACAGGCCTGATGTTGAAGAAATACCTTAGCTTTAGTTTCCTGGGAAAGTCTTTATTTCTTCTTGATGTTTGAAGGGTATTGCTGCAGGATATAATATTTTAAAGTTAATGCATTTTTCCTTCAGCATGTTGAACATGTCATGCCACTCTCTTCTGTAAGGTTTTCACTGAGAAGTCTGCTGCAGATGTATCAGAGCTCCTCTTTATGTTATTTTTTTCCCTTGCTTTCCTTAGAACATTTTCTTTATCCATGACTTTTGGGAGCTTGATTACTAAATGCCTTGAGGTAGTCTGTTTGGGTTAAATATTCTTGGTGTTCTATGACCTTCTTGTACCTGAATATTGATATCTTTCTCTGGGTTTGTAAATTTCTCTGTTTTTTTTAATAAGCTTTCTACCTCTATCTCTCCCTCTCTACCTCCTCTTTAAAGCCAATAACTCTTAGATTTGCCCTTTTGAGGCTATTTTATAGATCTTGAAGGCATGCTTCACTCTTTTATTCTTCTTTTTCTTTTTTTTTTTTGTCTTCTGACTGTGTAGTTTTAAATAGCCTGTCTTCAAGTTTACTAATTGTTTCTTCTGTTTGGTCAATTCTGCTATTGAGAGACTCTGATGCATTTTTCAATTTGTTAATTGAATTCTTATGTTCTAGAATTTCTGCTTGATGTTTTAATTAATTAAATCTCTGTTAAATTTCTCTGATAGGCTTTTGAATTTCTTCTTTGTGTTGTCTTGAAGTTCATTGAGCTTCTTCAGTACAACAACTTTGAATTCTTTGCCCGAAAGGTCAAATATCTCCATAGCTCCTGGGTAGATCACTGGTAGCTTATTTAGTTCATTTGGTGAAGTCATGTATTCCTGGGTGTTCTTAATGTTTGTGGATGTTCTTTGATGTCTAAGCATTCCAGAGTTATGCACTTATTTTAATCTTCACAGTCTGGGCTTGTATGAACCCATCCTCCTTGAGAAGGCCTTCCAGATTTTCAAAGGGAGTTGGGTGTTATGATGTAAGTCTTTGGTCATCATAGCTATATTAGCACTGGGGGTGCCCAAAGCCCAGTAATGACCCTTGTAGACTCCTGGTGGTATCACCTTGGTGGTCTTGGATATGGTATATGAGAATTCCCCAGATTACAAGGCAGAGTCTCTCACTCTCTCTGCTGGAATGCTGGAGTTGGGGAAAGAGAGATGTGGGCACTCCCTCATGGCCACTAGTGCCAG
Organism: Lemur catta; assembly: GCF_020740605.2. Lineage (NCBI taxonomy): Eukaryota > Metazoa > Chordata > Mammalia > Primates > Lemuridae > Lemur > Lemur catta. The sequence goes on from NC_059135.1 coordinate 98,485,605, forward strand.
GTAACACTTGAAACAAACCCAAACTAACCCAAAGCTTGTAGTGACTATTGCCTGCCTACTTCTACTTCTGATGTTTATTCAAAACACAAGGGCACTTTAGTCAGCATATGGTGAATGTTGCCAGGATGGGGTCCTTCCCTTCAGGACAGTATGTTTCCTTCTGGCCCAGGGTGGGTCCAGAAATGTCTTCCAGAAATTGAAGCCTGGAATCAGGGGCTTCAGCAGTTTGCTTGGTACTTTGCTTTACTATGTCTGAGCTGGTTCTCAAGTTGCAAAACAAAGTCTTCTAAACTTTTCCCTTTCCTTTCCCCAAGTTGAAGAAGACTCCCTGAGCTGCACTGCCTGCACCTGGGTAGCAGGTGAAAAAGGCACTGGCTTGGCCACCACCATTGGTGTTCCACTGGATCATGTGCACGCCCAAGTCCACTGACTCCAAGTAAGCACAGCCAAAAGAATTTCCCAAGGACTGCAGATTTTGTGTCCCAACTGCCTTATAAATTTAGTCCAGGCCCCAGGCTGCTTTGTGTCAGCCAGTACTGGGGCTAGCTGGAACGTGGGTTTTAGCTTAGTGGATTTCTCTCTGGCCAGGCTGGCCTAAGTGTTCTCTCCCTGGGCACCAGCAGAATTCTTCCCTGTGCTGTGTTCCCCAGTGCCAGGGTAGCCCTACGTTTCAATGCACAGCCCCATGATCACTTCACTGTCCCTCTCCTGGGCACATAGATTCTCTCTTCACTCACTGTGCTGGCACGACACTACCAGGGAATGGAGGAGGGGTGGTGTAGGCAATGCTAGAGTGTCTTTTTTTCCCTCTTCAGTGCCTCTTTCCTTGATATAATGTTAAAACCAAGTAGTATGATTGCTCACCTGATTTTTGGTTCTTCTGAAGGTGCTTGCTTGCTTGGATAGTTGTTGAATTTGATGTTCATGTAGAGGGATGATAGTTGGAGGGTTCTATTTGGCCATATTGTTCCACCCTTTCTCTCCCCAATCTCTGTCTTTGGACTAGATACTGTAAATGTATCCTTTACATTTAAAGTAATTGCTAATAAGGAGGAATTTAATTCTGTCATTTTGAATGTGTTTTCTATATGCCATATAGTTTATTTGTTCCTCATTTCATACATTACTATCTTATTTTATGTTTAGTTTACTTTTTGCAGTGAACATTTAAATCTCTTTCTCATTTCCTTATGCTTATATTCTTCAGCTTATTTGTTTTGTGGTTATCATTTCAAATTGCATTTTACATCCTAAAAATATAATATTCTCATTTAAATTTATACCAGCTAATTTCAATAACATAGAAAACTGCTCGTTTAATAGCTCTGTCCCCACCCCTTACAGTCATTAAAGTCACAAAATTACATCTTTATACATAGTGTCCTAAAAGTTAAAATAATATTTAAATGTATTTGTCTCCTAAATCATGTAGAAAACAAAATTTGAAGTTAAAAAATAAGGTTATAATAATAATAATAGCTTTTATATCAGCATTTTTAAAGGTGTTAATCCCTTAAATTACATAGAAAACAAAAGTAGGATCACATATTATTACTACAATTACACTAGTGTTTATAATTTCCCTGGTATTTACCTTTATTAAGATTTTTATTTCTTAATAAAACTATACATTACTATCTAGTTTCCTTTCATTTCAACCTGTAGGTCCCTGTAACATTCCCGCTAGGGCAGAAATTTGATAATGAAATTTTTCAGCTTTTATTTATCTGGAACTATATTCATTTTTCTCTCACTATTGATGTCCAGTTTTCCTGGATATAACAATTTTGGTTGTCAATTCTTTTTTTCATTTTAGCACTTTGTATATATCAGGCCCACTGCCTTCTTATCTCCAAGTTTGTGATGAGAAATATACTTACTCTGAGGGAAGATGACTTGTATGTGATGAGTTGGTTCTCTCATGCTGCTTTCAAATTTAACTTTGTCTTTAGCTTGGTGATTATAATGTGTCTCTAGAATAGCCCTCTTTAAGTTTATTCTACTTGGAGTTCATTGAAATTCTTGGATGTTTATATTCATGTTGTTTATCAAGTGTGGGAAGTTTTTTGTCATTAATTTTTTAAATATTCTGTTTCTTTCTCTCTCTGTTCTTTTTCTGAACACTCACAATAAGCATGTTTGTTCTCTTGATGTCTCACAGGTCTCATGGGCTCTGTTGGCCTTTTTTCAACCTTTTTTTTTTTTTTTAATTCAGACTCAATAATTCCCATTGTCCTATCTTCAAATTTGTTAACTCCATCTTCTGCTTGCTAAAATCTACCTTCTAATCCTTCTAGTGAATTTTTTATTTCAGCTATTATACTTTTCAGCTCCAGAATTTTCTTTAGATTGTTTTTTGGGTTTTTCTATCTTTTTATCAATATTTCCATTTTGTTCATATATTACTTTCTGAACTTCTCCACATCTTCCCTTAGTCCTTTGGGTATCTTTAAGACATTCATTTTAAAGTCTTTATGCAGTAGATCTTCCATTGGGTATTTTTCAGGGGTAATTTTTTTGGTTTATTATATTCCTTTGAAAGGGTCATACTTTCCTGCAATTTTGTATGCCTTTAGATTTTGTTGTTGAAAACTGAATGTTTTGATCTAATAATGTGGTAATTCTGGGAATCTGATTCTCCTCCATCCCCAGGGCTTGTTGTTTTTTTGTGTTATGTTATTGTTTTTATTTTGATGATTGTTTGACATTGTCAGTGTGCCAAAGATCAGTCTGAAGTATAAACTTCTGTTCACTTCTAAGCCTGAACATTTTCCTGGGTATGCATGGTAACTATTTAGTTTCCCTTGTATATATGGTTGCTCTTGAATGTCCCATTCTTCAAAGTCTGGCTCCAAAAGGGGGCAGGGAGAAAAATGAAAGGGTGGAAAAGTGTGAGACTTTTATATCTGCTGAAAGTCACTTCAGCCAGAGAAGGAGGATCTTAGAACAATGAAGGGATGTGTATCAACAATGGCTGCCCACCTCTGTGTCTGCAGCATCAGTGATCAGAGTACAGATACTTGATATTTGGAGGACAGGATCTTTTTGTGCCCACCACGGCTCCCACAAGCTGTGTACAAGCTACTCCAGAAATGCAGGCACAGCTGTCTGCCACAAGGCTGTGAGGTGAACAATGGGTAGCTTCTGCTGAACTAAGAGCTAAAATTGGCCAAATTAACCACAATATACTGTCCAAGTGTTCACCTTGAATATGCAAGCCTTTGGTAGATTCCAAAGTTCCAAAGTCATTATATCAGATGGAGTCTGCCAGTGCAATTGCCTATGTGGAGAGATAAATATCTGGTGCTTCCCACTCTACCATCTTCCCAGAATGCCTTTTGAAATATTTTTTGATTACCAATTATAATCAATCCACTCTCTTTTTTCATCCCTATGGATTTAAGTTATTTACATGCAGAACACTTTCCAAATCTTGGTTCTCAAGGATTTTGCATTCAAATTATGCAGATGAGAATTAGACATACAGATTTGCAGCAAACAAAACAGCATATGAAATGTCCTGTGTCACTTGGTATGGAGAGCACTTCTGTGCTACGCAATTTCAAAGAAGGCTGGCCAGTGAGCCCTGGCATTATCAAGGAAGTGGGTATAAACTGGGTTCTGAAAGATGACTGAAGACTTCAGTGGTAGAAAAAAAAGAGAAAAGTCAGTCCTTACTGAGCATAGATGTAAAATAAGAGATTATCATGCATTCAAAAAACAGTAAACTCATTGACTCAAAAGAGTGTATTAGTAGTTTTAAAGACCAAATAATTATTTTTATTTATACTAGCAGTCCCTCCTGACAGGCATAATTGTTGTAGATGTCACTTTCTAGACAGAAAGGTGGGGTGTGTGTTTGTTTGCATGAGTGTGGTTGTGTGTGTGAGATTCTTGGCATTCAATGAAGATGATTGGAATGGAAGAAGTCAGTTTAGTATAAGGCCTTTGCCTCATAAACTTTTGACTTACAAACATAATATTTTTTTCTGAAATCTGTGAAAAAAGTGTTTCTTCCCTGTATAATAGTCATGCACATCAAGCACAACTAACATGGAATTTAAGCTGGAAGCATTTCAAGGGCACTTGATATAATAGCTTCTTTTGCCCTAGTATGGTGACATTTTGGTAACATATAAAAATGTCAGAGTGTGACAAATTTAAACTTAAACCAAAATAGATGAAAATTTTGAAGTTTTGTAGGTTGTAAATTATTGAAGCCAATGTTAAATTGACTCAATTCAATGCCCTGGTGTTTTGTGTCACTCAACATATAATAAAGTTATAGTTTATTTGAATTTCTTGAGAAGGAATGAGATTTTTCAAATTTGTCAGAAAAAATGAATGATACTTTAGCTTTCATTTTACATAAACATGGGAATGAATTTAAAAGGAAATATTAAAAAATATAACATCTTTATGGTTATTTTAGGTATTCAATTCACATTTTTTGGCAGCACAGACTAAATTTTGTGACTTCAGTTGTAAAATAAAGTGTGTGTGTGTGTGTGTGTGTGTGTGTGTGTGTGTGCAAAGAAATCTACAAACCTATGAGAACAGGTATCTTCCTGCACAGAAAAGAGCTAACAGTGGCTCATGTATCCTGAAGGCTCACTACCTGCCTCATCATGTTTTAAAGGCTTCTGTGGATCTCATTTAATACTCACCACTATCCAAAGTGGTAGTTTTGTTTGTTTGTTTTGTAATTGCTCTAACTGAGCACATGGGGAGAGTTCATCACTTGCAAGTTCATCACTTGCAAGTGATAATACCAGCAATCAAACAGTGGGACCTCAAAACCCATGTCCTTAGCCATGAAGCCATACGTCTCCCATGTTGTGACAGTGCCCTCCAGCAGCGCTTGAGGAGCCATAAAGTGCAAAATCTACATTCTCAAAGCACGCCAAAAATTGTAATATATGTTGTACTTTGTAGAAAATCTCATTATTTCTTTTAATAAAAATTAGTATTAATTTTTAATTCCATAGTGAATATATAAACATGTATTCCTTTTGCTTAAAATTAAATCATTACAGATAAGACAAAATTCTTACCACAATCCCACACTCACTTCCTTCCTCTCCCCTCTACCTGCTAAGACATTATTGCTATCAGCTTAGTGTCTGGTCCTCTCCGCCCTTTATGGTGTGTCGGGGTTCATATGATACATGCACATACGTGTCAGAATGAATGCACACATGCATGCATATATACACAGAAAATATGTGGTATTTACTTAAATAAGCTCTAGTATTTAGTACATATCACTTTCACATGCTTTTTTTATTCAACAACACATCTCACTCTCTGTTTCAATGTTTTAAAAGACTAGATAATTTATAAGTACAGATATGTCATTTTATCCAGTGATTCTCTTCTTAGTAAACTTTTGTGTCTGTTGTTGGTTTTTGTTTCAATACAAATTTTCTTTCAGACCTTATTGTATATATGTATGAGTACTTTTCTAAGAAAGATGCCTCAGAAAAGAAGGACTGATTCCTATGATATTTGTGTTTTGTATTTTGATAGCAATTCCAAGTTGCCAGGCATATTTCCCTGTGCCTCTCTGCCAGTTTATTTCCCCATAGGAATTTATTCTTGAACGCTGGAAAGATTGAATAAATTGATATAGGAGTATCAATTTCCAAAAAACTCACCAAGATTTGATATTATCAAAAAATTTAATGCTTGCATTCTGATATGTGAAAAAATGGTATTGTTTAATCTGATATCTCTAATTGCTGGTAACTTAGAAAGTCATATTCCATGTGGTTTTACAGTTTCTATTTCTTTGTAATTTTCTGTTTCAATTCAAATTGCCCATTTTCTACACATTTGATGGCTTTTTCTTTATTGTTTTGTAGTTTTTAATATACTGAAAACTAACCTTTTGCCTGATATGCACATATGCGTATATATATGTGCACGTGTATCTATCTATCTGTATATATATACACACATATATTTTTTTGCTTTAGAAGTGATAAGTTAAATTATTTTAGTTTACATTGTTTTAATCCTGATTTCACATTTTGGAGAGAATACAATAACAAATAGTTCTTCAGGAAAAGCAGCATGGACCACAAACAATTGCAACTTTGATTAAAATCACTTAATATAGTCTCACTATGAAAAATTTTATCAATCAAAGACATTACGAAATATTCATTTTTGGAAACTTGGTCAGCATCCTTAGTTTCAAATCAGAAGATGCAAGAGAGAGCAAAACAAATAGACATGAGGGACCATTAGATCCTGATAACTTGCTGTTCAAACCCGGCAAATGGGAGGGAGCATTACTAGATTCTAGTACGACTGTGTTGGTGTTGGTTTCACTGGGTCTGGGACCACCTGAGTGTGGTCGCAGGTTGCCTTCCTTTAACTAACTGCCTGCTAACCAAGCCCTTCATGTTGAGAGCAGTAAGCGTACACTCAAGATTTTGCACAGAGATTTTCTTAGCAGAGTGGGCTCAGACTCTTTACTTACAGACGTTGTCTAAGTACAGAACTCCTTGGAAAAGCACAATTTCCTTGTGAGAATATTAAAAATAATGTTACTGGCATAAACACAAATGTGAATTTGATGAAGAACACATAAGGAATATTAAATGAGAAGACGAAGGCCCAGCAAATGCAGATTTAATAGCTTCTCATGAAATACATTCACATACATTTTCCCCAAGATTGAATCTTCTCCTGTGCACTCTCAGTATAGCTACAATTAAGTGACAAAAGAACAAAGAAAAGATATTAATAAAATTCAGAGCTTTTTTTTTTTTTACCAAAGCTTCATGTAAGCTCCTTAAATAGATGGTTTTATTCCACCCACGTGTGTGTAGGGGCAGGTAAAGCCCATCTACGAGACCTGACCACCTAATGCACATTCACTGAAGCCACCACCGTTTACTGTCTTTTTGAATTCTCCCTGGTCCTTTAACCCCCCCCTAATCTCAGATCCTATTAACTTCAGACCATTAAAAGGCTTTTACACAGATGGGCATGATCACTTTTGCAAATTACCAAGGTGGTTTTTGCTGCAATGTGGAGGGGAACCAGAGAGGGACAGGTAGAGAAAGGAAGTGCCGGGAGAGTTCTTGCAATATCCCAGGCAAGAGATGAAGGGCTACATTTCCAGAATGTAAGCAGCAATGAAGCAGATGTATTTATTAAATATTCAGAAAGCTGACTCTTAGCAACTCAGGAATGAAGAAAGCAATGTGATAATGAAGAAAAAAGTCTTAATTCCCTGAATTTTGTTAGCTGTGTCAGTATAACTTTGTTAAATGAGAACTCAGCACACGTTACTGGTATGGTCTAAGCAACAGAGTAATAGCATCAATAGAATCAACATGCTGTATTCATGTCTATGTTGTATTTGAAGTTAACACAGAGTTTAAATAATGACTACATGGCATAGTAATTCAGAATGTTTCAGTTCATCCCATGTGCAGAACTTCAAAATAATTTTAAAATAATTGCCCCATGTAAGAGATCTTTGTTCTATTAGATCTTATGCTTCCTAAAATATTTTAGAGACTCTAAAAATAGTTCTATCTATAAGATGCCAAATATCTGGATAAACATGGAGCCTTTCATTTAAAAAATTATTTTCAACACAATTTAGAAATATGTGAATGACGTGATCTCCAGCCTCCTAGGGGAGCAGGCAAGGTTGTTCCAGCCTAAATGGAACAGGGCTGGGGCAGAAAGTCAAGTGTGTGAGATCAGCAATCAGCCACATGGGTTGGGAGAGAGGAGGTGTCACACTATCAGGGGGGTAAGGGTGAGCGTCAGGCTGAAGTACCATACCCAAATGTGCTGTTAGCCCTAGGAAACGGATTTCAGGGTACATCGCAGCAATGAACTGGCAAAAGTTTACAAGGCACCTTCTCATGAAGTGTTTCATTCACTTCCTCAAATCATTCTAGATATGGGTTCTAAACAGAAACAATACCTTCCATCTTTGAAGGTTTTAGATTAAGACGAAGATCCCTAACATAATACCTAACACATGATAGGTGTTTAATTATGTGTTTTGATTCCTGTTTCCTACATGCATATTTTCTCTCTCCGTGTCTCTCTCTCTCTCTCTCTCTCTCTCTCTCTCTCTCTCTCTCTCTCTCTCTCTCTCTGTGTGTGTCTCAGCTTAGACTATGGGTTTATTGGCAGAGCCATTTCTCCCATCCTTCTCCTTAGCAGGCTACTTACTTTTTCATGATCTTAACTTTAATTACTAAAATCATCTGCTTTGTTCTAATTTTTTTTCTCTTACTGAAATCACAAGACCTCCCAAGGCAATGGCATTGTAACTTGTTTCAAACAAAGGTACCAGATATATCAGATCGTCAAAGGTGTCGGTTGTTGGGGGTGTGGGGATACCAGGAGAGCAGATTGTGTCTTACTCTCTTTCAATGGCGTTTCATGAATTGCATTTTCCATGGAAATTTGCACGAAGCATGGGTTTGCTTCATTAAGCAATTGCCTACATTTCACTCAGCTACAGTGATGGAAGGCCTTACAGAAATCAGATGCTTGCATACTGTCAATTAGAACGAATTAACATCTGTCTTGCAGATGTGACTTCAGGCATATTTTACAAGATAAAATAGCCAGATTTTTTTTCTTACTTTCCTTTTATTACTGAGCCAAGTTACTGACATGGGAATACAGAATTCTATTCTTTCCACAGTAATACCCCCATCACATTATTCTATGTTTCTATCAAATATGTATTATTCTTGGATAGTTAAGACATGTTAAAATGCATATTTACTCACTCTATGTTCAATAATTTCTGTACCCTTATTATTTTCATTGGAATAAAAATGAGAATTTCCCTTCAGTTAATGAAGTCTTCTATATATTGTTAAAGCACCTGACTCATAGAATCAGAATTATGAACATTTAAAATTAGAAAGGATCTGAAAATCATCTAATATGGGAGATGATAATGCTAATAAATTGGGTTTTATTTTGTGCCAGGTAGTGTTAAATGCTTTACTTGCATTTTATACTCAATAGTTCTCAAACAGGTTTGCATTAGTCATCTGGGAAACTTGACTTCAATGATCCTGGGCCTTTGTGGTATTTATTAGCTCTCCAGACTATGCTTTTGCACATTAAAGTTTGAGAAGCATTGCTCTTGGTGGTGGAAACTAGTATAGTTTTCATTTGTCTGTTGAGGAAACTGAACTCACAGGTAGTAAATAACTTTATGGAGGTCACAGAGCCAGTAGGCAGTGAAATCAGGATCCAGACCAGTTTGTCGAGACTGACAAGGTGGTGCATTTTGTAGCTCTGCTCTGCAAGGCAGCAACCAGGCCGCCCACCCCAGATGAAAAGAAAATGAGCTATTTGGAATCGGTCATCTGAAGTCTTTCTTCCTAGTCTAACATGGTTAATGCTCCATATTTTGATGTCAATGACTTACAATTTAGGAGCAATATTTTGACTCCAAGTGTTTGATCATTTCCATAAACATTGACCACCTGGTTAGTCTCTTAGAACCTCCTCAAGGAAATGTACAAAGAATGGATGGCTGAAGTAGTCAATTTCACAAGCATCAAATTTGGGAGATGAGAAAGAGAGAAGTAACTGTGTAAAAAGAAGAGATATGATTCAATCTGGCCAGGCGCGGTGGCTCATGCCTATAATCCTAGCACTTTGGGAGGCCAAGGCATGCAGATCGTTTGAGTTCAGGAGTTTGAGACCAGCCTGAAAGCGAGACTCCCGTCTCTACGAAAAAAAAAAAAAAAAGAAAGAAATTAGCTGGACAATTAAAAATATATTGAAAAAATTAGCCAGGCATGATGGTGCATGCCTGTAGTCCTAGCTACTTGGGAGGAGGCAGGAGGATAACTTGAGCCCAGGAGTTTGAGGTTGCTGTGACCAAGGCTGACGCCACGGCACTCTAGCCCGGGCAACAGAGTGAGACTCTGTCTCCAAAAAAAAAAAAAAAAAAAGATATGATTGAATCTAAGAGAGTAAGATAAAATTACTTATAAATTACATGCGATCTTTCAGAATTTCTGGTTTGGAAAAAATTAAAATTTTTATATGTAATTGTTAGTGGTAGGTATTTATAGATGGATATATAAGTAGAGTTTGCCCAACCTGCTTTGGTGCCGTGTTTCTATGACTCATTTTTTAAAAACTTTTTTGTTTCCTCTTTCATTTCTTATAAAGTAAAATGCCATGAAATTATTCTATTTATTTTTCAGGCTTTTACACAAATAGATTTCTAACCAAGTACGTTTACAAAACCAGAGAGGATAAAATGATGACCCACCCTCAGCACTGCTGTACCTTCCAGAGACATGGCCTCCTTTCCAGTCTTGGCTCTAGCAGTCACGTGGCCTTGGAAAAAGGCCTTCAACTCTTTGGGCCAACATTTTTTTTTTTTTATCTCTAAAGTAAGAGAATAACAGAATAATGCCTCATGGATTTTTGTGAGAATTAAATTATAATATAAACACGTAATAAGTGGTCAGCAAATGTTATACATATATCCATAGAATAATGTTTAAAGCAGGAAACAGCACATCAAAGACGTCAAATGCCTAACAAAGATCACGGTAATTATAAGTGGCACAGCTGAGACGAGAAAGAGCCCATGTACTTCCAGACTCCCAGCTACACAGGCTTCCCACGTTATTATGCTACTCCTTTATATTTTATGTGGCTCTTCTGAAATCCCTACCATGGGAAAAAGTTCAAAGTGTCATAAAACCATAATGCTTAGAGTTAAGAGTTTTCTCGAAGTCCATTCCCATTGCTCCATTTCTGTGGGGCGGGCTTAACCCCCTTGAGGAACTTAACATGGAAAACTAAGTGAGATTCACCGCGCAGAGAACAGGAATCTTTTCTGATGTAAATGTTCTTGTCTCTCAGTCTCCTGTATATGGTCCCCTTTCTTCATTAAGGGAGAGATGAATAGATAATCCGGCCCCCCGTGCTAAGCGTTATGTATTATTTCCCAGCCAATGCAGCCTCCCCACATCTCCCATCTGATTCCTGTTTTCCAAGTTCGTGGCCAAGGTCTATGAATCTCGGCCCTCATTAGTATGCAACCCGTCCTTTCTCCAGTCTCTAATCTTGCCCATTGGCTTTTTCAGGCAGGCTGCATCTTATTTTTGCAGATCACATTTCTTTGCATATTTTTGCCACCAATATCTGCCTGTCTAATGTTACTTCCTATTTTGTTAGGGGGAAAATAATCCTGCCCCCTCCCACCTCAGTGTCATTCATCTGAAAGCAGAGAAAGGGACTGAGAAAAGCACACAATTACTGAAAAGAAATGTCCTTTTAACAGTCATCATTTCTCAACGTGGCTATGCCTCCAATATACAAAGGCAGCATTCTTTGATTACTATCATCAAAAGCCCATTACTCCAAAGAGGACAGTACACATTTGGAATGATGCTATTAAGGTGTTTTTGTGGCTGAAGTTGCTAAATAGTGAGTACTTTACACCCGTCCAGTCATGCAGAGAGCATTGAAATATTTAAAATACGAGGCAATCAGGCACTGAACCTAATATTTACTCTCCGAATCACTTAGCTATATTTTATCAGCTCCCCTGGTCTTCTGAATTTTCATCAACAGAACATATATCATGAAATCCTCTAGTGTGGGGGAAGGTCATAACAACACCTTCCCAGTGACTTCCACCGTGATGACATTAAAATCCGAAGATACATTCACTTTCTGAGATACGCTGTTCCCTTGTGAAATGAGGACAGACCAAGGGTTCATCTTGAAGAGAATCAGACTAATCTTTTTTCTCTGCTCTTAAATCAAGCAGAGCTTGTCACTGCCTTCTGTGTTCATTTTGCATACTGCAATTTCCTTTCCCTCTTGCACATTTCTCCTCCCCACTAAATCCCACACTGTTCATATATTGATCAGGCAGAATAAGTGAGTACAACATATATTTTTTAAAAATCACAATGTATATTCATTTCTTAAGAACTGTGGGTTCATATCTAGGGATAGATAATTCACCCCAGAGGGAAAGCTTCACTGAGCTCATCGTTTAAAGGGCAGAGGCAGAGGTGAAGCCTAGGGAGACAGCAGGAGTTTCACGAAAAAAGAACTAGTTCAGGGAGGCTGAACTGGGTTTCAGCTCCGCCACTGTGCAGCCACGGGGTGCTGGCAAACCATTCAGTCTATCAGAGCCTTCGTTTGTTCATCTGTAAATTTAGGGCTCTTGGAAATGAAAGGCAAAATTTAATAATGTATAGAAAACACCTGATGTTGTTAGTATTATTATTATAACAGGCACAAATCTGTGTATTAAGCTTATTTTCCATTAAACAATACACGTGTTGACAGTAAGTCTTCTATCATATGCTTTGTATTGTTTGAATATAGACATTGGTTAATGAATGTAACTTATTATTGATCTTGGCAGTAGAAATTGTGTTTGAAATTTGATTCCGTTATCTCCTTGCTACATTTATCTAAGCAAGACAGTACTGATTTTCAGTTTGCTTACTTGTAAAAAATGGCATTAATAATACCTCCTTTACAGTTATGCAATTAGGATGAAATGGAACTCATGTGAACACGAACAGCAAGGGTTTGGCATACAGTAGAAATACTTTTTAAAAGTTTGTTACTCTTTTTCCTCCTAAATTTCACTTGATTTAGAGGAATTTATTACTATGGAAATAAAAGTATTTAAAATATACTAGATTTTAAAACTTCAGAGTGGAGGGAAAAACCGTCAATTACAATATAGATGATTTTTGTCTCTGACTAGAACCAATACAGAACATATACTATCAACATAGGCATAATCAGAATTCACATACGGCCATGATATTTGTACATTGCCTGAGTAAAACGATTAAAGATCATTTTGGTTTTGAGCTATATGACTGACAATTACTGCAAACCAATTCCAGTGAGTTTTATCCTTTTCTATTTCTTAAATGGTAGACTGAGAGCATATGTTATTATTTTGCAGCCTGAAGGCAAGTGGGGCAATAATTGAATATATTTGATTGGATCAAGATTTGAAATAATATAAAGACATTTTAATTTGAATTTGGGAAATTTATGTCTTATCTCTGGGTCAAAATCATGATATCACAACTATGTAGTAGAAATTACTCCTCTTGCAAAATTCTCAAAAAATGTAATTCTTCAAAACACTAATTTGATAATATTAATAGATATTATATGAGGAAAACAATCAATGGAAAATGCTGTTGAAAAGAATTAAGCCCCTTTACCACGAAATATGGTGTCTTTGATATGCTGACATGATTATGATGTAATTGAAATGACAGAAAAAACTCTATGGTATGCCATGGTCTGAAGCTGCCTGTTCAAGCTAATTTATTATTTTTTTCTTTGTTGCTCACAAAACTCAACCTACCCTAGCTCTTCAATGGTCCCCCCTGCTCAGCCCCAGCATGCTCTACATCAGATCTTCACACTTGAGATTTTTCTTCTCCCACATATATTCATATTTTCTTCCTTTATTTCATTCCCATGGCTGCTTGAATGACGCATCCTCAGAGATGCCTTGTTCTCCAGGTAGTATTAAATGGCAGCCCAATTACTTCTTATCCCTTCCCCTGCTTGCTTTCTCTTATTTCTCTTTCCTTCCTTCCTTCCCTCTCTCCCTCCCTCCTTCCTTCCTTCCCTCCTTCCTTCCTTCCTTCCTTTCCTTGATTTTGGTAGTGCTTAATATTCTTTGTCACTGGGCTACTTATCTTTTTTTCTTAATTGTCTTATTCCCCAACCTGATCCATAAGGACAGGGACTTTGCTTTACTACTGAATCCCAAGCCCTAGAACAGTAGTTTTTTACATGGTAGATACTCACTAACTCATTGTTCAATATAATAAATACTCTGTTAGAAAAAAATGAAAATGTATCATTAGTAGGCCAATCATGTTGAAGAATTTCCAAATTTAGAAAGTTAACATTTTATATACATTGGAAAATATATCCAGGAAATAGCACAGCCCAAAACACAATAAAGAGAAGTTCTGATGAACTTATCATTATCAGTTCTAAGAAGTCACGAAGCTAAAGGGCTTGTACTCAGAGATGGTAAACCTTCATGCTCCTTTCCCCAACTTGCTCACAAAAAGTAGCTTTCTGCAATGTGTTTTTCCCAGTGGCCAAATTGGTGAGAGTAAAACACTGGGACAATGTTCACACTTAGCTACTGCCTTCCAGTAGGGGTGAGAGCAGGATGTCCCCAGCACCCAGAGGGAAAGCTGAGGGCATCACTTGCTGCACAGGCCCGGGCTGCCACCACCTCAGCAGGTAGGCTTAGCACGTGACTCAGAGGTTAAGCCGTAATTTGACAAAACAGCATAGTTAAGACTAAGATTTTAATTTAACCAACAATATTAAAAGAACCAAAATCAACAAAAAGGATATCCAATAGCTGAAGAGTTCACATCTTCAAGATATAAAGAGAATCTTACATATGGTTTACAAATAAAGTCATCAGACTTTAAAAAAGTTTACAAAATTAAGATTTAAAAAATTAAAAAAACAGATATGCTGTTGAGCAAAATGAATACAACAGAAGAATGAGTGAGTTAGAAGATGTATCACAGGAATTTTTTTTTGAAAATGTAGTACAAACAGACTAAGAGATAATGTGTCTGCAGGTAAATATAGAAAGAACTAAGCCTAGATTACTATCCAGATATAATAGATATAAAATTAATAATGGCATATTTATTATAAAATTTAGTGTTTAGTTGAGAAAACAAAACTAAAACACGTGAAAAAAGCACTGAAATATTTTGAAAGAACTTGGGGCCTTCAAGCCAAAAAGAACAGTAGTAATAAATGGTAACACATTCCAAATCCAAAACACTAAGGTCATCGGAGTGTGCCTACAAGATTTGAGAACAAAGAAAGCTTTTCCCTTAGGGCTCGGCCAGCACAGCACATCCTGAAGATGTTGCGTTTTGTGGGAAAACCCACTATTCCTGTCACGTGGACCCAGGACATGTTTTCTGTATTTCCCTGTGTACTGTGGCTGGTGGAAAATAGACGTCAATAAACTGTGAACGCATGCATTGGAAATGGCGAGACACTGCGTGGGGCGAGGCGAATGGGAGAGGAACGGCAGAGGAGAACGCTGGAAAAGGCCTTCTGCCCGGAGTCAGAATGTTCATCTCAGGGAAACCTAAGGGCGCCTCATCAGGAGAATAATTTTTCTCTTCCCACGTTTTCAATCAGGATGCAGACATAATTTGGTGATGGTATTTGTCTCTTGATGTGCTATCATCAGAACAATTCTCCAAGGGAAATTTAACCCACTGTGTCTGATCGTCTTAACTAACTGCAGTGTCTGTTCTCCGAGGACTTTTATGCTCACATAGCTGACAGAGTCTTTCTAATCAGTGAGCCGGGGCTCTCCTATTTGTCCTAGAAATCACTAAAAGACAACTTCAAAGGATTCAAGTGAAAGTAGGAAATTAGGACTTAAAATATTTGAATGCCGCCTGAGCCAGAGTCAATGGCCCATTCCCTCCCTCGCTTTATATTTTCTGCAGCTCTTGTTCATTAAATATCACTGCACATACCCAACAGCTCTTTAAGAGATCAAATGTCTGAATGGGGAAGATCATTAAAAAGTGTTCTGTGTCTGTGAAACCAGGAAATAATCCTGTTAAACAGGAGGAAACCTCATGGGGTGAGGAGCCTACATCCTCATTTATTTTGTAATTTGGGCTGTTGGGAACTTTTAAAATTTCATGAAATGGTGTGTGAAAGACTATCTGAAGACCTTTTGACCTCCAAATTTCCCTTCAAACGCAGCTCAGTCTCTCTTCTCAGATAATGTGGTGTCAAGGTGGGGGCTGTGAGAGAAGCCAGATCTGCACGAATCCTCCCATTTCTTGGGAACTTTTCAGTCACTTAAGAAATGAAACCCTCAGAAGTGCTGGTTTCCAACTACACAATTATTATCACATTTTTTTCTCTAAGTTGTCATAGACCATGAAGTTCCATCTTCTGCTAGGCCTGGAGACTGCTGGGGGGGGCACTGCGCCCAGAAAAGCCAACATCCTTTTTTTTTTTTTGTAAGATTATGATTATTAATCTAAATGTAACTGAAAATGGGTTGGGAATGTAAAGTTTAGTTTACCACATCTTGCGACAATATCTAAGGCATGGAGAATTTTTTGAAGCCTTGAGGATGTTGGAAACACTCAACCTGGTTTGTAATCGTACTGAGTAGGAGAACAGGTTAGATTTTTGGAGTTGTAGAATTCAGTTAGGTTTATTTCTTCTGTAGCTTGCTACTTCTGTGACCTTGGGTAATGTCAGTAAACTATGTCTCAGTTTATGGTGACTGTGATAGTTTTATAACATAGCATATAAGAAATGCCCCGCACAGTGAATTGTACATGACAGTTACTAAGAGATTGCTAAAAACAGGGCACAGGGGTGGGGCCGTGGTGGCATTTATAATGATGCTGGTTGACTTTAAAGGACTAAGGTCTTTAACAGCATCTATACTGGGACAAAGTACCTGTCTAATTTGATCCTGTGTTACTTTCTAGTCTTATTTCACAATATTTTGCATATAAAACCTCCTTTTCAGTTGGTGTCCTTTGTCCCTCCGAACGCCCTCCATTTTCCAACCAAACCGTCCATTTCTCAAGTTGATCTACTAACTAAGCTGCACGTGGTCTTTCTTCTCTGCTTTTGTGCAAGTCAGTCCTCCTCAGATGATGCCCTCTCAAAGTAAGCTGCTGCGCTGCCCATGAAAAGAGCTCTCTGGATGCTCACTGCTCCCTGTGTACCAGACATCAGGCGTGGACCTTCTAATGATCTCAACTAGATTACCAGCTTTTCAGATGGAGAAGCTACCTCTGTTGGTCGTGTCCCCACAGAATAGCATGTTTAACAAGGAATGGCTATTTTATGTATCTTTTAGTACAAAATAAAGAAGACAGTTGGTTACTAGACTTTAAATTCTGGCTTATCAATGACTTTCTTATTAAAAGCAGGAAACATTTTCTCAGCATAAAAATTTCAGTTTTTTCTTTCATTTTTTTCATTGTCCGTCATTTATTCATTCTCTCATAAACATTCATTTATGAAGTCAGCTTGGAATGATGCTAATTGTTGGAGAAACACTGGTAAGAAGGACTACATAATCCTTACCCTTGGTAAGCAGGAAGCCAAATGAATCGGGCACAGGAACAGCCAATGACATAATAAGGTGACAACTGCTCTCATGGAGGTCCATAAAACCAGGAGAAAGATCTCTTGGGTGGAACCCAACAGGATGGATACATAGAAAGTAAAAAAGATGGATAGATGGACAAAGGACAGAAGGATGAATGGCTAGGTAATGAAGGAGAGAGAGATAGGAGACAGATGGATAGATTTTTTTTTTAAGTGTCTGATATTTTTCACTCTTTCCTTTTCTAAAGGGGCTTCCATTTGGAATAATTTCTCTTCACCCTAAAGAACTATTTTCAGCAATTCTTGTAGTACAGGTCTGTGAGAGATAAAATCTCTACATTTTTGCCCAAGGCAAATGCAATTATTTCACCTTCTTTTTTTTTTTTCTTTTCAGTATTCCTGCATTGCTCGGTGCCAGAGGAAACACAACTGCATCTGTTCATTATTCCTTCCCCTGCTTGAACCCCCAGACCACAGTAGGAGCTGAGCCTTCACCGCCCGCCTGCACCCCGACACTGCTACTGAAACAGCCCAAGGGCCAGGCGCTTAGAACCTATTCATCTGTGTCCCTACACGTCACTGTGACAGCAGGATCAGGAGAGCCATCACCAGGCTGAATGAGGTTGGTGTTAGAAACTGAGTGCTACCCACACTCTGAGTCTGTGACCTGTGAAACTTTCAACCAAGCTGTCCCAGGCGGCCAACGAGGGCTCAGGACAACTCACGGTGTCTCTTTCACTTTTAACACTGGATTCTTGACTGAAGAGAACCATTTCCTGAGGGAGCAGCACTTTCCTGTGGAAAACCAGAATGTCAAGGGCAGCTTTGGCTTCCTGGAGCCATAGGACAGTATTGATCACCTAACTGGATTTGAGCTGTAAATCCTCCCTTGCAAGAGCTGGATCTTCGGTGATCTCTGCTGTGGTTTGAATGGGGCCCCCTATGGAGATCTTTCCCCTGGGACCTGGGAATGCTAATGTGACCTTATGTGGAAAAGAGTCTTTGCAGATAAAATTAAGTTCAGGATTTTGAGATGGGATCGTCTGGGATTACGTGGGTGGCCTTTAAATTGGAGGACAGCGGGGTTTAAAAGAGACAGAAGAGAAAATGTGCAGAGGATAAGGACATGTGAAGACAGAGGGAGAGTTTCCGGTAATGCAGCTACAAGCCAAGGCCACCAGAGGCGTGTTAACAAACTGCAACAAGCTGAGCAGTTTAGAACAACAGAAACGTGTTCTCTCACAGTTCTGGAGGTCACAAGTCTGAACTCCTATGGGGAGAAAGCTCCTTGCCTCTTCCAGCTGCTGGGGGCTCCAGTGCTCCACGGTCTGTGGCTACGTGACTCCACACTTCCCCTTCGTCTTCACGTCTCTCCCTTTGCTGTGTACACCTTCATTTTTTTAAAACAAATTTGGCAAACAAAAACAATGAACCCATTTTAATGAACATTTTAATGAATTTATGCAAACTCATGCATCATGTAACCAAGACCAAAATCAAGATATAGAATATTTCTCTCAGGCCAAAATATTCCTGTAGTCCAACCTAGTCAAACTCCTGTACTCCAGACAATCACTGAGTGGTTTTGTAAGTTTAGATTTGAATTATCTTTCTACAGTTCCAAGTAAACAAAATTATACAGGATGTATATTTTGTTCTAGGCTTCTTTTTTTATCATAATGTTTTTGAGATCCACAAATGCTGCTGTGTATATCATAGTTCCTATTTTTTTTGCTTGTAGTATTTTATTGCATGAATATATAATAATTTGTTTCTCCATTCATTTATTGCTGAATGTTAGTCTAATTTTTAGCTATTGTAAACAAAACCTGCTGTAAATATTTGTGTACAAGCCTTTTTTATTTATTTTATTTTATTTTATTTTTGAGACAGAGTCTCACTCTGTTGCCCAGGCTAGAATGCCACGGCATCATCCTAGCTCACAGGAACCTCAGACTCCTGGGCTCAAGCAATCCTCCTGCCTCAGCCTCCCAAGTAGCTGGGACTACAGGCATGCGCCACCATGCCCGGCTAATTTTTTCTATATATTTTTAGTTGTCCAGCTAATTTCTTTCTATTTTTAGTAGAGACGGGGTCTCGCTCTTGCTCAGGCTGGTCTCGAACTCCTCAGCTCAACCGATCCGCCTGCCTCAGCCTCCCAGAGTGCTAGGATTACAGGCATGAGCCACCGTGCCTGGCCTGTGTCCAAGTCTTTATGTGGATGTATGTTTTCAATTCCCTTAAGCACATACCTAGGAGTGTAATTGCTTGGACATAGAATAAATGAATGTTACTTTGTACTACAAATTGCTAAAATATTTTCCAGAGAGCACACCGCTTTATATTCAAGACCACCTGCCAGTAATGTTGCCACAAACTTTTACCAACACTTTGTATTGTTATTCTTGTTGTTTTGTAATTTTAGCATGCAAATGGGTATGTGATGGTATCACATTATGGTTTTAATTTGCACTTCTCTAATGACCAATTATGCTAAGTATTTTTTTATGTGCCTATTGGCCTTTTGTATGTCTTTTTGTTGTGTTCAAACATTTGGCTCTTTTTATTCTTTTTTTTTTTTTTTAGGGAGGGTAAAGTTAACTTCATCTTTGGTAGAGTTCTATGAGTTTTAAACAAGATTAGATTCATGTATAATTCAGAACAGTATTATCAAAACATTCCCTCAGACCACTGCTATGTAGACTGACATTCCCACCAGCTCTAACCGTAGGTACGTACTGATCTTGTCTTCACCACTATAGCTTTGCCTTTTCCAGAAATAAATATGAATGGAATCATATAGTATCTAACATTTGGAGTCATTTCTTTCACTAAGCATAATGCCTTTGAATTCAACCAAGTTATGTACCTCAATAATTTATTCCTTTTCCTTGCTGAGGAGTGTCCCATTGCAAGGATGTGCCACAATCTTTCCATCCATTGAAGGACGTTAGTGAAGGAAGGTTTAGGTTTGAAATATGAATAGAGCTGTTATAAACATTTATGCATAGGTTTCTGTGTGAACAAAAAGTTTTCATTCTCAAGGGTAAACACCTGGAGTGAGATTGCTAAATGCTCCTGATATTATTTGGATGTTTATTTTTTAATTATTTTTGAATTTGTAAGATTTATTTATATAATATATTCTAGACACAAGTCCTTTATCAGACATAGTAGGCTAAATAATGTTCCCCACCCCACCCCCCTGCAAAGATACCTGTATCCTAATCCCTGGGACCTGTGAATGTTACTGTCTATGACAAAATGACTTTGTGGATGTAATAAAGAATCTTGAGGTAAGGAGATTATTGGGGTAGTTTTAAATGTAATCACAAGGGTCTTTATAAGAGGGAGGCAAGATGGTCATAAAAGGAAGTAGGGTATGAGACAGCAGAAGCAGGAGTTCAAGCGATGCAAGGATGTACACGCAAGCCAAGGGATGTAGGCCATTTCCAGAAGCTAGAAGGGGCCAGGAAAAAGGTAACACCCTAGCTCCCATAGACAAAACAACCTGCTGACACTGTCACTGTTGGCTCAGTGAAAGAGATTTCAGAAGTCAAACCTCCAGAACTATGAGAGATTAGGCATGTGGTGTTTTAAGCCATCAAGTTTGTGCCAATGTATTATAAGAGGAAACTCATGTACTTAGAAATGTAATTTGCAAATATTTTCTACTAATGTCTTATATTTTCGTTTTCTTAAAAGTGCTTTTCAAAGGACAGAAGATTTTATTTTATTTTTTTAATTTTTTTTTATTTCAGCATATTATGGGGGTACAAATGTTTAGGTTATGTATATTGCCTTTGCCCCACCCAAGCCAGAGCTTCAAGCATGTGCATGTCCCAGATGGTGCGCACCACAACCATTAGCTGTATTTTTTTCTCATTTCACCTAAGAAATCTTTGTCTAATCCACAGTCTAAAAAATTTTCTCCTATGTCTTCTAGCTGTTTTATAATTTTCATTTTCACCTTTAGGTATATAATCTATTTTGAAGGTTTTTATTTGTTTTTTGTTTTCATGTGCTTCAAGGTAAGGGTTGAGGTTTCTCCACATGTTGAAAAAAAATCATTTCCCCTTGAATTTGGTACCTCTGTCCAAAATCTATTAACCATATATGTTAGAGTCTGTTTCTGGACTCTACTCTGTGGACTGGCTGATAGGTCTTTTATCTTGTAACTTTGTATTAAATCATGGTACCAGGTAGTGTGTATCATCCAACTTAGTCCTTTTTTCTCACAATCATTTTGGCTATTATAGGTCCTTTCCTTTTCTAGAAATTTTAGTGATGGTTTGTCCATTTTTAAGAGAAAAGTCTACGGGAATTTTGATGGGATTGCATTGAATTTATAGATCAATTTGGAGAGAGTTAATATAAAAATATTTGGTTGCATATTTCATGAAAGTTGTATAATTCTCCATTTTTAAGTCATTTTTAATTTCTGTCATCAATGTATTATAATTTCCGGTGTACAAATCTGACATAAATTTTGTTGGTTATATCCTTTAATAGCTCATTGTTTCTTTATACTATTTTAAATGTTATGACTTTAAAATTCGAATTGTTCATTGCTAGTATATAGAAATATATTGGGTGTTTTACGCCTTTGTATTATTCAACTTTGCTAAACTTACTAGTTTTAGTAGACATTATGTAGATCCTTTACAATTTTCTGTTGTATCATCTATAAAGAATTAAAAAACAGATTACTTCTTTTTTTCCAAAATGTATACTTTTACTTTTTTTCTTTTTCTTACTTTTTGCGTAGGTTAGAATCTGGAGTATACTGTTAGATAAAAGTGATGAGAGGTATATCCTGGATGATATTATGGGGAAAATATCATTTTTCAACATTAAGTACAGTTTAATCTTTAATATTTTATTGATATTCTTTTGCAGGGAGAAGATGTTTACTTTTATTCATAATGAATGTGTGTTGAATTTTGTCTAATGATTTCTCAGCATCTATTGATAGATACGTGTGTTTTTTCTCCTTTATAGAATGTATTATTTGGACTGATTTTTGTATGTTAAAATAGCCTTTTACTTCTGGGGTAAGCCCCCTTTGGTCATAATGTGTTATGCTTTTAATACTATATGACTGGGTTCAATTTGCTAATATTTGACAAGGACTATATCTTTGTCATTGATTGGTTTTATAGCTTCCAAATAATTTGATAGAAATCACCAATGGAACCATTTGAACCTAGAGTTTACTTTGTGGAAACATTTTTAATAATAAATTCAATTTATTTAAGTTATATAGGATGATTCAGATTTTTTTTCTTGAGTAATTTTAATGATAGCTTTTGCCTTTCAAGAAATCAGTCCTTTTCATTGAAATTGGTAAATGTTTTGTTAGAGTTGTTTACAATATCTCCTTCTACAGTGGTGTGCCTTCTTTTCCCTCCTATCATTCCTGTTGTTGGTAATTTATGTGTTTTCTCTTTTGTTCTTGATTAGTCTAGATGGATATTTATAATTGACATTTTTTCTCAAAGAATCAAATTTTTGCTTAATTTTTTCCTCCTGCTTTTTATAAATTCTATTGTATCTTCTTCTGTTCTTAGCTTAACTATTTCTTTCTTTAGCTTAAATTTGTTTCTGCTTTATTAGGCTTCTTCAGGTGGAAACATAGTTCACTGATTTTAGACAATTCTTTCCTAATAAGAACATTTAATGATATAAATTTCCCTTTTGTTGTATCTCACTAATTTGATATATTCTGATTTTCTTTTTCATTCAGTTTAAAGTTGTTTTAAAATTATCTTAATTATTTCATCATTGAATCATAGGTTATTAAGAAATATGCTGCTTAGTTTCCAGGTATTTGAGGATTTCAAAGATAACTTTCTGTTATTTGTAACAGAATTCTGCTGAGGTAAAGGGACATATTCAGCATGATTCCAAACATTTTAAAGTTGTTGAGGCTTACTTTATGACTCAAAATATGGTTTACTCTGGCTAATGCTTGTTTTGAGTTTGAAGCTAGTATGTATTCAGTTGTTGGACAGAGCACCTTATAAATGCCAATCAGGTCCAGCTGCTTTATGGTGTTAGTAAAGTCTTTTATAGTGTTAACGATTTTCTGTCAACTTGTTCTAACAATTCTTAAGAAAAAAATGTTAAATTTTCTAACTATAATTATTGTTCTGTCTATTTCTTCTTTTAATTCTGTTAGTTTTTGCTTCAATTATGTTAAAATTCTATTGCTCAGTGCCTGAACATTTAAGAATGCTGTCTTCTTGATGAACTGATTCATTATCATTATAAAAAAGTGTATCTCTATTCCTGGTAATATTCATTATTCTGAAGTTTGTTTTCTTATGCTTAGTAGGTTCTTGATAAATTTTCCATTTTTTTCTGTTAAGCCATTACCTTTGCTCAGCTGTGCATAAAATATCTTTTTTTACTTCAGATGCCTTAAAGATTTTCCCTTCATCACAGATCTTCTGAAATTTGATAATAATGTGCATTGGCCATTTTCTTCTTTAATACTCCCGAGGTTCATTGAGCTTTTTGAATCTTTATGTTTATAAGTTTCATCAAATTTGATAAATATTCAGCTATTATTTCTCCAATTATTTTTTTCCTGCCCCAGTTTCTCTCCTCTCCTTTTGGGAGTTTAATTACAGAATATCATCTTGATGATATTTTACAGCTAACAGAAGCTTTGTTCAATTTTTCCAGTCTTTATTTTCTTTTTGTACTTCATGTGGATAGTTTCACTGTAATGTATTTAATTTTATGACTTTTTTCTATAGCATTCTATTTTCTACTATGTCCAATGAATTTTTAATTTTTAATAATATTTTGATGCCTAGAAGTTCCATTTAAATGATTTCTATCTTCTATTTTATTCACATTATATTCATGTTTTGCCCCACATCTTTGATCATGTGAAACACATTTAGAATATTTGTCCTTGTCTACTAATTCCATTATCTCCTTTTCTTTCTTTTCTTTCTTTTTTCTTTTTTTTTTGAGACTGAGTCTCACTCTGTCACCTGGGCTACAGTGCTATGGTGTTAGCCTAGCTGACAACAACCTCAAACTCCTGGGCTCTAACGATCCTCCTGCCTCTGCCTCCCAAGTACCAGGGACTACAGGCACATGCCACCAAGCCTAGCTAATTGTTTTTCTATTTTTAGTGGAAATGGGGTCTCACTCTTGCTCAGGCTGGTCTCAAACTCCTGACCTCAAGCAATCCTCCCGCCTCGGCCTCCCAGAGTGCTAGGATTACAGGAGTGAGCCACCGCCCCAGGCGTATCTCTTTTTCAAATCTGTTCGTAAATTATTTTTTCTTCAGTAATGAGTCACATTTTCATGTGTCTTTTAAAAATTTTTATTGGATGCTGTACATTATAATTTTATGTTGCTAAGTGCTGGATTGTGTGTGTGTGTGCACGAGCGCATGCACGTGAGACAGAAAGGGAGAGAGTGAGAGAGAGAGAGGGAATTCCTTTGTTAAAAATTAATTTGGTATTTCTAAGTTGTGTTTTTAAACTATTTAAGAAAAAGTCTAGATTATTTATTCTAGGGACAATGGGTAACGTAGGCCCACTTTTAGTCATGATCCCTCTGAGATCAGACCTGAATGCCCAATGCCTTGTGTATGTAATGAGATCTCTCCACCCTGGCTGAAAGAATCTCAAATAATTTCTAGTCCTGAGCAAGCCCTGGGATCTCTTTATCTTCCAGCTTCCTCATAATTGTTCTTTCCTGAGAAGTCTAGAGTTGCAGAATGATACTTTATGCATGCACATATTGTTATTCAGTAAAAAATCAAGTGTACTTTATGCAGATTTCTGAAACTCTCTTTCTTTGCATCTCCCTCCTTTCCAAAACTCCGCTGTGCAAATTTTAGCTATGCTAATGTTTTGGAACTTCAGTCTCTGTTTCCTTACTGCAGTAAGTTTGCCAAGTTTTGTTTAAGTTCTCCCTCTGGGCACCACAGTCTGGAAATTGTCTGAAAGCAGAAAGTCTGGGCAATCTCCTTTGTTTTCTGCTGGGGGTGGCAGGGTAGGGGTGGAGGGATGAAAGCCACCGACTACCTGTTGCCCATGTCTATGAATATGGTCTCTATTTTGTCCATTTTTTTTGGTTGTTTATGGTGAGAAGTTAATTCTGGACCTTCATATTTCTTCATGGACAGATTGAGAAGTCCCCCACCTTAAGTTTTGAAGGATATTTAGCTTTATATGGAATTCTAGGTTCAAAGTTTCATTTTTCCAATTAGTACTTTAGAAATGTCATTCCATTGTTACCTGGCCTGAAATATGTCTTTCATATCTCTTACTGTTTTTAAGGTTTTCTCCTTATATTTGGTTTTTAGTAGTTGACTATAATGTGCCTAAGAATTTTGTTTTATTTTTAGTATTTATTCTAATTGAATTTCACAAGTTTTTTTCTTTAAATTTTGTGTATTGATGACTTTCATCAATTTTGGAAAATATTTATCCACTATCTCTCAAATATTATCTTCTGTTCCACTGTCTCTTTTGTATTCTGCTGGGATATGAATGTTAAACCATTTTAAAATCGCTTTAAATGTATGTTTGTTACATTCATGTTAAACCATTTAAAAATTTTCCACATATCTCACAAATACTGTTCTACTTTTTGTAGCCTTTCTCTTCTTTTCAGTTTGGATAATTTATACTACATTTTCTTTGCGTTCACTGTGTATAGTCAGTCTGCTGTTAAGTCTTCAAATATATTTTTCATTTCTGATATACATTTCATGTTTGTCTTTTGTCTGTTTTTTTTAATGGCTTCTGTATTTCTGCCAAATTCTCCAACTGTTCATGCATGTTGTCCACATTTCCACTAGATCTTTAAATAGATTTGTCATAGCTATTTTAAGGCCCCTGTCTAATAATTCCAAACACTGGATTCATCTACTTGAATCTGGGTCATATTTTCTTGCTTCTTTGCATGTTTTGTAAATTTTGACAGCATAGACATTGTGTAGTTCAACAGTGAAGAGTGAAGTAAATATATTTATGTTTTGAAAAGAGCACCTATTTTATTGTTTCAATCTCCGAGTATGGAAAGGCAAATCTGGCTTCAAACATTTTGAGGTCAAGATTAGGACGTTCTCTTCAGAGGATGTGGGATTTGAGCACTGGTAAATCTTCAGAGACTTTTCTTTTTCCTTCAAGACCAGTCATTATCTTTCTGAACTCTGGGAGATCTCTCTCTCTCTGCATTTTAGTCTGGGTGTTTGCCTTTGTAGTCACTAATTTTTGTTTGTTTGTTTTGTTTTTTAATTCTCCAGTCACACTCCTGGCCCTCTGCTTCTCAGGAGATTTCTTTGCACCTTCCCACGTTACCTCCAGGCTTTGACAGTCTTTGCAATGCACTTGAAGGACTTTTTGCTTCTGGTGGGGGTTGCAGATTTATCTGCTCCTGTGTCTTTCAAACCTCAGGCTTTGGTCCTTGCTGAGGGCCGTGGGAAAGAGAATGAAGATGGCTGTTGGATGCAGACCCAAGTTATGCCTAAGGCTTCCTGGGATTTCTCTCTTTTCTCTCTTGTTCCTTTTATCTCTCTCTTTTGTCATGATCTAGGTCTCTTTAATTCTGTTATTTCATCCACACCACCATGAGAGATGAGAAAATGTTTTGGAGTATACAGGATACTACATATAATACAGCACAGATTCATAAAATGAACTCTTGACAGGAAGTTAAGGAGAATTTGTTTCTCTCTACCTTTGACCTCAGCCAGCTCTACAAGTTGTAATGAGCTGCTCTCCTGCAAAGGTCACCAGGCTAAGCTTTCTCCAAGTCAGAGAGAATTTAGGTCACGTTAATAAACATGAAAGAGTACCTTTTTTGTGCCATAGTCTGTGGGGAATGCTAGGAAACTAAAGTATCTGTGTAGTTGCTGCTCTGAAGGAGAAGCGATTGCCATATAAAGAGGTGAAGTATCCAAAGAATGGAAAAACAAGCATCACATGTACTCACCAGAAAACTGGTTTCCCTGATCATCACCTAAATGCACATCGGGGAAGGATACCAATTGGATATCAGACTGGGATGGGGGGTGGGGGGTGGGGGGAGGGGATGGGTGTATGCCTACATGATGAGTGCATTGCACACCGTCTGGGGAATGGTCATGCTTGAAGGTGCTGACTCAGGGAGGTGTGGGGGGAGGGGATGGAGGTATGATTACATGGTGAGTGCCAGGCGCACTGTCTGGAGAATGGACATGCTTGAGGCTCTGACTCAAGGGGATGGGCGGGACATGGACAGTATATATAACCTGAACTTATGTACCCCCATGATGAGCTGAAATAAAAAAAAAAAAAGAAAAAAAAAAAGAGGTGACACCGTGATACTGCATCCTGGAGCCCAGGGGGACACTGTATCCAGCCTGAGTGGGTCATAGGTGTCTCTCTGAGGAAATGGTGGGTCCATTAATTCCCCTTAAGATTGAACAGTAGGTGAAGAAGTATGAGGAGCAAAGGTGAGGGAGATAGCAGAAAGGAGATAGAAATTATCTCTGATTATGCTTAATCAAGCTTTAGGGGTGGCCATCTCAGGCCTCTGAATGGGTGATGCACTCTTTCTTTGAAAGCATAGAGGGAAGTGAAGCAACTGTTCCGTATTAGCTCAGAGCCTAGAGGAACTTCCCGTCACAGGGAAATGGTAAGGGGGAGACCCCAGCAGTCACATTTTCCCCACAGAGTCCTGCAGTTCTGACTATGGGAGATCCCTCAGCTCTCACAGGGCCTCAGCCTAGTGTAGGGAGCTGATAAGAATCCATGGGATTATATTTTCTGAGAGAAGAAATCCAGGCTGGGTCTGCCCCATCCCCCAGGACCCAGGATGGTGCAGCCTGGTGCTGTTTTAAAAGCAGAGATACCATCCTGTCCTGGGGCTCAATAACCCCGTGAATTTCCACATTCTTGGGACCCTGTGGCACATTCATCCAGATGGACCCAGTAGTGCAGCAGTGTCCCTGGTATCCAAGCCCATGTAGCACCCTATATCCTGGGTAATAGGAAGTCCAGCACATCAAGGAGGCTGCCCCCAGGAAATAGGGACTCAAAGCATGACCTCCCCTGAACCTGAAAGCTACATGCATGAGGCCACCACAGCCAACAGTGATACCACCCCCGATGGTGGAGCCATCATGCACCGACACATATCACACACAAGGACCTGAGGACCAGCCTACATGGGGCCTGTTGCCATCACTCCCAGCACCTGTGTGTACTTTCCGGGGGCCTGAGGATTATCCCACCTAGCGTCCCTGTTCCCAGAAAAACTACTCTATGGCTTCCACAAACAACTTCAGCCTAAACCACTAAAGAACTTTCAGACAATGCTGACATTGATTTTAACTGAATAAATCACATGGTGACTATGCTACCGTGCTCATCAGAACCAAAGGCAAAGCAGTCTGCCTGTATCAGAGGGAATGGCCGGAAAAAAAAAAAAAGCAGAAAGATTTTCTGTCTTGTGAAAACTTCCCCCATGCTTTTGGGATCTTTCAGCCTGGCCTGCATCCCTGAGGCAGGTCAAGTCTTGTTAAAATTCCTAAGTGGCCACCAGCCCCCCAGATGAACAGCTGGCACAGTTCACAGGCTTTGTTTTTGGCAGAGATGGAACAATTAGAATAATTAACCACAGTAATTTCCTGAAGGTGAGAACCTTCCCTTTAAAGCTCTGGATTTTTGCCTATGTACAGGAAATTCGGGATTTTGAGAGGAAAAGGATTTTGAGAGGATGCCAGCAAAGTAGACTCTATTTTTCCTTCCTCCTCAAACCACTTGTCCTCATTATTTGGCCTCATGGACAAGTGGCCTAGCTTTTGGTAACATACCTAACTGACATTACAAATACATCTACAGTAAAGAGTCTTTCTCTATGAAAGCTACTTTATGAAATTGAAAGAAATGATTGTTGCAGCAGACTTGTAGGTATTAATATAGAGACAACAAAAAAACATGAAAAAGCAAGGAAATATGAAACCTCCAAAGGGACACAATAATTCTGTAGTAACAAACCCCAAAGAACAGAAAAATCTATAAGATGCCTGAAAAAGAAATTCAAAATAATTATCTTAAGAAAATTCAAAAAGAAGCAAGAGAAAGCAGATAAATAATACAAAGAAATATGAAAAATAATCATGATCTGAATGAAAAATTCAACAAAGAGACAGATATCATAAAAACACAAAGATAAATCTTGGAACTAAAGAATTCAATGAATGAAATAAAAAAATCCAGTTGAAAGCTTCAACAAAAAAATTAGATCAAGTAGAAGAAAGAGTTTTTGAACTTGAAGACAGGTACTTTAAAATAACCCAATCAAGCAAACAAACAACAAACAGAAAAGCAAAGAATAAAGACTAAAATAAAATGAAGAAACCCTATGTGAACAAATGCATTTTGGGAGTTCTAGAAAGAGAAGAGATGGGAAAATGCACAGAAAATATATTTAATAAAATAACAGCTGAAAACTTTTCAAGTCTTGGTAAACATATAGACACCCAGATAAAGGAAGCCTCAAAATCCTCAAATAGATTCAGTCCAAAAATGTCTTTTCAAGACACATTATAGTTAAATTGTCAAAAGTCAAAGACAAAGAGACAATTTTAAAACAGCAAGAGAAAAGTGTCAAGTCATATATAAGGGAATCTCTCTCAGACTAATAAGAGATTTTTCAGGAGAAATACTATAGGCCAAGTGAGAATGGGATGATACATTCAGTGTCTAAAGGAAAAAAATAAAAACTGCAGCCAACAATACTATATCTGGCAGAATTATTCTTCACAAATCAAGGAAGAAGATCTTTCTTAGACTGCAAAAACTGAGGGACTTTATCACCATTGGGTTGGCCCTACAAAACGTGCTTAAGGCAATCCTATATCTGGAATCAAAATAATATCTATAATTATGAAAGCACACTAAAGTATAAAACACATTGGTAGAACAGATAAATAAATGAACAAAAGAAAGGAATCAAATGTTATCACTACAGAAAACCTCAAAGATAAACAATAAGGAAAAATGGAACAAAGGATATACAAAACAGTCATAAAACAATTAAAAATGAGAGAAGTAACTCTTCACCTGTCAATAACAATCTTGAATATAAATGATTTAAATTTCCCCAAAAAGATGTAGACAGGCTGAATAATTTTTTTTAAATACACAACTATATGCTACCGAAAAGAAACTCACTTCAGTTGTAAAGGCACACATACACTGAAAGTGAAAGGTTAGAAAAGATATTCCACACAAACAATAACAAAAACTTGCAGTAATATTTTAAAAATTAGAAATAAATCTAACCAAAGAGATAAAAGATCTCTACTATGAAAACTGCAAAACCATGATGAAAGAGATAGAAAAGGACACAAAAAAATGGAAAGACATCCATGCCCATGAATTGGAAGAATTAATATTATTAAAATGAACATACTACCCACAGCAATCTACAGATTCAATGTGATTCCTATCAAAATGCCAATGACTTTTTTCACAGAAATAGAAAAAAGCAATTCTAAAATGTGTTATGAAATACAAAAGACCCCTGATAGCCAAAGCAATACTGAGCAAAGAGATCAAAGCTGGAGGCATCACACTACTTTACTTCAAAACATACTACAAAGCTACAGTAACCAAAACAGTATGGTATTAGTATAAAAACAGAAACTAGACCAATGGAAAAGAATAGAGAATATACAAATAAATCATAGCCAACTAATTTTTGAAAAAGATGCTAAGAACATACATTGCAGGAAGAATTTTCTATTCAATAAATAGCTCTGAGGATACATATGCAGAAGAATGACCCCTATCTTTCACCATATACAAAATCAACTCAAAATGGACTAAAGACTTAAATGTAAGATCTCAAACTATAAAACTACTAGGTAAAACTTAGGAGAAACATTTCAGGACATTGGTCTGGGCAAAGATTTTTTTTGTAAGACTTTGAAAGCATAGGTGGCAAAAACAAAAATAGACAAATGACATTATAACAAACTAAAAAGCTTCTGCACACTAAATAAAACAATCAGCAGAGTGAGGAGACCTGCAGAATGGGAGAAAATATTTGTAACTTATACTTCTGGCAAGGAATTAATATCCAAAATATTCAAATAACTCAACAATTGAAAAATTAATATTCTGATTAAAACATGGCCAAAGGATCTAAATAGACATTTCTAAAAAAAGACATATAAATGGCCAAAAAGTATACGAAAAAAATGCTCAATATCACTAATCATCAGGGAAATGCAAATCAAAACCATATTGATATATCATTTTATCCCAGTTAGAATGGCTATTATCAAAAAGGTAAAAAATAACAAATGCTAGTGAGGATGCTAAGAAAAGGGAACTCTTATACATTATTGGTGGAAATATAAATTAGTACCGCCATTATGGCAAACAGTATAGAGGTTTCTCAAAAACATTAAAAACAGAGCTACCATATTATCCAGCAATCCCACTACTGGGTATTTATCCAAAAGAAAGGATATCAGTATAACGAAGACATACTTGCACCCCCATGTTATTGCAGCACTATTCACAGTAGCCAAGATATGGAAACAACCTAAATGTCCATCAGCTGATGGATGGATAAAGACAATATGATACATATAGACAATGGGGCTGGGCTCAGTGGCTCACACCTGTAATTCTAGCACTTTGGGAGGTCGGGGAGGGAGGATCACTTGAGCCCAGGACTTTGAGGTTGCAGTGAGCTATGATGATGCCACTGCACTCTAGCCAGGGTGACAGAGCAAGATTCTGCTGAAAGAAAGAAAGAAGAAAAAGAAAGAAGGAAAGAAAGAAAGAAAGAAAGAAAGAGAGAAAGAAAGAAAGAAAGAAAAAGAAAGAAAGAAAGAAAGAAAGAGAGAAAGAAAGAAAGAAAGAAAGAAAGAAAGAGAAAGAAAGAGAAAGAAAGAAAGAAAAAGAAAAAGAAAGAAAGAGAGAAAGAGAGAGAGAAAGAAAGAGAAAGAAAAAGAAAGAAAGAAAGAAAAGAAAGAAAGAAAGAAAGAAAGAAAGAAAGAAAGAAAGAAAGAAAGAAAGAAAAAGAAAGAAATAAAGAAACACACACATTAAACACACACACACACACACACACACACACACACACACACTAGAATGCTATTTAGCCATAAGAAAGGAATGAAATCTTGTCATTCATGGCAACAGGGATGAGCCTGGAGAATGTTATGTTAGGTAAAATAAGTCACTGCACATTCCCACTCATATGTGGGAACTCAAAAAGTTGAGCTCACAGAAGTAGAGAAGACTGTGGTTATTAGAGGCTGCGAAGCATGGTGGGGGGAGGGGAGAAGAGGGAGAGGTTGGTTAATGGATACAAATTACAGCTAGATAGGAGGAATAAGTTCCTAGTGGGTTCTAGAGCTATAACTTGAATACAGTTAACAATAATTTATTGTATGTTTTCAAAAAGCTAGAAGAGAGGATTTTAAATGTTCCCAATACAAAGAAATAATCAAATTTGAGATATCAGTTATGTTAATACCCTGATTTAATAATTACACATTGTATACATTTTTCAAAATATCACTGTGTATCCTATAAATGTGTATAATTATTGAAGGCCAAGTAAAATAAAAGAAAAAATATTTTGAGAGAGATTACATTCAAATAACTTTTAGTACAGTATATTGTTATAATTATTCTATTTTATTACCAGCTGTGATTGTCAATCTCTCATGTACCTAATGCATAAATTAAACTTTATCATACATATGTATGTATACGAAAAAACATGATATATATATAGGACTCAGAACTATGCATGGTTTCAGGCATCCCCTGGGATTCTTATTACAGAATGTATGCCCCTTGGATAAGTGGAGTCTACTGTTTGTTTTTTTCTACTATACTCTCACCACTCAACACATAACATTTCTGACATGAGATATGTGGGGAGTGTTGGAATCCCCAGCTATAAATTGGGGATTCCCACAACTTCCTCTTGGGTTTGATCATTTCCTACAGTGGCTGACAGAACTCAGGAAAGCACTTTACTTGCATTTACCCATTTATTATAAAAGGATACAATCAGAAGAGCCAGATGGAAGAGATGCACAGGGCAAGGTATGAGTGAGGGGTAAGAAGCTTCCTCGCCCTCTCATGGCACTCTGCCCTCTCATTTTTCACCTGCCCAGAAGTTTTCCAATTCCCATTAGTTAGGGGTTTTATGGAGGCTCTGTTACACAGGCATGACTGATTAAATCATTGGCCATTAGCGATCAACTCAACTTTCAGTATCCTTTCCCTCCCAGTATCTCTCCCCTCTCAGTATCTCTCCCCTCCCAGTATCTCTCCCCTCCCAGGAGGTTGGGAGATGGGGGTTAGACCTGAAAATTTCAATCATCTGTCGCATGTTTGACAACCTGGCAACCAGCCCCCATCCTGAGTATCTCCAGGAGCACTCAGACATCAGTAATGTTATTAGCATACAAAAAACTTACTGATTTGAAGAGCTGTGTACCATGTGTAGCAGGTAAATGGGCTGAAGACCAAATCTACATTTCTTATCACAAATCACAATATTTTCAGTAGCATGTCTGGAATTGGAACCAAATCTAGCTGATGGGCTCCACAGCTTCTCTCTTCCACTGGGTTTGTATTCTGCCCTGTTCTTCCCATCTCTTCCAAGACAGGAACACCAGAAATACTAAAACCTTGACCTTCGTTGCATGTCTTCCTGAGAGCCCCGTGTCTACCTGTCTGATTACTTCTTCAGGTTTTGCCTGCTGAGAATTCCTGTTCAAGAATGTGTCTGATTCCTGATTCTTAATCCTGGGGGTTGAGCTGGATCACCCCTGTTAAAAGAAAAACTTCAGACAAATTAAATGTAACAGAGTTTAATGAAGTAAAAAAAATGATTCGTGAATCAGGCACTCCTCCCTATGACCAGAACAAGTTCAGAGTGATTCCGAGGCTGCCACATGCTTGGAAAACATTTATGGACAGAAAAAGGAGAGTAATGTACAGGAAACAGAAGTGAGGTGCAGAAACTGCTGTATTGGTGACAGCCAGGCCTTTGCCTTATTTGAATCCAATTTGGACAGTTGGGCACCTGTGATGAGCCGTGACTTGGCTACTTTTTATAAGAGTACGCCGCAGTCTGTTTACTCCTCCAGTTAGGTTACAATTCACCATGTATGGAGAAACCTTTAGGCTGAACTTAAAATATCTAAGAAGGCTGCTTTAGATGAAACCTAATACCACTAATTGACCCATAGTTTTAATATGACTTCCCTCAAATAAGGAAATTGAGTCTTAATGGAGATATCTTTAAACATAAAATAAAGTTTTCAAAGTAGATCACCTATGGAGCACATTACAGTTTTTAAAATAGTATATTATTATAATTTATAATGGTTATGACAGAGTCTTTATATGTTGAAATGACCACACTATTTCTTTGCCCTTGAGGGAAAATGACTCCCTTCTTTAATGTGCAGCAGAACTGTAATTACCTGAATCCTCAGACTCAGGGCTTTCTCAGAACTTTACACCTACACAGCCTCTTTCTAATTCCACCCAGCACCAAGACAAGCAAACATCATGCCTCATTCAGGCTGAGCCCTGGGGACTCAGACTGCTTCAGCCAGCACTATCAGGACTCCAAGAAGTTGGGCCAGAATAGTAGCATCCGCACCAACCGGGAACATGTTAGGAAAGCACATTCTTAAGTCCCAGCCCAGAACA
Source organism: Lemur catta (assembly GCF_020740605.2). NCBI lineage: Eukaryota > Metazoa > Chordata > Mammalia > Primates > Lemuridae > Lemur > Lemur catta. Next base: position 98,520,506 of record NC_059135.1, read on the forward strand.
ACTGATTCAAAAACTCTGAGAGTGGATCAACCAATTTGTATTTTAATGAACCCTCTAGGTCTCTGGTCCCCAACCTCTGGGCCATGGGGCCTGTTAGGACTGGGCTGCACAGCAGGAGGTGAGCGGTGGGCCAGTGAGCGAAGCTTCATCTGTATTTACAGCTGCCATTTCTCACATCTGCCTGAGCTCCGCCCCCTGTCAGATCTGTCACTGTCTCCCACCACTCCCAGATGAACCCTCTAGTTGCAGGAAAACAAGCTCAGAGCTTCCACTGATTCTGTGTTATGGTGAGTTGTGTAATTATTTCATTATATGTTACAATGTAATAATAATAGAGATAAAGTGCACAATAAATGTAATGCACTTGAATCATCCCCAAATCACCACCCCCACACCCCAGTCCATGAAAAAATTATGTTCCATGAAACTGGTCCTCAGTGCCACAAATGTTGGCCACCACTGCTCTAGGTGACTCTGATGGTCACCAAAGCCTGAGAACCACTCAGTTACAGTGTGAAAAGCACAGAGGGGCCTGCAGAACAGTGGACCAGGTATCGACCCAGCCCAGAGGTGTTAAGAAGGCTTCTGAGAGGAGGCAATACTGGAGCTGAATTCCAAAGGATCAATATGAGCCAGCCATAGGAGTGGAAGTGACAGAACATTCTAGAGGAGGAAATGTCCACAGTAAGAGCATAGATTGCTTAGAAAATTACAAACAACTCAGGTGGGCTTGGAGGACAGCCATAAAAAGAGGTATAACAAGAGATGAGACTGGAGAGTGGATAGGAGGCTGGCCATGAAGAAAAGAAGAGCAGCATGGTCAGGATGTGTGTTTCAGAGCGATCGCTTTGTCTGCAGTGCATGGAATGACGGGTGATGGGTCTGAGAGAACTGAAAGCAGGACGGTCTACAGGGAACAAACCAAAGCAGTAACAGTGGGCACTCTGAAAAGTCACCAAATCAGGGGATGTTTAGAAGGTAAAATCAATAAAAGTGGTGCTTGATTTGGCTTCTGAATTTTAAACTTAAGGCATCATTCACTGAGGAAAGAACGGTAGTTGGAGAAGTAGGGTCAGAGGGAAACATGAGAGTTTTATTTTCAGACATTGAATTTGAGGTACCTGTAAAAAGCTTTTATATACACATATATATATATGCATACCTACATACATATATATCTACTTCATATACCAATAATTATAACATGTGACAATTATAATCTGCAATGTTAAATTAGTGATGACAGTTTGTCACTACTATTCTATTTTCTTTACGCATATAAACTTATTTAATGTTCACAACATCATGTGGTGGAAAATGGATTTAAAAGTTACTCTTCAATAATCTATTTTCTCTATGAAGAAAAAGGTGAGTTACCTGCTAAAAGTGAGGAAGACAGTAGCTGGAAACTCAAGGTAAAAGTAATTAATTTCATCACAGAATTGACTTTTCTTTGTTATTGAATTTACCATGTTTCTCTTGCACCATACACTCCTGTCATGGCCACGTGTTTGCAGTTCCTCTAAAACAGAATGATAATTCATGGATCTGTGCTTTTGGAGGGACTTGCAACAAACGGGCTGCATTCTGCATTGACCCTATTCAAGGAGAAACAGTGTGAACAAGCAAGTCCTAAAAGCCTGAAGATGGCATTTGGGGACTAGTGGCATATACGTACTCTCTTGTGCTGAATCAGTATGAGTGGATATGTGCAAAGTTGGTGTTTTAAAGGGCAATAATTTGTGCTTATAGATCATCCCTTGCTGAATAAATATGGCAGAACTCCATGAAGCTGAAATATTGCTCACCACTCTCTTATAAAAAGGTCATGCTTTCATAAGACAGTTCTTCCAGTCAACAAATTCCTATTCTCAGGGCTTGGTGACTCTGATAAAAATTAGTGAAGGGTTAATTTCAAAACACCATAAGACATGGACAGAATTTACCTAAAGTGTCTTTTTCTTTTTAATAAACTTTTCATCCTAGAACAGCTTTATATTCACAGAAAAATTGCAAAGATAGCACTGAGGCTTCCCATAAGCACCACACCCAGCCTCATGCAGATCACAGTCCTATCTTAGTATGGCGCATCTGCTACAATTAATGAACCGATACGGATACAGTGTTACTAACTAAAGTCCATGCTTTAGTCAGAGTTCCCCAGTTTCCACCCAGTGGCCTTTCTCTGTTCCAGGATGCCATTCAGAATCCCATATTACATTTCCCCCCTAGGGCCCCGGTGGGGATGGATAAACTGTGGCAGTTTCTCAGACTTTCCTTGTTTGATGATCATGGAAGTCTTGAAGAACACCAGTCAAGTGTTTTATAGAATATCACTCAGTGGGATTCATCTGATATTTTTTTCTCCTTATTAAACAGAAGTGATTGTTGTGGGTAAGAAGACCACAGCAGTAAAAAGCCACACTTACGACATCATATTAAAGGCACATGCTACCCACATGAGTCATAATCATTGGTACCACCCTGATCATCTGGCTGGGGTAGTACCTCTCTGAGGGCAAAGCATCTGCATACACCATTTGCAATTCTCCTGCACAACAGATCTGTCTCTTCTTACCTACTTATTTATTGATTCAATAAATAAAATTTTTATCAGTATAGACTCATGGATTTTTATTTTATATTTTGGGTTATAATCTCAAAATTATTCCATTTTTTCTAATGCTCAAATTGCTCTAACCTCAGAACAGCTGAAGCTCCTTCAGTTGACTCCTGTGTTTCTTTGACACACACTCAGCATTGGGATTACTTTGATGTTCTTACTTTCTTGAACCGCAAGATGCTCCAGGCTCATCCTGTATTCTTTCTGATCCAACACTAGAGCCAGCCGTTTATCCAAGAAGCCCTGGCTCCTTTAGTTGGGGAAACTTAGAAAGTAAGAACTGGGGATTTCTGAGCCACTGTTTTGACTTCCTGACCTCAGGCCCCAGCCAGCCACTGTCTGTGGTCTACTCGGTCCACCTGGTGGCTCCTGACGCCCATTTGAAGCCACCATAGGAGCAGCTTGGGACCACGGGTGTCACCATTGGGCTCACCTTCTGGTTCCTGTGTTTCCTCCTGCCAGGGGGCTGGATCCTGTCACACTGGAGACCCATAAGACACTGGAGTGAAGGGGACATCCTGACATCCTCTCCCTCACTGTGACTAACCACTCCTGCCCGGCCCATCCTGGTAAGTCTCCTGCTTCTGGCCGCCTTCCCCTGGATCATGCTGTTCAATTCCAATGACCTCTTCTGCAATCATGACCTCTGGGTATCTCTGTTTGACAACCTGGTACCACATTTATTCACCCTGCTCAGTGGGGTACCCCTTGTAACAATAAAATCTATTTAAACTAAAAAAAGAAAGAAAGAAAGAAAAAAGTAAGAATGGAACACCAGGTGTGTTCATTGTTCAATTCCAATGCACATGTATATCAGGATCATAATTATTAACCTGTGACCCATGGCAAATAACTTTATTAAAGTGTAGTACTTGTGTGCAGTTCTTTTTTGCCTTTGTACTTACAGACTCTATTCATTTCCAAGTTATGTAGGAAAGCATTTTTTTTTCCCCATTCAGTGAGCTAGTTTCACACACTTGTAATGTAGTTAGATTGTTTGTCTCATCCTGCATTCTATCTTGGGATTCTTCTACCTCCTAAATGCTTTTAAAAGATTGCATACATTAAGGTTCACTCTATCTGCTATGAAGTTCTGTAAGTTTTGACAAATGCACAGTGTCATGTATCCAGTATTAGAGTATCATACAGAGTCATTTCATCCTCCTAAAATTTCCGTGTGCTCTACCTTATCAACCCTCTTCCTTTCCCCACTGAACTCTTGGCAGTCACTATAGTGTTGGTTATCCCACTGCTCTTAAGAGTTTTTTCTTTTCCAGAGTGTCGTGTTATTGGCATTGCACTGTACGTAGCTTTTTCACATTTTCTTTTTTCAGTTATGATATACATTTAAGATTCATCTATGTCTTTTTCTGGCTTATTTATTTTTATCACTAAAAATATTTCATTTTGTGATGTACCACAATTAGTTTATTCATTGACCTATTGAAAGATGCCTTAGTTGCATCCACTATCTGGTGATCATGATTAAAGCTACTATAAACATTTATGTCCAGGTTTTTGTATGGACATGTTTGTGAATGCCTGAAGTTTTGCTTGTCAGATCTGCCTTGGTCCTCCTCCTGGCCTCCGTTCTCTGCAGAGCCTTTAGGGTGAAGTGAAGCCATGGTCTCCTGCAACATCTGTGCAGCCCTTGCCTGGTGCTCCATCCCCATTCACCCAGCAGCACCTTGGAGGTCCTGCTGGGCCTGCCCCAATCCTCCAGCAAATCTTTGAGAATCCAGCTCAGTGTCTTGTACACCACAGTGACTTCCAGACAAAACTAGCATCGTAACAGCTTCTCCCAACATGGGTTTGTGCTGGGAAGAGCAGCTTCCCACTAGGCCTCTTATATTTAGTGGTCCTCAGTGGCCAAGTTACCATCATCCTCCTCCCCGCCAGTCTCTTGGTCCTTCACACACTGTCTTCTTTCTACTCTCTTTCCCTTTGTCCAATATCCTCTATGCCTACTTCTTTTGCCATTGACCTTTTCACCATCAATTATTTTTGCTCATGACACACTTCCAGGAAACCCTGATTTTACTATATGTAAACCCCTTCACAGCACCACACTCTAAAGGCGGAGACATCCATTTTCCCCACCCATAACCAGCTTCTCACACCCTGACAATATGGGTTTCCTCCTTGTTGGGTTTTAAATTAACAGACCCGATTTCAAATGCCAGCGGTGCCTTTTATTAGCTGGGTAATGTTGGGCAATGTATACAACCTGTCCAAGCTTTACTTTTTCTTGTGGAAAATGGAGAAACTATCCATTCCAGGAGGTTTTATGAGAGTCAAGTAGACAGACTCTTAATAACTGCCTGGAAGGGTCATTTAAAAAATACCCCTTTTCCATTTGTTCTTCCCCCTTAGAATTTCATTTTTCCAGTATTCTTACCAATCCCCTCTCTTATGCATCCTCTCAAGGCTGTGATATTTAAGAAGAGTGAATAGTAGGACCTGGAGAATAACAATTCGCTGGAACGTTTAAGTACTTTGCCATGCTAAAATGGATATTTCTTTGTGTATAAGGCTTATGCCATCTTTGAAGACCCCACCATGTAGAGGCTACACACTACTAATATTCAGCACATCCATAAACAGCACACACCACAGACCAACACAGCATTAAGTACTGTCAAGGAAAAATAAAAGTCTCAGGACCTGCAAAAACTCATTCTTCCAAAAGAGAGAACCAAGCACAGAAACTGAATCACGCAATCACAGCCAGCCCTCTCCAGTGAGCTTCAGGGACTTTCTTTTAAGAAATGGAGGGGTTTGAATAAATGATGAAGCAGGGGTTTTTCTGGCAGACAGGGTGTGGGAGAGAGAAAAGAATTCTGCTTGGCAAGGTGGTCTTGTTTGTAGATAAGCCTCAGGATAACACCCCTGGGGAGGAGAGATGGTAAATGTTTTTACTCAGAACTTTTAGGGTGTCAGAGTCTTAGCAAATCTTCCCCAGACTGAATAGCAGGGGACTGGGTGCATTTGGCAGAAATTCTCTACAGATGTAAATTTCTCCTCCAACATCCCCCGGCCCCCAACAAAGATGGCCTTGAGTATTATTCCTGTTTTCCCACAGTCACCTCAATACACGTCAAAGAAATGTATTTTGGGGTAAAATATTTCTGATTTCTTTCAGCCTTAAAAAACCCTTCAAGATATATAGCCCCTAGAAAACTGCTTCATGTCAATGATAACCTTAGGACTGTAGCCTAAATAAACTTTTGAATGTGGATTATAATTTTATCTCACAGATGCAAACCAAAGAAGAGATAAGACCAATCATTCTTCTACCCATCCTGAGAAGATCACATTGCTTATTTCCTCTACCCCTTTTTGAATGTTCTTCCCATTTTATGTAGACTTACTGAGTAGAACTTCACAAGGATGCAAACACTTGCCTCACTGCTCACCTTTCCCCTCCCGTTGTTTTTCTTTCTGTATATCCTTGTCCTTCAGATGGGAAATTCTCAAATCCTTCTGCAGAGAGTGCAGTCCACAATGGAGGCTTTGTGGGCTGTGCTTTTCCCAGGCACATCCTCAGATCTTGGCTTAATAAACCTCAATTGACTCAACTGAGTGTGACTGTCTTTTTCAGTCACTTATTTAAGTTAACAGGACTTTCAAATATATCATTATATGTTCCATTGCACATGGTGTCAGTGACATCTGCTTGACATTCTTGAGTATGCTTGACATACTCTCTTCCAGGCACCATGAGAGGCTTTCTAACACATCATCTCATTTAATGTAACTGTGACAATTCTAAGTACAGGTAAAAGCGTTAATTTGCTCAGCATCACAAAGTCAGCAAGTGGCAGAGCTTATAGCACAGAGCCATGCACTAATACATGTCCAATATATATTTGCTAAATCAAAAACCAAAAGTGCTGGGATTTGATGGCAAGACTAGCTGTCTCCATTTCTGTATTCTTTTGCTGTATCGTTATAAAATCTCCCAAGGAGTACCAACTAACTGTACTATTTGAAAGAATGAAAATAGCAGTTCCAGGGCACAAGGCAAACCAGGGTGTGTCTTGCTGTTGTAGGGGAGGGTGGGCTGGTAGCAGAGGGTTATGTCAGCAGGAGGATTCAGACAAAGCTCTAGTCAACCCTCACTGTTCTCTCCCTCCCTGTGGCAGAACCCTAAGATTTCCCTGAACCAGAACAATAGCATGTGGAATCCCTGTAGGACTACTGTGACCTTGAGCCAGCCTTTTAAAAATATTTTTTAAAATATGCTCTGAAGGTAGAGACCTCCCTCTTTTGCATCTACGATGTGATCTTTTTTTTTTTTTTGACATTGCAGAGTGTTTAAAGATGACAACAATGATACAAACACTAGTAGTAGTCAACAGGCTGTGTCATTGACATATGTTACATTTGTCATTTAATCCTATTAATAATATTGGATGTTTCCTATCAGCACCCACATTTATAAGAAAGGAAACTTAAGATTAAATGATGGAACCAGAAATTGAGTCCATTTCTATCTTCACTTTCAAGTCTGTGCTACTGAGAGAAACACTCAAGGTAAAGGAGGGAGAGTGGAGGGCTCTGTGTTTTCCCCCTAGACTTTCACAGAACCCAAAAGTCAGGCCCTGTGCAGCCCCCTGGGAGTACATTCAGGTTTGCCCTTTTCATGAACCCAGTCGCCATTTGTATAGGAAGAGCTTTAACAACCTCAGTTACACCAGCAGGTGGAGTAGTGCCCACTGGCAAATGAGCCAAATTCTGCTCTTCTTGAGATATTGGTCCACTGGGGACACTGGGGCATGTACTTATTTCCCTGCCAGACAGATCTGCACTCTGTCTACAACTCAGGTATTGCTTTCCCAAGAGCTCTTAACATAGGTATGAAATGTACGTCCTTCACTGTGCCTTGTATAAAACACCCCAAGGGCACAGTGCAGCCTCCACATGCAAGACAAGAATACACCACAGGAAAGAGAAAGGACGTGACCAGACGTGCTTGCTCCTTTAGAAGGGAAGATAACAAAGTCCTCTCCAAGATAGGCCAGTCCCTTTACACCTATTACTTGGGGCCAATCATGAAAAGAATCTCATGTGCAAAAGGGTCACTTACAAATCTCAGGCCCAATGTAGAGAATGTAAGTCTCAGCACATAAATCACTATAACTGAGATTCTGAATAATTTTTGCATTTTCTTTACTATGTGTGTAAAGTCTGAAACACTCCAAGTTGCTGGGACATCAAAGAGCCCAGCCCCAGACACACATTCAGGCTTTTAAACAATTAGCCTTGGATAAAATCCTGAATTAAATACATCTCTGAATAGTTATTTTTCTTATTACTTGTTTTTGCAGACAAATTTAGAATTTTTGTCTTAAAAATTCTCTGATTTCCAAGCAGAATTTAAAACCTGAAATCCATAAAGGAAACCATTGACAAATGTGGACAAATTTGACCATGGAAGAATAAAATAGAAGCTAACAAACAACAACTGCTATAAGCTTAACTGGCTCCATGAGCAAATTCCAATGACCACTGTGTGGTTTTTAGAATCTTCTCCCTTAACTAGCTACTTGACCTTTGAGTTGTTTTCCAGAAATGATTGATTTTCTGTAAGACAAAGGAGTTGAGATTCTGAAAGCCCCAGGGCAGACTTCCCCGAGGCCAACACTCACCATCCTCCTTGACCTGCCCCAGGCAAGTGGCCCCTCTTTAAAAAGCCCACGATCTCTGTTATCGGGGGAGAGGGATTTGAGGCAGGTGCTCTTGCTCTCCCAACAATATGTCTTTCCTGTTAAAAAGGTCTTCCTTGGCAATCCTAGATGTCTCAGTAATTGGATCTTTGTGCAATGAGCTGCTGGACCTAGACCAAAACCCCCTTGCAGTTTTAATAACATAAGTTTTACACTACACTACAGGTTTACATGTATAAACTCACTTATCCGCATCAAACCCTGAATTGTTTCTGGTACTATATCCATTAAGATGAGAAAATTGAGGCACAAATAAATTAAATAAATTGTCCAAGATCATAGTGCTAGTAAAATAGCTATAACTCAAACCTAGATGGTTTGACAGGTATGTTACCTGTCAAATATTTTGTATGGCACAAAACAATATAAACAAATTCAAAGACTAATGACAAATAACAAAATGGGAAATTGTAATCACAGCATAATGGTAGATAAAAGGCTAATTTCCTTAACTTAAAATAACATGTAAAGCCATAAGAAAAAACTATGAACAATCCAAGATAAAAAATGATTAAAAGATGTAAACAGGCACTTTACCATTTTCAGAACAATGACCAATAAGCATATGAAAAGATGTTCTGCATCAGCTACCTCCTAAGGAATGCAAATCATAACAACAATGAAATAAGGATTTTTCTCTTATCAGAAAAATAAAAGTGAAAACACTTAATGATTCCCAGCACCAGCAAGTGTGTGGGGAGACAGAGCCTCTGTAACAGTTGATGGGAGTGTAAGTTGGAGCAAAATTTCTGGAGGGCAATTTGGCAATGCCTATTAAAATAAAAATGCACATAAATTTTGACTCAGAAATCTTATTGCTAGGAATGCATGTTTTTCAATTTACCTTACACAACATTACCAATGTAATATGTTCTTTATAGCATTGCATGTAGCAGCAAAAAACTGGAAACTATTAAATTGTGAATCAATAGGCTTCTGAAATTATGGTATGTAAATATAATGAAATACTGTTAAACCGTTGCAATTTTTCCAATATGTAAGGTCTTACAGATAAATAATATTTTTTAAAAAAGCAGAGAAAAGTATGTATGATTCAATCTTTTTTGTGTAATTTCCCCCCATGTTAATGAATCTAACAAGTGATTTTAAAATGAAGACCAAACCCCTGGATCTGAGCACATCAGAGAGGGGGCTGGCCTCATGCCACGCCTGCTCAATGTGCAGAGAGCCCTGCTCTGTTGGCCATGACTGGAGTCTGTCTGCTGTCTGAGTTGACCATTCGTAAATAGGCATCATGGTATCACCCTTCTCAGGTGTAAGGAAGATTAGAGGGCTATCTCGTGGTCAGGAGACTCCAGGTGCCACGGCCCACTCGCCAGATCAAAGGCCTCAGACACGCAACCTGGCTTCAGTCAGGTCCAATTTCAGCTATGGTTTCTGAGCACTGTATTAGCTGTCTGGCCACCTTTGTCAAAGGACAGACTTTCCATTTACTTAGTTTCTTCAAGCCTAGCCCTGCCAAACCCCTGCTTCCTCATGTTCCCACCTGGTTATGACTGTGACGTGCCTTCTGCCTTTCTTTCTGAGTCAGCCAGGGACCTGGCATTGCAGCTTTACTGCGGGGAGTCACCAGGCGTTCCCACAAGCTGTCTGGTCTATGCACAGGGAGCTAGCTGCATGAATTAAGGTAGGCTGAGCCAGAAACAAGTTAATAGCCCTCAGCACCATAACGATTTACTTCTCTTGTCCCTCCTGATTCGGTGTGAAGCAGGGCTCAGCCCCTCACAGTCACTCAGCCTCCCTGGCAGAGGAGCTCCCACCAGGCTTTGCACCACCCGGAAGTCACACCCACCTCGAGGGCCTTGGCAGGGAAGAGAAGGTTAGAGGATCCCCACTTGCAAATGCTCTGGCCTGAACTAACCGAGGTCACTTCCAAGCTGGTGAGAACCAGTCATGTGAGCCTGCTTAACTGCAAGGGAATGGAAAACATAAGCCTTCGCATGTACCTGGCAAGAGAGGATCCCCAGATGCGGGCCTGAGAGTGCGAGGGCACTCCTCCATGTTGAGGTCAAGTCAGGAGATCTGAGAGCAGGGCCCTCCACACCCAGCCAGCCAGCACCCAGCCCTGGGGGAAAGCCGTTCACACCAGGTGAGAGAATTGCCCTGTTGAGTAAATGCACAGCCCCTAAAGCCTAACGCCCAGCTGTCGGGGCTTGAATTCGGCCATTGTGTGGGCAAGGGGTGCGGCTGCAGGCTGACCGCCCTCCTCTCGCCCTCAGTTTCCTCACCTGTGCAGTGAGGGGCTCAGAGCTGTGGGAGTGAAATGACTACATGTAAACTGTATCAAATGCTCTTTAGCACATAGTAAATTTTATATACTATGATAATAATTATTAATTAATCAATTTAGCGTTACTGCTACCTCGCCTTCCCCCTACCCCAGGAATTTGGTTAAATGGAAGCACGCTTGGAAGAAATATTCTCTTTCTGCAAGGTGTAGCTGTTCTTCCTCTGCACAGCTCTTCTTCAGTCAGGGTAACAGAAGGTTGACAGGTCTTGGAGGGCTCCTGTAGGGAGTGCTCAAGTCGCAGCAGTTAAATTTGCAATGGTGAAGAGCTGTGTGCTCGGACATGGTACCAGGGCCACCAGAAATGATGGTTTATGGCTCACTACCGGCACCTTGTGGCAGGGAGAGCAACTGCAGCTGGACAGGTTCAGCCTTGGGTGAAGGCGGTCTTTTCCCTCCTGAGGCGCGCCCTTTTTGCCTCTGTGAAGATGTCAAGGAGGGAAGAAAGGCACTCTTGCAGAGGGTGGATGTAGGTGTCAAAGACATTTAATTTTAAAATGCAAAGATTTGAGACCTAATATCTCTGGACAATAAAATGGGACACACATTCGTTATAACACATATTCAAGGAAATATATTCAGTAGACAGCTAGATGTAATATTTGTATGTTTATTTTTTAATGTTTATTTCAGTCTTTTTAACTGAATAAAACTTAATAACACCAATAGATTAATGTAAAAAAGGAACAATTCAGTGAAGGTTGGCAGGGAAATTTGTTGACACTCAGTGGTTTATTGGGTGACTTGGGCACTCATGCTTTCTCCAAGAATGCTGTGCTCAGCTGCAATCTGACGTTAGCTGCATACTGGCTTCCACAATCCTTCTAAACACTGAATTTTCCCTCAACAAGATTCTCTGGCTCTTCCTTTAACCTGTGTCATCAAGAGCTTCTCGATTAATGATTTTTTCCCCTTTGTCTCTGAGCTTCTCCCCCATCTCATAATAGTGGGGCAATCTGTAAGAGTTATATTTTTATTATTTATTTTTTATAAATACAGGATCTATTTTATCTGATCTGCCTTTTAGCTATTCCTCTTCAAATTCCACAACAACAGAAACACAAAAGTTCAAATAAATTATAATTTTCCATTGCCTCTTTAAATGTATGAGGCATCATCTATACTTTTACCACTATCACTCTAATCCCTAATTCATGCTAATCTGGGATTTAAAGAAATCAATCATCAGGATTAAAGGAATGATGACTGGAGCTCAGGATAACTTCAAGTGTTGCAGGGCTGGAAAGTAGATACAGCATATAAATTTTAAAATCAATGATTGCCATAGAATGACGATAGTCCCAGTGACAACTTTAACACAGCAAAATGAGAAGCCGATAGGAGTAACCATTCGGCCAAGCCATTCTCACTGTTAAGTCCTTGTCTAAACTTGGCCAGACCCTTGATCGAAATGATGAATGTTTGTTGACTTTCTAGGATAAAAAATAGGTGGGAGCCTGGTTGCTTTGAGATATATCTTGGAATTTAACCGATAAATATCAGCAGTGAAACAAATGTAAATGTGTAGAATATGTTTTACAATATTTAGCATGAACAGCTGCCTGGTAATAAAAGTGGAATTTGAAAATATGTGTTTTTTAAGCAGGGGAAGCACCTAAGAAAATTCAGGAGTTTGCTGTTGCTGTTTTACAAAGATATTCGAGCCATTAGAAAAATTTTTAAAAAGCAATGTGCATTCAATCATAAGCTTAGCGCACTCATACACATGCTATTCAATCCATAAGCTTAGAGCATGCATACACATGTGTGAGTAAAAGGAAATATCAGCAACCATTCTCACAATTACCTCCTTTTGCTCGATTTTTGATTTGTTGGGACTTTTTTTTAATGGGTGATTTTGATACAGGAATGGAAAATAATTTAAATGATAATGTGTTCTGCAAAAGTGCCTCTTTACCTCAGCTGCTTCTATGAAAGATTTCTCATCCTAACAGTGTTATACTCCCAAGGCTTATTAATGTCCTCCCGTTCCACTGGGATATTTTCAAAATAGACATTGCTGGCAGTCTGATATCAATAGGTTTTTTGGTGATACCTTGATCAGGTTAGCAGAATTCTTAAATTGTTTTCCCAGCTTCAACATTCACTTTTGAATCTGCAATTTTATGCCTGGAAAGAATGTTGTATATCTAACACAAGCCTTTCATTTCAGATTTGAAGACACTGGTGCAGAAATCTGTAGTGACTTGCTCAAGGTCACACAGAAACTCAGGGATAGATACTGTGCTAAAATCCAGCTATGTGGTCCCCTCCTCCAGTTCTGACTAATGTGTAATATGGCCTCTTCTGTACCCAAATCTGGGGCCATGTTCCTATACAGAAAAATATAACTTTTGTTATTTGATAAACCAAACTTCAAACCTGCTGTGAAAAAAAAAAAACCAAAACAAAAAAGAGACTGAAGTATACGATATGCTTTTATTAGAGAGATTTGGTTTTAGTGATTACTTCTCCAGGCAGGTAAAGTTCTGGGAGCTGTGAGTATAAATACGGAGACTTGCACAGAGGTGGCAGGAGAGGGAAATAGAATTTCATTTGCAAATTTCATGGGGAAAAGATGATAGAGAAGAAGGATTCACAAAGCAAGAAAAATGCAATAAAATCCCTCATTACCATAATGCCCCCCCATGCCAAAAGCAAGCTCCCACTCCACTCCCAGCTAAATTTCAGTTTCATCAACTCTACCATTTTTACTGTGCAAGCACATCCCAGCTGTAAGAGAAGGGATTAAGGAAACATATTTCTTCTTACAGAAATTTTGTGAGCATCAGCTTTGAGGAATCCATCTCAAACTGTCAAATATCTTTCTACTTGGTACAAAAATATGATTCATATCACATTATATAAAGTATATTGTATTATAAATGGATCAGTGTTTTCAATATGGCTTTTTTGAGCTATGAGAGGAATTGGAGAAGCCTTTTGCATTGAGTCTGAAATGTGTTTTCTGTAAAGAAAGGTGAAGAAAACAGTTTAATCTTATTAAGGGAAAACATAAACATATTTTTATTATACATTATGAGCTGGATGTTTTAAAGAATGGAAACAGGTTCACAGATACCCATCTATCTCACTAATCTTACAAGGGAAAATGCAGGGAGAAGGAGGGAGAGACCATGCTTACTACTGGCAGTGCCACCAGCTAATGACGTGGCATCCCTCTCTGCACTCAGTGTTCACTGCCCTTCTCTGGAGTTCCAACTGGGCCTCTCCTACTTCTTGCCTGAAGGAATTCACAAGCACAAAGTGGCCAGCATCAGGAATGCGGAGCTCCTTGAGGACAAATGAGAACAGGAAACAGATACATATTCTGTCCCTTGGCAAAGCATCAGAAATAACCATTTCCAATGATTTAAGATAGAATGGCACAGGCAGGATAATAGTGTGTATTGTATAAAGAATAATGTTGAGGCAAACTAAGATATACATTGAACCCTCCACTCACTCATATTTCATGGTAGTGATACATAGATACATATGCACCCACTTCCACCTGCCATAATGTTGTTATCCTTGAACAGATTCATCAAGGCTGTCATTGTGAAGTGTCATAATGACACTTAGCTGCATTCAACACTTAGTACATCCCCCAATTCTGATATTTCTTTTTTTTTTTTTTTTTTTTTTTTTTGAGACAGAGTGTCACTTTGTTGCCCGGGCTAGAGTGAGTGCCGTGGCATCAGCCTAGCTCACAGCAACCTCAAACTCCTGGGCTTAAGCGATCCTACTGCCTCAGCCTCCCTAGTAGCTGGGACTACAGGCATGAGCCACCATGCCCGGCTAATTTTTTTGTATATATATTTTTTAGTTGGCCAGATAATTTCTTTCTATTTTTAGTAGAGACGGGGTCTCACTCTTGCTCAGGCTGGTCTCGAACTCCTGACCTCGAGCGATCCACCCACCTCGGCCTCCCAGAGCTAGGATTACAGGCGTGAGCCACCGCGCCCGGCCCCAACTCTGATATTTCATTTCTAGCTGAAAATTATTTCTAGTTTAGTCAACCACCAGCAGACCTCTCATCATAAACCTGGAGTAATTGCATTTTTATATGATTAAATCAACCAATAATTTGTTGATGTCCTAAATAATAATATTTTAACATGATTTATCTGTAAAATAATTTAATTGAACAAAAATATGAATTATCTATCATCCAGTTCATAATAATACCAATGTGGAGAATGCATTTTATCAATAAGTTTTTGAGCAAGTGTTCAGAACAAATGTAGTGATAATCGTATGTAATATTTTAGCATTGCTGATTTTATTTTTTAAAAAAATGTTGACATAAACATGAGATCAGACAAGACTTCTCTATATTCAGGCTGCATCTCATTTTCTGGGGTGGGGATCAAACTTTAATTATCTTTTCATTTCTAAGACTTTTGGGGGAAGAGATACCATAATAACCTATTCCAGAAAGTGAGAGCAAAATAATAAATTACTTTTGGCTTTTAGTACCTACTAAAGTTATTTTGTATGAACTGGGTATTCAAAAATACCTCTTGACTTTAAATGAATTTCCAAATTAAATTTAACCAATAAAGTTTTATTAAATGCCCAACCTCTATTCATTTATTGAACATTTACATGTTGTGAGAAATTCAGCTGGGCCTTGGGGACGTAAATACGAACGAAGCACAGGCCCCGAGTTCAGCTGTCAGGTGATCAGAGGAGGAAGGAGCGAATCAGCAACTGCGGGACAGTTTGTCAGGTTCTCTGGCTGGTGCCAAGGCGGGCACTGTGGAGCCCAGCCCTCTTGGGGATTCAAGAGAGGCTTTTTGGAAGAAATAGGGAAAAGGATGTGGCCCTATGAAGTCTCAGAACACCTAGATTCGTAATTAAGATGGAACAAAGATAAAGGCACCTAGCTGTGCTAACAAGGAGAATAAAATAAGAACAGTGATACTAATAAAGGAAACGTGAAGCTACAATGTGGAGACAGAAACTGAATCGAATTCTAAAGATTAGGGTAAATCTCACAAGAGAACTGGCATTTCATCCAAGGGATGAGTAGAATATTGTGTGTGGAGTAGAGAAGAAATGATTTTAGCCCTAGGGAATCACAGGCAAAGCCGCAGAGAGCCCCAGTTGAAGAGCAGGTGGAGAAAACGTTGGTTCTCCAGTAAGGCCGGATGGCCGTGGTCGTGCTGCGGGTGGCGCTGCCCGGGAGGGGGACGCAGCCCAGGCCGCAGGTGCAGACAGCTCTTCTTGTTTCCCTGTGTCCCAGCTCAGGGTGACTTTCTGAGCGTGTGCAGAAGGGGCAATGGGAGCAGACGGATGGGGAGCGCGGTTCCCCACACCAAGTGGTCGTGAAGAATGAGCAGAAGGTCTCCCCTTTTGTGTGGTTGTTTCTCACCGGCTTTTCCGAATGACTCGGCCTCTGCAACCTTCTGGCCCCGCTTCTTTGTGGTTCCCCCGCAGAAGCCACACCTCCTCCTGTGTTGGAATTTGAAAAGAGCTTTCCCCCTCCTGGCCTCTGTCCTTGCTGTGCCCTCTGCCGCATCTGCAGTCCGTGCCTGGCTCTTGTCACCATCAGCTTCAGCTCACACGTCCTTTTCTCACGGGGACCTTCCTCACGCAAGGCTCACCCATCTCCCTGTACCCGCGGGACCCGCGTTCCCGCTCACCGCCCTCCAGCTCTGCCCCCTCAGTGCTTCTCACTGTGTGAAAGTGCCTCATTTATGATCTGTGTCCGTGTTTGCTTCTGTCTTCCCGGTCTGCATGTGACTCCCTGTGGCCGCGTCTTTCCGTGCCCCCGACTGCACGGCCCAGGCTGGCGGGGGGTAGTCGCTGCGTACACTTGGGCAGAGGGATGAATGAACCAAAATCGCAGCCGGCTTCGGTGGTCTCAAACCCTCTCTGCTCGTCACCCAGAGAATCCAGGCCCATCGAGTCTCCCCTGCCCCACCAGACCCTAAGAAAATGAAAATAAATGAACTAAATCTTCCCAGGAGGTTTTATATAACGTTCTAAACACGTAATTTTGAAGAGCACAGTCTGATTAAAAGGAACAGAGATGCTAATGTGCTGCTTTTACCCAAAGACAAAACAGCTAACTAGTTGAGCTGCGATGGGGACAGCAGGGGGCTCTTGAGCGGTGGAGTCCAGGAGCAGGACGCGTGCTCTGATCCCAGCCCTGTGCGATGGCTCTTCTGCAGCACCAAACTTGTCATAGACATCTGTGAAGCCCCTCGATGAAAGGCAAACACCCCAAAGGAAATCATCAGTTGTGGCTTAGCACTGACACCTCTGGGTACACCCAGTCATCAGAACGTCCATTATAGCGGTTAGTAAAGAAAACACGGCAATCCAAGAAAGGGAATGGAAGCTGAGACCACAGCTGGCCCCGGAGGGGCTGGGCTCGGGACCCGGGAGGCCGCCCTGCGGGGAACGTGAAAGCAGGTCCCGGACCACGGCTGCCTGTGTCCCTGCACGGAGCAGTCACAGGAGGGGTGTGAGCAAGTCAGCCCCGAGGCCACACCCCTTTCAGTAGTTTATTTTGAGTAAAACCAATTTTGTAAGTTGGTCCTTCATAACTAAATCTCTTTAATAATCCTGATTTGAGAGTCCCACTGTTTCTGGCTGGGGCGCTGACAGAGGTGAGGTCATGAGGTTCAAGAGCCAGCGGTGGACAGGGGACCCGGGGGCAGAGGCGTCCTCCCATGGGGGGACAGTGAAGGAGTGACCAGCAGCTTACAAGCAAAGGATGGATGATCATGACCCCACAAGGAGGCAGCACGCAGACCACAGACAGAGAGGCTCACGGGCGTGCACCCCCAGGAGGCACTGGAGCCCAAGACTATTTAAAATGCTGGCAACGTGCCATAGGCTGCCCCAGGAATTTAATGTACTTTTCCCTATTTAAATTTCACAACATCCCATGGAGTGATTTTCTTCTTCTCATCTGCATTCCTAGAGGGCGGGGATCAGGTCATAATCTCTAGGGTGCCCTGTTCCAGGGCAAAGTATGGCAAGTGCTCAGCGGGTCCAGATGGGAAGCCCCCCCCCCCCCTTTACTTCTATAAACTCATTTCTCCAGGACCTCCTGGCAGAGCCGCCGCCATTCCCATCGCTGACGATTTAGCCATTTAGGGAACTTTCCTGAGTGGTGGAAGGGTCTGATTTGTTAATGAAGAGGGATGGATTTAGCTTGGATAAACTGAACAATTTTTCTAAGCTTTGGTTTTATCATCCGGCAAATAGGAAAACATCACGTCCAGCACATTTCTACAGGAGGGTGGATGTGACCCCAACGTGAAATCAGAGACTGGTGCGGCGAAGTAGGTACGTTGCCAGCGGGTGTCAGGCGCGACAGGGCTCGGGCGCTACCGCGACGTGGACCCTATAGAAGGCGCCACGAGAGGGCGGCTCGGACGAGACTTGTGCGGCTCTGGCGCCTTGGGAGGCCCGCGGAGCTTTGGCGCTTCTGTGCCGGGGTTGGGTGGGGTGAAGTCAGCGCCGGGAGAGACGCGTCTGCAGAGGGCCCAGCCACGGGCTGCTCGCCTCGGCTTCAGCAAGGAAAGACTTAGCGGCCGCCTGGGGGGACATACATCGACCCCGGAGTCAGACCAAGCCTTGCCTCAGGTTTCGACAAGCTCTGCGACCCCGGGCAGGCACCTGCCTATTTGAACGTCAGGCGCGAATGGGATGTAGATATTAGTACCCACCTCACCGCGTGGATTAGATGCCTGACGAGACGACGTCTGTAAAGCCCCCACTGGTACCTGGCACAGTCCTGGCTGCTGAGGGATCTCCAGGGTCCCCTCAGATCCTCGTTTCTCGAGGTAGAATGGCCCAGGAAACTTTTTGCAAGCTGACTCCCCCAGCAGGACTGAGGTGCAGGGCACTCCCCTCCTTTCTCCTTTCCTGTAGCAGCATCGGTTAAAAGTGACAAACATTTTTAAAATCCCTTTCCCTCAGGTAGGACAGCGCAGCAAAGCCATGGTATAGTTCCAGCTACTCTAAGAGCATTTGCCCTCACAGTGATACATTCTTAGGAGACCACTGCTTCAAACAGTAAAAAACTTCACATTGATTTGAAGTGTAATAGGGGTAATGAGAGAGAGAGTAGAAACGCCAGAATGGAAGTAAATATTCATTCCAGAACATACGGAATCCAAACAAGAACAAATGGGCAGCATAATGAAATCAAATTTGACTTTGCCACCAGCTTTTGAAGCGACAGGAAGATACAGTGTGCAAGGCCCAACCTGCAGAGTGGATGCTGCCTTAGCAGACTCTCCTCGTGGACAGCCCTCCACGCCATCCGTCATCGTGCCATTCATCATCTCGTGCCATTCATCCACACCTTTCAAACGGGGTGACATCTAATACAAAATAAGAAGGATGAAGGTTGCAGGAATTTGCAAAATTTATTATTGATGTCAAGCCATATTACTTTAGCCAGTGCCTGGCTAAAATTTGCTGAGCACAATCGTGTCTCTGAGCAAAGGGTTATAATTATCAACTGTCTTTTCAAATATAAACTCCTACTGAAAGGGTCAGACTAGCTGTAAATCACCCCGACCTTCATTAGAGGAAACATTGTTATGAACCTGGTTGTTCTTTTCTTTCCTAGGAAAACCACACTCTTAATTTTCTTCTATTTTTGAGTATTTTTTTATTTCTATTTTTTAAAGGAAATACATTTTTTTTTTAAGTTTCAAACTCTGAGAAGCAAAGTTACCTACATTGTTAGGGGGTTGAATTCAGGAGACTTCACCTTCTCTGTATTTGTGTTTGTTTGGTGAATGACTGGGAGCCTCAGGAACCTCCTAGGGAAACAGCCCAATTTGTGTACACAGTGACAGCGACTGGCGTATGAGTAAAATGGGCAGGAGACAGACTCACGGTAGAACACGTGCACACAAGGGCTGATCTGAGGGACAGACCATCCAGAGGAAAAAGCGTTTTCAGTGATAAGATGAATTCAGAAGCAGGCCGTGAAGTCTGAACAGCCATGGCAGTTCTGGAAGAGAACGGTCCGATTTTGTTTTCCCAGCCCCACCAGGGCACTTCTGTCACTCAGCTTATATAAGCACACTGGGACATAAAGTGATGCTTCTTTCCTTTAGTTTGTAATGCATTGATTCTAAAGCACTGCTGTGATTAAACACTTTCAACAGAATGGTAAGAATTTACCTTTTCTTTGGAATAGTGAACGTCATTCCCAGAGGACCAAGGTAGCCTCGGCTTTCATCTGAGTGAAGAACAGAGCAGGAGACCAGTAAGCAAGAGTCACGGCTCGAGCTGTGCTGGAATGGGATGTTTAGTGGCACCAGTCTAGGCAGAATGCAAGCCTGGAGAGGTGGCACCCCCAACCTCTACCCCTGTCTGCACAGTCACCCCAACACTTAAAGACTGAACTAGCTAGTTAGGATTACCCTCTATCAGAGTTGGGTAAATGTTCTCTGTAAAAGACCAGATAGCATTTCGGGCTTTGCAAACAGTCTCAGTTGCAACTACCAAGCTCTGCATTTTAATGCAAAATCAGCCACAGGTTAACCCATACACAAAAGAATATAGCTATATTCCAGTGACACCTAATAGACATTAAATTTGGACTGTCATGTGCTTTTTCATCATGCAAATATTATTCTCTTGATTTTTTTTGAACCATTTAAAAATGCAAAACTTATTCTTAGCTTAGGGGCTGTAGCAACGTACCTACTTCGCCGCACCAGTCTCTGATTTCACGTTAGGGTCACATCCACCCTCCTGTAGAAATGTGCTGGACGTGATGTTTTCCTATTTGCCGGATGATAAAACCAAACGTCAAAATCAAATTTGACTTTGCCACCAGCTTTTGAAGCGACAGGAAGATACAGTGTGCAAGGCCCAACCTGCAGAGTGGATGCTGCCTTAGCAGACTCTCCTCGTGGACAGCCCTCCACGCCATCCGTCATCGTGCCATTCGTCATCTCGTGCCATTCATCCACACCTATCCACTGGTGTGGATGCAGAGAGAGGAACCCTTCTACACTGTTGGTGGGACTGAAAATTAGTACAACCTCTATGGAAAACAGTATGGAGATACCTCAAAGAATTAAAAGTAGACCTACCATTTGATTTAGCAATCCCTACTGGGCATTTACCCAAAGGAAAAGAAGTAACTTTATCAAAAGACTCCTGCACTCAGGTGTTTATTGCAGCACAATTCATAATTGCAAAGATGTGGAATCAACCCAAGTGCCCATTAATTCATAAGCAGATTAACAAAATGTGGTATATGTATACCATGGAGTACTACTCAGCCAGGAATAAGGATGACTTAATGCCTTTTGCAACAATTTGGGTAGAATTGGAGACCATTCTCCTAAGTGAAGTATCTAAAGAAGGGAAAAACAAACACCACATGTACTCACTATTAAATTGGAACTAGTTGATGAGCATGCATGTGCATAGAGGGAAATAAATAAAACTCAGAGGAAATCAAGCAGGGGAGGGAGGAGAAGGGATTGGGTGGAAACCTACCTAAGAGCTACAGTGAACACTATCTTGGTGACGGGCACACATATAACCCTGAATCAAGCATTATAAAAGTGATCCATGTAACCAAAAATACCTACACCCCTGTAATACTTTGAAATAAGGAAAAAAAAAAACAGGTGGTGGCCTAGATTTCATCCACCAGCCGTAGTTTGCTGAGCCAGTTCTATCATCCCCCACAATCTTATTATATTAAAAATCGTAGTTGACCACCTAGAATCCACCTCACTCACAAGGGGAGAGGTCTCTCTGTGCGTTGCTTCTTCTTTCAGTTTTGTCCGTGTCCTGCTTCCCCACGCCTCGTTCGCGCTCCCTCCGTGGACCATCAGCTCGTGCAGAGAGGGGAGACGGCATCTCAGTTGTACTTGTGCACCCTATGCCTGGCCATTGAACCCCTCTTAAACGTGTTTACCATATATAGTGAATGGATAAACTCAGGCTGTTCCCCTTTCAGAGAGGTTTCCTTCTCAATTTTTAAGAATGCCTTGCTTCCAAGCCACGGTGCAGCTGGAGAGACCATTTGGACTTGCAATTCCTCCCGATCATAACCTGTATAACACAATCAAATGGTAGAAACCAGGACATGGTGCCCAGCGACTTCTCCAAATGTCCTTCCCAGACTCAGCACTTGCCTTTCACACTCTCCTGTTTGTGTTCACCAATCTAGAGTTTGCACCTTCATCTTTCTCTTCCTCTGCATAGTTCTGCTCAGTAATACCCGCTTTCCTATAAGACCTGTGAATTCTCTGATTTCTGAGTCAACACTTTATCTCAGAACCTCGCAAAAGGCCTATCAGTAGAAGATCCTTAAGGAATACTGGTTGAATAAATTATTGAATGAATTTTAAAAGGACTGTTTTACATATTTTTATATTTATACCTGGCATATATCATAGCATCCTGCCCAAAATACTTAGTAAAGATTATTAAAGTTAATACTTGATTTGAAAATGAAAATATCATTAACAATATGTTGAAGACAGACACTTTGCCTTATTTTTTTTAGAGTTTGTGGTATAGTTCCCCCCCCCAGGCTTGCTTGAAGTAAACAAATAAGAGTACAATTAATGAAGAAATAAATGAATGAATGGAGTAACGTAACTAGAGACCTTTGACCTATAAACAAAAGTTTTCAGGAAAATACTCTCTTGTTCTTCAAAAGTCGCAGTTTTTTCAATGTTTTTTTCTTTTCTTTTCTTCTTTCACAAATTTGGAAGCCATTTGCTTGGTATTACCATTTACAGAGAGAGAAAGGGCAGTGGTTGCCAGGGTCTGTTTTTCTGACTTTTATTTTCACTTACGTTTCATTATTTTTTTCCCATTCTGTATGCAATGGATGCTTCAAGTCTCACTGGGTATCCTTGAGCATGCAGTGCCCATGCCCGTGGGCAATTTGGAATGCTGGGGAGATCCAAGGGGCTCCACGCACACTGCACCCTGTGAGAGCTCACCCTCCATGAGTGCCCTGTGGCCGTGGGGACGTGGATATTTTATTTCAACTCCCTGTCTAAATGTTTTGCTTCAGCAGGTGCAATGCATTGTGGAGGTTCACTTCAAACCAAAGGAGATGATATAGATTCCCTTCTATCCCTAAGGGAATAAAAACATTATGGTTAGAGGGAAAAATAAACTTCACAGAAATAAACTCAAAGCTGTATCATAATTTAAAATTTGATTCTTGGAAAGTTTATGTGGCCAGATCCAGAGAAAAAGAAACTACAAATTAAACATCAATTAAAAAGACACCACTCACCCATCTTTATTATTCAGTGACCATTTCTCCAGGGGCACTTGGCATAAGGTTGTTCCTAAAACCAACAAACTTAAGAATTCCTGAACTCTCCTGTGTCCATTATCATCTTTCATCAAGATCTTCAGGGGCCGGGCGCGGTGGCTCACGCCTGTAATCCTAGCTCTGGGAGGCCGAGGCGGGTGGATCGCTCGAGGTCAGGAGTTCGAGACCAGCCTGAGCAAGAGTGAGACCCCGTCTCTACTAAAAATAGAAAGAAATTATCTGGCCAACTAAAAAATATATATACAAAAAAATTAGCCGGGCATGGTGGCTCATGCCTGTAGTCCCAGCTACTAGGGAGGCTGAGGCAGTAGGATCGCTTAAGCCCAGGAGTTTGAGGTTGCTGTGAGCTAGGCTGATGCCACGGCACTCACTCTAGCCCGGGCAACAAAGTGACACTCTGTCTCAAAAAAAAAAAAAAAAAAAAAAAAAAAAAGATCTTCAGGAAAGGTGGACCTCAAACCTGGTTAATGAGAAAGAAAGGGAAAATAATTAAAATATGTCTTAAGGCATAATGAGGTAATATTTTAAAATGGTAATTTAATGTACTAGTAGGATTCCAAAACCAATTTATCAACATCACGTGTGCTATACCAAGTGTCAGTCCCACGTTTGCTCTGAGGCATGCCTGTGTAGCTCTGTTAGCAGATTGTGTGGGGTTGCAAGTCTGTGAACCATGGGTCCTCCATACTCAGCAATATGCGGGATGATCCTAAAGAACTGGGCTCCATTCACTGAAGAGGCCGGGTGATACCATACATTTGAAGAAGGCAGTGCTCACCACACTGTCATATGTAAGCTTCTCATGTTCACTTGAGCAATACAAATATTGACAATTCCAACTTCCAATTAAGTGTGTGTCTGTTAGAAGGCTTTTGATTACAATTAAGACATTTGATTGAGTAGCTCACCAGTGCCTTATGTGAAGTTGTTGACATTTTGAGTTGTTTCCTCATGGTCACAAGTCCCATATAACTGGGTCCTAGTAACAGGAGAGGGATAGGGCAAAGATGTTTCCTTCACCAAAATTTGTGGCTTTTTAATCTGGGAAGGGAAGTAGCCTCTAGAGTTCCTTTTCTGTTTCACTGGTGAGAATCAAGGCACATTCTCATCCCTGGACGAGTCACCGGCAAAGGAGAATGAAGCAGCTATTACCAACCTTGGCCACTCATAACATCCTTGGAAGGTGCAGAAGGGAACTACATTCCCTTAGATTAAGGTTGCTCACCTAGCTACAAAATTGGGGTAATGTTAACAATGGAGAATGTGGGAACTGGCTCTTTTTTAGGCAAAGGAAAGTACTACAAATGAGAAATTAAATGCTTACAAAAGAGATAATGATTAAAGTAATAGAGACATACATATTGAGTTAAATTTTATGAAACTACTTAAAGATATATATCTAGGTTAATACTTATTGTCTGTTATGGAGTTCCTTAAAACTGAGAAAGGCAAATTGTAAAAAAGAAACAAAAACAGTGACAAATGTTCTAGACCTGTGTAATGTTATTTGTATGTGCCTGGAGAAAGTTGAACAGGCATGCACTCAGACTTGTTACCATGGACTACTTCATTGTTTCCTGGGAGGCAGGAATGAAGGTCTTTACGAAAGTTTTTCTCCATGTACACTTGCATTGATTTGTCACTTACAATGACTTTAGACCACCTTTTCCCAGTAAGACAGAACTGAATTTCTTGTTAAGAAAAGAGTAATAAGCAACAGAAAGGATACCATGTTAGACATAAATACAACATGCTAACATACATAAGGATTGATTGCTGAGCATAACCTCAGGATAGAGAGGGGTGAAGGAAGAAACTGAAATTTAGTGAGCATCTATTATATGCAAAGAATCCTCCTGGGAAATGTGTAGTCATCATCTCATTATTCCTATGACTATTAGAGAAGATAAGTATATCTGTAATTCTATTTTTATAAGTAAGAAAATAGTCTCAGAGAAGTAAAGAAACTTGTTCATGGTTAGAAAGCAATTAAGTGGTAAATCTGAAATTCAAACCCTCGTTTGACAAACTACAGGTCCCTCAACCAGATCGTGGCTGGTGAATTGGTCATTAAAAATACATAGGGATCACTTTTAACCTGGATGGCCACAGATGTGTTAGGAAAGAGCAGTGAGATTTATGCTAGGTCTTGATGAAAGGCAGAAAGGTAGAGACCAGTCACATGTTTGTACAGGAGATGATTGTGAAAGGGTCAGGTTAGGTTATTTGAGGAGGACCTGAAGAAAAAAAATAGGGCAAGAATATAACCTAAAAGTAACTATTAAAGGAAGACACTAGAATCTTTCATGTTTGATCTACTTTAACTTGGTTTTGATTAGTTTTGCTTTTGGGGAAAGGCTTTAATCAGTCAATACATTGAAAATCAAGACTCACAAACTATCTCCCACTTTTTAAAATTCTCTTATTAAATAGTATAATTGATGTATATAATTTAGAAAATATATGGGCAGGTGCAGTGGCTCACACTTCTATTCCCAGCTATTCAGGAGGCTGAGGGAGGAGGATCACTTGAGTCCAAGTGTTTGAGGTTATGGTGAGGTATGATTGCACAATATACTCCAGCCTGAGCAACATAATGATATCCTGTCTCTAAAAACACACACCAAAGAAAAGGGGGAAAAAAAGAAAATATAAAATGTCAAAAATTATAAAAATAACATGTATCAGTGATCTTTGCCTTAACTACTATTTTGGTGTATATCTTTTGAGGACTTTTCGCATCCACTGCATGTATTTTTTTATTCAAAAATATTACCAGGGAGCAAACATTCAGGTAACATATATTGATTTTGTACTTCCTGAGTCAGAGCTACAAGTGTGCCCATCCACCAGGCAGTGCACACGGCACCCATTAGGTGTGAATATACCCATCCCTTCCTCCCCCTCCCACATGCTCCACACCCAATGAATGTTATTCCTATATGTGCACATTAGTGTGATCAGTTAGTACCAATTTAATGGTAAGTACATGTGTTGCTTGTTTTCTCCATTCTTGTGATACTTCACTTAGAAGAATGGGCTCCAGCTCCATCCAGGATAATACAAGATGTATTAGTTCACCATTTTTTCATGGCTGAGTAGAACTCCCTGATATATATATATATGCCACATTTTATTAATCCACTCATGTATTGATGGGCACTTGGGTTGTTTCCACATCTTTGCAGTTGTGAATTGTGCTGCTATAAACATTTGTGTGCAGATGTCTTTATTATAGAATGTCTTTTTTTCCTTTGGGTAAATAACCCATAGTGGGATTGCTGGATCAAATGGTAGGTCTACTTGTATCTGTTTAAGGTGTCTCAATATTGCTTTCCACAGAGGTTGCACTAGTTTGCAGTCCCACTAGCAGTGTATGAGTGTTCCTGTCTCTCTGCATCCATGCCAACATTTATTGTTTTGGGACTTTTTGTTAAAAGCCATTCTCATTGGATTAAGTGATATCACATTGTGGTTTTGATTTGTCTTTCCCTGATGATTAGAGATGTTGAGCATTTTTTCATATGTTTGTTGGCCATACTTCTGTCTTCTTTTGAAAAGTTTCTGTTTATGCCCTTTGCCCACTTTTTGATAGTGTTGTTTGATTTTTTTCTTGCTCATTTTCCTGAGTTCTATATAGATTCTAGTTGTCAGACCTTTATCACATGTATAGCATGCAAATGTCTTCTCCCATTCTGTAGGTTGTCTATTAGCTCTAGTGATACTTTCATTGGCTGTGCAGAAACTTTTTAATTTTATCAGGTACCATTTATTTATTTTTGTTGATGCTGTGATTTCTCTTGGGATTTTCTTCATAAATTCTTTGCCTAGGCAGATGTCTATAAGAATTTTTCCAACAACATCTTCTAAAATTCTTAAGATTTCATGCCTTAGATTTAAGTCTTTTATCCATTGTTAGTTGATTTTTGTGAGAGCTGCAGATCCTGTTTCAGTCTTCTACATGTGGCTATCCAATTTTCCCAGCACCATTTATTGAATGGGGATTCTTTTCCCCAGTGTATGTTTTTGTTTGCTTTTACAAAAATAAGGTGGCTATTTTAGGATGGTTTTATTTCTGGGTTCTCAGTTCTGTTCCATTGGTTGATGTTTCTGTTCTTGTGCTAGTACCATGCTGTTTTGGTTACTATAGTCTTGTAGTATATCTTGAAGTCTGGTAAATTGATGCCTCCCATTTTATTCTTTTTGCTTAAGATTGCTTTAGCCATAGGGAGTCTTCTCTGGGTCCATACAAAGGATAGAATTATTTTTTTTAGATTTGTGAAAAATGATGTTGGCATTTTAATAGGGATTGCATTGAATCTGTAGATCACTTTGCATAGCAGAGACATTTTAACAATGTTGATTTTATCAACCCATGAGCATGTTTTGGTTTTCCATCTGTTTCCATCCTCTGCTATTTCCTTCCTCAGTGTTTTGTAGTTGTCCCTGTAGAGGTCTTTCATCTTGTTAATTAATTATATTCCTAGGTATTTTATTTTCTTTGTTGCTATTGTAAAAGGTATTCAGTCTTTGATTTGGTTCTCAGTTTGACTGTTTTTTGCTTACAGGAATGCTACTGATTTGAGTACATTGATTTTGTAACCTGAGACTTTTCTGAACTTATTTATCAATTCCAGTAGTCTCTTGGCAGAATCTTTTGGGTTTTCTATATATAAGATTGTATCATCAGCAAAGAGTTATAGTTTGACGTCTTCTGGACATCCATTTGGATGCCCTTGATTTCCTTTTCTAGTCTGATTTCTCCGGCTACGATTTCCAGCACTATGTTGAATGGAAGTGGTGATAGAGAGCAACCTTGTGTGTCTGGATCCTGTTCTAAGCAGAAATACTTTCAATTTTTCGCCATTCAATATGATGTTAGCTGTGAAACATATATGGCTTTTATTATTTTAAGTCCCATGTATATCTGTTTTGTTAAGTGTTCTTATCATAAAAGTGTGCTGAATTTCATCAAATGTTTTTTATGCATCTATTGAGAGGATCATATGGTCTTTGTTTTTACTTCTGTTCATGTGGTGGATTACATTTATAGATTTCTGTATGTTGAACCATCCATTCCTTTCTGGGATGAAGCCCAAGTGGTCGTGATGGATTATTTTTTTTGATGAGCAGCTGAATTTGATTTGCTAGGATTTCATTGAGAATTTTTGTATCTATATTCATAAGGAATATTGGCCTGTAGTCTAGCTTTTATGAGTCCTTTCCTGGTTTTGGTATCAGGGTAACGTTGGCTTTGTAAAACATGTTGGGGAGGATTCCTTACTTCTCAATGTTGTGGAATAATTAGTGCAGGATAGGCACCAGTTCTTCCTTGTAGGTCTGGTAGAATTTGGGTGTGAAACAATCTGTTCCAGGACTTTTTTTTCTAGAAAGGATTTTTATTGTTGCTTCAATTTCCATACTTGATATTGGTCTGTTCACAAGTTCTATGTCTTCCTGATTGAGCCTAAGGAGGCTGTGTGTTTCTAAGAATTTGTCCATTTCCTCTGTTTTCAAGTTTGTGTGCATAGAGACTTTTATAGTTTTCAGAGATGATATTTTGTATTTCTGTGGTATTAGTTATAATTTCTCCTTTTTCAATCCTGATTGAGCTTATTAGAGGCCTTTCTTTTCTGCTTCTGGTTAACTAGTAAGAGCCATGTCAATTTTGTTTATCTTTTCAAAGAACCAGCTTTTTGTTTTATTAATCTTCTGTATAGTTCTTTTATTATTGATTTCATTTAGTTCTGCTCTGCTCTTGGTTATTCTTTTCTTCTGCTGGGTTTGGGATTGGTTTTCTCTTCTTTTTCCAGGTCTTTGAGTCACTTCATTAGATTGTTGATTTGTGATCTATCTTTTGGATGTAAGCATTTAAGGCTATGAATTTTCCTATCAGGACTGCTTTAGCTGTGTCCCACAGATTTTGGTAACTTGTGTCCCCTTTGTCATTTAGTTAAAATAATCTTTTGGTTTTTGTCTTAATTTACTACTTGATCCAATAATCATTCAGTAGTACGTTGTTTAGTTTGCATGACATTGTGTTATCATGAGTGTTTCTGCTGGAGTTGATTTCTAATTTTATTCCACTGTGGCCTGAGAAGATGCATGGTATAATTTCTATTTTTTTATATTTATTGAGGCATGTTTTGTGTCCAAGGATGTGGTCAATCTTAGAGAATGTCCATGAGCTAATAAGAAGAATGTATATTCAGTGGTTTTGGGGCAGAAAGTTCTGTAAATGACTGTTAGGCCTATTTGTTCTAGAGTTCTTCTTAGGTCAATTGTTTCTTTGTTTATTTTCTGTTTGGAAGATCTGTCCTTTTCTGTCAGTGGGGTGTTGAAGTCCTTGGCTATTGCAGTGCTGTTGTTTATCATTTTGTTTAGATCAAGTAGAAGTTGCTTTATCAACCTGGTTACAGCTGTTTGGATGTATAAATATTTAGAACTGTTACGTCTTCTTGTTGAATTGTTCTCTTTACCATTGTATAATGACCATCTTTGTTTTTCATTACTTTTGTTGAATTGAAGACTAAGTTATCTGATATGAGAACTGCTATATCAGGTTTCTTTTAGTTTCCATTTATGTGGAATATTCTTTTCCATCCCTTCACCTTGAGTCGGAATGCATCCTTGGGGGTTAGATATGTTTCCTGAAGACAGAAGATACTTGGCTTATGTATATTTTTCCATTTGTCCATCCTATGTCTCTTCAGTGGACAGTTAAGCCATTCACACTTATTGAAAGAATTGATAAGTAAGGTGGATTTCTACTCATCCTGTTGAGTAGAATTTTGTTTCCTGGTGTTATGTCTTGAGCCATTGTGGTATCTGGTCTTTGACCTTTACCTTTTGGATGCTTTTACACTGGTGAGTGTCTATTGTGCTGATCTGTGTGTAATGCAGTTCTGACTACTTCCTGTAGGGCAGGTCTTCTTTTGACAAATTCCCTCAGAGTTTGCTTATCTGGGAAAGACTTTATTTCTGTCTCATATATAAAACTTATTAATAGTTTCACAAGGTACAAAATTCTAGGCTGGGTGTTATTCTGTTTGAGAAGACTGAGAATGGGGCCCCTGTCACTTCTACCTTGTGAGGTCTTAGCTGACAAGTTTGTATTTAGTGTGATGCATTTTCCTTTGTAAGTTATCTGCTGCTTTTGCCTTATGGCTCATAGGAGGGCCTCTTTTGTGTTTATTTTGTCCAGTCTGATGACTATGTTTTGTGGTATTTTCCTCTTTGCAATGAATCTCCCAGGAGCCCTTTGAGCTTCTTGTATCTAGCTATCTAGATTTCTAGCAAGGCCAGGAAAATTTTCTTCAATTATTACCTCAAATAGATTATCTAACTCTTGTGTATTTCTTTCTTTACCCTCAGGGATGCCTATGATTGTTATGTTAGGCCTCTTCACATAATCCCATATTTATTGTAGGCTTTGTTCTTTCAATTTCTCTGCTCTATCTCTGCGACTTACTTGTTGCATTGAAAGGTGTGGTCTTCATGCTCTGAGATTGTTTCTTCTGCTTGATCTAAACTATTCTTAAGGCTTTCCACTGTGTTTTGTAATTCCCTGAATGAATTTTTCATTTCCAGAAGTTCTGTTTGATTTTTCTTTAATATTTCAAGCTCTTGAGTGAAATTTTTTATTCATTTCTTGCATTCTTTTTGTGGTTTTATTGTTTTGAGTTTCCATTTTATCTTGTATTTCATTGAGCTTCCTTATATTCCATGTTTGAAAGTCTTCATCTGTCATTTCAATGTTCTGATTTTGGTTGATATCCATTGCTAGGGAGGTGGTGTTCCTTTTTGGGGGTGTCCCTTTGATTTGATTCTTCATACTTCTGGAGTTTTTCACTGATTCCTTCTCATCTGGAGTGGCTATTGCTTCTTACCTTTGGATTTTCTTTTGTTTAGAGAATGACTTGCCCATTTCACCACATGTATTTGTTAAAAGCACAGGATCACCCTCAACATACTACATCATAGGCTACATACTTTTTCCTTAATGTAGTGTGCATATTTTTCAATGCCATTTAATATCTTTGTATAGAACAGCATAATTTTAATTTATGTAGCCTATATCCCAGGAAATTGATAAACCTTAATTTAAATAATGAATTCTGATTTTATTATTTATATTTTTCTTGCCAATTTTCACTGTTTCAAATAATACAATGCAGGTATAATAGACTGAAAACAAATTAGGATTTTAAAAATTAGGAAAAGAAAAAAACATTTCTGAAAAAGTAGAATTAATTCCTAAAATGTTTTCAAAGTATGCAATATTTCCTCTTGGTGCATCAAAATTTATAGTAAGTGAATAAAAAATGTCAAGAACAATGACTTATGATCATTGATTCTGTCAAGCTAATGTCAACTAGTTTACTTTTTGCCATATTTATCTCAGCCAATGTATTAAATTTTAACATTCTAAGATACATATATGTGTGTGTGTGTGTGTGTGTGTGTGTGTGTGTGTGTGTGTGTGGAGTTTAGCATGCAATATGCTGTTTTTCAAGAACTTGTAATCTTAAAATGATTGACACAAGTGGTATAACAATTGCAAGAATAAGAATAATAATAAATGCTAAATGTATGCTAAATCCTTCATGATAATTCATCAGTTAAAAATAACAAGGAATTTTTATTTCCATTACGCAGTTAGAAAAATTGAGGTTCTCTAAATCTCAGTAATTTATCCATGGTGGTAGAGCCTGCATTTTAGTAAGTGATTCCTATAGGATTACAATCATACCTTCATTAACTTCAAAACCTTGGCACTTTCTACTCATAATTGTTCTACAGAAAAAAACATGTTTAAAACCTTAAGACTGGCAGTAACCATGCTGATGTCTGCGTATGCGTGCGTGGGGTGGTGGAGTATAGTTGGAAGGGAGTATAGTTGCCTTGAGAACTGGATCTGGTGCCTCAGTGGGGCAACAGCAAGGATGCTCTAACCAGACCTGGTCCCCCGGAATCCCATGCATCCCAGCACATGTGTCTCATTTCCCCTTTAGATTCCTAAAGAATAATAAGTTATTGAAAAGCTTTACCAATATATGCCCTCGTCTCCCAGCAGGCATGATTCCTACTTGATTATTCACACCACCCTGCCCAGTCAGCCAGTGACTAGTTCTGGAGTACAAAAAATTAGGCCTCCTTTTCTGCATATGAGACTATTCTGATGCAATTTTTATTTTAGGGCTCCCTGTACCCAGATGTATCCATGTAACCAGCTTCCACATGCATAGTTGCATGAAGTCAACAATATGCCATAGTTGTGTCTAGGTCAAGGCCTGCCCCATGCAAATATGGAAATAATAGAGAATGGCATTATAGGGTCATCTCTTCATTCTTGTACACATTTATTTGCTCATCCACTTTTCCATTCATTTATTTCCTCATTTATTACTTTATTCAAAATATTATCTGAGCCAATGTCTGTTCATTTGTTTTAAAGTACAAGTATTCAATGTGCTAGGTCCTGAGAGTACAGAATGAAATAAAACAGTCAGTGACTAACCCTGGAATGCAAAACTCAGATCCCCTTTTCTCAAGACAGGATAATTCGGGTGCAATTTGTATTCTAGAGATCCTCATACTCAGCTATATCTGCCTGTCTCCTCCAGCCAAAGGACTCATGGTCTCATGCAGGAAGCAAAAATGTAAGTACATCAGTGTGCTGAAGGGTCCTTATAGTGTCTTATAAGAGAACTGTGAGTGAACGGAAAGGCCTATTGTTGGGAGGCTCTAGTGCCACCAGAAAGGAGTACTTGACTGTTTTGGGGGAGAGGAGAGGTGACAGCGGAGGGAGAGGAGTTTCTCAGAGGAGGGAAGAAAGGAAGGAAAGGACATCCTCGACAGACAATAGGCAAGCCAACAGGAAGCGAGGTGACACACTCCAGTGCTAGCGGGACAGCTGAAGCACAGAGCAGGGAAAGGATGGTGAGGAGTGAGGACGCCTGACCCGAAGGTTCCTGGTTTAAGCCGTGGATGCTGTTTTGCAACTGAGACTTCAGTGCCAGGCCTACTGCCACCCCTAAGGCTCTCACCGGGCCTTGGCAGCCACTGTAGATGCCTTACGCTCGCCGCAGGACACGGCTGGCAGCGGACTGAGGTAGAACTGTGGCAGTAGTCAGGGGAGAGGACCCTGGGAGAGGAGGTCATGGAGGCAGATTTGACAAGACGTGGTCCCCACTTAGGGGTGAGGTTAGGTAACCAGCAATGAGGAATATTTGAGGAAAAAGAGTTCAGAATTATTTCCTGGCTCCTTCCAAGTGTGACTGGTGGTGGCTTAGTGAAGCAGCATTTTCCCATTGCACTATGCTCTTTTAAACCTTCATTCCTGAAAGCAAGGCAAGGCCTTGCTTAAATTTAGAGTATTTTTTTTCCTAATAAATGCTTGATGATCTATTAAGTAGAACAGTGCCCATCCTGAGAGACATTATACATCTCCCACTTCAGCAGGTTTTCTGTGAAGTTGGTCACAGAATACAAATATCTCCCTTCGCTTCTCATTTTTTAATAGGTTGGTGGTTTTGAAGCAGATTTTTCTACTCACTCAGCCTTAATTAAATCTGCAAATATAAAAGTGGGGGTATTTCTAAAGGTTGGTGATTTCATCTAAATACCGTAGCTTAATGCCCTTTCTGGTTTAAGGAAGAATGAAAGTATAGAGATTTTTAAGAATAATATATTTGAGGTATACAAAGAGAACTGGAAATCTGATAGTCCACTCAATTCAAAATTATATCTTTAATATTTTTTAAGGAAAATTTCTATGGTGTGCTGGGGCAGGTGGGAGGGGTGACCCGACTGTCCAATGAACATATGAAGTTGTTCATGCAGCCAAGATGTTAACAGAAAATTCTACAAAGCACTTATTAAGCTTTTTGTAGTACTTAGTCAAATATTCAGCCTACTGTTTATGGTAATAAAGAGGAGGGAATAAATATTTTTAAGTATCTACTAAATGTCCGGTCTGATCACAGAGTGCTTTTCATGACACACGGCTGCTGCTCCTGCCAACAGCTGGATGTGCTGTCACCTGGCAGGCAGGTGAGCCCACAGAGGCCCTGAGATGAAAACTGCCACACAGAGGGCAGGGCCAGGATTCCCAAGGCCATTCCCAAAGGATTCCTCTCCAGGGCCAGGGCTCCTGTTCTTTATCAATCTGCCTCACCACATGATATTTCAATTTGTCCTAACCTGTGCTCTTTCAAAATTAAGTGGGGCTCTCTGACTGCTATAATCCTAAGAGAAAGATACATTCTACTTAAAATCTAATTATTTAGAAGCAAATAAAAAGAATAAACAGAAAGTTTAAATTATACCCTGTTTAAAGGAAGACAGGATATAAACACTGAAAATACCAATGTCATATTTGCTTGGAGCAGGAAGGGGCCAGAACACTTTCTTTGAAAACAAACAACAAAAGTGTATTCTATTAGTTTAACAGATGAGATTTTGTATTTGAAGATTCCTGCACTGGTTTCTTGTCATGCTGCTGCTGAGTTTCTGTGTGGATCTCCCAGTTCTATGTTGGTCATCGTCCTCAGGGACGTCCCTGGGGTGGGTGCTTGTCTGTCTGTGTGAAACTTTGGATGTTTCTGTGACTAATCAAAATATCCACCTGCAGTCAATGCATGAACACCTTAATTTCATATCAAATGGTCACTCCAAGGGGTTCCTCTTGATGACCAAAAAGTGGGAGGATGGCTTATTTTTTCCTGTTGCCTTTTTTCATTTTAATTAGATTATTAAAGGGACAGAATTGCACCAGCCATTTGTGTGCTCACTGGAATAAAGCTGGCAGTGATCAAATCAATTTTAAAAAGGCTGATTAGGGAAACTTCAATTTCTAATTCATAAGTTCGAGCCAAATTTAAATAACGGCAACTGGCAAACATATAAAGATAATCCAATTTTATTTATTTTCACATTTTTAAAGAGCACTTTGGATACTATTCTAAGTGTATTAACTCATTTAATGTTCCTAACAGCCTTGTTGCTATAGTGCTCCTAAAATAGCACCCATTTTATAGATGAAGAGACTGAGTCACTGAGTTAAGTGACTTCCCTAAGGTCACACAGTTTGTAAGCAATGGGACAGAGATTTGAAACCAGCAGCTACCTTGCCTCCGTCATTTGTTCTGGCCTGTCCTCATCAGTGATCTAAAGGGTTTCGTCTCTTGCAACAACTGTGTCCCATCCATCCTCTTTCCCCGTAATGCTAAGAGAGACGGTACATCAGCAAGAGAGACAAGGCAAAGACTTATTTAAGTAAAGTTACCCCACACTGAAAAATGTGTAGTCCCCAGATAAAATCCTACCCAAAGACATGATGAGGCCAGATGCAGAGGGGAGGAGATGGCAAAGGAAGACCAGAGGAAGATCAGGGGAGAAGGTGCTGATTTTAGTGTCTGCACTGGGCAAACATGGCACTGATTGAATGGCCCTGACACCTTGAAACCTGTCACCATCATGGCCTGGACCCTTTCCCTGCAAGGAATAAACTTTTATCCTTTCCACTAAAAGAATGAGCCAGTATAACTTTCCAGACATTTCAGAGCATAGCAGCAGTGTTACATGAAGGACTCCGATATTTTATTGACCAAATGACCTCATAAGGTAGATTTATTTTTCATGTCCCTCTTTCAAATAGGCTCACTGAGCCTTAGAGGTATGATGTTGCTTAAAGGCACACTGCCTTTAAGATAAATCTGAACCCCAAATTTAAAAGTAGGGCTTCATTGTTTGGAGATATTTTCTTATAGGGTGTTTTAAAAACAAACAAACAATCTTGAAAGTACAATCCTGTAAGGAGGGGCTGCTTTGTAACAAGTCCAGTGATAGGTTACCTTTGGCTACATTATATGGTTTCTCTTTCTTTGTGATTATAAAAATAAAGACATTGTATTTAAGGTTAAATCCTAAACAATTACCACCATTCTCGTGCCTGTGTTCAGTTTTGAATTGATCTGAAGGGAGAGTGGGTCAAAGGGGTAATTTCCTCCACTGTGTTGTAATTTAATCAGAAGTATAGTTTTCAGCAAACCTATTGTTAGATAAAATACTCCTCTCGTTTTGTATATTTTCCCCCTTGACGTTCTTCTGTGCCCTAAGGCTAGGCTATAAAGTTCGCATCTACTCTGAGACTTTGGTTGGTTCCTGATTGTATCTTCCATGGAAGAGAAACAAATAAACAAAAAGAAGAAAGCTCATTATGTAGCTTCACTTTTGATGCTGTCATTACGCAACAATTACAAGAGAGGTATTGCAAACAGCTTCAACTAGGCATTTTCTTTTTATCGCTTTGATTGTTAATCAATTGCAGTGGACCTGAGTATAGACAAGCTGGTGGCGCTGTCTGATTTTGCTCTGTTGGAAGGTAAAGTTCTGTGCCTTTTTAGCAGATGGCTAAAGTTCAAGCCAAATTTAGCTTGAAGTACTTATTATAACATTTCTCAGATTTGAACATTATAATACCTACCATTTAAAAGGTCAACGTATAATTTTGTTAAACCTTTTTGATTCTGAATAATAATAAAAGGAATAAGTGGTAAATAAATGGCAGTTAAGATTGCCTATGGATTTGTCTTTTAGAGCTTATATTAATCTTTCCTGGGTTGATAGATATTTAAAAATATTAGTCTAGATAGACATATTGCCAATCTTCCTTTCATTTTAAATGAATCCCATTTCTTTTGTTTGCAGTTCAATCTAGTTTAAGGAGTCACAAATAAAATATATTATATCATAAGAATCACAAAATGCAGGTGTTGGGATGAAAGAGCATCTTAGCACCTGCGTTTTATGGGGATATAAAGGAGATATATAATACAGTTAAAAGAAAGTTTGCTTTGCCTCTGTTTCCTCTGAGAAAGAACTTGGAAGCGTTTGGTCCATCTAGAAAGAAACATGTAAACTAGCAACGTGTTTAAAAAGAAAAAGGGGAAAAGAAGAGAAGATAAAGAAAGCCTTACTGCACAGTGGGAACATCTACGAAGGTGTGTTACAAGATGCTTTGATTAAATCATATTATAAATACAAAACCTAAAAAGAATAAGAATGTACATGTCATAACTAACTACCATTTATTACTTCCCGATTTATTTCTGTTTCTGAAAAATTGCAGTGGGCTACATATCTAAAAGTTATCACCACATCCACCTAAAATGCACGCCTTGGCTTTGCGCACCTGGATTAAAGTGTATCTATAACTCTGTCGACTCTGTTGAAGAAAATGACGGGTGAATCCTGGTCAGCTTCGGCATCCTCCAGGACTCCAAACGAATGCAAATTTGTAGATCAAAGGCAGCAACAATCAATCCATGTCTGTTACTAGGCAGCAAGGGCATTGAAATAATGATAAGAGGATGTCTTCCAACAAAGCAAAATCAGACAGCATCACCAGTGGGAAGCTCCAGCTGTCCTTGAAAGGTCTGGACACGTGGAGTCAGGCTTCAAGACCAAGTAAATACCTGTGAGCTCCCTCAGTGGATGCTTCCCTTGGGGTTCGTGTTTATTTGTCCTGTGATTTCAAATGGCTCTGAAGGTTGACTCAACCTTTTTCCAGAGATCAGACCAGTGGGAAGGAGCTGACATTCTGAACTTCAATTAGACTTTGGAGGTGAAGGCTTCACAAATGGCCTTGTACTTGCAGCTGAAAGCCTCCAGTGTTTATCCTCAAAAGCTGCTGGCAGGACTCATCTCTCAGGAAGACTGAGTGTTTCCAAACTGAACTATTAAAAATGTGCAACAAAACAGGTTCTCTGCTAGACTGTTGCTTTTCTAGGCAAAACAGAATTCATTTACTAGCAACAAATTCAAGGACAGAATTGCAAAGCTACTGCATTTCATCAATAAGACTTTTTTTCCAAAAATGTCTCCAAGAAGTGCCCTCAGGTGTACCGTAAACAATGGGCAAGAAACTGCCAAGGACGAAAATGCTACACTGACACTACAGGGGCGGGGTGATGAGGGGTGGATTAGATAATTTTTTAGACATGGGAGGAGCAATAGAAGAAAATCAGCATATTTAACTCACCCTCTGGAGCAGAAGATCATCGATGTGGAAAGTTGCATTGCACGGTTGAAAATGACTCTCTAAATATAAATGCAAAGAAAATTCGGGAAAGAAAATTCAAAGGGATGAGGAGTACTTGAGTAGCCATGACATGCCAGGCTGTGCCCTGTGGTTGGTTTGTGCTATCTTCTCTCATGTTCGTGGCCCTCTGCAGGGTACTGCTACCACCTCCTCTCATAGACGACCAACCTGAGGTCCAATCATGTATATTTTAATTTCAAACAAAATTAAGTTCTGAAGGAGGACTGCTTATCCCTTCAGGTGTATAATTTTCCCCACAGTCCCCTTAGGTTGTGTTGACTCTTGCAAGAGCTTGCATTGTCTTATGGCTGCAACGCTGCTCACTTTCCTCCTGGTGGGGGAATAAAGGGCTTGTTCTCACGTACCTTGTTATTGTCACACCACTTGGGAACACTCTCAAAATTCTAATGTTTAGCTTTAGCTGATGTTCATATTTGGGGTCACAACTGACCTCATGTCATTTCTAATGTGCATCCACAAGATAAAAATAAAAGGAAGTCTACCACTTGATAGTAATCTTCTATCCATGAAATTATGGTACAATTTTTTAAATGTAAAGATCGAGCAACAGTTCTTGAATTTGTTACAGTTATGTGACTTCATATCCAGAATAAATGAAAAAATAGCTAAGTGTTCCCTGGAGCCACCAAAAGTTAATTTGAACTTTGGTACATTTTTTATGTTTTTGTCATTCTAAATATTCCTATCAAATTCAGTTAGATCTAGTTATCTGTTTTCATTTCATAGGGTAGTAAAAAAGTGGACAGTAAGACAGAAACACACTTTTAGTTCTTCATTACGGGAAACGCATTATATTCGGAGCTTATCTCAGAATTCCCAAGACTATAAAAGTTGGTCACATCATTTTCCCTGTAAGCTGAGAGCTTTTATTTTGATTTCGAGGCGAAGGAGAGAGAAGAGGTGAGAGGAAATTAAGAAACAGGAGTTGAGTCAGAGGGAAACCGAGGCAGAGAGGAGAAAGGCAGCTCCACAGCATTTGAGTGATCAGGTGCTTCATCTGAAGCTGCTTGTCTTGCTTTCTCCCATCGGATCCACGCGTGATTATTTGTAACTGCTATCCATGAAGTTGCCTGTTTCAGTGAAGGCAACACGTGGTGTTGGGATGATCTTGGAGGTGGAGAGTGGCCAGAAGACCTCCGTCAATACCTGGGTCACCTGCAAGTTCACACACACATGTCCGTCTACACACACATATGCATTCATGAGTTTACTAAGACCTGTATTTTATATGCCTTATTTCTCATAATAATTTTATACATAATTATAATATAATGGAATCAAGTTCAGATATATCTGATTCCAAAGTTTATGATTCCTAAATTCCATGATATTTACCATTAAATTTTTCTATCTTAAAATAAATTAACAATAAAAATCCTAGCAAGCACTTTCTGTGTTTTATACACTTACTTAGTGCCAGCACTATTTTAAGAACATTTGTTAACTCAGTAAGTCTCAACTGTCATAATATTATTAATACATTCCCTTCACACAAAGCACAGAGAGGTTAAGTAACTAGCCCAAGGTCACAATGCTCCTCAGTGAAGGACCCAGGATGCCGATGCTGGCAGTGTCTCTGGAGTTTCTATCACGTGCTTCACAGCATCTCAGAAAGGCCACTTGCAAGTGACATGTCATGCAAAAATAGTCTGTTACTTAAATATCAAATGGCAGTCTCGGGCTTTGAGCTGGAGTTTAACTTCAAAACCAGTGCTTTTTCTATTCAATGAGTGGGTTTCAGACATTTAGTTTCTAGGATTAGTAAAATGAGATTTAAAACATACCAACATTTTTCTCTATCATTATTTAAAATAAGAACACTTTAACATCAAAATGTAGGGAAAGGCACCCCATTCTTTGCATTTTCCTCATGTGATTACACACAGGTATTCTTGACCATTAACTAGCTTCCCCTTACACGGGAGGAACTTAATTAACACCTGCAGATTGGAAGGCTCAGTGACAGAAGACCTGGTGGAATATTAAGACACAAAGACAGCATCTGGCCTTCGGGAACTCTCTAAGG
Source organism: Lemur catta (assembly GCF_020740605.2). Lineage (NCBI taxonomy): Eukaryota > Metazoa > Chordata > Mammalia > Primates > Lemuridae > Lemur > Lemur catta. The sequence goes on from NC_059135.1 coordinate 98,560,626, forward strand.
GACTAAGAAGACAGTGGAATCATGAGTGACGGGGAAGGTAGCTCATGACAGTGGGAAGCCAGAGAAGGGGCTCACGTGAACGGTGGGGACGAGTGTGTGGTTTAAAGCCCTAGTGGGAAATGAACATTGTCCTGCTACATCCCAGGCCGTTTTCTGCGCTAGAGAAGACAGGTGGTGCATTTGGTCACCTGTCTCCCTGCACGTTTCCAAGGTGAAGACACCGGAGTGTCTATTCCTCTTCAGAGAAGACTCAGTCGTCCTCCTGCGGGTCTGATCATTAGACTGATATCGCAAACACTGCTGTTTGTTAATTAACTTTTTAAAAGAGTATTTCTACTTAATTAGAGCTTAGAAAATTCATTTTACAATATGTCATATGAGAATGAGAAGAGGCCAAATTTTTCAATCTCAATGCCATAATTATTTTCTCCCCTAATGTAGATTTCTTAGCAAAAAAATAAAGGAATATTGCTGTATATGTTTCTTTTTATAACCACTAAACTTAAAGAAGTTGAAGGCAACATGAATTTAAGCAGTGTTCGCCAAACAGAAGTGAGTATTTACATTTATTTTGTGATTTTATAGTAACAGTAATATTGCTGTGTGGCTCTGTTATTAGGCACTTACAATGTGCCGGAGACTCTGCCCACCACACGCTAAGGCTGCTCCTCTCATAGGTGAGGAAAGCTGCGACCCAGAGAAGTGACGAGTTGGTTCAATGATGTGTGGCAGAACCACGGCTCAAAAGAGACCACCTCTCCACATCGTTAAGAATGTAAGATCAGGTGCTCTGTGTTTAATATGAATTAACTCAAGATAGCCACATCAGTGAAGAAGTATCGTAATGTCTGATATCAATTTTCTTCTCTTTCTCATGAAGGAGTCTGGTTAATGAGAAAAAAAAAACAGGAACATGGTCAGCATCTCCTTGTCTGGTCAAGATTCTTCTTTGGTCATCTTTGTTGTTTAGATTCTCTTACAGCACCTCCAAAATCCTGTCCCCCCAGTGCCCCTTGGCCCACACCTACCACCACGATGCCAGCTCTGTGTAGGAGTATGTCTTCTCATGTCAGGGGAGTTATAACTGAATCCTTCATTTCTTTTTCTTTCATGCATGTGGGGAGTTTACTCAGTCTTTAAACATAGATTTCTCTTTTTTTCTCACATTGTTTAATTTTTTATTTACTGTTCATTTCTATATCAGTTATTCCTGTATCTTATAAGCCATAGATTTCTATAAACATGTTTTTTTTTCTCCCAGTAAGCACTTTCAATATGAATTGTATTGAATTTGTATTTGCTTTGCTCTTAACATATGGAGCAGTCTCCATTCTTTTTTTTTTTTTACCAAGCCCTCATTATTTGATCCTTTGAATTCCCCCTCAGATCTGCTCTATTTTGTACACTGTGGTGATGAGATTACACAGTTCACCACTTTTGAAAGTAAAAATCAGTTCTTGATTGGAGTAACTGAAAGAAATCCTTATTAATGATCCCCATGACAGAAGAACCTTAAGAATGCAAGCACTTAACCCTTCCTGTAAAATATGTGATGGGAAATTTACATTTAGCAGCAGGAACTTAAAAATCCTGTAGCCTCTCTGCCATCGTTCTCTCATTTTGAGCTCTAGAACAGAATTAGGTGGGAACCAGAGATTCCAATGTAATGACAGTTTTGTGGAATAATTGTGCTTATAATAAACTTTCATTTATTTACTATTTGTTCGTAGAAGCATCCACCCATCCATCCTTTCATCCAACCATTCATCTATTCATTGTGATAAGAATTGGTCTAACCTTCAAACACAGGAAATTCAGGATTAAAATGGAGAAACCCAACTTCATTATTTTCAAAAATATAAGTTTATAACCAGAACAGATTTTGGATCATAAAAAATTACATCTTAAGAAGACATAATATCATATTCTTGAATTTCAGATTATGATTTTTACAGTCTTAAATGTAAAAAAAAAATTCTGTTACATGTTTATTCCACTTCCATGATCAATAACCTGCAGTGTTTTCCTTGTCACCTGCTATATTTTCCACTAGGGAGGCAGCATCATGCTCTTCACACATTTGCTCCTGTATTTGACAAGGATGAATGAATGGAATCTTCAACAATCACTCATTGAATCCCTACCTTGTGCCAAACATTATCTCAAACATTGAGAATAAGATGGTAAATGATGTGCCACCCCTGCCTTCAAACTTTGGACTGGTGATGACACACAAGTCAACTGATGATTAAATGTCTATGTGTGTGTCCTGTGATCCTCTGTACAATCCAAACTTTGGGGAAAGTGCTTGCCCTCTATCAGAAATCATGAATGGCTTCGTAGAGCAAGGGAATTGTAAATGAAGGCAATGACCTTGGACCTTGGAGTTGTTTGAATCTTGGCTAACCAAATGTCTACTCTTAAAACTCTATGAGCTTCCTCATCTGTGAGCAGATGTTTATACTATCCATTTTATGAGGACATTGTGAAGAGCATATGAGATGATTATAATCAATTCGCTCACTCAACAAATCTTTGTGGAACCCATAAATATCTCAGGCACCACAGTGAACAAAGTCCCTGCTCTTAAGTCTAATAAGGAAGAAAGACAATAATCAAATCAGCAAATAGGTATATCAAATTAAGTTGGCGACTAAAAATGCTATGAAGAAAATATTGATGGATAAAAGCTGGAGAGTAAAGGGTGCAATGTTAGAAGCGGGTTTCAGTGAAACCTCAGTGGCAATGTGACATCTGAGCACAGACACAAGTGATCTTTATAGGCGTAGGAGATACTAGGGTTAAGTCATTCAGGACAACTTAAAATCTCCAAGTGGTAACCTGTTTAGTTTATTAAAGGAGCAGGAAAGAGTCCAGGTTAGCTGAAAATAGGGAAGGGGAGGAGGAAAAGTCAGAAATATAGGCAAGGGTGCATCTCATTCGGCCTCGCAGTACGGACTTTGAATTCTGTTCCAAGTGTGATGAGAAACTGTGGGTGTGGGTTGAACACAGAAGTGACGTGATCTGACTCATAGGTCTCTCTGGCTGTTTCAAGGAAGAAGTCTCTGGAAATGGGAAGCAAAGCGAAACAAGATTAATTAGGAATCTATTATATTTAGGCTAGGCAAGAGATGATGGTGTCTTGTACAAACACTGCATCATGGGAAGTGAACTGCTCAAAGCACGCTTGAAGGTTGTACTAACAAGATACCACTTTCATTTTCTGAAAACAAAAAAGCTCTAATGTGTAGCATTTGCCAATTTCACTGGCGTACAAACTTCCCTGGTTGATGCCAAGCTATCAACAAGACGTCACCGAACACGGAGTCGAGGAGAGACATGCACAATACATTCTCATGGCTCAACACACCACTTGTGCTGGTGGCCTCAAAGACAGGCCCCAGCAAGCCCCGCCTCCTGCCACTGGTATCCAGGTGCAACCCCCCCTCACCTGAGTATGAATAAAGTGTGGCAAGAGTGATGAGATGTCACTTTGAGATGAGGCGGCCACGAGATTGTGGTTTCCGTCTTGGGCACACACTCTTGCTCATGCCTGGCTCTCTCTCAAACACTTGCTGTGTGTCTCCATCTCTGGAATCACTTTTACTGAGAAAACAGGCTGCAATGGGGTAAGTCAGAGGCCCCATAGAGACATCCAAAGGGCAAGGCTGGGCTCCGAGATGCTCAGTCCGATATTCTGTAAAGAATGCAAGCCCGCCACAAGTGACACGAGTGAGCCTGGAAGCAGAGCCCTCCGTCCTAGTGGACAAGTGCAGCCTGGACGACAGCTGGACTAAAAGCTCACAAGAGACCAGAAGCCCACGACTCAGTTGTGCCCTGATGTCTGAGCTGCAGGAACTGATAGACAATAAATAAATATTTGTTGTTTTAAGTCCTTAAATTTGGGGTAATTTGTTATGCAGTAATACATAAATATCATACATTGCTTTGTAAAAGAAAGACGACTCCAATGCTTGGTGCCTGAGTATTTGGGTAAATATTGCTGTCCTTTAGTGAGTCAGGAAAGACTGAGAAGAAATTGGGTTTAGGATAGAAACCAAAGGTTTGGTAAGAGTCATGACAAGCTTGAAACATCAATTAAACATCCCAGGGAAAATGTCAGCTATAGTTGTATTAATGAATCTGGAATTCATAGAAGACATTATGGATAAAGCTACAAACTTGGCAGCTATCGGTTGGCCTTAAATTGCATAGGGTTATTTGATATCACCTAGAAAGTGAAAGGAGATTGAGAGGTGAGAATATCAGAGGACACGCCAGTGAGGAGAGAGAAAACAAGAGCAAAGTAGAACGACGTGCTGGCAGAGCGAAGGGCCTGTTTGAAAAAAGAGTATGATCCTCAGGTGAAATACTGGCTCTGAGGTGAGTCCAGATGAGTGCTGAGAATTCGCATTAGATTGTCCGTCATTGCGGTTATCAGTGACTCAGACTCAAGTGTGCACAGGGTAGTGGGAGAAACCAGAGTCCAAGAGGGACTCGGAGGGGAGCAAATGGGGGTAATGAGTATCGCCTGATTGTTTTAGGAAATGTTAGCATAAAGATGCGAGCAGAGGAATGAAGCAGTGGTGACAGGGACAGTGCCTCCATGTTAGTAGGAAAAAGGAAGCATACAGGCATCCGCCAAAGTAGGGACAGATTAGCTGAAGGGGCTAAAGAAGTTATTTTCTGATTGCTTTTCTTTTCTCAGGGAAAGAAGAAACAAGATCAGCAGCTGATAAAGAGAAAGGGTGGTGGGTGGTGGGAGTTTGAAGTCTTACACGTGGTGCCAAACAGCCTCTCGGGAGCCCAGCAGTGTTCTCAGAGCAGATACGTGTCAGGCTTGCGGGATAATCTGAGACCCCACATGAGTTATCCCATCACGTATTTTACGTGAGAGCAGTCAGCATTTTTCAGCTTTATTTTCATTTGGACAGATATGAGCAGCTGCCCTGATGAAGGCACACCATAGGCAGAGCGTGGGTTCAACCAAAGATTTATTTTTCTCTAGAATAACAGGAAAGGTAATTAGGTTGTGGGAGAGAGAATTATTTGGAAGAACTAGCAAGGAGTACCCTACCTCCAGGGCCAATAGAAAAGGAGATGTCCCAGAAAAAGCAAATAGCTTGCTCTTTAGGTGGCAGTGACTTCCTCAGAGGCAGCTGGGTGTTGGGCGAGAAGGTGAAGAGGTTGAAGAAACAGGGGATACTGCTCATGGCAGACCCTAAAGCTCTGGAAGACAAAGTAGAAAAACTTAGGGGACTTGGGAGAGAGGTATAGTGCACTCAATTAGGGGTGTACTTCCCTGTGCAGAAGACAACGCAGCACGAACTTGATGTGTCATCTGAGATAACACAGATGAGGGACGGGAGAGGGTCAGTCCTGATGAGATGTCTGTGCATGCACAGGTGTATGTTGGGGCGGGAAGGGCTGTTGTGGAGCATCTGCCACCACAGCTGAAATGAGAAAGGGTTTTCCACTGGGATTAGCGTGTTGCTCAGGACTGGAGTTGGGAAGATGAGGTCCTGGAAAGAAACAGAGAGTTTTGTGGAAACGTCAAACTTGCCAGTAGAGGCAGAGGGGCACCATGTTGGAGTACCTCTCATAGTAAAAAAGTACCTCCAGAAAAGATCCATGTGAGAGATTCGTCTGGGTGCATATGCTAATCTTCGAAAGAATCCTGCTCAACTCCTGATGTGGGTAGACAACAGAAAAACTCAGCCTGCCTTTTGTTTTGACTTGGATGATGAAGATTCTTGGGCAGTGCTCTTCTGCGAATAGTGCTCGTGGGACATTAAGAAGGCATGAGACACCCTCAAAATGCCTTTTCCCCACGTTTGGTTTTCACTGAAATCAAACAAACAAAATAATATTTTGCAAATCTTATCAAGTTTCTATTAGGTCATTAATTTTCTTTTAATCTCCAATTTTCAGCAGTTTAATTTAGTTGATGTTTCTAATTTACATAGAGACAACATTCTTAATTGATTTAATCCCAGCTTCTGTCTTTCTGGCGAGCCTGTTGTTATTTATTGATTTTCATTAATATATGCAGGCCTTGGCTTTCAGCTTTGCCAGACAAAAGGTCTCTATTTGGGTGGTCTTTCCTTTTGCACTAGATTTTAATGATTTTTTTCTCTGAAATTGGTGCTGGTAGCCTAACCTGAATTTATATATTAACTTATTAATTCATTTATTCAGAATATTGATTGAGCACTTACTATGCCACAAGTAATATACTAGTTTTGTTTGTTGGGAGAAACTGATAATACACACATAATAGCAAGGATGGGTATCTCCTCATATTGAGCGGTGCAGGAAGATATCTCTGATGAAATGACATTTAGGCTGAGACCTGAAGAAAGAAAACAAACCTTTATAGAAATTGTAGAATGAAGGGATTTCCAGAGGTAGGAGTAACATATGAAAATTCCTTGTCTGGAAGGAGCCTTTCTTGAGTGGAGGCTGGATGGACGTGGGGAGTGTGAAACGCAGAGAGTTGGGGAGCTCAGCATGGATCCGCCCATGTGGAACTTGAGAAGCTAGGATGAGAGTGTGGCTATTGTTCAATGTGCAATAAAAATAAGTAGAAAGGTTCTAGACAGGAAAATAACAGGATCCTATTTATATGTGACAAAGAATGCTCAGGATGACAGTTTTCATATCAAACAGCCACATGTGTTTAACACTTGAGCCTTAGAGTCAGGTGGATCTAGTTAGAAGCTCCAGCATCAATTCTTGTCCTTTACAATGTATTTAAGTGACTTGATCTTTGGGTATGTTATCTGTTAAACAGGGGTGATAACTCATGGGGTTGTTTGAATATTTCGGGGCGTCGTAAAGAACACAGAGAGATAAACATTACTTACAATAATATTCACTCTGGGTCAACAGTTCAGTTGGGGAAATTTATAGTCATTTAACCACTACCATAATCGAAACATAAAACAGCCCATTACACCAAAACAACTCCCTCATGTCTCTTTTGAATCAATCCCTTCCCTCTACCAAAGGATAGGTCCCTGGAAATATGATTTCTGTTTCCCTTTTCTAAAATACTATACAAATGAAATCATGTAATATGCAGCCTTTTGTTTCTAAATCCTTTCACTTAGCATAATGATTTGAAATTCATCTCTATTGTTGTAGGTATCAATTGTTCATTCACTCTTTTTATTGTTGCTAGGAACATCATGCAGTGTGGAAATGCCACAGTTCCATTCAGCAGCTGATGGACATTAAGGTTGTTTCCAGCTCAGCTGTTGTTGAGGTTGTTTTGGCTATTTTGAATAAAGCTGCTAAGAACATCTACATATAGGTCTTCATGAGGACATTGTTTAATTTCTATTTGGCAAATTCTAGGAATGTGTTCACTTAGTCTTAAGATGATTCCTTATTTATTTAATAACTTTGTCAGAAACTGCCCCGCTGCTGGCCAACGTGGCTGCCCCGTCGGCACCCCCGCCAGCTGTGTACGGGGGTCCGGTTGCTAGGCATGTTCCCCTGCACTCGATGTTGTCTTTTTGTATTTTAGTGAATCTAGTTGGTTTGTAAAGAATCTCATTGACCCTTTTAAGATGTAAGTTAATTTAATTTGTGACCCTACCAAATTTAATTACTGTTTGTGTCAAAGCAGCTAAGATATTCTTCTTCCTTCCTATTCCTCTAACTTTCACTCACTTGGCACCTACTAAGGGTCCTTAAGGAGTTCTAATAACAGAATGTGACACCTGCTTGGAGGAGCCAATGGCTTTATGAGAATCAATAGTCAACAAAGATGTTTACTTAATTTAGCCTAAGCTAAGCCATAAAAGACAAGAGTTTGCCAGTGTTGTAGAAAGATGGAGGCATCCAGTCAGAGGGGTCAGGGGGGTACCATAGAAATACTCAAGGGCATTCGCCTTTTTAAAATTACATATAATTAAAGTCAAAATTGAGTAGTACAGATTTTGCTAACTGGTGACTTAACCCTCTTTATCTGAAATGTGGGTATCGAGAAGAGTTGGACATTCACTAAGAGTGGGAAGAATCCTTCCAGAAAGTCCTTCTTTTATATGTGTGTGTGTGTGTGTGTGTGTGTGTGTGTCTGTGTGTACATATATGAGTTCTGTCTGGAAAATATCCAGCCATGTAATATGAAAAATGGAGACATTTATTAAGGAAGATATGAGATTCAAGAAACATTGTACACAAGACAGTGATAGCTCAGTCTCCTTCAAAGTAGGCACTTCAGACCCCACACAGTTCTCCCAGCATATCGAACTCGTACACGTTCAGCATTCTCAGGTGTTCTGCTTGTTGCAGGCCTTCCAGAACGTGGATCACTTCCAACAGATTGTCAACCATCCTTGGAGCGTTTGTGCCTCACTTTTATTTGTGCTGCACTCATTGTGTTGTCCCCCAAAACCTTCTGAATCATCTGAATAATTTCCGCAGAGGAATGTTCAAGCTTAATGCAAAATTTGATGCAGATTTTTTTTTTGGGTAAACAATTATTACTTGTTTTTATTAATCTTTCTTAAATGTAATTACAGCTCACATTTATGTCAATGTTTAATGTTAGAAGTGTTTTGGGTCTTTATACAGAAGTTTGATAATGTTTTTATGACCAGAAATATGTTGTAGGAATGTAACTCTAATTGATGCAGATTTGTTACTACTCACCCAGTCACTTTGAATGTCATGGCCACACAGTGCTCAATGGCATCTAGCACCCCACTGACTAGTACAGTGAAGTTGTCATTGTTCACGCATGTGTGTTACCATCCACTCTCCTTGGCTGCCAGGCTACACTGATGTCGTGCAAACTGTTCTCGTTATATTAACAATGGCTGGGGACTTTCGAGACAGAACTTGTGTATGAGCCCTTTTCCATATTACAAAAGACTTTCATATTACATATTACAAATGTGCATATCGCAAAAGACTTTTTCCATTATGCAGTAATTATATATTTTTCTCAGTGACAGCAGTTACCAGTTGAAATAACCTGGCATTATTCACCGTCTCCCTACTCCAAGATTTAATATCTGAAGCACTTTATCTATAGTGAAAGCAGAGTCCCAGATCCCCAAAAACAGAAGAATATATTTTCTGCTACCACTGACTAGTTTCCTTATTATCTACCTTCAAATTTATTAAACTCACTCCAGGTTGGCTTTGTAATTCTAGACAATGGTGTTCACTTCTGTGTTTGATAATATACAAAACTTATGTTTTACAATCTAGTTTAGGTATATGATTCAAGATAATGGGTAAATTACTGACACCATGTTCTTTAATTGTGCTTGTAAGCTCTGTCTTTGAAATGGGAATATAGAGGAAGCTCACCATTGTAGAGAAAAGACCACTTGATTTAGAGAAAGAAGATAACTAGGTTAGAATCTGAATTGTCCAGTTTACTGGTAATTTAACTTAGGAAAATTACTAAACCACTTGTTGCGCCATCTACAAAAGGGCAGTGCAAATGCTTAAAGGCTCTGTTATGTGCATGAGTGAACCTGGTGGCCAGCACACAGATAGAGGTAATTCTCAGTCAGATCTGAGAGTATGCATATGGGATTCAAATTTTTCATCTTTCACTGGGCCCAGGAATGTAATAGAAAAGATACCAATTGAAATTAGGTATAAGCAGAAATCAAAATGAATACAATCCATTTATCTCATGACACTGTGGGTATATGCATTGACATGCATATGCTAAATTTAATAATGGCTTTCAATTCAATTCAATTTAATTATTGAATTAAATTCAATATTTTTGTAGGAAAAAATGGCAGCATAGAAAATCTTCCTAAACTCCTTCTTTTTGTTTTTTTGAGACAGAGTCTCACTCTTTTGCCCTGGCTAGAGTGCCGTGTCATCAGCCTAGCTCACAGCAACCTCAAACTCCTGGGCTTAAGCAATCCTTCTGCCTCAGCCTCCCAAGTAGCTGGGGACTACAGGCATTTGCCACTATGCCTGGCTAATTTTTTTCTGTATATATTTTTAGCTGTCCAAATCATTTCTTTCTATTTTTAGTAGAGGCAGGGTCTCGCTCTTGCTCAGGCTTGTCTCGAACTCCTGACCTCGAGCGATCCTCCCGCCTCGGCCTCCCAAAGTGCTAGGTTACAGGTGTGAGCCATTGTGCCCAGCCTAAACTCCTTCTTAAAAGTAAATGAGTAACCAAAATAAGCAAATGCGGGAAATCCTATCCCCATCAGTACTGATATTATATCAGTCAGATTAGACTGCAGTAACAAGTAACTCCCAAATCTCAGCAGCTTACAACAACAAATATTTAAGTGTTCATTCACATTAAATATTGGCTGCAGTTTAGGGTGGCTCTGTCCATGTTATTTTTACTCACAGATCCAGACCCATATCTGTGGATAACAGGGGAAAAGGGTGAAAAAGAAAATCTTGTCTCACCTCCTAAAACATCTGCTCAGAAATGGCACTGAGAAAGTTACGAAACTAATATTACTTTTGCTTTTCATTTCAGTGACCAAATCAAGTGAGATATTCAAGCAGAAAATATAATTCTTCAATAACCATGGGCCTGGAGAAAATGGGGCTGTTTGGGGGAATAGCGAGTATACCAAATGAATAGCCTAATACATATATACATCCTTGAAATTCAAATATTTTATTTTTCTAAATATGCAATTTGGATTAGTATTGTTAACTAAAATGTATGAGAGGACATTGTTTTGAAGTGAGCTTCTACACTAGGCCCCAAAAGACCAAACCAAAATGGGATAGCTTATGCTAAGTGCCATGTAATCAAACTGAAATTTTAAGGGAACAGAAAAATCCCTGAAGAGACCAGTTTTCCCTAAAAACAGGAGACTCACAGCCACCAGTTGGAAAGGGCCCATTTAAACTGGGCCAGCATGATCAGAAAGTCCCTTCTTCTTTAACAAAGAAAGTAACCTGAAGTAATTTGATGCTAACTAACACACTTTTTTGTATAATAGTATTCTGTTTCCTTGTTCCTGCTCAAGCTACCTTACAAAAACTAACTGTTCCACCAATCCCAACGATATTCCATGTGTTTTTTAAATGGGATGTTACCCAATTCATGAATCACTAGTAAAATCTAATTAAACATTTAAATTTGTTGAAATTTTGTTCTTCGATAGTTCATAAAATGGAATGGAAGACACAATATTTTCATGATGCTAACTTTCCCAAATTTACCTATAGATTAAACACAATTTGAAAAATTATATTAAAAATTAAAAAAAAAAATGGAAAGTGACAAGGGCATTCTAAAATTCATATGAAAATGGAAAGGACCTATAAGAGCTGATCAATCTTAAAAAAAAGCTGGAGGACACAAACTACCTGATTTCAAAACTTTCTCTAAAGCTACATTAATCAAGACTGTGTTATATTGATATAAATATAGACAAATAATTTGATAAAACAGTAGAGGGAGACCAGAAATAGACCCACATTTATACAGTCAATTAATTTTTTACAAAGATGACAAAGCAATTGAGAAAGGAAAGTCTATTCAAAAAATCCTATTATAACGTCTGTACTGGTATGGAAATTCCTCAAAGAAATAAATGTACGTCTACCATTTGATCCAGCAATTCCATGGCTAGGTATCTAACCAAAAGAAATGAAGCTGTTTTATCAAAAAGACACGTGCACTCAAATGTTTATTGCAGCATAATTGACAAGCACAAAGATGTGGAATCAAGCTAAATGCACTTCAATTCATCAATAGTTAAAAAAATGTGGTATATGTATACTATGGAGTACTGCTGAGCCATAAAAAGGAATGTAATAAGATAATTTGTAGCAATGTGGAGGAAACTGGTGACCATTATCCTAAGTGAAGTATCTCACGTTCTCACTAATAAGTGGGAGCTGAGAGATGGGTACAGACGGGCACAAAGCATTATAAAGGACAAGAGAAACCAAGAAGGGGGTAGGGTGGGAGGATTGGAGATGGGATAAAAACCCACCATTCTAGTGACGGGCACACCAAAAGCCCAGACATAAGCATGGATATTACAAGATATCCATGTAATAAAAAACACTTGTACTCCTTTAATTAATATTTTCAAATAAAACATAATAAAAACATCTATACTAATGTGTAGAAAAAAAGTGAACAATAATTTTCTCTAAACATGAATTTGAGATACAATATATATATGTAAACCTATAAGTAGGCAATTTTTAGTAGAATATATAGGAAAATATTTTTCTGAATGGGGGTAGAAAAATATTTCTGGGACAAAACATAAAAACACTCATATAAGAATTGAAAATTTTGTTTTAAGAAAATAAAAAAGTTGGCCAGGCATGGTGGCTCACGCCTGCAATCCTAGCACTCTGGGAGCCAAGGCAGGTGGATGGTTTGAGCTCAGGAGTTTGAGACCAGCCTGAGTAAGAGCCAGGCCCCATCTCTACTAAAAAATAGAAAGAAATTAACTGGATAGCTAAAATATATATATGTATATATGTATGTATACATATATACATATATATACATATAATATATATGTACATATATATTATATATATATATATATACACACACACACACATGCCTGTAGTCCCAGCTACTCAGGAGGCTGAGGCAGGAGGATTGCTTGAGCCTAGGAGTTTGAGGTTGCTGTGAGCTAGGCTGACGCCACGGCACTCTGGCATGGACAACAGAGTGAAACTCTGTCTCAAAAGAAAAAAAAAAAAGAAAAGAAAAAACCCTACTCATCAAAAATTATTTAGAAAATATTAAAGTGAGCCATAGAATTAGAAAAAGCATTTGTAATATGCATATCTAAAAAAGTATGTGTATTCAGAGCATGAAAAGAATACCCACAAAAGTAACCAATAACAAAATTTAAATAATTAAAATAAAATTTTAAAATGACTTAGAAAATCATTTGATTTTATGAAAGAAGATATAGAAATAATGAATAAGCACATAAAAAAGGTACTCAATGTCATTAGTCATTATAAAAGTTCCAATTCAAACCACAATGATGCAGCATGTCACAGCTACACCTAATCTTAGTGAGTAAGGAGCAGCCGGATTCTCATACCTCACCGTTTGATTGTAAAATGGTACAAACTCTTCTTAAAACTTGTGACAGTTTATAACAAAGTTATATACACATTTACCCTATGGCTTTAATTCAATTGCTATGTATTTTTCTAAGACTAATGAAAAGATACATATGCCGAGAGACCTGTTTAAGAATATTCATAGAATTTTATTCCTGATAGCCAAGAACTGCAAATAATCCAAATGTTCATCACAGTAGAATGAATAAACAAATTGTAGTATATTAACACAATAATATTCTACCAAACAATTATTAGAATTCCATTAGTTAATGGAATACTGATACATGCAACAATGTGGATGAAGCTCAGAAAGATTATATTTGAGGTTACAACCATAAAAAGAGTATATATTATATTACTCAATTTACATAAGGTTCTATACCTTCAAAATTACCTGTGATGGTAGACCAGAGCAGTAGTTGCCTATTGGATATTGAGATAGACTGAAAGGGGGTAGGATTGAGGTTTATTTGCATACATTTTATTGGTAACAGTTTTATTGAGATATAATTCACATACCAACCTATCCTTTTAAATGTATAATTAAAAGTTTCTTATTAATAAGTATACTCACAGGGTTGTACAACCACGATCACAACCTATTTTTGAATATTTTCCTCACCCCAAATAGAAACCCTGTACCCATTAGCTAACATCACCCCCAATCCCTCTATTCCTCTAACCCTAAACAATCAATAACTACTTTTTCTTTCTATAAATTTTTCTATATTTTACTTTTCACATAAATGGACTCATGCAATATGTGGACTTCTTTCATGTAGCATAAGGTTTTCAAGGTTCACCCATGTGATAGCATGTGCAAGTACTTCACTTCTGTTAATTACCAAATAATATTCTGTTGTATGTATGTACCACATTTAATTCATCATTTGATGGGCATTTGAGCAATTTTCCACTTCTTGGATATTATAAATAATGCTGCTATAAAAATTCATGTTCGCAATTTTATGTAGATATATACTTTCTTTTTTTTGACACTATACGTAAGAGTGAAGTTGCTGGTCATATGGTACGTCTGTGTTTATACTTTTCAGGAACTGTCAAACTGTTTTCCAGAGCTGCTGCATCATTTTTCAGTCCCACAAGCAGTGTATGAGGGGTTCAATTTTTCCACATTTTTTCAAGAATTTGTATTATCTGCCTTTTTTATTATAGCTAATGCTTGCTATTTAAAAAAAAAATTTTTAGCTATCCTAGTGAATATGAAATAGCATCTTATTTTGGTTTTGATTTTCAGTCCCCTGATGACTAATGATATTGCACATCTTTTGATGTGTTTATTGGAAATTTGTATATTTTCTTTGGAGAAATGCATATTCAGATAGTCTACCAATTTTTAAATTAAACTAATTTTTTAAATTATTCAGTTATTAGAGTTTTTTATGTATTCTTTGTGGAGTACAACTCCCATATCAGATGTATGATTTTACAATATTGTCTCCAATTCAGAAGGTGCTCTTTTCATTTTCTTGGTAGTATCCTTAAAAGCATAAAGTTTTTTTAATTTTGGTGAAGTCCAATTTATCTTTGTTTGTTTTTTTGATTGCCATGTATTTTTGATTTCATATTTAAGAAACCATTGCAAAATCAAACGTAATGAAGATTTATCCATGTATTTCTTCTAAGAGTTTTATAATTTTGTCTCTTATATTTAAATGTCTGTTTAATTTTGAATTGGTTTTAGTATATTGTGTGAAGTAAAGGTTTTACATAGTTATTTTTTATGTGGATATCCATTTGTGCCAGCAACATTTGTGAAAAAGACTACTCTTGTACCATTACATTGCTTTGGTACTCAAAAGTCAATCAATCATAAATGTGAGGAATTATTTCTGGTTTCTAAATTGTATTTCTTTGATTTATATATCTAGCCTATGCCAGTACCATCCTGTCTTGATAACTGTAGTTTTATAGTATGTTTTGGAAATTGAGAGATGTGTTTACAAAATTGTTATTTTTAATTCAAGATTATTTTGGCTATTTTGTGATATGTTGTATTACTTTAGTTTATATGCAGATAATAAAACAGCCTTGCATTCCTGGGGTAAATATCAATTGCTCATACTTTTTTATTATTTTCTATGTTGCTAGATTTAAGTTTCTAGTATTTTGTTGAGGAATTGTTCATCTATATTTATAAGAGATATTGGTTTGTGGTGTTCCTTTATTTTAATATCTGGTTTTGATATCCAGGTTATACTGGCTTTACAAAATGAGTTAAGAAGTGCTCCCTCCCACTATATTTTTTAGATGACCTTTTAAACAATTGGTATCAATTATCACTTAAATAGTTGATAGAATTCATCGGACAAGCCATCTAAAAATGGGCATTTCTTTGTGGATATTTTTGATTGCCATTTTATTTTTTGACTTGTTATAAGTTTATTCACATTTTCTATATATTTTTTGAGAGTTTCAACTCTACTTATTCTCTCTCTTTTTTTTTATTTCAGAGTATTACAGCAGTACAAATGCTTTGGTTACATAAATTGCCTTTGCACCGCCCAAGTCAGAGCTACAAGCATGTCCAACCCCCAGACAGTGTGCACCACACCTGTTAGGTGTGAGTTTATCCATCCCCTCCTCCCCCCTCCCACATGCCCGACACCTGATGAATGTTACTTCCATATGTGCACATAAGGCTTGATCAATTAGTACCAATTTAAGGGTGAGTACATGTGGTGCTTGTTTTTCCATTCTTGTGATACCTCACTTGGAAGAATGGGGTCCAGCTCTATTCAGGATAATACAAGCGGTATTAGGTCAATATTTTTTATGGCTGAGCAGTACTCCATGGTATACATATACCACATTTTATTAGTCCACTCATGTATTGATGGGCACTTGGATTGTTTCCATATCTTTGCAATTGTGAATTGTGCTGCTATAAACATTTGAGTGCAGATGTCTTTTTTATAGAATGTCTTTGTTTCCTTTGGGTAAATAACCAGTAGTAGAATTGCTGGATCAAATGGTAGTTGTGGTTTTAGTTCTCTAAGCTATATCCTTACTGCTTTCCACAGACAACAGCCTTGAAGATGAGGAGGGCAGTGGCCGACCATCGGAAGTTGACAATGACCAATTGAGAGCAATCCTCCAAGCTGATCCTCTTACAACTACACAAGAGGTTGCCGAAGAACTTAATGTTGACCATTTGGTCATTCAGCATTTGAAGCAAATTGGAAAGGTGAAACAGCTCAATAAATGGGTGCCTCATGAGCTGACCAAAAATCAAAAAAATTATCTTTTTGAAGTATCATCTTCTCTTCTTGTATGCAACAACAGCAAACTATTTCTCAATTGGATTGTGACATGCAATCAAAAGTGGATTTTACACTACAACCAGTGATGACCAGCTCAATGGTTGGACTGAGAAGATGCTCCAAAGCACCTCCCAAAGCCAAACTTGCACTAACAGAAGGCCATGGTCACTGTTTGGTGGTCTGATGCTGGTCTGATCCACTACAGCTTTCTGAATCCTGGCAAAACCATTATATCTGAGAAGTCTGCTCAGCAAATGGATGAGACACACCAAAAACTGCAACACCTGAATCCAGCATTGGTCACCAGAAAGGGCCCAGTTCTTCTCCATGGCAATGGTTGACTGCAGGTCACACAACCAACACTTCAAAAGTTGAACAAAGTTTTGCCTCTTCTGCCATATTCACCTGACCTCTCCCGCCATATTCACCTGACCTCTCCCCAATGGATTACCACTTATTCACGCATTTCGACACCTTTTGGCAGGGAAAACACTTCCACAAGCAGCAGGTTGCAGAAAATGCTTTCCAAGAGTTTATGGAATCCCAAAGCACAGATTTTTATGGTACAGGAATAAACACATTTATTTCTCATTGGCAAAAATGTGTTGATTGTAATGGTTTCTACTTTGATTAATAAAGATGTGTTTGAGCTTCGTTATAATGATTTAAAATTCATGGTCTGAAACCACAATTACTTTTGCACCAGCCTAATATCCTAAGTGATGTTCTACTAAGCTCCAATCAGAACCTAAGACCTTCCTTCTTCTATGCCTCTCGATAGGTAAACTACCACCTTCCTTTCATAAAACCTTGGCAGTCTGATCCTGACCATTTATTTGATCCTGTATACAGGGTTATACAAAGGCAATATATAATATACTACAGTTTCTACCATAGAAAACTAAAAACTGAAATACTCTTCCACATGTATTAACTTCAAAAACACTAGCGAATTGAGTTACAAAACTGTGGAGGGGGGAAGGACATGAATAGAAATTTCTCAAAAGAAGACAGAAGAATGTCCAACAAACATATAAAAAAATGCTCAACATCTCTAATCAGCAGGGAAATGCAAATCAAAACCACAATGAGATATCACTTAACTCCAGTGAGAATGACCTTTACCAAAAAGTCCCAAAAAATAAATGTTGGCATGGATGCAGAGAGACAGGAACACTCATACACTGCTGGTGGGACTGCAAACTAGTGCAACCTCTGTGGAAAGCAATATGGAGATTCCTTAAACAGATACAGGTAGACCTACCATTTGATCCAGCAATCCCATTATTAAGCATCTACCCAAAAGAACAAAAGACATTCTATAAAAAAGACATCTGCACTCGAATGTTTATAGCAGCACAATTCACAATTGCAAAGATGTAGAAACAACCCAAGTGCCCATCAATACATGAGTGGATTAATAAAATATGGTATATGTATACCATGGAGTACTACTCAGCTATAATAAATAATGGTAATATAGCACCTCTTGTATTTTCTTGGATAGGGCTGGAACCCATTCTACTAAGTGAAATATCCCAAGAATGGAAAAATAAGCACTACATATACTCACCATCAGATTGGTTTCACTGATCATCACCTAAGAGCACATTTTGGAATAACATCAATTGGGAGTTGGGCAGACGTGGGGGCAGGGAAGGGATAGGTGTATACATACGTAATGAATATGATGCGCACCGTCTAGGGAATGGACACGCTTGAAGCTCTGATTTGGGGGGGAGGTGGGGCAAGGGCAATATACATAATGTAAACTTTTGTACCCCCATAATGTGCTGAAATAAAAAACTGTGGGCTAATATAAACACTATTTACTTTTTGAGATTGAGAAACATGACAATCTCTAAGTTAACATATAATATGTGCAATATAATATTGTATTCAGGAATATCACAACATTGGTTTATGCTATAATAATGACAATATGTCATGGTGAAATGTATCTATAAAGGAAAAAGATCAGTTGATAATATTTCCCAGAGGTGAAGAAGCATGAGATGTGCATAAATATATTTTATTTTTGTAATCAAAACTTGGGATTTTTCTAAAGTGGTATTTGAATGGAAAACCTTGTCATAATCTGGAAAATTTATTTATGAGACATAATGCAAAATAAAGAATGGTTGCTATATTGAGTATTTTTCTTAAAAAGGTGAGTAACAAGAGACTTTTAGAAAAGCATCTGTCTTACCAGAACAAGTGTCTCCACTTTGAACTCTCTGAATAAGAATTTTTTGGCTACATTTTCCCTCACTTCTTTAGGATCTACAAAGTAATGGAGCTAACTAAATCCTCCAGTGACAAGTGCTTGGCCAGCTTCTTCCTGCCTATTTGTCCTCCGTTAAAAAAGAGCTCCTTGATTTCCCTCACCTGGTATTCGTGGTTCACATTTGCAGTGTCTGCCCATTCGACTTTGTATTCTCTAAATTTCTTCTATTCTTTTATTTTGTCCTCTTCCTCTTCTTTTTTCACTACTGTCTATGCATTTGCTTATTAGTGTCCTATCCATATTGCATATTCTTCACCTGGCAAACTAATTTAGGTCTGTACAATTAAAATCTGCTCTCCAGAGCTTCCATTTGGGGAGCTTCTGCCCACATCATTTAATTGGCTTCCTTTGCTTGGCCTCACCTTTCACTCACCTGTCCTTTGGAACCATTCCATCTGAAATCCAGCAGCCTTCCAGAGAATGCATATTTTAATAGTGTTCAATGTATCCCTTATCTATCATTCATGAGCTTTCTTTTCATTTGCATTTGTTTATTATGTATGCGGTGTACTAACCCTTCTTTGTAGAATTTATGTTTGATCTCCTTCCTCAGCACCTGCCGATCAAGTCTGTTGTCTGTCACCACCCATTTAGGCCATTGTGTTTATGCCAAGAAACTTCCATTTAGAACATAAAAGTGAGCTGGAAGCTACTTCAGGAAAAATTTATTTAAGTGAACTGAGGTCACTTTTATTACTGCATAAAGAGAAAGTCAATCATCCAGCAGGCATGTTGTCACTGGCAACAGAAGCACGACAATTGCCTGGGTTTTCCTTTCATCCTCTTTGAAGAAAGGGCATAATCTACAGGCAAACCTCGTTGCACTGCACTTCACTTTATTGTGCTTCACAGATATTGTGGGTCTTTTTTGTAATTTAAAGTCTGTGTCAACCCTGTGTTGAGCAAGTCTATCAGCCCCAATTTTCCAACATCATGTGCTCACATTGTGTCTCCATGTCACATTACAAACATTTCCATTATTCGTATACCTGTTATGGTAATCTGTGGTCAGTGACCTTTGATGTTACCATCGTAATTATTTGAAGGTACCATGAGCCACACCCACCTAAGTTGGTGAACGTAATCAATAAACTTTGTCTTTGTTCTGACTGATTCACCAAAAGGCCATCCCTCCATCCCTCTTCCTCTCCTTGGACCTCCCTATTGCCTGAGACACAGCAATATCAGAATTAGAACAGTTACCAGTTCTAAGTGAAAAAAAGAGTTGCACATCTCTCAATTTAAATAAAAAGTTAGAAATAATTAACCTTAATGAATAAAGCATGATGAAAACTGAGGCCAAAAGCTAAGCCTTTTGCACAAGTTAGCCAAGTTTTTTTTTTTTATTTCAGCTTATTATGGGGGTACAAAAGCTCATGTTATATATATTGCCCATGTCCCGCCCATCCCCCTGAGTCAGAGCCTCAAGTGTGTCCATTCCCCAGACAGTGCGCCTGGCACTCACCATGTAGTCATACCTCCATCCCCTCCCCCCACACCCCACCTCCCTGAGTCAGCACCTTCAAACATGGCCATTTCCCAAATGGTACTCAATGGCACTCATCATGTAGGCATACACTCATCCCCTCCCCCACCCCCCACCCCCACCTCAGTCTGATATCCAGTTGGTATCATTCCCCAATGTGCATTTAGGTGATGATCAGGGAAACCAATTTTCTGGTGAGTACATGTGATGCTTGTTTTTCCATTCTTGGGATACTTCACTTAACATAATGGGTTCCAACTCTCTCCAGGAGAACCAAAGAGATGTCATATCACTGTTATTTCTTATAGCTGAGTAATACTCCATGGTATACATATACCACAATTTACTAATCCATTCATGAATTGATGGGCATTTGGGTTCTTTCCACATCTTTGCAATTGTGAATTGTGCTGCTATAAACATTCAGGTGCAGGTATCTTTTCTATAGAATGACTTTTGTTGTTCTGGGTAGATGCCCAATAATGGGATTGCTGGATCAAATGGTAGGTCTACTTGAATCGGTTTAAGGTATCTCCATATTGTTTTCCATAGGGGTTACACTAGTTTACAGTCCCACGAACAGTGTATGAGTGTTCGTGTCTCTCCGTATCCACGCCAACATGTATTATTTTGGGACTTTTTGATAAAGGCCATTCTCACTGGGGTTAAGTGGTATCTCATTGTGGTTTTGATTTGCATTTACCTGATGATTAGAGATGTTGAACATTTTTTCATGTTTGTTAGCCATTTTTATATCTTCTTTTGAAAAATTTCTCTTCATGTCCTTTGCCCACTTTTGAATGCAAAGGAAAAGTTCTTAAAGGAAATTTAAAGTGCTACCCCAGTGAATACACAAATGAAAAAGAAAAGAAAAGGAAAGAGAAGAAAAGAAAAGGAAAGGAAAAAACCCACCAGCCTTATTGCTGATATGGAAGAAGTTTTATTGGTTTGAATAGAAGATCAAACCAGCCACTTTATGCTTGTAAACTACAGCATAATAGTCCAAAGTAAGGCCCTCATTCTCTTCAATTTTTTGAAGGCTGAGAGAGGTGAGGAAGCCTCAGAAGAAAAGTCAGAAGCTGGCAGAGATTGGTTCACAAGGTTTAAAGAAAGAAGTCATCTCCATAACATAAATTTCAAAGTGAAGCAGCAAGTGCTGATGTGGAAGCCGCAGCAACTTATCCAAAAGATCTAGCTAAAATACTGATTAAGGTGGCTACATTAAGGAACAGAACACGTAGATGAAACAGCCTTCTATTGGAAGAAGATGCCACCTAGGACTCTCATAGCTAGAGAGGAGAAGTGAACATTTGGCTTCAAAGCTACAAAAGACAGGCTGATTCTCTTCTTAGAGGCTAATGCATCTGGTCACCTTAAGTTGAAGCAAATGCTCATTTAATCTTTATGAAATTCCTGAGCTCTTTAGATGTATGCTAAATCAACTCTGCCTGTACTCTGTCAGTGAAATGACAAAGGTTGGGTGACAGCACATCAGTTTATAGAATGGTTTATTGAACATTTTAAGCTCACTGTTGAGACCTACTGCTAAGAAAAGAGAATGCCTTTTGCTCATTGACAATGAACCTAGTCACCCAAGAGCTCTGATGGAGATATACAGGGAAATGAATGTTGTTTTCATGCCTGCTAACACAACATCCTTTTTGCAGCCATGGATCAAGAAGTAATTTTGACTTTCAAGTTTTATTATTTAAGAAATATTAATATAATTTGTAAGACGGTAACTTCCAGAAACAGTGATTCTTCTGATGGATCTGGGCAAAGTAAACTGAAGACCTTCTGGAAAGAATTTACCATTCTAGATGCCATTAAGAACATTCATGATTCATGGGGGAGGTCAGAATATCAATATTAACAGGAGCTTGGAATGATTCCAACCCTCATGGATGACTTTGAGGGGTGCAAGACTTCAGTAGAGGAAGTAACTGCAGATGTGGTGGAAATAGCAAAAGAACTATAATTAGAAGTAGGGCCTGAAAATGTGACTGAATTGCTGCAATCTCATGATAAGACTTGAATGGATGATGAGCTGCTTATTGGCAAAGAAAGTGATGTCTTAAGATGGAATTTACTCCTGGTGAAGGTGCTGCGAACATCGTTGAAATTACAACAAAGGATTTAGAATATTACATAAACTTAAGTTGATAAAGAAGCAACAGGGTTTGAGAGGATTGCCTCCAATTTTGAAAGAAGTTCTGCTGTGGGTAAAATGCTATGAATCAGCGTCACATGCCATAGAGAAATCTTTCATGAAAAGGAGAGTGAATTGATGAGGCAAACTTCACTGTTGTCTTATTTGAAGGCATTGCCACAGCCGTGCAGCCTTCAGCAGCCACCACCCTGGTCAGTCAGCTGCTATCAGCATCTAGGCAAGAGCCTCCATCAGCAAAAAGATTATGACTTGCTGAAAGATCCAATGATTGCTAGTATTTTTCAGCAATAAACTCTTTTTAAATTAAGGCATATATATATATATGTTTTTATAGAATAATGCTTTTGCATACTTTATAGACTACAGTATAGTGTAAACATAACTTTTATATGCACTGGGAAATCAAAAAATTGTGTAACTTGCTTTATGGTGACATTTGTTTTATTGCAGTGGTTTGAAACCCTGAAACCAAATCCACAATTGTCTCTGAGGTGTGCCTGCATATGAAGTCTTCAAGTTACTAAGAGAGGAATTCTTCATCAATCTAAACTAGAGCATATATTATATTCAATCTGATCTTGCTGTTTTACAAAGCCACATGCATATGTCCAGTGCATGAGAATTATGCATCATTAAAATCAAATATAAATAAATTTAAAAAAACTCCCTTTAATAGCAAGTATATTGAATATGAATACAAGAAACCCTGGATTTCTGGGTGTGGAGGGAATAGTATTTCAAAGAATCACTCCTACTCTCCAGCAATCATCATTATTTGGGATTAGTTTCATCAGTTGAAGAGAAGGGGACACAGCAGATCTTGAACAAGCTTTCCCTGAGTGGGCCCCAGATGCATCGACTGGTCTAGGGGGTCTTACTGAAGAAATGGGAAAAATAGTGATAATAGTAA
Source organism: Lemur catta (assembly GCF_020740605.2). Taxonomy (NCBI): domain Eukaryota; kingdom Metazoa; phylum Chordata; class Mammalia; order Primates; family Lemuridae; genus Lemur; species Lemur catta. The sequence continues at coordinate 98,583,831 of NC_059135.1, forward strand.
TAACAAATAAAGACTATGTTGCTCTGGTTACTACTCAGTAAGCATCTAATTCCCTTAGTGAGTATTTTACTTTTCCCAGTGCTCCTTGGACCATGTCTCTGTGGGTAAGACAGAGAATAGTGACACTCATGGGCTGCTTTTTGTGTGAGGACAGTGTGCTTAGAATTTTACACAGGTTACCACTTCAGTAATTTATTTCAGATTAAAAACATGTTTATTTCTAAGGTGGCATTTATAGCCTGAAATTACCATTCTGAACTTTGGACTTTCCTGACCTGATATTTCAACCCTGCGAATCCTGAACCCCGTTGTCACAGTTCCATTTCCCATTCATTATTCCTTAGTCAGCTGTAGTGTGGCAAGCCTGACGCAGACCTGTCATCTGATCCTCATAATAGCCTTGTGAGTTAAGAAAGGCCTCATTTAACTCCGTTTTACAACTGAAGAAACTGAGGCATACCAGAATGAGATGGCATGGCCACAAGGCCACGGTTTGGTCGCAAAGCTGTGGCAAGAGCCCAGGACTCACACATGCAGTGTAAGTTTTCCACCTTCTCCTCTAGGAATTCTCTAACCCTCACCCAATACGATACCCATGAAACCTGCCACAATTGCTCTGCCATTCTATTTATTCTATGCATACAAATCACACAGCTCAACCAGACTCTAAGCAGATATTTCTTTCCTTTCTGCCTGGCACAGACCAAAGAACAAAGTAGACAGATTTATAAGTAGGATTTCTCGACTCGGAGTGAAATTAAATCTAACAGCCAGCAGCGCTTCTGTTAAGTGGCTTTATTTTCCCATCTCTGCTCCCTCCACTTGCTGTCTTCCCTCTGATAAGTTAGAAGCGTGGTGGTCCAAAGCAAAGAAAGAAAAATCCATGAAAATGCAATAAACAATTTTCAGTGAAAATCCCCAAATCAAATAAAACTTGTAAAGTTCCACCGTGGGTCTACGGGGATTCCAAACAACATAACCCACTGAACCAGTAACCTGGAATCACACTGGTGCAAACAGTGAAACTTGCCAAACTTCTCATCACAATTTACAACACAAGAGGTGACTGTAGTAAGCCTGATGGTGGGCAGATTGTGTAATTAGCCTCACTGTTATATCCCAGTCCCCTCCTGAAGGCTGACACACCCACGTCTAGGCTAGGGGAGTACCCCCTGTTGATGGCTCACAGATGCACAGCCCTGGTGGCAAGGACCTGCCTTGCCCAGGGGTAGCCCACATCTGGCTGATGTAGAAATACAAAAGCCCCTGCCAAGCTCCAGCCAGGGACTCCTCTGCAAGAATGCCTCAGCTCCACATATCCCTGTAGGATTCAGGGGCCTCAGTTGCAGCCTCGTTGTGGTTCAGGCTCTGCCTGCCTTCTTCTTTTCCTCGCAGGCGTAATCTCCCAAGAGTTCTCTCCAATAAACCCTCTGCAGGCAACGCCTGGTCTCACAGCCTGTTTCCAAGGAAACCAATCTAAGACACTATATAAAACAGTGTCAGAGTAATAAAAACAGCATGGCTACATTGATATGAATAGTAATAAAAAGGTTTTTTTAACTTCTTTGAAGCTGTTTCATTACTATTCGTTGTCATTTCTTATGAACCCGTGTGTGTGTGCCGTGTGGGGACAATTGCTTTCTGGTCCAACTTAGTAATGATGAGCTTGGTTCCCAAGAGTAAACATTATTTTTTTCCCTCTCTTTGTTTCCACTTAAGATATCCATAGAACTCAAGTATTTGTGATAATTTTGTGAGCTAATAGCACTCCTAAATTCTGAGACTTGTGGTCTTCCTAAATGAGCTGCCGGCTTGATTACCTCGAGTATCAGCAGTGGATCACTCAGCTGGGTTCCTCATGACTGCTTGGTCTTCAAGCTTGAGTCTGAGGGTGCAAAAGCATGAACACTTCTAGTCTATAACAGAATGAGTGGATTATTGTTAGCTATTTGCTCTCCACTTTATTCTATTACGGGAAATTTTATTTTTCTTCAAAAACATGAGCGCTTTTCCTTTTGAATTTTGCTGTACTAACTGATAGGCCACCTTGCTCTGAGAAGACAGACAAAGAAAAGGCTGAGACAAGAACAAATGTTTATTAAGCACATACTCACCACGTAAAAGAGGGGAAGCAGGGATTACAGAAGTTAAACCTTCAACCCCCAAATATGGGGTGTTGAAGAATAGTTCCTGGATTGACAGTTGTGCTCTTTCCTGACACAGGGGGCCTCCCGGAGGTATCACCCAGCCACCTGTCCTCGCCTCCTGTGTGGCCATCACACTTGCCCTCCCCAGCCCCCCGTAGCGATGTTTGCTGCATCACCTCATGCTCTGCTTCTAGGCCTCAGTTCTCACTGTTCTAGAAGCCTAGAAAGCCCTTCTCCATATTGCTTTGCAACATGACCTCTCTTTATTAAAGGATGAAATAAAAGTTAAAATTGCAAATATAATTTAATCTGTAATGTAATTAATGTAGCAACTCTTCCAAAAGAACTGAATTTACTTCCTTTTGTATGACAGTGTGAAAGCATTACAATTAAAAAATAAAATTAAAATAAAAACCAGTTTGAGATTTACACAAATGGAGAAGAGAAAGAATATCTAATGACCCCTATCATCTGACCCTTTGTAGGTAGTCATTATTGACAGTTTGTTATGTATTCATTTCCCTGGCTACTTTCAAAACAGAGCATCTGGAAGACCACGAGTCTCAGAATTTAGGAGTGCTATTCATTCACCCAAATTATTGCAAATACTTGAGTTCTATGGCTATCTTAAGTGGGAGCAAAGAGAGGAAAAAGGAATAATGTTTACTCTTGGGAACCAAGCTCATCATTACTAAGTTGGACCAGAAAGCAATTGTGAGAATAACTTTGAGTATCTCCCCACCCTCCAAAATTTTACAGGAAGCTTTCCCACAACCTGAATTTCACATTCCTCTGGGTTCCCATTTTGAGCTGTGCACACTTTTGTCTTATTCCACATCATAATACATTAAAAGCATTAATGTCCAAAATACTGACATTGAAAAATCAAGGCTGAGACCATGCACTATTCATTTTTATGTCACATGAATAGAGCAAAGTTCTATGCTTATAGTAGATGTTTAATAAATGCTTGTTGAACTAAACTGAGTTGATGTGGAAAGATTTATTCCATTTATTTTCTGCAATTTAAGTTAGGGAATTTGGGTTAAAAGCTAGCGATAAAGGTGATCAAGGTGTCTGTGATTTCACTGGCCTGTCAGTCCTGTTCCGTCCTGTGGTCACTACTGTCATCAAAGAAAAGGTTCAAGAGAAAGAGACATGAGAAAACAGGGAAACCATTCAGGCCAGTCGAGGAATTAAATTAAAAATGAAAAGTTAGAGAGGACATGTAGAAGTATGTTGGATCCTTGGGAAGCAATCAATTTTGAAGTTGAAAATATATTCAACTACTCTACTTTTAGTAGTAATAGCCAAGTTCAAACAGCCTCTGCAGGTCCCCGATACTTCATGATCAAGTATTCACACTCTCACAGTCTATTCTAAGCTTTCACCTGTTTTTCCAACGTATTGGCATCCCTAGAGCTGCCAGGCCTTTGTTCACCTACTCCTCTACTCATGCTAGCTTTATTGCTTAGAACACTCTCTCCAAAGGATCAAACTCCTACTTCAAAATCCAAATCAAATTCTACTTCATTTGGGAAGGTGAATATTCTGTCTTAGGTCATTTCTGCTGCTATAACAAAATTTCACAGATAGGGTAATTTATAAAGAGCATAAATTTATTGCTCACAGATATAGAGGTTGTGAAGTCCGAGAACAAGACATTAGCAGGTTCAGTGTTTGGTGAGGACCTGGTTTTTGCATCCAAGATAGCACCTCAAATGTTGCATCCTCCAGAGGGAGCAAGTGCTGTGTCCTCACATGGTGGAATGAATGGTAAGGCAAAAGAGACAAGAGCACTCCCTTCAACTTCTATTATAAAGTCATTCATTCCATTAGTGAGAGCTTCACCTCATGACTTAATCACCTCCTAAACACCCCACTTCTTAATAATATCACATTGGTGATTAAGTTTCAACATATAAATTTTTAGGGACACATTCAGAGCGTAACACTGACAATTTATAAACTTATTACACGCATCCTGCTAACAATTAGTGTTGACTTTTTGCATTACTAATAATGTTTCCTGGATGTGTGCCTATCTGTCTTTCTGTACATCTGACTAGCTTCCAAATTTTGTTATGAATCCCTGGAGAACAAGAGCAGTTCTTCTAGTTCTGCATCCCCCAGATCTCTCAACACAGCACCTTATAATAATGTGCATTCAACGCATATTCCCTGCTTGGTTGGCCGAGCTTCCCTGGAGGGCTCATTTCAAATTAGTTCATTTTCAGATCAACCTTATTTTGCTGATCCTTCCTTTCCCTCTCAACCTTAACATTTAGGTTCCCCAGGGCTCAGTCCATGATTTGTTTTTTTCCTTTCTCTATTCACAGGAATATTCTTTGTGATCTCATTCCATATCACTGTTTAAATGCCATGTACATGACAATTTCTCCCAAATTTATATTTCTATCTCATGCCTCCCCCTGGCATCCAGATACATATTTTCTATCACTTTGTTGACACTCTATATGGAGTATATAGACATTTCAACTTACTATGTCAGTAGCTGAATTCTTGACCCTTTTATTTCATGGATAATCTATGGACTTCCCCATTTCAGTAAATAGTGAACCCATCTTTCCAGTTGCTCAGGTCAACATACGTGGAGTCATCTTTGTCTCCTCTCTTTATCTCTCATTGTATATTATTCTGTTGATTCTGCCTCCAAATACCTGAAATCTGAATACTTCCTCCACATTTATTGTGACCACCAGAATCTGAGCGTTTAGCATCTCTCACTTAAATTCGTTCCCATAGCAACTAAAGCCAAAACCCTCATAATGTTCTACACGGCCTTACATGACCTGCCCCCTTGACTCCCCATCTCAACCCCCTAGTTCCTCTCCAACATCAAGTTAGTCTTCTTTCATTCTTCTCCAAACATGCTGGCCTCCCAGCTACCCCTCAAAAATGCCTCACATGCCTTGCTCTGCCTGTTGCCTCTCTGCATGGAAAGAGCATCTCCCAGATATCCTTATTTCTAACTTTGCATGCCCAAGTGTTTGCTCCAATGCTACCTTCTCAATGAGGCATATCTTGACTAACATATTTAAAATTGCAGTCAATCCTCCATCTACCACTCTCAACTACCTTTATGTTACTCTATTTTTTTTCTTTTTTCTCCATAGTATATATTACCCTCTAACATACTTACTAGTTTCCAATTTATTATTTGTATTCTTTATTATCAGTTCTGTAATACTACTGGTCTGAAAGTTCTACCAAAAATATGTATTATTGATAGTTTCTCCACTGATATATCCTAAGAACCCATAACCATAACTAGCATGTAGTACATACAAAAACATATTTTTGAATGAATAAAATAGTAAAATAAATTGTATGAGCTTTGTATCCATTACTGTTTCTATTTAATATGTTACTTCTACTACTGAAACAGAAATTGACTTCATTCTATTCAATTTAGTTCAGAGACTCTCTTTGCAGGATCACTGTATTTGATTATATTTGTTCCTGCTTTCAAAGAGCTTTGCTCCTAGCGAGAAGAGAGACATACTGGTAAATAATGTATAGCAGAAGGAGGTGCACAAGCAAATAACTGTAAGCCATGATATAGAGAAATGATGATTAATTAAAATCATGATAACTGAATGGAAAGCCTGTCAAAGAGAAGGTAGCATGAAAGATTAATCAATTTTGACAGTGCATAAGAGAGAGAAGGAATTTCCAGGGAAAGGGATAGCAGGATTGAAGACTTCACATGATGAGGACCTGACATACAGTCTGCACAGTGGTTGTGTGGGGGATTTCAGTTGGAGATGCATCAGAATGGGGCAGATGTGATAAGTGTTTCATTCCGTGCTAAGCACTAGAGACTTTCTCTGTGGGCAGTTGTGAAAAACTGCTGTTTTCAGGAGGGTAACAGCAGAATTCTTCCATACAAGAAAGTCTGGGATTTGAGCTCAATAATCTGACTCTAGGAGTGAAGTCTCTGCTCAAGGCAGCATCACGCTGTGTTAGCAAGTTTTCTCGCTAAATTGGATTTACATCTCTTGCTTTTATGCCCTTCATTTGAATCTGGGAATAGGCCATGATTATGTGGTCTTAATATAAACTGCAGTCTTAGGTTTGTTAATTAAAGAAATGAATTTGTTATGAGAAGACATGAAACCATTATCACATATAAACACTGTATCAGATTAGTGTAGATTTTTTTTTCCTCACCTTACAGTTGCCCACTAATTACTTTTCATCTTGATTAGAAATGACTATCCCTCTGGCCCCTAGAAACAATTCCAATTATGCATCACGTAATAGCAATTTAAAAACTTGGAAGCTGGTCCAGATAGCCTTTGACTCAGACTAGCTTTCCCTCACTGCTGCAAGCATGCACAGAGTCTGAGAGGGACTCTGGTGCCCTGGCAGTCTGTCTCCTGGTTTCAAGGCCCTTGAAGAAGGGCCTTCAAGGCAAAATAAAAAGAGCAGTTCTGAGAAGATGGTAGATTGGGCCAGCTGTCAGACCCTTGTGAAAACAAGCTGCACAAAAGAGTTGTGGGCTGCGGAAACTTAAACAGGCAGATTCAATTTAGCTTGTGCATATTTATTCCCTTCAAAAATGGTACACTTTTCTGCCAGTGGTGCACAAGGCTGAGGGAACATGTGTGCAGCACAGACATGGGGCCTGTCACCCCGCATTCCCTGGAGGTTGAGCTTGCAGCGTGACAGGCAATATCACCATGCACGTAAGAGCAGAGTTCAGTGTGTAATAGGTAGGCTTGTTTCTTATTTTTTGGCAACATGTTTTATTCTGTTATCTTCATAATTGGCATTGAAATAATCCCAAAACAAGTCATTCACTGTCAAACAACTTTTCTCCCCTCAGGACAGATTTTAATTTTCAACTCTCAGAGAAGGGGGAAAAAGGATTTTATGATCACTAGATGAATAAACAAGACCAAGTAAATCATGCTCTGGGACACTTCTCATGTGCATTTAAATCATGTCAAAGCGAGTGTTAAAGGCATCTAAGAAGGATAAAGAGAGACATGAAGGCGGGAAATGGGATGTGAGGCCTGTTCGGAGGGAGAAGCCAGTCTCAGGGCCACAGGTGCTGGGCTGGGGAGGGAGGAGGGGTGACTTGTAAGTGTCTGAGCAGCGAATCTTCCCACCTGGGGACTGTGTGCTGTGTGTGCTCAATGAGTCATCAATATCAGTTGTTTTCAAAGTGGTGCCCAAGGTAGAAATTTAAAGATCTCCATCTCACCTCTTTTTTCGTTTTTCTTTCTTTTTTTTTTTATTTCAGCTTATTACGGGGGTACAAAAGTTCAGGTTATATATATTGCCCATGTACTGCCCATCTCCCCAAGTCAGAGCTTCATGTGTGTCCATTCCCCAGACAGTGCACATTGCATTCATCATGTAGGTATACACCCATCCCCTCCCTCCACCCCCCACCTCTTTTTGCTTTTCATTCCATGTTCTCTTTTTGGTCTGAATGTTTGTGTCTCCCCAAATTTGTATGTTGAAATCTGATTGTCCAGGTGATGGTATTAGGAGGCAAGGCCTTCAGGAGGTGATTAGGTAGTGAAGGTAGAAACCTCATAAATGAGATTAGTGCCCTCATAAAAGAGGCCCAGAAAACTGCCTTGTCCCTGCCACCATGTGAGAACAAAGCAAAAAGGTGCCCACCAGGCCCTCACCAGACACCAGATCTGCTGGCCCCTTGAACGTGGACATTCCAGTCTCTCCAGAACTGTGAGAAATAGATGTGCATTGTTTAGAAGCCACCCAATATATGGCATTTTGTTATAGCAGCCTGAACAGACTAAGATCCTGATCTAGTCACATGTAATCTCTGACAACAAAATCAATAGTCATAATTTAATTGTGGCTCAAGTTATCTAATAAATTCCAGACTTGTAAGTTCCATTTTCTATTATAACATTCCCCGAGCATGTCCCAGAGGCATCTCAAAATTATCGTGGTGAACACGGATGAACTCACCATGAGCACTCGTCTTTACCTCAACACCCCACCCCACCCAGTCTAATATGCTTCCATATTCCTCTCAATTGTACTCCATTGACATCTCCGCAATCCATCTCCTCCTTGTCACCTCTGTCACCACCTGGAGAACTGTCAAACCCATGGTTCTCACTGGCCTCCCTATCTCCACCCATTCATACAGCCATCAACATCATTGCAGATGTGATCTTTCAGGAGCAAAGATATAGTCACAGTATCACTGTGCTCAAAGTATATTCATAGTTCTCATTACCTGCAACAATATTGCCTGTTAATAACATCCATGAGTCTCACCCCAGGTCAACTGGCTTGGCCATCATTTCTGGAACCCTTTGGTAGCATGGTGTCACACATCTGCATCATCTGTTTCCAGTAACACTCCCACCTCAGCTCTCATCACTGCTCTTCTTGCACCATGTCTCCAGCCAATAAAATAGGTTTAGCTCCCTGCAGGTGCTGGATGATGGGCTCATGGTGTTACCTCTTAAGGAATGCCTTTATGCCTGTCTTTGCTCAACTGAAGCTGTTAGCATAGTGCTAAGGCCTGGCCTCCTGAAGTTGCTCTGTGAAAGGCTCTCTGGTGGGATGTGCAGGTAGACTAGCTATGACCTGCTCACCATCCTGTCTTCTCCACTAGGCTGATGTGTGGGAGGACAAGGCCTTACCTAGTCTTCCACCTGGGCATCCCTGGCACCAAGCATGTCACTTGGCACATAGGAAATGCTCAACAACAGTCATTAATTGCATGCCCCCATCTTCTCTTCACCAATGAACATAAGTACACGTACATATTTCAAGTGAACACAAGTTTGGCTGAAGAACTCTCTATATGCTCATCAGCCTCAGCTTCTCTCTTGGCCTTTGGAAAGCCAAAAAGCCTAATGCCATCATGAATGCCTTTGCTGGCATCCCTAAGAATTTACATCAACAACAACTATGAGATCGTGTAGGTAACATATCTGATTACTGTGATAAAATACGATTGCAAACAGGCAGTTGATTCTAATTTATTGTTTACATCTCAGTGTTTAATTTCAAACAGAGGAAAGCACCATGGACATAACTTCAAATGAAATATCCACATGTTATTTATATGGAGTAATAACAAATCTTACAATTTAATAAAGGTAGAATTGAATGGTGAACTAGGGTTTACAGCTTCAAACAAAATAATGTTGAAGAACTATTTTTCAATTATAGTTGTTTCTTTTTTTTTATTTCAGCTTATTAGGGGGTACAAAAGTTCAGGTTATATATATAGCCCATGTACCGCCCATCCCTCCGAGTCAGAGCTTCAAGCGTGTCCATTCCCCAGACAGTGCGCCTGGCACTCATCATGTAGTTATACCCCCATCCCCTCCCCCAACCCCCCATCTCCCTGAGTCAGCACCTTCAAGCATGACCATTCCCCAAATGATGCTCAACGCACTCATCATGTAGGTATACACCCATCCCCTCCCCCTAACCGCCACCTCAGTTTGATACCTAATTGATGTCATTCCCAAATGTGCATTTAGGTGATGATCAGGGAAACCAATTTTCTGGTGAGTACATGTCGTGCTTATTTTTCCATTCTTGGGATACTTCACTTAATAGAATGGGTTCCAACTCTCTCCAGGAGAACCAAAGAAATGTCGTATCACCGTTATTTCTTATAGCTGGGTAATACTCCATGGTATACATATACCACAATTTACTAATCCATTTGTGAATTGATGGGCATTTGGGTTGTTTCCACATCTTTGCAATTGTGAATTGTGCTGCTATAAACATTCAGGTGCAGGTATCTTTTCTATAGAATGACTTTTGTTGTTCTGGGTAGATGCCCAATAATGGGATTGCTGAATCAAATGGTAGGTCTACTTGAATCGGTTTAAGGTATCTCCATAATGCTTTCCACAGGGACTCAATACCCTTCAAAATAGCAACAAAGAAAATAAAATACCTAGGAATATATTTAACTAAAGAGGTAAAGGACCTCTATAGGGAGAACTATCAAACACTGAGAAAGGAAATTGCAGAACATGTAAATAGGTGGAAAATGATACCATGCTCGGGGATCAGAAGAATCAACATTGTTAAAATGTCTATACTACCCAAAGTGATCTACAGATTCAATGCAATCCCTATTAAATTACCAACATCTTTTTTCACAGATATAGAAAAAGTAATTATACACTTTGTATGGAATCAAAGAAGACCCGTATAGCAAAAGCAATTTTAAGCAATAAAAACAAAATGGGAAGTATTAATTCAGACTATATTACAAGGCTGTGGTTCTTAAAACTGCTTGGTATTGGCACAAGTGCAGGGACTCAGACCAATGGAACAGAACAGAAAATCCAAATATAAAACCATCTTCATATAGCCATCTAATCTTTGACAAAGCAGACAAAAACATACTCTGGGGAAAATAATCCTTATTCAATAAATGGTGCTGGGAAAACTGGATAGCCACATGTAGAAGACTGAAACAGGACCCACAGATTTCACCTCTCACAAAAATCAAATCACGGTGGATAACAGACTTAAATCTTCGGTATGAAACGATTAGAATTCTGGAAGAAAATGTAGGAAAGGCTCTTATAGACATTGGCCTAGGCAAAGAATTTATGAAGAAGACCCCTAAGGCAATCACAGCAACAACAAAAATAAATGAATGGGACCTGATTAAATTAAAAAGCTTCTGCACAGCCAAAGAAACAGTCACGAGAATAAACAGACAACCTACAGAATGGGAAAAAATTTTCGCATACTACACATCAGATAAAGGACTGATAACAAAAATCTATTTAGAACTCAGGAAAGTCAGCAAGAAAAAATCAAACAACCCTATCAGAAAGTGGGCGAATGACATGAATAGAAATTTTTCAAAAGAAGATATAAGAATGGCTAAAAAAAATATGAAAAAATGCTCAACATCCCTAATCTTCAGGGAAATGCAAATCAAAACCACAATGAGATATCACTTAACTCCAGTGAGAATGGCCTTTATCAAAAAGTCCCTAAACAACACATGTTGTCGTGGATGTGGAGAGACAGGAACACTCATACACTGCTGGTGGGAATGCAAACTAGTGCAACCCCTGTGGAAAGTTGTTTCTTTTGTTACTTTTTCCTTTTTTATTATTTCAAAATATTATGGGGGTTCAAGTATTTTTGGTTATATATATCAATTTAGTTATGTTTGAGTCAGGGTTATAAGAGTGGCCATCACGCAGATAGTGCTCATTGTACCCATTCGGTAGGTTTTTGCTCATCCCCTCCTCTGTCATCCTCACTGCTTGATTTCCACTGAGGTTTACTTCCCTCTGTACACGTGTGTGCTCATCTGTTAGTTCCAATTTAATAGCGAGTAAATGTGGTGTTTATTTTTCCATTCTTTAGATACTTCAGTTAGAATAATTGTCTCCAATTGCATCCAAAGTGTTGCAAAAGGCATTAAGTCATCCTTCTTCATGGCAGAGTAGTGTTCCATGGTGTGTGTGTGTGTGTGTGTGTGTGTGTGTGTGTGTGTGTGTGTGCAGTCTCACCAACAGTGTATGAGTGTCCTTTTCTCTCTCCATCCATGACAACATCTATTGTTTTTGGACTTTTTAACAAAAGCCATTCTAACTGGGGTAAGATGATAATATTGTGGTTCTAATGTGCATTTCCCTGATGATTAGTGACATTGAGAATACTTCATATGTTTATTGGTCAGTTTTCTGTATTATTTTGAAAATTTCTGTTCATATCTTTTGCCCACTTTTTAATGGGGTTGTTTGTTTTTTTCCTTGCTGATTTGCTTGAGTTCTTTGTAGATTCTGTTTAGCAGCCCTTTATTGGATATGTAGCTCATGAATATGTTCTCCCATTCTGTAGGTTGTGTATTTGCTCTATTAATGAACTCCTTAGCTTTTCAGAAGCTTTTTAATTTAATCAAGCCCTGTTATTTTTATTTTTGCTGTGATTACCATTGGGTTATTCTTCATAAAATATTTGCCTAGGCTGGCATCTCAAAGAGTTTTTCTAACATTTCCTTCTTATGGTTTATTCTTATTATTATGTATTCTTATTATAATTCTTATGGTTTCATGCTTTACATTTAAGTCTGTTATCCAAATTGAATTAATTTTTTTGAGTGGTGAGAGATATGGATCCTGTTTCATTCTTCTGCTTTTGGCTATCCAATTTTCCCAGCACCATTTATTGAACAAAAATTCTTTCCTCAGTGTATATTGTTATGTGTTTTTTCAAAGATCAGTTGTCTGTATGTGGATGGTTTTATATCTGGGTTTTCTATTTTGTTCCATTGGTTTATTCTCTATTTTTGTGCCAATGCCATGCTGTTTTGGTTACTGTAGTCTTGTAATATAGTTTGAAGTCTGGAAATGTGATGCCTCCAGATTTGTTCCTTTTGCTTAAGGTTTACATTGGATATTCAGGCTCTTTTCCAGTTTCAAACAAAGTGTAGAATTATTTTTTCTAGATGTGTAACCTATGATGTTGGTATTTTGATGGGAATTGCATTGAATTTATAAATCACTTTGGGTGGTAGGGACATTTTAACAATGTTGATTCTACTGATACATGAGCATGATATGTTTTTCCATTTTTTTGTGTTGTCTGTGATTTATTTCCTCAGTGTTTCATAGTTCTTTTTCACCTCCTCAGTTAAGTATGCTCCTAGTTTTTCTTTTTCTTTGTAGCTATTGTTAATGGTATTGAGTATTTGATTTAACTCTCAGCTTGACTGTTATTGGTCTACAAGAATGCTACTGATTTGTGTACTCTGATTTTGTATATTGAGACTCTGCTGAATTTATTTATCAATTCCAGGAGTCTCTTGGTAGATTTCGGGGGGGTGGTTCTAGATATAAGATCATATTGTCAGCAAAAAGCAATAGTTTGACCTCCTTTTTCCTGATTTGTATACTCTTTATTTCTTTCTCTTGCCTATTGCTCTGGCTAGCACTTCCAGCACTATGTTGAACAGAAGTGGTGACAGTGGGCACCCTTTTCTTGTTTCTGTTCTTAGTGGGAATGCTTTAAATGTTTCCCCATTCAGTATGATGTTGGCTGTGGGATTGTCATATATAGATTTTATAATCTTGAGATATGTTTCTTCTATGCCTATTTTGTTGGGGGTTTTTAGCATCATATGGTCTTTGTTTTTGCTTCTGTTTATGTGGTGAATCACATTCACTGATCTTTGCATGTTGAACCATCCTTGCATCCCTGGGATAAAGCCCACTTTGTAGTATTGGATTATTTTTTTTTATGTGCTGTTGAATTAAGGTTGCTAGTATTTTATTGAGGATTTTTGCACCCATATTCATGAGGAATATTGGAATGCAGTTTTCTTTTTTTATTGTGTCCTTTCTTGGCTTTGGTATCAAGGAGATACTGGCTTCATAGAATGTGTTGGGGAGGATTCCCTCCTCCTCGACATTATGGAATAATTTCTACAGTATGGGTACCAGCTTCATTTTATTTTATTTTATCTTATTTTTGTAGGCCTGGTAAAATTTGGCAGTGCATCTGATACAGGCCTTTTTCATTTTTTATTTTTTGGAAGAGATTTTTATTATGGCTCCAGTCTTCTTACTCATTATTGGTCTGTTCAGGAGTTCTATTTCTTCGTGACTGAGTCTTGGGAGGTTATGTGATTCCAGGAATTTGTCCATTTCTTGTACATTTTTGAGCTTATGTGCATAGATATTTTCATAGTATTCACAGATGATATTTTGTCTTTATGTGGTATCAGTTGTAATATCTCATTTTTCATTTTCTGATTGAGCTTATTTGAATCTTTTCTCTTCTATTCCTCGTTAATCTAGGAAGAGGTCTATCAATTTTGTTTATCTTTTCAAAGAACAAACATTTGTTTCATTGATGTTTTGAATTTGTTTTGTTTTGTTTTATTTTCAATTTTGTTTAATTCTGCTCTGACCTTACTTGTTTCTTCTCTTTTGCTGGCTTTGGGTTTTTTTGCTCTTCCTTTTCTAGTTTCTTGAGATATGTCATTAGACTGTTAATTTATTATCCTTCTGTCTTTTCAATGTAGGCCTTTAGGGTATGAATTTCCCCCTTAGGACTGCTTTTGCTGAATCCCGTAGATTTTGATAGCTTGTGTCCCTTTGTCATTCAGTTTAAGGAATCTTGTAATTCCCATCTTAATTTCGTTATTGTCCGAAATCATTCAGCAGCAGGTTCTTTAATTTTCATGACTTTGTTAGAATTGAGTGTTTCTCTTGGAATTTGATTTCTAGTTTTATTTCACTTTGGTCTTTGAAGATACACGGTATGATTTCTATTTTTTTGAATTTGTTGAAACATGTTTTATGGCCTAAAATATGATCAGTCTAGGAGAATGTTCCATGTGCTGATGAGAAGAATGTATATTCAGTAATTTTGGGACAAAATGTTCTGTAAATGTCTGTTAGCCTCATTTGTTCTAGACTCCCATATAAGTCTAGTGATTCTTTATTTGTTTTCTGCTTGGATGATCTGTCCAGTTCGGTCAGTGGGGTGTTGAAATGCCAAGAAATTATGATGCTGCTGTTTATTTCTTTGCTTAGATCTAATAAGGTTTGCATTATGAATCTGGGCACTCCTGTGTTAGGTGCATAAATATTTAGGATTGTTATGTCTTCTTGCTGAATTCCTCCCTTTACAATTATATAATGACCACCTTTGTCTATCTTTAGTATTGTTGATTTAAAGTTAGTATTATCTGATATGAGAATGGCTACACCTACAACCTTTTGATCTTCATTTGCATGAATATTTTTTCCATCCTTTCACATTGAGCCTGCATGCATCCTTGTGGTTTAGATATGTCTCCTAGAGATAGTGGATAGTTAAGTTATCTTTTTTCATCCATTCTGCCAGCCTATGTCTTTTGAGTGATGCATTTAAACCCTTAATGTTAAGAGATAGAATTGATACATGGGATGCTGTTCTGTTCATCATGTTGGGTAGCACCTCACTGCTTTATTTCCCTTCTTGTGCTATTGTTTTATAAGAGCTGTGAGCTTTAGCTTTTTAAGTGGTTTCACACTGGTGAGTATCTATTGTGTTGATTCGTGTATAATGCAATTTGGTGTATTTCCTATAGGGTTGATCTGGTCATGACAAATTCTCTCAGTGTTTTCTTGACTTTCCAGTCAATTTCAAGACAATTTCTCCAACAGTTGTGTAAATTCTAGGCTGGCAGTTGTTCTGGTTAAGAAGATTGAAGATGGGCCCCCATTCCCTTCTGGCTTGTAGGGTTTCCACTGAGACGTCTGTTGTTAATTTCCTGGGTTTTCCTTTGTAGATAAGTTATTGTTTATGTCTAAGCTGCTTGTAGATTTTTATCCTTTATTTTGACTTTAGCCAGGTTGATTACTATGTGTCTTGGAGATGTCCTATTTGCTATGAATATTCCCAGAATTCAATAACCATCTTGCATCTGAATGTCTGTATCTCTGGCAATACCAGGGAAGTTTTCCTCAATAGTTCCTTCAAATAGATTTTCTGTGCTTTTAGCTCTTTCTTCTTTAGGTATCCCTCAAGGATACCTATAATTTGTGTTAGATCACTTTTCATAGTCCCATATCCCCCTAAGTGATTGTTCTACCTTTTTCGTTTTCTTCTCTCCTTCTTTAAATGATGGGGTTAGCTTGAGAGCTTTGTCTTCAAGCTCTGAGATTCTTTCTTCTCCTTGATTTAGTCTGTTGCTGATGCTTTCCACTGTTTTTAAAAATTATCTACATGACTCTTCCATTTCTTGAATTTCTGTTATATCCTTTCTTATGTTGTCTAGCTCTTTAGCATAATTTTCATTAGTTTCCTGAATTTTTTTTTTTTTTTGGCTTCTTTCTGTTGGTTTTCAACTTTCTCTTCAATTTCATTCATCTTATTTGCCATCCTTATTCTGAATTCCATTTCTGTCATTTTGAAAATTAATTTGTAGTTTGGGTTCACTACGGTGGCTCCATTGTGATTCCTCGGGGGTGTCTATTTCTTTTGATTTTTCATGTTGCCAAGGTTCTTTTTCTGATTTCCTCTCATCTGAAAGCTCTTTTCTTGACCCAGGGCTAATAGGTTTGCAGGGTATCTGTTCTTTGCTGGGAACTTTCCTGCTTAAGTAGAAGAAGGGAAGGTCCCTAAATGTGCTTTTTTCCCTACTCTGAAATGTTCTAGCATGCACACTAGAAGCCTGTAAAGAAGCTGTTCTTATTTGATCCATTCACCTGTGATTATCTCTGTTCAAGCCCGTGTCGGATACTGTTTGTGCTGGATGTTGGCCTGTTCACCAGATAGATGTAGGATGTTTAAGTTGGGAACTGGCAAGACTTCACTGAGGCTGGTGTTGTGTGGATTGCTCTGCCTGGGGTCTCTCCACAGAGGTGACAGTGGCAACTGGGTGAGGCTATCCAGGCAGTGGTCATAAGTTCTCGGGCTGTCGGTGTTTGCTCAAACCAGGTCCTAGTGTACTGGGGGCTCAAAGCTGGGGGGTCCCCGGTAGGGCCTTGCACTTTGGAGTAGCACCTGTGGCAGTGTTGGAGGATCTGGGGTGGAGTCTAGGGGCCCAGGTGAAGCATTGGAATATCAAGCAGTATCCCAGGCAGAAGTTCTGGAGAAACAGAGGCAGAGCCTCAGGCTCTGCCATGTGAGCCTCAGAGCTGAGACTGGGGAGGAGCAGGGCTTCTGAGCAGGGCCTCAGAGCCAGGAGCAGGGCCATGGGGGTGGTGAGGCTAAACGAACCTGGAAAGTGGGGTCAGGGTTGAGCAGGCAGCAGGCAGCTGGAACCTGGATGGCGGAATTGGAGTTAAGCAGGTGGAAGGCTGTTCTGCAGCCTTGGGGACTGGATGCCAAGTCATCTGCATAGAGGTAGGGTCCAGTGGCCTAAGGACCACGGAGTTATCCCCACACCTACCAAGTTCCACTGAAGCAGTCACCTCAAGCCTCCCAGGTCGGAGCCATTGTGCTCAGATCCTGTTGTGCTGTTGGGGAGTCATGCTTTGCTTCCTGTCACTGGGGGCAGGCTTCAGGACCCTCCTGTTGGTCCACTCCCTCTCCAGCCTGGTGGGGACAATGAGAAGGCCACATCCTCAAAGATGAGTCCCATGCCTACCTGGAACCATGCACCCAAGAGCTCAGTATGGCTTTAGCTGCTGCCTCATCCCCACTGCACCTGATGTCTGGTGCAATGACTTTGCACAGTCTCCAGGAAGGTCCCCAACCTGTGGCAGCAGTGACAGCCCTCTCACAACTTGGCCAGAGCACCTGCAGAGGGAGCACAGTGCCCCAGTGCTCTATCCTGCTAATCTTTCCCACACGTGTTTTGATACTGTCAAATATATTGCCCTGTCACCTTTTTTTTTACCACACTGAGAGTCCCATGCTGCTTCTCTGTGGTTTCACAACGTTCCTTCCGAGAATAGCTAGCTGTCCATGGGTAGGCACCTGCTTCCTATTTATGCTTCTTTCCTTGGGAACTGCAGGTTTAAGGGTGCTTCTAATCTGCCATTGTTTTTCCCCCTCCTGATGTCTCCTTTTTTTTTTTTTTTTTAATTTCAGCTCTTCATGGGGGTACAAAAGCTCGGGCTATATACATTGTCCATGTCCCGCCCATCCCCCTGAGTCAGAGCCTCAAGCATGTCCATTCTCCAGACAGTGCGCCTGGCACTCACCATGTAGTCATACCTCCATCCCCTCCCCCCACCCCCCACCTCCCCGAGTCAGCACCTTCAAGCATGGCCATTCCCCAGACAGTGCGCAACGCACTCATCATGTAGGCATACACCCATCCCCTCCCCCCACCCGTCTCAGTCTGATATCCAATTGGTATCCTTCCCCGATGTGCATTTAGGTGATGATCAGGGAAACCAATTTTCTGGTACCTTTTGATGATGGCTTCAGGATCAACTCTTCCAGTGGTGGTGGCCAGACCCTGCACCTACTGCTGCCATTGGCCTTAGGGGAGATGTTCCTCGAGCGGAGAGGCATGCTTCAACTTGCCTGGCACTGACTTCCTTCCCTGCTGTGGTGGCATGTGCGGGGACCAGCAGCGAACCAGCTGGGGCAGTGCATGTTAGGGGCTGGGGCTGCGGCTGGGGCTTGGGTGTGGCAGCCTTACTTGGCTGCACTGTGGCTGTCCGGGCAGCTCCACTATGGATCGCTGGGAGCTGCATCCGTCCCCAATTATAGTTGTTTAATTCCATGTAAACCAGAAATCAAAACTATTTGAGAATCTTTATCATGAGCAAAATGTCAACTGTGTCACCACAAAATTTCACTATATGTAAAAGCTCCAAATTCACTTATAACAATATTTATGGTATATCAGACTCATAGCTTTGAGTCTCAATAATTAAACAAATTTCAATGAAATGATTATTAACTGTCAACCACTTTCAATATTTAAAGATACAATTTTTATATGAAATATAAGATTTTTGTGTGTGTGTGTGTGTGTGTGTGTGTGTATATATACATACATACATATATATATATATATATATATATGGTTATTGGTCATGTTTATCATTCTTCTTTGGTCAAAGGTGAGCTACATGATATCCAAAGATTTTTAACCTTTCTTGTCATGTGCAAAATGTTTAACCAATATGGAATGGCAGCTATCACATTTTTGAAAGGCTGTTTAAACAAAAGAAAGCCTTAATACTGCACTGTGCAGGTAACAATAATGCAGGGCTTGCAGAGAAAAAAGTTCATTTGCTGGAACTTGCTGAGTAAGTAATCAAATTGCTGTGTTTCAAAAGTGCAAGTATTTCTTACAAGAGATCTGCTGTAAAGATATATGAATCATTCCACTCCAGGGAAGAAGCTGAAATTGGTGTCATGCAACAAAGGCCAAGATGCAGATGGAAACTCAGAGGCAGTATTTTGTGCGCCAGTTACATTGTTACATCCTCATTTCCAGATATACGGATTAAGAGCAAATTTGTTTCAAGTAGTTATGAAGCTGCAATTACATTCACAAATATTACACATAAAAACATGTGAGAGAAACAGTCTTAACTGTGCTTATGAAAATATTCAGACATCATTTTTTTAACAGTGAACAAAACTTCAGTGTGGAATGGTTTCAATGAAATCGTATAACTACTGTTGACCAAATCTTCATGTCCAAGATGAAGGTAAATTTGTCTTCACCTTAGTTAGTTATAATTAGAGAGGAAGAAAAGTTTTATGACTTAGTTGGTAACATTGTCACCTATTGTGTTCTATACTGGCCAAAGTGAGCCCCAATAGAGTCAAATCCACAGCGAATCTTAGTGGAAATTCTGTTTAGTTCTGCAAATATTCCATGAAGAGAATGCAGGAGCTCTCTGGCCACTGGTAGTGCTGAAAAGTAATGGCAAAATTTAATAACGACTTTTTAACTTGTAATAATAATAAAGATCTAATAATAATTAGATGAAAATTAGAATTTGTTCTTATCTTCCAGAGGTTTAACACTTAATGCTGACAAAGTTTTACATATGATGGTGACATGCAGCTTCAGCCTCGGTCTTAGTTTTAGTCTTAGATTTGGCTGAATACTGACTTTAACACTTGAACCTTAGGCATTTATATATATACATACATATATATATATATATACATATATATATATATATAATATTACACACTGAATGGGAATAATTTGGAAAAGAGAAAATTATAATTAAAAAGCAAACATAACCTTTCCACACAGGGATAGCCCTTTAGTACCTTGGAGGTCTTGGGGGTGCTTAACATCCTGTTACCAAATACACAGACCCATAGATTCGTATTTCAAGTGTTTGTAGATTGTAGTTTTCCTATTTTCACTTAATATTATATCATCAATATAATTCCATGTCTTTATCATTTTTCAAGGTTTATTTTTAATGTCTGCAAACTGTTCCAGTATCCACATATACCATAATTCTTAACACTATCACTTAAATTCCTCTAATGCTATTCAGGGCTGCATCAGTCACTAAAACTTTTATGTAGTGATAAAATGTGCATCACAGGTTATATTGCCAAGGGTTCTCCATAGAAACAGAACTAATTGTGTGTGTGTGTGTGTGTGTGTGTGTACAGGGAGAGAGAGAGAGAGACAGAGACAGAGACAGAGAGAGACAGAGAGAGGAAGAGAGAGAGAGGGAGGGAGAGAGAGAGAGGATTATTTTAAGGAATTGACTTATGCAATTTTCGGGGCTGGCAAGCCCAAACTCTATAGGAGGGCAAGTTGACAGGCTGGAAACCTAGGGAAGAGTTGATGCTGCAGTTCAAGGTGGAAGGCAGTCTGGAGACAGAATATTCTCTTGCAATAACCAGAAACAGATGCTTGCTCAGTCTAAGAAGGAAAGTACAAGCCCTGCTTCATAAGAGCCTACAAGTCAAAGAACTTGCAGGACAGGGTGGTATGTATTGACAAGAATCTGGCAAGTAAGTGTAGAAAGTCATATTGGAAGTTTTCCATCATGGGAGAGTGGGGTAGAATGTAAGACTAGGTAAGGAGTTCATTAAACATTCACCTAGGACTTAGGATAATGTCTTGGCAAGGACCCCTGAATCTAGTCCTAATATTAATAGTTTGCTAGGGTAGCTCCTTAAAGTTATAAATTCAACAATGATTCACAATAATTGAAGGACAGTTGCCAGAACCACTTTGGCACAATATTGGAGTAAAAGTTGGAAGTTTCAGGGAGCAGTAATGACAGAATGCGTTTATTATGTTACATCCAATAACTCACTGTCTATGTTCTTTGGGAACACAAAGGTTAGTCCTTTTATTGGTGTATTCAAGAATGCATTAGAGGAGGGTACCAGAATCTTCCATATCTCAATAATGGCTGTTTCCCACATGCCAATATTGATGGTGGAAGATGCCTTTTTATTTTACACTAGGCTTGGGAATATGAGTGATTTCGATGGAATAAGGTAAGGTGAATATGCCAATCTGAGAGACTTAACATCAAAAGTCTATGGCCATGGCATCCTTAGGGGGGAGAGAGATGAGCAGGCAGAGACAATGTTGCATTCTTTGCAAATGCAGAGAAAATTGAGAGTTGGCAAGCAATTGTGTAAGGGACCATGGGAAACCACACCCCCTCAATATTCTCACATTGTTGATTCACAAACTCAGTTATTGATTATCTTAAAGAAGGACTGCATACCATCACTAGGATATACCACAAATGTTCATCTAATTTTTTCCCCAAACAATCTGCAGCCATTCACAATGATAACTATGAGGAAAGGAGAATAGTCAGACCTTTTAAAACCTGCTAGACACAGACTCTGACCCAACACAGATAGCCCTGCCCAAGAAAGTGTTATCCTCCTGCCTTCTCCTTTTGTTTTCTCATTTCTTACACTCTGGAAGTCTTTTATTCAAGCTGGAGCAGAGTGGAATGAAGAACTTCCAAAGAAGATCCATGATAGCCTTGAGTTTATAACAAGATCTGTCTGAGCAGCTGATTCCCATACATTGTTCTCAATAGTCAAGTTCTAAGCGCAAAGTCTTCTGTGCTCATGAAATTCATTCATGTTGTTATGCATATCAATTATCCATTACTGTTTATTGCTAAGTAGTGCTCTATTGTATGGATACTCCATAATTTGTCTACCCATTCACTTCTTGATGAATATTTGAGCTGTTTCCAATTTGGGACTATTACTAATATAAATAAAGCATGACGAATGCTGGTATACAAGTCATTGTATGGACATATACTTTCTTTTCTTTTTATTGAATTAATATGAAGGGGTAGAAAGACTGGGTCATATAATGTTTAACCTCTAAGGAACTGGCAAGCTTCTTCTGAAAGTAGTTGAATGATCTCATCTTCTCACTAGCAGCATATCAGAGTTCTGTGGTTGCTTTACATGCTTGTCAACACTTGGTATAGTCAATTTTTAATTCTGGATATTCTAATAGTGTGTAATGCACATTATTGTTATAATTTTTATTTCCTTAATACAATGATGTTGAACATTTTCTTAATGTAGTTTCTTGACAGGTGTATATCTTCTTTGGTGAAAACTATGTTCAAATATTTTGTCCATTTTTTATTGGGTTGTTTTTTTTTTACTATTGAGTTTTGAGAGTTCTTCATATATTCTGGATAAAAGTTGTTTATTGGATATATTATATATAAACATTTTGATGCAGTCTATTGTGTATCTTTTCTTTCTCTTTAGAGTATATTTTGAAAAGCAAAATTTCTTTGTTTTGATACAGCTAAATGTGTTATTTTTTTCTTTTATAGACTGTGTTTTTGGTGTTATAACTAAGAAATTTTTGCCTATGCCAAGATCACATAGATTTATTCCCATATTGTCTTCTAAGAGTATAGTAGTTTTAAGTTTTCCATTTAGGACTTTGATCTAAGTTTATAATAGATTTAGGTTTTCATTTATGACTTTTGAATTAATTTTGGTATATGGTCAAAAATTAGAATCTTTTTTTTTTTTTTATTCCATGGGATAGCCAACTACTTCAACTCTGTTTGCAGAAAACGTTGTCCAATAGCCAATGGAATGTCTTTTTATCCTTTATGAACAATCGACTGTATAGATCTACTTTTACATTCTCTGTTCCAGTGTTCTATTTGTCTACCATAATACCAATACTACACTGTCTTGATTATTATTGTAGCTTTACAATAAGTGTTGAAGTCAGTGTAATTCTTCCAATTTTGTTTTCTTTTTCAAAACACTTTGGTTATTTTAGTTCCTTTACATTTCTATAAGAATTTTGGAATCAGCTTCTCAATTTCTATGACAAAAATTCCTGCTGGGATTATGATTAGTATTATATGTAGTCTTTATAATGTTTGAGAAGGTCTGACTTCTTAAAAATATCGTATCTTCCAATTTTTGAACATAGAATATCTCTCTATTTATGCTATTTTAAATTTCTCTCAGATTCATCCATAATTTTTCCATAGTTTTAATGCTATTGTAAATGGTATGATTTTTACTTTAAATTAGTTTCTGAAGGTTTGCTGTAGTATATAAAAATACAGTAGTTTTTATTTAATAATCTAGTATGTTGTAAGTCTGTTAAATTCAAATATTAATTCTAGTAATGCTTTTTTAGATTCCATATAAATTTTTACATAAATTTTTATGCTGTATGGAGAGCAAGGACAATTTTACATCTTCTTTTCTGATTTGGATGCCTTTTATTTATTTTTCTTGCCTTACTGCCATGGCTAGATCCTCTAACACTAGGTTAAAGTTGTGAGGAGATATTCTTGCCTTTTTCCTAATATTAAGAAGAGAACATTTACTCTTTCACAACTAAATATAATGTTAGACTTTAGGTTTTTCATAGAAGCCCTTTATCAGGTTGAGGAAATTTGCTGAAATATTTTATCAGAAATGCATGTTGACTTTTATAAAATTATTTTCCTAGATCTATTGAGATAAGTTTCATTAGTATTATGAATTAGAATGACAGATATTTTGAATGTTACATCAACCTTGCAACTCCAGGATAAGCATCAATTGGTGATAGTGTATTACATTTTTACATATTTGTATTCAGTTGGATGAATTTTGTTAAGAAGCAAATTATCAATATAATACAATATTATGAGCTATAGTCCTCATGCAGATTCAGTCTCAAGGTTTATTTATCCTACATACCTGTAAGTTTGTGCCCTTTGACTTATATTTTCCCATTTTTCTGCCTTTTTCCTGGTAACCCACATTCTACTCTCTGTTCCTATGCATTCAACTATTTTAGATTTCATATATAAGTGAGATCATGGAGTATTTACCTTTTTGTGTCTGGCTTGTTTCACTGAGCAGAATGTCCTCCAGATTCATCCATATTATTGCAAATGTCTGGATCTCCTTCTTTTCTAAGGCTGAGTAGTACTCCACCATGTATATATAACACATTTCTTTATCCATTCATCTGTTTAGGGACACTTAGATTAATTCCGTATCTTGGCTGTTGTGAATAGTGCTGCAATAAACATGGAAGTGCAGATATCTCTTTGACATACTGATTGCATTTCCTTTGGATATATGCCTAGTAGGGGGACTTCTGAATCACATGATAATACTATTTTTAATTGTTTAAAGAACCTCCCTAGAGTTTTCCATGATAGCTGTACTAATTCACACTCCTTCCAACAGTGTGTAAGGGTTCTCTTTTCTCCAAACTCTCACCAATACTTCTTATCTCTTATCTTTTTTTATAATAGCCATCCTAATAGGTGTGAGGTGATATCAAATTGTGGTTTTAATTTGTATTCCCCTAATGATTAGTGATATTGAGCACCTTTTCATATAACCATTGGCCATTTTTATGTCTTCTTTGGAAAAATGTCTAATCAGGTACTTTGCCTTTTTAAATTCAAATTATTTCTTAGTTTGCATTGAGTTGTGTGAGTTCATTATGTATTTTGGATATTAAAATCTTATCAAATATATGATTTGCAGATATTTTCTCCCAATCTGTAAACAGCTTTTTCATTTTGTTGATTTTTTTTTTCTGTGCAGAAGCTTTTTCATATGATGTATTCCTACTTGTCAATTTTAGTTTTTGTTGCTAAACCTTTTAGTGTGGTATCCAAAAAGTTACTTCTTATGTCACTGTCAAGGACCTTATCTCCTATGTTTTCTTCTGGGAGTTTTATGACTTCAGGTCTTGTGTTTATATCCTTAACCCCTTTGAGTTGATTTTTGTGTATGGTGTAAAATAAAGATACAGTTTTTATTCTTTTCTATGTGGATACCCAGTTTTCCCAAGATTATTTATTAAAGAGACTATCTTGTCCCCATTGTGTGTTTTGGCACCCATGTCAAGATCATTGACGATAAATGTGTGGATTTATTTCTGGGCTCTCTGTTATGTTCCATTGACCCATATGTTTGTTTTTATGACATTATCAGTTTTGACTGCTGTGTGTTCATAATACATTTTGAAATCAGGAAATGTGATGCCTGTATCTTTGTTTTCTTGATCAAGATTGCTTTGGCTATTCAGGATCTTTGTGGTTCCATATGAATTTTAGAATTTTTTTTTATATTTCTGTGAAAAATGGTGTTGACATTTTGATAGGGATTGTATTAAGTCCATATATCACTTTGGGTAGTATGAATTTCTGTTCTTGAGTGATACTGATCTATAGTTTCTTTTTCTTGTAATGTTTTTGTCTTATTTTTTTATCAGAATTATGTTGACCTCATAGAAAGAGTTGAGAAGTACTCCCTTCTCTTTATTTTTTGGAAGAGTTTCTACAGAGTTGAAATTATTTCTTCCTTACAGATTAGATAGAATTGACTAGTGAAACCATTAGCGCTTAGAGTTTTCATTGTTGAAAAGTTTTACCTATAAACTCAATTTCTTTGATAGATATGGGGCTTAATCATTATGATAATGGGATATATGATATGATATGATAGATTTTATCTTAACATTAATAAATGTTTTATGTGAACTTGAAGAGAATGTGTACGCCGAAGTTTTGGGGTAAAGTGTTTTGTAAATATCAATTTGGTCAAGTTGGTTAATAGCATTTTTCAAGTTTTCAAAATCTTAACTGATTTTACATTAACTTGTTCAATCAATTATTAAGAGAAAATTGTTGAAATTTTGGTGTATAATTCTGGATTTTCCTTTCTCCTTAAAATTCTATCAGTTTTTGCTTCCTATTAGTTTTTTGATGTTGCATAAACATTTAGAACTGTATGTACTCTTTAAAAATTGTAACTTTTACACAAATTGATCCTTTTTATCCCTGGTAATATACTTTATTTTGTCTGACAGTAATACTGCTATATCAGCCTTTTTCTTTTTATAAGGGTTAGAATGAGTATATCTTTTTTCATTCTTTTCCACTTATTTTATTCGTGTCTATATAATTAAAGTCAGTTCGTACAGGGAGCATATAGTTCTTTTATCTAACCTGATAATCCCTGCCTTCTAATTGTCCTGTTTAAACAATTTATATTTAACATGATTATCAATATGATTGACTTTATGTCTCCCATCTTGTTATTTTTGTTTGTTTGTTTCTCCTGTTTGCTCTTTGTTTAATTTGTTCTCTTGTCTATCTTCTTTTAGATTAATTATTTTTGTTTGCTTATTACTTATTTCTTTTATTAAAATAGTGGCTGCTTTAGAGTTTATATTATTCATTTTTAATTTGTCACATTCTCTTTCAAGTTATATTATCCTACTTCCCATATAGTGTAAAAGCCTTCTTATAGCATACTTTTGTTTTTACTCCTTTGTTCTTTGTATTACTTTTTACATATAGTTTTTTAGCATATGTTATAGTTCTCACTATAGAGATTTATTATTTTTGTTTTAAACAATTATCTTTTAAAGAGATTTAAATTATAATATAAGGTTATTTATATTTGCTCATATAATACTATGTTTAATATTTTTCATTCTTCTGTATAATTCCAGAATTTAACCCCCTACAATTTTTCTTCTGCTCTAATAACTTCCTTTCTTTTTTTCTTTTTTTCTTTTTTTTTTTTTTTTTTTTTTGCAGTTTATATCTTCTGGTGATGGAATCTTTCAGATATTGAATGCTGAAAATATCTTTATTTCACCTTTTCTTTTTTACAGGTATTTTTTCTTTAGTAATATATTATACATTGCAATTTTGTTTTTCACCAGTACTGAACGATGCTCCTGCACTGTTTTCTGAATTTCATTGCTCCTGATAAAAATCTACTGCCATCCTTATCTTTATTCCTTGGTACATAATTAGTTTTTTTTCCCTGGAAGTCTTTTTATGATGATCTCTTTATCACTAATTTTAAGAAATTTGATTTTAATGTACTTGGTGGTTTATTGTCTTTGTTTCCTGGGCTTGGAGTTCACTTCATTGGGCTTCTTATGTCTGTGTATGCACCACTTTCAAGACCGGCTATATTTTACCCAGTAATTTTTCAAATATGTTTTTTCTGCACCACATGCCATCCTTTGGGCACTACAATTTTAAGGATCTTAGATCAATTGAAATTGTTCTACAGATCATAATTGCTCTTTTAAATTTTTTCAATTATTCTTACTTTATATTTTCCATAGTCTCTTTTGTTATTTCTTCAAGTTGACTAATTATTTTTTCTGCAGCATCTAATCTGCCATTGATCTCATTCAGTGGTATTTTTCATCTAAGACATTGTAGTTTTATTTATATATGTATTCATGTATGTATATAAATATACATTTCATTATTTTATAGATCTAATAACTTGTTCACTGTTTCTGCTAGCTTTTTGAGTGTACAGAATATAACTTTAATAATGGTTTTAATATCTTAATGCCTTTACTAATTCTGTCATCTGTGTAATTTCTGGGTAAGTTTCGATTAATTGATGTGGTTCTCCTCCTTATAAATCATATTGTCTTGTTAAGCATGCCTGGTAACTTTTGATTAGTTGCCAGACAATGTGAATATTATGTCAGTTTCTCAACATATGTGTAGTATTACAGACATGTTTGGTCTTTGTTCTTGGAAATAGTTAAGTTGCATGAAAATAGTTTTCTCCTTTCAGGTCCTACTTTTAAGTTTTTCTAGGCAGGATCAGAGCAGCACATTGTGTGGGGATAATTTTTTACCCCCTATTGAGAGAAAATCATCCTGCATGCTCTACTGAATGCCTTATTAATTACGAAATTTTTCCCTCTGGCTAATGGGCACATGAGCAATTTATAGCCAAGTATTTAAGCAGAAAAATGTAACCAAGAACCAAGAGAAAAAGACAGTAGAAGCAAACTCACTGTTGATTCCAATGTTGGGATTAGAAGACAGGATTTCAAACAACTACCTTCAGCATATTAAAAAATATATTAAAAAACAGGTACAAAACAGATAAAATATGAAGATTTTTCAATAAAACATTACAATAAATATGAACGGATTAAATGTACCTTATAAAATTAGAAATGTACTTAAATTAAGAACTCAAAGATGGGTTTAGTAAGATAAGAGGCCAAGCAGAGCACTGGTTTAGTGACCTGGAAACAAGGGCAATAACCAAAATGAAACTCACATATAACCAACTAAAAACAGAAAATACATAAAGTAGGATGAGAGACACATAGGAAATAGTGAAAAGCATAAGATAAATGAAGTCTCTGAGGAAGAACAGAGAACAAATGGGAAAAAAGGAATATTCAAAGTGGCAATGACTAAGAATGTTCTAAAGCTTATTAAAAATACCAAACTACAGTGCTACAAAGGCTTACAAAGCTTAAGCTGAATAAATAAAAGAAATCCAACTCAATGCACATTATAGAAAACTGAACAGCGCCCTCAACTGACATGGTAAAATTGACATCATTGAACCCCATTTTCACAATTGCAAAATATTAAGTCTTTCCAAATGTACATGTAATAGACCACACACGAGACAAAAATAAATCTCAACAAATTTTAAAGGATTATAATTTTCTGATTTTCTCTGACTAAAGTAGCATTAAATTAGAAATCAAAAACAATCAGGTACTCAGAAAATTGCCAAATATCTAGAAAGTATAAAACTCACTTCTAAATATCCCATGAGTCCATAAGAAATCATAAGGAAAGTTAGTAAATATTTAGTAAATAAATAAAATTATTAGTGGAATATAATTAAAGCAGTGTATAGAGATAGATTTACAGATTTAATTATCTACATAAGAAAAAATGTTATAAATCAATTATCTAAATTTTTACCTGAAAAAGCTAGAAAAGCAAAGCAAATCAAACCCAATGTAAGCAGAAGGCAGGGAATAGTAATCATGCAAAGGAATAGAGAAAAAATAAGAGACTAAATTTGAAAAACCAACATTTGAATCTTTTAAAAGATTAAAAATAAATAATCTCCTATCAAGACTGCTCAAAAAAAAGAGAGATAAAACACAAATTATAAATATCAGAAATGATATTACTGCAGATGCCACATATATTAATAAATGATAGTAAGAGCATATTATGAAAAATTATGTTCTAAAAATTTGACAACTCTGATGAAATGGGAATATTTCTTGAAAAACACAACTTATCAAAAGTGATTAAGGAAGAAATAAAATATCTAAATGGCCTATATTTAGTAAGGAAATTGAATTTGTAATAACAAACCTACACACACACACACACACACACACACACACACACACACACACACACATGACTTCAGGCCCAGTGGTTTCCTTTTTGAATGCTATTAAGCATTTAAAAAAGAAATAATACTAGTCTTACAGAAATAAACATCCTGCCTTTTTCCAAGGCTGGGAGGATTGACTGCATAGAATTGGTGAGAAGATATGGGTTTCTAACTGTTTATTCACATTAAAGCTTCTCCTGTTCTCATACCTGTGGTCACCCCTACTTTTGGGATAATTAACAACCAAGATTCCAGCCTTTTTTTAAGAGCTTATAATTTAGCCACCCCCAGCACAGGCTCTTATGTCTCTATGTTGCAGCCTCTATTAATACATATGACAATTACTTAAGTACAGAAGTTTTTTCATAAGTTAATAATGCTATATTTAGGAAAATCATCCATCTTACCTTCCTTCTGTTCTACTGTCAGTCATCATAGTATCTTCCGCTCTTTCTTATAATTTGCAGAGTTCTTTTCTTTACTGTGTTAAATGTGATGTTTATTTTCTCCACCAAGTTTACTTCTATAACTACTTTCATTATTATGTCCTTATTAATTCCATTTTAGTCTGTTACTTTTTCTTAAGTTTATGGTTTCTTTAATGTCCTTATGTTTCTCAAATATTCATTTTATTATACATTTAAAAATTGCTCTACTAACATTTCAGGATCTTGAAGTGACTAATCTCCTATTTTGGGTGACCTGCTGATATATATTTATGTAAGATTGTTTCTTGGTGTCCTTTGTAACTATTATTTTCTTTAAATTCCTCCTCACTGGAGCTCTTCCTGTGAGAATCTCAGAATACTGAGTTGTGGGTGCATCTCTAGAAAGAGTTTCACTTTTGCATCTGCCAGGCATTACAAGCTTGTCATAAGTGCAGAATTGCTTCATAACATTAGTAATTTGGCATTGGTGTTTCCCAGGCCTTGTAAGTGAATACTGTTAAGAAACTATACCCTTTGTATCACTCTAGTTTGTAAAAATTATATACTATCAAATGTGTGCTGATTTATCAGCTGCAACAAATATATATTGTTACCATTACTATTGACATCAATAATTCTTTATTCAGATACTGGTATGTTTTCATTACTCTGTTAAGTAGAATATTCAAATGAAGACATGGTCCCTGTCCTAAGCAGAACACATGTACATGTCTATGAACATATGTACATGTACATGTATGTTCACCCACACTCTCTCACACATACACACACAAACAGGCCATAAATTCTTACTACTTAAGAAATTCATCCAGCATTTTATAGTTTTCCTTGTGAGATATCTTACCTACTTGGTTAAATAGAGTCCCAGTGTTTATTTTGTTTTTTTTGTTTACAGCTGTTGCATGTGGCTGCCTTCTTAATTTGGTTCTCAGCTTGATTGTTACTGGTGTAGAGTGAGACATCATCTTTCACCAGTCAGAATGGCCATTAATAAAAAGTCAAACAGTGGATGTTGGCAAGGATGTTGGGAAAAGGCAACAGTTATATACACGGTTGGTAGAAGTGCAAATTTGTACAATTTTATGGAAAACAGTGTAGAGATTTCTCAAAGAACTAAAAATAGAACTACCATTGGATCCAGCAATCCAACTACTGAGTATCTACCCGCCAAAAAAGAAATCATTCTATTAAAAAGATACCTGCACTCGTATGTTTATCGCAGAAGTACTCACAATAACAAAGATTTGAAATCAACCTGAGTGTCCATCAATGGATAAAAAATGTTTTACGTATACACACACTGAAATATATATAGATGAATATATTCAGCTATAAAAAAAGAATGAAATTATGTCCTTTGCAGCAACTTGACTGGAACTGGGGGCCATAATTTCAAGTGAAACAAGTGAAAAATGGAAGGTTTCTCACATATATGTTGAAGCTAACTAACGCGTGCCTGTGAGCACAGAGTCAAATAATAGACACTGGAGACTCTGAGGGGTGGGAGGGGGAAGGGATAAGTACCATGTGCTTTACTCCAGTGCTAGTCACACTAAAAACCCAGCCTTCACCACTACGTAATATGCCCATGTAACAAAATTGTGCTTGTACCCCTTAAAATTATATAAATAAAATTTTTAAAAAAAAGAAAAAAAAATTCTTCCAAATGGAGGTCATACCTGAATCACTAAAAAATGATTAAAATTTAATTAGTTGATGGTAATTTTCCTTTCAAAAAGTTAGCTTTAAAAACTAGATTAAATGGACTATATTCTGTTGTAGCTAGTTGCTGGAGAGAATGTGTAACGCTGAGATTGAAAAGTTTACTCTCTGCTATTAGACTGTGTGCTGTTCAATTACTTTTTCAATGATGACGGTTTTATCTTTAACCTGTTACCCCTATTGTATGTTTCATGCAATTTTATGTTCTGTATGTGGAGATAGAATTAAATAATATCTTCATTCCGTGGCATAAATAAAAATAGACAATTAATTTATCCCCCAAACTACTTACTACTTTTTCTTTACTTTTTTTTTTTTTTTTTCCTTGAGACAGAGTCTCACTTTGTTTCCCGGGCTAGAGTGAGTGCTGTGGCCTTAGCCTAGCTCACAGCAACCTCAAACTCCTGGGCTCAAGCGATCCTCCTGCCTCAGCCTCCCAAGTAGCTGGGACTACAGGCATGCGCCACCATGCCCAGCTAATTTTTTTCTATATATATTTTTTTAGTTGTCCAGATAATTTTTATTTCTGTTTTTAGTAGAGATGGGGTCTCACTCAGGCTGGTCTCGAACTCCTGACCTCAAGTGATCCACCCACCTTGGCCTCTTAGAGGGCTGGGATTACAGGCCTGAGCCACCGCGCCTGGCCTTCTTTACTTTTTTAAGCAACGAAGAACTTTGAACATGGACACATGACATCCTTTATTCACAAGTAAGGACATTGGAAAAGGTATTAATTTTCAAGTTTTTTTTTTTTAGGATAAAACATATGCAGAATAAAGAATCTTTGTTTTCTTACAAGCTAATGTTCTTCTTAATTCCTACCACTACCTAATTTTCCCTCTTCTCAGGACACCATGCAAGTTCTTCAGTGCAAATCCAAAGGGATGGGGATGATTGAATCGCTAGTTGGTCCCAGCCCATGTGCGGCAAAGCCCAGGGGCCTGCTCTGAACTCTTCTTCCTGTGACCTCTTACGGGCCTTCGCTGATAAATGAGGATGCATGAGGCCATGGGTATGTGCATAGAATTATGCAAAATTTTATTGAATTAAAAACTATTTATGAGCTCAGGAAATATTGTTAGGAACAAGTGGAGGAAGAATTAAACTGAAGAAATAAGACTGGCCACAAGCCCTGAATACCAAGCAATAAGATAGGAGGATAGAAAGTGAAAAAAAGTGACTTGGTGGTGAATGATGATGAAGTTTGAGAATTCTGAACCTCATTGCTGGAGGAAAAGAAAATACAATGAATCTGAGTCTTCAAGCAGTCAAGATTCCTGATAGAAACAGCTTATTTGAGGCATCACAAAATTGGTAACCATAAAATTACTCCTGTCCATCAAAATTAATCAGTTTTATGGAAAAATGCACTAATGATTCGATGTTTCTACTCACTGGAGGAGAGACTGGCAAGAATCAGAAATATTGCTCTAAATAATTCTCCAACTGCTAAATTATTTTTCTAATAAGGTCAGTAATTATTGCACATACTTCATACTTTTACCTTCACTTAAATCAGTTCTGCTCCAAATATGACATGGGGAAGATATTGCAGGGCATTAGTCATTAATGTGCTGTGGTTTATGGCAAATGGTGTTTAATATTCCTATAATTACTAATAACTTTTTTATTTCCTTTTTATATTCCTATGGAGGAGAGCTAGAAAATCCTAATGGAATTGATTGGCAGAGTTATTTCCAAATACAAAATACATTTTTTCTGATATTAACTCTTCTTATTTCTCTTTGTTTTACATCTTCAGTGTAAAAAAAAGAGCTGAAAGAAAATATCATTTTTATAGAATTGCCTTTAATTTAATATTTAATGAAATAAACTCTGTTATATGAATATCATATTCCCACTGACCAAGATTATATAATTATATTATATATTAATTTTCTTATGGATAAAATGGTTCTAGAATGTTACCATATTTTAGACTAAATAAGGGTTTCTGGATCACACATGCATATAAGAAAATGGCAATTATTTGAGAAAGTTGCTTTCAGGACAGCTTTATACCTTCACTTCAACCAAATCAATTCATTACTGTAATAAACATTGACTTAAATTATTAACAACAGAAAATTCAGCATGTAGATCCCAGTTTAAAAACCCAAAGAAAAGTAACTTCCTTTGTCTAAACTTTAATTTGTATTTTGACCACTTCTACCCAACTCTCCCCCGTTGGACTTGATGGCAGGTTCTTACTCTCAATCATTTAAGGGTGGTGTAAGTTCTTGGACTCTGAGCAGCTCCCAGGGGAGGGGAAGGGATTCACATTGAAAGAAGTCGACCCGTTTCCCATCCGTCCACCTTGGCAACTCATGAGATACATGATACTCCCTTTAGTCTTCAATTGTCAGTTCACAGACCCCAATCCTGAGCCCTTTCTCCCTCTCAATGTCAAGGTTGCCTCAGGGTCAGAGTGCTCCTGACAGCATCTGCTTGTGCCCTTCTTGGACATAAGCATTATCTAGGTCCTTCACGCATCTGCATATTTTCCCCGAGAGTGAAAGTGATTGACAGGACAGTATAATTTCTATGCAAAAGATAAATAACAAAATTTCCTTGAATGCAATTAAAGGATGCTAAAATGCACAACTCAGCTTAAGATAGCAGAGTGCATAGTGGCATACTCCCATGGGCCTACACGCCTCCTAAAGAGAGCATCTGATGGAAGTGAGGGTTCTGGTGAGTGAGGATAGTATGGTCTGGGTGACTCTCTACTCCTAGTCTCTCCCGGAGATTGTGGAGACTCTGGCTTTCTCACCAGGTGTTGGAACAGCTAACACTTGCTTACGAGAGTACACCACCAAACAGGACGGGCAGACACGTCTCCCAGGAGCAGCAGGCTCGTACCCAGGCCTGCTTGAAACATTCTGCAGTGCCCTTGCTCAGCGGCCACTCTTCTCAATTGCTCTCTATGGAGAGAACTCACTTTATCTCCGCACCATTCTCTGTTAAAAAAATATGTCTTATATTTGTATGAGTGCTATTTCCATGCAGCTTTACTGCACAGAGCCTAGAACAGAGCCTGCTATGCATTTATAATCTTATAACACTCTACTGATGCCTCTCGTAGGTACACAGGTTTCAGAAACATTGATCTAGAAAAGTACTTCTTAGCTTTGGGTGCACACTGGAATTAGCATTTTTTAAAAAATTATGGCATCTGGCCCCATGCTGAGAAATTCTGATTTAATTGACTTGTGATATCGTCAGGATATCTGGATTTTTAAAAACTCCTCAGGAAATTCTAATGTTCAGCCAATGTAATCTAGAAGAGTAGATGAACAGTTTGTCCTTCATTCAGTCCCTTGCCAAATGTTCTCTCTTTTTTTTGTTTCAAAATAGAGGTTTTATTCACTCTTTTTCTACCATCAGATTTGATCGAGTACCAGATCAAGTGGGAGAGGATTCAAGATAGTGAACTGGATGCTAATCAAGAACAATAATCAAATTGTAATAGCCACCTATCTCAGTGCATAAGCATGATCCACTCATTGTATAAAAACACTCTACAACTTAGAGGTTTAATGATTTTCTTAATCATGAGGTGCAGAACAGATCAGTGCCCAGGACAGCTGAGTCCAGAGCGTCTGCTCCCTCAGAATACACTGCTTAGCCTTGGAGGAAGAGAGGCGGAAGGTACAGTGGTGGGGGCAGGGGTGGATTAAGACGTTGGTTGTTTTGAGGGTACAGGTTACCCAAGGCTCAGGTTTCGTATTTCAATTCTCTTTCTTCAAGGCTCATGGTAGGATTGCTTCCTTCCAGCCCCTAAAAGTTAGCCATGCCCGTGTTACTTGCTTTAGTCAATAAAACAAGAGTTTAAATGGCATAAATCTTCCCTGGCCTGTACACAATTTGCCATATCTATTAATAATAACACCCAAAGCCCCAGAGGTCTCCTAGACTGTGGATAGTCTTTTAGCCCAGGTCCATGATTGAAGATGCTGTGAATTAGACCTCCAGGAAACCCACAATGGATATGTAGCATGAGATAGGAACTCAACTGTGTTGTTCCTATAATATAACTTAAAATATCCTGACAGTTTTACAGATAGAACTCTCTTTAGGTTAGAAGAATATCCTTCCACTGATTACCATCTTTTGTGTATAAATATTGCAGCAATAAATAATCCACCCCACTGGTTTTGCATTTAGTTTTATTTATCCACCTTCACAAAGATATCATGACAGATATTATTAGATATATATCTGCAGTCCAGATTTATAATTTCTCCAGCTTTCCCTTGCACAAGTAATCTACTAGTACTCTCAGAGAAAGAAAGAAATTCAAGTTATTTACACAAAATTATATTAGGTCCCACTGATAAGTGATTGATCTACGTCAGTGGCTTCTAGATACCAGGTCTTGAGAAAGTCCCCGGATGGCAGTATTACAGTCATCTGAGTAATTTAACAATATACTGATTTCTAAAATTTTTTCTAGGGAATTTGTTTAAATGGGTTAAGAGTGTACCTGGGACTCTTTATGTTTTACAAGCTCTAAAGAATGTTCAGTGTCAACCAGATCTGGACTACTGACTTAGGTCAGTGGTTCTTCACTACGTTGGCACATCAGAATGGATTGCTCACCCCCTTTCAAGCTAATAGGACTGGCACATTAATGGAGGCTCTTACATACCAGGTGGTATAAGAGACTGTTCAGGTGAGTTAGGAAAGTGGATAAAGAATAGACATTTGAAAAAGTTTCTCAGGTAACACTAAAATAATCTCTTCATTAAGGACAAATGATCTAAGCACTCACAAACTATCAGTTTAATGGGGCAATTATACTGAAAAAAAGTAATTAGCTATAAACAAGAGAATGTGTGCTTGTTCAGAAGAAATATGTTTATTTTAGAACATTTTATTGTTTATAGAATTTCATCAGGGGCATGGAACCAAACTTGGCTGCTACCTAGCTGAGAACAGTGTGGTGGGCAGAAATGTTCAGTTACTCTGTGGGAGTGTGCTAGTGAGAGCACCTCCAACCACTGCATCTGGGTACATGTGATGCCAGGGGCTCAAGGGCAGAAATTCTACCATAGATGATCCAGAAAATGAACAGTCTCTGCCCCAGAGCTAGTCTCCCTCTGGCTGGCACCAACTCAAGCATCCCACTTCCACCTTCTAAGTCTCTGCATGTCCACAGCAGAATCCATGGAATTTAGATGCAACAGAATCTGGGAAATGTAGCTTTTGCTCTGTAGTCTCTATAGCACACAAATGAACTCTGGGATCTGAATGAAGAAAGCATGGCTTGAGCTAGTCCTCAGTGTCTGCTCCATGATCCTAGATCACAACATCTTGTCCTGGGTTGAAATCTAAGGGAGCACCTTTAACACGTTGTATCTACTTTGAAGGGCTTTTCATTTGCTTTCACCCAGCCTTTTGGTGTGGTTTCTCAGTCTCCAGGATGGGTTCAGGGGCTTCCTTTGGTCAATTTATAATAAGCGATAGCAATGCCATATTCCTGGGATGAATGACTGACTCACTGCCTCTTTATCAAGGAGAATAATTTGGTTCTGATGTTGAGGTTGAGTCATCTAGGAGGTGTTTCTTGTTTCTATCCCAGGAAACTCACCTGTGAAGATCAATTCACTTTGCTATCATTTAAAAAAAATTTTTTTATCCATTTTAGTGACTGATTTCTTATGTAGAAATTCAAACAAATGTCACTTAGAGGAATATGTTAATGTGTCCATGGTAGCCACTTCTTATTCCAAGCAATCATTTAGTATGAGAATTTGCAAGTGAAAAAAAAAATAGAAAGGATAAATAAGTTAAGGCTATTTCCTTGGCTGGTGATGCACAGAGGGAAGTTGCTGTAAAATCACCTTCTCTTTTGATTAAAACTTAAGTGTTTGGGAAAATAAGATTGAACAGCTCAGATGTAGAGGTCTAAATTTAGGAACCTTTATTGGGAGGGCTGCTTTGTCCTTATAAGGCCTTGTTTTGGATTCAAATGAGTCTAAGGAATTTAATATCCTCTGAAAGAAGAGAGAATTACAGGGCACTAATCTGCATTCCTTTTCAGGGACGTCATGTTATTCCTACTTGCATGGTACACTAAGCTGGGCTGCAGTTAGAGGAAGGCTCCACCAGCTAAGCCCTTTTGGAATGCAGGTGCTGTGCGTTCTTCCCTCCATCCGCATTCTGGCACCTTCCACCTGCGGGCTGGTATTTAAACCATCAGCAGGATGACAAACATGGAAGGTCCCATGCAACATGACCGCTTAGGTGACAGAAAATTACAAAAGACTGCACTTCCTTAGGGTAATTTGTGACACCGGCAGGGCCTGATGTGATGACACAGAAATAAAAGGAGAGAGGCAGGGGCAGGGGGACCCTGACAGGACGAGAGGCAGCGACATCTGCAGCGACCCCTTGTGGAGAGACCGTGGTGGGAGCAGCTGCGCAGGGGTGAGAATGGAGGGCAGCGGCAAGCAGGGGCGACTGAGCGTCGCCAAGTGCCTGCGTGATTTTTAAACGCTCTTTTACAATTATTGAAAACATACAATGTCCCTGATCCTTAATGAACTATTCCTTTGCTTTCTTCAAGTTCATCTCGTTGTCAGTATTTAACAGCAGATGGACTTGACATGCTGTGGAGGATGGGTTGATGGTATAAAATTGCCTGAGCTGACAGAATGAAACACAAACGGTGAAGGTGGGATTTTAAAAGTCAAGCTTTTATTTATTCCTAATTTAACTTTTAATTGGAAACACTTGGATTCCATTTACCCTTAAAAGTAATGATTTTTGCCAGAGAAAAATCTATGTCTTTAATGTGAAGGATGATTCTTTTCCCACAAAAAAAGAAAGCAGAAGATACTGGATCTTGGAGGAGTCATTTATTTATGGGATTCACTTTGTTCCATTATTTAAAGTGCACCTATATACCTACTCTACTCCTGGACATTTAAATAAAATTCAAATGTCCATGCTAATTACTTTTGTTAAATCTACCTCAAGGAGAAAACCTGAAACTATTTTCAAGGTTTCAAATTCCACACTAAAGATGATCAAAAATTTTCTTTGAAAATTGAGTTATCCCCGTGTTTAATCCAGTGAACTAAAAGAGAAGAGCCTACCCTGGAACTATGTCCTTGCTGTGTCACTATAAATCATTTCTTATAAATAAGGATCAACTTTTATATCAAAAATATGTTATCATATGCTTTTCTTTCATGGAAGGAGAGTATCTGAGTTTAAGACGCTCAATCTATGATTTTGAGCTATTAGGTGCCTTGTCCAGAAACATATGGTTAGAATATTAGGGAGAATTTTTTGACCCAGTGTAGTCTCCACTACTGTTGCAGGACAGGACCTGACTAACCAAAAGCAATTTTGGTCTAGAACTTCATTGCCAGTCGGGGGATGGTAAGCCTCTTTGCTTGGATTCTGAACAGTGCACCTATGCCAGCTTCAGGTGTCTCCCGACCCTTAGCCTGAAGCACACGTACCGAGAGTACTGACCTCCTCTCCATCATTAGGACACTGGACCACAGCATTTCAGGGATGGGAAGGTCATTAGAGGTAAGCAAGCCACCCTAATTCTCAGATGAGGGAACTGAGGTCTAAAGAGGGAAAGTGATTAATTAACCAGATCACACAGCTACCTGGAGGTATGGACAGGCCTCTAAGTATTTCTGCTGTGGCGCTCTCCTCAAAATAATGTTTTCCTCCCAGATCATAGGCTACTTAACATTTGTTTGCATTGCGTGTGCTGTGGTTGGAATGTTTGTTCCCTCCAAAACTTGTTAAAATATAATCCCCCATGTGGCAGTATTGGGAGGTGGGGCCTTTAAGAGGTGATCAAATTATGAATATCCTGTCCTGTATTAATGGCTTATCGTGAGAGTGGCACTGGTGACTTCATCATAAGAAGAGGAAGACACCTGAGCTAGCACACTCAGCCTCTCACCGTGCAATGCCCCGCACCATCTTGGGACTCTGCAGAGAGTCCCCACCAGCTGGAAGACCCTCAGCAGGTGTGGCCACTCAACCTTGGACTTCTGAGCCTCTTTAACTGTAAGAGATAAATTCATTTTCTTTATAAATTACTCATCTTCAGGTATTCTATTATAAGTGACAGAAAACAGACTAAGACAGAAAATTGTTACCAACAAGTGGGGCATTGCTGATAATAACTACATGAAAATGTGAAAGCCACTTCAGAACTGAATAATGAACACAGGCTGGAAGGATCTGGAGGTGCAAGCTAGAAAAAGCCTAGTTCTTGTAAGGGCTTAGAAGACAAGGAGACTAGAGAAAGTTTGGAACTCCTTACAGGTTGGTTAAGTGGTTGTGACCAGGATGCTGATAGAAATACAGGCAGTGAGGGCTGTTCTGAGAAGGTTTCAGATGGAACAGGGTTTTGGAGCCTGGAGCAAAGGCCATCCTTGTCATAAATTGGCAAAGACCTTGGCTGAGCTGTGTCCATGCTCAGGGGCTTTGACAAAGGCCAAACTTGAGAGTGATGAGCTAAGGCATCAGTAGAATAAATATCTAAGCAGCAAAGCATTCAGGCTGCTGCATGTCTGCTTTCAGTCGCATCCATTAAGCCTCTAGAGGGAAAAATGACATAAAGAGAGAATTTATAATCAAAACGAAAGTAAAGAGAGAAGATTTGGAAAACTCTCGGCCTGGCCATGGAAAGAGAGACGCAGCATGTTTGGGAGAGGAAACCTAGGGTGCGGCCCGGTGATCTACTGCTAAAGAGATTAGTGCAAAGAGAAGGGATCATCAGGAGAAGGGGAGAAAGACGTCTGAAACATCTCAGAGAGCTTTGAGGCTGCCCCTCCCACCACAGACCCAGAGGCCTCAGAGGGCAGAATAGTTTCAGGGGACAGACCCGGGGTGCCCCCCACACGCTTGCTGCCCAGGGTTCCTTGGGTTTCTGCTCCTGCATTCTAGCACAGCATTCCTTGGCCACCCGAGCTGTGGCTCAAAAGGCCTCGTGCAAAAATGAACAAGCTGTAAACTGTGGAGGCGTCCTTGTGGTGCGAATTCTGCATGCCCACAGAATGCAAGAGCTATGAAGTCATGGCAGCCTCCTCCCAGATTTCAGAGGATGTCACTGGGAGTCTGGGAGTCTGGGCAGAGACTTGTTGCAGGGGTGGAGCCCCCATGGAGACGCCCCCACTAGAGCACTGCCGAATGGAAATGTGGGCTTGGAGTAGCCACAGAGGGTTCCTACCAGGACGATGCCTAGAGGAGCCACGGGAGCAGGACCACTGCTGAGAGCCGTTCACTGTGGGGTCACACACAGCATGCAGCACCCACCTAGGAAAGCTACAGGCACTGGGATCCAGCCTACAGGGGCAGCCACTTGGGCTTTACCTAGCAAAGCCACACAGGGCAGGGTTGCATGAAGCCTAGGGGCCCCAACCCCCACCTCAGTGTATCCAGGAGGCGTTAATATTGAGTCAAAAGAGATTATTTTCCAGCCTTGAAAGTAGATAAATTGTTTTGATTTTACAGGCTGACAGATGAGACTCTGGACTTTGGACTTTTGAATTGATACTGAAACCTGTTAAGACTTTGGGACTATGGGAATAAAATGAATGTATTTGTATGTGAGAAGGACATGAATTTTGGCGGGCTAAGGGCAGAATGTTGTGGTTTGAATATTTGTCTCCTCTAAAACTCACGTTGAAATTTAATCCCCAGTGTAGCAATATTAAGAGGTGGGGCCTTCAAGATGTGATGGGATCAGGAAGGCTCCACCCTCATAGATGGATTAATGCATTCATGAGCTAACTAATTAATGATTAGTGGATTAATGGGTTATCATGGGAGTGGGACTGGTGGCTTTATAAGAAGAAGAAGAGAGCCCTGAGCCAGCATGCTAGTGACAACCCCAAATAAATGACTGAGGCAAAGATCTCCATCGATGGAGGTTTATTAAGCCAAAGGTTGAGGATGTGTAAAGGTAAAGGACAAATCACAGAAGCATTGTGTCCTGTGCTTTGGGACACAGGGATTTGGGAACTTCAGTATTTAAGGGAGGGGGCATACAGAAGGATAAAGGAGGAAGGGGGTGGACAATGCAGCAAATGGTTACATTCTTCTGAGGGCAAGGAAATCTACATTTTACATAAGAGAAGGTGAATATTTGAAGAGGAAAAGGAGTAAAGGAAGCATCAATTATGCAGGTGTCCCTGGGGAGGTGGAAGAATGATTGATTCTGTCTTGTCTCTGTTCTGCATCTGGGAAGATAAACTTGTAATCAACAGTATTAGTGTGGTATTGGAAAGACTTAATTTTAGGAGCCAGACTTAGCTTGCAGACCTAAAGTTACAATTTGCATGTCCTTGTTTATGGGAGGTCAGCAAAGAATTTCCTTATCAATGATCTGCAGGGCAGTCCTTGCAGATGCCTGAGGCCTTTTACCTTCCCTTGGGAGCTGGCTGATGCCTAGTGTCAGTCAGAGCTATTCATTTGGGAGCCCTGTTGCATGACCCCCCCCACAGGCTTGACCTTCTCCTTTGCATAAGGACTTGAGGGGGGTGGCCCCGAGATTGTTATTTTCCTTTACATTAGCATGCTCAGCCCTCTCCATGTGACGCCCTGCACCTCCTCAGGACTCTACAGAGAGTGTCCCTGAGCCAGAAAGCTCTTACCAAATGTGGCCCCTCAACCTTGGACTTGTCAGTCTCCATAACTGTAAGAAGTAAATTTATTTTTGTTATAAATTACCCAGTTTTAAAACAGACTAAGACAGCATAAGAATGGGGAATTTCTGGAAATTTTAATTTTATTGGGAGAAAACATTGATTTGGGAAAATATTATAACCTTGCCATTTAGCATCTTTTACATATCTGGATGTGTTAGGTTTCAGTCTGAAACTGTCGGCTCTTGGCGTGCCCATGGCCAAAGAATGACCAGACGTGCCAAAGTCAGGCAAGCACTAAAATGAGGTTTATTGAGGAGAGAAAGATAGGATTATAGGGCAAAAACAAGATACAGGTTTACAGAGCATGGTACATACACCATAGATGATGATCGGTCCCATTGTCGCAGCAGGGCAAGCAAAAGGAAGGGCAAAGAGAGAGAGAGCTTGGCTGTGGTCTGCGTCTTATTTTATAGTGTCCAGATAAGGACCTCCCTTGTGGTTCAGAGGTCACCATGGAACCACTTTGATTAGACAGTTGGGAGTCACATGACCTGAACCTTAACTACACATCTGGGTTCTAGGTCACTTTCCGGACTTTATGGTACCCATGTGGCTTGGCCTGTGGGCTAGAGAGTCCTCTGCATTCTTTTGCAGCTGGTGCACCAAGTTCTAATTGGCAGATTTGTAGGGTGTTCCCTCCTCCCCCAGGTATGGAGATTCAGGGTTGTGCAGGACCAAGATGGGGCAACCACACCCACTTTCGTCCCTAGGAGACTCGGAATCCCTCACTAGCTACCTAACAGATGTATTAGTGAAGCAAATAAAAACTGTGTGTGGGTAGTGGGAGTTAATTTGAGAAGAGTTTATTTTGAAAAGACATAAATAAAAAGTTGCTTTTTCAAATTATCCATGAATGGGTTCACTTGAGTTCAAATGGGGTGATTACCTGTAAACTTTAAAGAAATCTAAACTTCTTTCATTTTGCTAGTTTTTGAAAAGCAGGTAGAAGCTCAGAAACATAAGGATTCATCAATACTTTGTACTAACAGAGAACTTTTTCTGTTTTCTGAGTTTAGGGGTTTCTACAGTACAAAACACATACAGAAATGTCTCATTTCACAAGGAGAAAAATGAAAAGAAAAAAACGGTTGAATACGCTAATAGCAGGACTTCTTCCTGTGCATCCATTGCAATCTGTCAACAAGACTGAGCCACAAGCAATGCAGACACGGGTCCTCTCCTTTCCCTGCCTCCTGCCTCGTGTTTTCCTCGGTGCAAGTCACCTGAGTGAGGTGCAGTAGAGCCATCAGGTATCAATTTGCACAAGTGGAGCCACGATTTTGATCTCACAGTGGCTCACCCACTGCCAGAGACTCACCTGTTGCTGTTATTGGTGTTCTCAACTAAGAGTTTAGAAATTGATTTGGATGACAGACATGGGTTGAAATATGCAAAAATTATTACATATGTCTTTCATAATTGTTTAAAGCCATTGTGATGTACATTTGTTTTTTTTCCCAACTCCTGACACAGGGCTCCGAAAACCCTTGGCACTCCCTGAGTGATGCGGTGAGAGGAGCATCTTTTGTTCTTGATAACAAGTTCCTTTGAACCACACCTGAGTTTATACCAATAAGGTGACACCTGGTGGGGCTGGCTGCCAGAGGAACCAACCACATGATTAGAGGGTTAGAAATTTCAGCCCTACCCCTCAGGGGAGGGGAGAGGGGAGACTGAGTTCACTTATCAATGGCCAAAGATTTAATCAGTCATGCCTATATAATGCAGCCTCCACAGAAATCCCTAGATAATGAGACTGGGAGAGCTTCCAACTTGGTGAACACATATGGGCACTAGGAGGGCAGAGCACCTGGAGAGGACAGGGAAGCCGCCTGCATCTGCACCCCCCACCCGGCCCCGTCTCACCCTGTGCGTCAGTGCCACCTGGCCAGTCCTGAGTTATGTCATCTATAATAAACTGGGAAACGTAAGTAAATTGTTTCCATGGGTTTTATGAGCTCTTCTAGCCAATTACTGAAACTGAGAAGGGGGTGTGGGAACGCCCGGGTCCACAACCAGTTGGTCAGAAACACAGGTGGCCCAGAATGAAGTCTGGAGTGAGGCCAGTCTTGTGGCCCTCAATCCTCTGGGTCCACACTAACTCTGGTTAGTGGGTGTCAGAACTGAATTGAATTGGAGTTAGAGAATTGGTTGGTGTGAGGAAAAACCCACACATTTGGTGTCAGAAGTATTGTCAATTAAAACAGTTCAGAGCCATGCTGTAAGCAAAACCTCCTCAGAAAAAATTAAAAAGATTTTTGAAACATTTTTGTAAACCCACATATCTTAATTTAATAGAAAGAGAAAAACTGGAGGGTTGTTGTGAAATTTAAAATAAATAACTCTATGAAAGCATTCCCTCTAAAATTATTTAATAAAAT
Source organism: Lemur catta (assembly GCF_020740605.2). Classification (NCBI taxonomy): domain Eukaryota; kingdom Metazoa; phylum Chordata; class Mammalia; order Primates; family Lemuridae; genus Lemur; species Lemur catta. The sequence goes on from NC_059135.1 coordinate 98,628,317, forward strand.
TAAATGAATTGTGTCTATGAAGCTTCCTGGCAACATTTATTTTGTTTATTTTATAGCTTCAATCTCCTTTTCTCTGTCTCTCTGTTTCTTTCTCTGTTTCTCTCATTCACTGTTAGTCTCTTTCTCTCTTTCTCTCTCTCCAACATTAAGTGAGGTATGACTATGTATTGGTCACTCATCCAGAAACAGAGTTTATGGTAATAAGTCCAAATTCCTTAAAGAGTTGATAAATAGAAAGATTAATATGGACATAAAATAATTAAAACAAACAAAATAAATATTACCTTTACCCCTCTGACAGATGATAGAAGACTTGCCTATTTGGAAATCAGGTAACATTTGAGATGAACTTTGAAGAATTAATAACATTTTAACAGTGCTGACACGTTAGCAAGAGCCAATGGTAGAGGTGAAAAAGTGATCCATGATCCGTGAAATGGTGAATAATTTGGGCTTCTTTGGATTTGGATTCATGGAAGAACATTTATTATGGTAGCTTAGGAATATATCAGCTGACACTAGTAAGGACGTTGGAAACCATGTTGTGGGAGTTTTGATGGGAACTTGGCACTAAGTTCTCTAAGTCATGGCAACTTGTGTACAGTTTTTGGAAAAAGAGTAGATTAGTCTGGCTTATATTTAAGAAATCATTCTTTTGGTGGTGTAACGAGGGATGAAGAAGCAAAAGTTTGGGAAAATGGGATAAAGAGGTATTAATCCACACAACTGATGAAGAGAACCCAAAGCAAAGGTGTTACAGTGGAGAGAGAGTAGAGGAGAACAATGTGAGTGATTGTTTAGAAAAAGTAATATTTCATTCATTTACCTGAACACATTTGTGCTAACTATTGAAAAAAAGATGTGACTCCCTTCATTGCAGAAGCTAAAAACCTGCAGACTGGAAAACATGGAGGAGCACAGGAGGTTTCTGTCTTACAAGTCACTTAACTGCAGCAAGAGTTGAGAATAGGAAGCAGCATTGACAATTAAGCGGAGCTCGATTTGAAGCACTTAGTAGGTCACACTGAATAATTTAAATTTATTCTTAGGTTTATGGGGGACATAAATGGGTTCTAAGCCCGAGATGTCTTAATCATATTTGTGTTTTACTATGATTTCTCTGGCAGCAGTGTGGGAGTTTAATTTGAAGAAGCGATGGTATACTTAAATTTATCTTCACAATTATTTTACCTTGGAGGATGAAGAAAAGAGAGAATATGTATATAGCCTGTATATAGCAATTTTGTAAAAATATATTCTCATAATTATGGTATATCCTTTGAAAAGTGGTAAATCATCCTTCTTAATATTTTATGTTTAATTATTTAATCCACATTGGTAAAAATAATTATAATTTTCTTGAACTTGTTCCATAAAACCTGACCATGAAAATATTTTCCTAAATATTACAAGATATTGTTTTCCTAAGCACGTTGAAGAAGTTGTAATACTACATTGCAGACCTCTCACTCAATAGAAGTAAAATATCAATGAAAACTAATCCCCACTTATGTAGCAACGGCCTTGGAAGGACAGCAAACAGTGACAAGCAAGGCTTCCTCTGATGAGCACTTCTTTATTTATTGCATTCATCAATTTTTACTTTTTAAGAATATGTTGAGTACTCAATAGGATAGAGCCATGGAGGTTAGCTTATAAAGGGGAATCTGATACTCTACATTTACAAAAACTCATTAGACTAATTCAAAGAGACCTTGTGGAAAGGGACCAACCTGGACACAGAACAATCTAGTTAGAAATATGTGCTAATAATTTTGTTGAGTTCCGCTGCATGAGTGAACTCTGGGTATATGGATATTTAAGGAACAGACAAAGATAAGTGTTGAAAGGGGGAAGGAATAAGAGTTGAACAGAGAGGTACAGGTAAGTCTGTAGTGGTATGGTCACAAAGTTGAGTAGTTTCTACCTTAAGGTCTCTATTTTCTCAGGAATAGAAGTCTAGAGTCATTTGGTCAGAAAGAGATAGATAAAGGAATTTGAGAAGCATTGTGAAGGCTTGCAGTCATCATTATCAGAAAGGTGAGAACATTCTACTTGATTTGTAGAATTTCCAGGCAACTCAGAATGTGGAGAATTTGATCCATATAGTTTTACCATATATATTGTCATGTGCAAAAGCTTAGTTTTAAAAATAATTGATTAAAGACCAAGCGTAGGATTAAATCAGAGATGAATTTTAAAAGGCAGAAGCAAAAAAAGGGGAAGAAAGCTGAAGGCATTATTAGCAAAAGAGTGCAGTCCAAGCGTTATGGTCCAGGTATTGACACACAGGTAGAGCAACTATAGTCTACAGGTCATGAAGTAGTAAACAGCAAGGCTAGAACAAAAGAGAAAAATGATATCAAAGGCAGCATAGGGAGAAGTCAAAGATGTCACTAACATTTCTCACTTAAGTTACTGAAATGCTACTTGTTACATCAATCTAGATAGAAAGCATCAGAGGAGAAACAGGTCTGATGTAAATAAGAGTTTCGGAGGGATATGTTTGAGATCTTGTGAATAAATCCATGAAAAAGATAAATAAGCCTGGGAATGAGGGGTGGAGAAAAATATACATTTGGAAATCATAAGCATAGTTAAAATCAGCCAAGACAATGTGGAGTAAAAGAAAAGGTTTCAAAGAGAGTTTTATAGGAAAACAATCATTGAAGACAGGCACAGCAGGAAGTGATGAAGACAGAAAGGGAGAAGCTGACTAAAGAGGAGAATATTCAAGATAAATAGTATTGATAAAAGAACATATGGTGAAACTGAATAGGAGGATAACATCAACACTCTAGAGAGTTCAAATATGACAATCAATAATATACATAAGATCTGGTTTCTTAGCAAGCACAGGTTATAAGAATCTACTGAGGTCTTGGGTAGCTTTTCTAAAAACTAGTCCAGTGGAACCACATCAGAACAAATAAAACACAAAACTTTAATAAAAATTACTTGGATTCTGCATTTGAAAACAGGCAAAAAAGAACCATATACAAATACCCGCAGTTGTTTAGCCATTGTATATTTAAAGCCAAACTTGCACCAACAGAAGGTCATGGTCACTGTTTGGGGGTCTGCTGCCGGTCTGATCCACTACAGCTTTCTGAATCCCAGCAAAACCATTACATCTGAGAAGTCTGCTCAGCAAATGGTTGAGATGCACTGAAAACTGCAACACCTGCAGCCAGCATCTGTCAACAGACAGTGCCCAATTCTCCATGACAACACCTGATCGCATGTTGCACAACCAACCCTTCAAAAGTTGAACAAATTGGGCTACAAAGTTTTGCCTCACTGCCATATTCACCTGACCTCTCGCCAACTAACTACCACTTCTTAAAGCATCTAAACAACTTTTTTCAGGGAAAACGTTTCCACAACCAGCAGGATGCAGAAAATGCTTTTCTAAAGTTCGTTGAATCCTGAAGCACGGATTTTTATGCTGTAGGAATAAACAAACTTATTTCTCATTGGCAAAAATGTGTTGATTATAATGGTTACTATTGTGATTAATAAAGATGTGTTTGAGCCTAGTGATAATGATTTAAAATTCAAGGTCCAAACCCACAATTACTTTTGCACCAATGATAGCTGTGTGGCTTTGGATAAATCACTCAGTCTTACTGCTTGGCATTTCTGCCAATGTGAAATAATAGAGCCATCCATTCTTAATTTGACTCAATCAATTGCCACAAGTTGGAGAAGAAGTCGAAGTCAAGTATTTGACTCAGGAGTGTTAGAGAATCAGTAATGTGCTTTATTTATTTGACTACATTTTAATAAATCCTTTAATTTTTTACATGAAAAAGCAAAAGCAAATCATTTTCAAATTCACCAGTAATCCTAAAGTATGATGAAAAAATAAATTTAAAGGACTGAAAAGTAATGGAATCCTTTACCCTAGGCCCTCGTACTAATTTGCATTATGGTGTTGACAGTTTTTACATGGATCTTGATGGGTCAGTCACACAGTCAAAACCCAAAATCTATTACTTTTTGAAATCTATTACTTTTCAAAACACTCCTAGTAAGGTACATTGATTTTATTCCATAGGAGATAAAAAGTTTGTCATTGTGTGGAAATGAGTTGAAAGAGGCAAACTGCACCACTGCAGGTAACTGATCACCTCCACGGGTGTTTATCTCCACCAGCTACATCTCTATAGCGTTTATTGCTTATTAAGCTCATTATCAACATGATCAGACTGCAAAGATAATGGCTATTATATTTAAGCAAGTCTTTTTCCCCCCCAAAAAAGTTTAGACATTGCATTTAACATTAAATAATTTGATTGAAGGCTGAATTTGAGGTTTGTAAAATAAATAATAGCCCTTATTCACCTTTGTCTATTAAATCCAATTGCTAAAGGAATCAGGAACTTTTACGAGTAAGTTAGCAGGTTCATGGAAATAAAATTGCCTTGGCTAACGATTTATGAAGAAGGCAAATGCAGCAGTCATCTGAACCTTAGTTCTGTTGATCATGCAGATGAAGAGCTCACAGGCTGCCTTTCAAAACACCACAATGATATGAGAGGGTTGAGCAAAGAACAGACTGCAGATGCTACAAGAGTCCATGATTTTGCCAAGATTTTGATCAGAAGCAGACAACTGGCAATTTAGCATGAGTAAGTGGGGTTTGCATAATAAAATTTAAATATTAATTTTATCATTGTAGTAAAAAGTAAATAATGCAAACAAAAGATATTAACATAATTAAATGAACTCTAATATACTTTCCATTCAAACTTATGTTCTCAAAGTAGCAAATGGATTGGCAAAAGAACTCAAAAGATACAGATCTTAACAAATTGTATCCTGTGTATATTACATTTTTACCAACTTCTATTTGGAAGGTGTTAACTTCCATTTGGATTAATTAAGTCAGCTCTGATAATGGACAGTCTTGCTGGATATTTTGAAAGGCAACAAAACATGGAGTCTAGAGATGTTTGATTTTGGGCAATCTGTTTAACCTTTATTTTTCATTTGTTTTTGTCATTTTTTTCATCTGTATAATAGAAATCTGTAAGATATGTTTTGAGAAATCACCTTAGACATAAATAACTCTCTTAATTGGGGCAAACTTTTTTTTCTAGAAAAGGTGATTTATGTGAGTTTTATGACAAAAAGTCATCAAAAGATTACTGGTCTGAGGTTAAGAACCCAGAGTCCTTCATGCTGAGGAGGGTGTGATCGTGGGCAAATCATTAATTCTATTTCTGGACTCAGACCACTTCTAATATTCCATGATTCTCAGTCCATGAACAGTCAAAGTAAATCTATCTCTCCCCCTACACACTTTGATTTATAAAAAGATCTACTTAAAAGGAAAAATATCACTTCCCAAAGAGAACATTTGGTGTGTAGCTTTATAGTTTTGATTCCTCTATATCAAACCATAAAAGATTTCAAAGGCAATATTCATTGCACTTACAAAATTTCCTTAGAAACATAATTATACTTCCCACAAAACAGTACTGTTCAGAAAAATCATCATTTTCTAAGAGTTTTTGGCCCTTCAAGTTTCTAAATGTTTCAAAAAGTTGTATTCAGTTTTCAGTGGGTGTTCTCAGACATTGTAATGATTTGCTACATGCTTGTTCATGAGAAAATTGTAACAGAGAGAGAGAAATAAGACTATGCATGAAAAAGTGTTATTACTGTCTCCTGGGGCTAGGGTTTGCTGCTCCCTCACCCAACTGCAGCTCCTGCCAAGCCTCCTTTCACCATCCCTGCTCTTGTGGCCAAGAGATAGTGCAAGGAATGCTCCAGAAAATGTGCACTTTTGACTCCCAGCTAGAAGCTTAGTAACAAGCCGTTATCTCTTCTGCTGCCAAGCAAGGCATGTTTGTGAGTCTTGTCTAGTCAAAAGAAAGGGAAAAAGAATAAAGAGAGGAAGAAGAAAAGTTTTACTGTCTTTCTTTCTTACCTCAATACAGACAGGGCCCATGTATGTCGCTGGTGCCGTCTCTGACTTCTACTCCGTAGGTGCCACACGGTGTGAATCGGAGCCCTCCTCTCCATGCTGGAGCCAGACTGCGTGTCCCACAGCAACCCGAGGCCATGCTGAGGCCATGCTCTGATCAACACCAATTATGAGATAGGGATCATCAGTACAATTAAATATTGTACAGAGAAAAAGACATTAAATTTATTAAAATGTGAAAAATGATGTTTAAGCAGTTATAGACATTACCTTACTCTTAAACATCCATTTATAAATAATTTAAACCTAAGTGACAACTGTAAGGAAGTACAAATCTGAGGACCTTATCCCTGAGAGTAATGGCCTTTTGCTTCCCAATTTAAAACACGTGCAGAGTGATTGATTAAACAGTTGTCAAGTTATTATTACCTCAAGAGAGGATTTTCTCCTATTGACTATTATCTCCCAACAATGAGCAAAGACCTTGGCTGAACAAGGTCAGTGTGTTCTCAAACTGTGGCTTATTCATTGGTGAATGTTAAAATCTTTTTGGTGGGTCCTCCTGACTACCAGAGAGAGAGAGAGAGAGAGAGAGACATAAAGAAACATAAGAAAGAAATAGATATACAGATGATAGACCAATGATAGACGAATGGCAGATGATAGATTAGTAGATATTAGTAGATAATAGAGGAGCACATGTTAGAATGTCAGAGAACCAATGAATCCCTAGTAGCCAGTACAAAACCATTCAGCTCTTTCTTTCTCTTCAGAGGAAGGATTAGTCATTACATGATTTCCTAGGTATTCTTCCAGTCCACATGGCATCCACAGAAGTCACTGAATAGCATTCAGCCAGTGGGTGGGCTCATCTGGAGGAGTGAGGATGCCAGCACTCATCTACCTGGCACCTTGCTGAGGATGGCCAAAAGGGGCTTACCTGGGACTGTTACTAGAGAGCCTACATACGGACTCCAGCGTGGCAGTTTGGGAGGATTTAGCTGTAAGACCTGCCTTTAAAAGATACCTCAGGACTCCTAGCAAAGAGTGCTCCATAAGACAAAAAGCGGAAGATCCCAGATTTTAAGATCTGAGTCTCAACATGGTTTATTCATTCTACCACTTTCTTTTCTCTTGTTGAGGCAAAGGGACCATATTCTGAGGAACACACATTTCAATGCAAAGAATGTTAAAGAGTTCTGTTTTCTTTAATCTGACACAAAGATTCTATTTCTTCTCTTCCTTGCTCCATGTTCCTGGCTTTATTCACTTTTTAAATTGTAGCCCTCATCAAGGCCATCTAGTCCCATTGTTTTATTTAATAGAAGAAAACTGAAGCTCACTGAGAAATACATATCTACCCAAGGTCATATAGCTAATCTTATTTCCCAGTGTCCTTTTTACTACAAGGAAAAAGAAAAAAGAAAACTGGTCAAATGCCATGTTTTTACTCCTGAAATAACACCTAAATTTCTTATTAACTTGTCTTTCACTTCCTGGTAGTTTGTGTGTTACTTGAGTGCTGTCACAGATTGCGTCTGGCACATCGTGGAACACTTAACACACTGTTTGGCACTGAAAAAGGAAAGAGAGAGAGAGAGAGAGAGAAAAAGAAAGAAAGAAAGAAAGAGAGAGAGAGAGAAGGAGGGAGGGAGGGGGAGAGAAAGAGAGAGAGAAAGAAAGAAAGAAAGAAAAAAGGAAGGAAAGGGGGGAGGGAGGGAGGAATGAAAAAAAGAAAGTAAAATAAATAAGTAATTGAGAACAATAAATACAACTATGACAGACATCTGAGATATGAAGGACTGGGAATAAAATCAAGTGAATCAGAGGAAAAGGAAATGGACACTGTTCTGAGACAAAGCCATTAAACAAGCTGGCTGATTTGACTAGACTGATGGACTAGAAGTAACAGTCACTGAAGGCTGGAAATTTTGGGTCAGCAAATTAAAACAAGTACAACCAACTGGGGGAATGATGACAAAATTGAGGTACTGAGGAAGGTATCAGTTAGGTAACCCAAGGACTTCTGCTTGCAGCCAAGATGGAGTAACAAGAAGTGGATTTACTCTCCTGTGTAAAACAACAAAAAGTCAAAAACAATTTATAAATCAATGATTTTTCAAGATATTTGCCATTAGGCAGTAAGGAACTGTGATCTCTGAAAATCAGAAAACAAATGTGGTAAGCCATACAATTTTCCCAGCTCACTGCTTGGAGATAGTTCCAGGGCTGCAGTGCTGTGAGAAGAAACCAAGCGGAGTGCAGGGAAACTTCCAAGTTGAGGAGATGGTCAGGATTTCAGGAAGCCCAAGGTCACTAAAGATAGCGGGGCAGAGTTCCAGACAGAACAGAGCTGCACAGAAGAGATAAGTTAGATATGTTCAAAGTGGTAAAGTGATACTCTTTAGTTGAATACAAATCAGCTCTTACGTGTGAAAAAGTATCATCTGAACTGGAATAATCTCAGAAACTTCCACACGAAGGCAGACATCTCCTGCCTCCACCAATTAGAATGGAAAGTATGATTCACCAGTACCTGAAGTAAAGTATGGAGAAGGGTTCGAACTCAGTAATTGACCAAAATTAACTCTCCTAGACTCTCCTAACAATTATTAAATAATCAATTAGCTATAATCCCAATTATACACAATTATTTTAATCCTTATTAAAAATAAAAACCAAAGGAATTGGACTGCTTATTTAAACTCTTATTTTTATTAAAGAGAGTGGGGAAAAGCCCAAAACATAATGTCTAACATACAGTAAAATTGCCCAAGGCAGGAAAAGATTTGGAAGGAAAAAGAAACACACGAGAAGAAAAAAAATCAAGGAATCAAAATTGACTCAGAAATTATTGATGTGATACAATTAGTAGACTGGGCCATTGAAGCAGTTATTGTAACTGCGTTTCAGATATTTAAGAATCTAGATAAAGTTTAAATATGTTTGATAAAGATATAGAAGATATAGAAAGGACCAAGCTAAAATTTCTAAGATAAAAGCAATGTATTTCATGAAATATTACTGGACAGGAAAAATGACAGATTATACATTGTAGGAAAGATTAGTGAACTTAATAACATAGCAAGAAAAACTATATCAAATGAAACACAAAAATAAAAGAAGGAAGAAAAGAAAAGAGGAAGGAAGGAGGGGAGAATGAGAAGAAGGGAGGGGTTAGGAAGAGAGAAAGAGAGAGAAAGAAAGATAGATCAAAAACACTGGGCAAACCATCAGTGAGTTATGGGACAATTTCCAACAGCCCACAGTTATAGTTATATCTGTAACTGGAGGTCTGAAGAAGAGTAGAGAAGAGAGATAGAAAATATGACACAAAGACAAAATGATAAAAAGAAAAATCTTAAAAGCAGGCAGAGAAAAAGACACATCACATGAAAGAAACAAAGGGAAGATGAGACGTGTTTCTCATCAGAAAAACACTAATTGAGAAGAGTGAAGCATCACTTTTAAAATAGTGAAAAAATACTATAAACATAGAATTTCATATTTAACAATAATATCATTCAAAAATACAGGTAGGAGGTGAGCAATACTTCCAGAGTGGTGGTGTGAAGAGCTTGGTATCTATCTTTCTCTTGTGACAAAAATATTTAATTGGCAAAATTGTTTAAAAATATTTATTTAATATCTCTGGACTTAGGATTTACAGGTATAACCAAGGTGAAAATAAAAGGAAGAAAAAAACATAACAGATGAATGGTAAAAAAAAGATTTTAAAACAGAACAAAATAAAACAAAAAATATTACTAGAGAAGAGGGGGGCATTTTATAGTGGTTAAAGAGGAAGTCTATAAGGATGTTTAAACAATTACCAACCTGTATATACCTAACAACAGAGCTCCAAAACACATGAAGCAAAAACTGGAAGAATTGGAAGGAGAAATGTAGAAATGTCTTATTACAGTTATTGATTTCAAAATCTAAATTCTCTTAATGGAAAGAATTAGGTCAAAGAGTAACACGGACTTATTAAAATTAAATAACCCTATAAAGTAACTATACCTTCAGAAATTACAAAGGGAATTAGAAAATACTTCTAGTTAAAAGAAAATAAACAATACATCAAAACTTAAGGAATGCAGCTAAAGCAGTTCTTAGAAAGAAATCTATAGATGTAAGTGACTATATAAAAGAAGGAACTTCTCAAATCGATAATCTGACAATAAAACTTTCAAAAATAAGAACATAAATTAAATAGAAGAAAAGAAATCATAAAAATTTGATGGTTAACCATTATACTTGTGAGAGAGCCCAAATGTAAGACTTTGATGACAAAGACTTCAAAGCAGCCTTTTGAAATAAATTAAAAAAAACTAAAAGGAACCACATTGTATCACAAGAAGTAAAGGAAGCTACAATGACAGTGTTTTATTAAATTTAGAAGAGAGTATAGTGATAGAAATTATAAAAGAGAATGAAATAGAAATTATAAAGTTACACATTACAATAACACAATACATGTCACAAAGAACCACCTGTACCCCCTAAATCTATAGAAATAAAAAAAAACTAAACTAAAAGCTGTAGATTGATGAATTTAAAATTGAAAAATGTGTATAATTCAAATATTTTGTCCATCTTCGAAAATATCTTTGAATCTTTGGGCCAGAATCCCTCCTCTCTTGGAGTGAGACTAGGTATTTCTAATACATGCCTGTAAAAATCTATTGTCTATAGGCTGATGTTGTTGAACACCTCTCCTCTTGTTGAGAACATTCCACATTAGTACTTCAAAACAAGGAATAAACTTGTTTGAAAAACAAACAAAAAAAAACAATAAAAAATTTACTACAGAGACTCAAGGGTAAATATAAAATGGTAAAAGAAAGAATCAGCAAAATTGAAGATTGATTATGCTATTCAAACCAGAGGGAAAAATGAAAAAAAATTAACATAGAAATGAGAAACAATTCAGTATGGCAACACACATGAAGTGGAAGTATTAGAATAAGTCAAGAAAGAGAAAGGATAAGAAAAAATATTTCAAGAAAAAAATAGTTAAAAACTTCTCAAATGTGATTTCAAAAAAACCCACAAGTCCCAAAACAACAAATGTTAACATGGATGCAGAGAGATAGGAACACTCATACACTGCTGGTGGGACTGCAAATTAGTACAACCTGTACGGAAAGTAGTATGGAGATAACTCAAAGAGCTAAAAGTAGAACTACCATTTGATCCAGCAATCTTACTACTGGCTACTTACCCAAAGGAAAAAAAGACATTCTATAAAAAAGACACCTGCACTTGAATGTTTATAGAAGCATAATTCACAATTGCAAAGATGTGGAAACAACCCAAGTGCCCATCAATACATGAGTGGATTAATAAAATGTGGTATATGTATACCATAGAGTACTACTCATCCATTAAAAAAAAAATGGTGAACTAATACCTCTTGTATTAACCTGGATAGATCTGGAGATCATTTTTCTAGCTGAAGTATCACAAGAATGGAAAAACATTTAGTTTGAAGAATCTTTTGATTTCCATCTGTATCTCCTCTTTGACCCAATAGTCATTCAGCAATAGATTGTTTAATTTCCATGACTTTGTGAAGTGGTGAGTATTTCTGTTGGAATTGATCTCTAATTTTATACCACTGTTGTCTGAGAAGATACATGGTATCATTTCTATTTTTTTCAATTTGTTGCGATATGATTTGTGGACAAGGATGTGATCAATTTTAGAGGACCAAATGGTAACAGTGACACAAGTTACCAAAATCTGTGGGACACAGCAAAAACATTCCTGAGAGGAAAACTAATAGCATTAAATGCTCACATCTAAAACACAGAAAGTTCACAGATCAACAAACTAATAAACCATCTCAAGGAACTGGAAAAGAAAGAGCAAATCAATCCTAAACCTAGCACAAGAAAAGAAATAACTACAATCAGAGAAGAAGTAAATGAAATCTAGAATAAAGAACTGTACAGAAGATTAATAAAATCAGAAGTTGGTTTTTCAAAAAGATAAAATTGACAGCCCTCTTGCTAGATTGACAAGAACTAGAAAGGAAAGTACTCTAATAAGCTCAATTAGAAATGAAAAAGGAGAGTCACTAGAGACATCATGTAAATACAAAACATTATCTTTGAATACTACAAAAATCTATATGCCAAAAAACTACAAACATGGAGGAAATGGACAAATTCCTAGAAACACACAACCCCTTGGGCTTAGTGAGGAAGAAATAAAATTCCTGAACATACCAATATCCAGCACAGAAATTGAAGCAGCACTTAAAAATCTTCCAACAAAAAAAAAAAAGTCCTGGAGCAGTTGGGTTCACACCTCAAGTTTACCAAACTTACAAAGAAGAACTCATTCCTATACTGCAGAAATTATTCCACAAAATTGAGAAGGATGGTGTCCTCCCCAATTCATTCTATGAAGCAAATATCAACTTGATACCAAAGCCAGGAAAGGACACAACAAAAAAAGAAAGCTACAGACTAATATCCCTCATGAATATAGATGCAAAAATCCTCAAGAAAATCTTAGCAAACCAAATCCAGCAGCACATCAAAAAAATAATTCATCATTGCCAGGTGGGCTTTATTCCGGAGAAGCAAGGCTGGTTCAACATATGCAAATCTATAAATGCAATTCACAACATAAATAAAAGCAAAAACAAAGACTATATGATTATCTCAATAGACACAGAAAAATAATTTGACAAATCCAGCACACTTTTATGATAAAAACTCTTAGCAAAATAGGAATAGATGGGACATAGCTTAAAATTATTAAAGCCATACATGATAAACCCACAGCCAATATCATACTGATTGGGGAAAAACTGAAAGCATTCCTGCTTAGAACTGGAACCAGACAAGGTTGCCCACAATCTCCACTTCTATTTAACATAGTGTTGGAAGTCCTTGCCCTGAGCAATCAGATAAGATAGGGGAATTAAGAGTGTCCAAATTGGGGCAGAGAAGGTCAAACTCTCACTGTTTGCTGATGATATAATATTATATCTAGAAAATCCAAAGGATTCAACCAAGAGACTCCTGGAATTTATAAATGACTTCAGTAAAGTCTCAGGATGCAAAAATCGGTGCACACAGATCAGTGGCATTCATATATGCCAATAACAGTAAAGCCAAAAATCAAATCAAAGACGCAACACCTTTCACAATAGCATTAAAGAAAATTAAATATTTAGGAATATATTTAATGAAGGAGGTGAGAGACCTAATAGGGAGAACTACAAAACACTGAGAAAAGAAATTGTAGAAGATGTAAACAGATCAAAAACCCTACCATGCTCACGGATTGGCAAAATCAATATTGTTAGAATTTCTATAATACCTAAAGTTATCTATGGAATTAATGCAATCCCTATCAAAATATTATCATCATTCTTTACAGATCAAGAAAAAATAATTCTATGCTTCATATGGAACGAGAGAAGACTTCATATAGCCAAAGCAATCTTAAGCAAAAGAACAAATTGTGAGACATCAGTCTACAAGACGTAAAGCTTTACTACAAGTTTATAGTGACCAAAACAGCATGATACTGGTAGAAGAACAGAAATACAGACCTTTGGAATAGGACTGAGAACCTAGATATAAAACCATCCTCATATTTTCATCCAGTCTTTGACAAAGCAGACAAAAATATACATTGGGGAAAAGAATCCCTGTTCAATAAATGGTGCTGGGAAAACTGGATAATCCCATGCAGAAGATTGAAACCGGATCTCCACCTCTCACCTCACAAAAATCAACTCATGATGGATAACAGACTTAAACCTAAGGCTGAAACCTTAAGAATTCTAGAAGAAAATGTTGGGAAAACTCTTAGAGACATCGGCCTAGGAAACAATTTATGAAGAAGACCCCAAAAGCAATCACAAATAGCAAGCAGCAACAAAAATAAATAAATGTTACTTGATCAAATTAAAAATCTCTGCACAGCCAAGGAAACTATCATTAGAGTGAGTAGACAACCTACAGAATGGGACAAAATTTTTGTATGCCACAAATCAGGTATAGTACTGACAACAAGAATATATATAGAAAAGAAAATTAACAAGAAAAAAATAAAACAACCCCATCAAAAAGTGGGCAAAGGACATGAACCAAACCTTTCACAAGACAGAATAATGGCCAGCAAACATATGAAAAAGTGTTTAACATCTCTATTCATTAGGGAAATGCAAATCTAAACCACAGTTAGATATCATCTAACTCTAGTGAGAATGGCCTTTATCAAAAAGTCTCAAAACAAAAAATGCTGGTGTTGATGTGGAGAGATAGGAACACTCTTACACAGCTGGTGGGACTACAAATTAGTACAACCCCTATTGAAAGTAATTTGGAGATATCTCAAAGAGCTAAAAATAGAAATACCATTGATCCAGCAATCCCACCACTAGGCATCTACCCAAAGTAAAAAAAAGACATTCCATAAAAAAAGACACCTGCACTAGACTGTTTATGGTAGCACAATTCACAATTGCAAATATGTGGAAACAACCCAAGTGTCCACCACTATATGAGTGGATTAATAAAATGTGGTCTATGTATACCATGGAGTATTACTCAACTACAAAAATCAATGGTGAACTAGCATCTCTTATATTAGCCTAGATGGAGCTTGAGCCCATTCTTCAAAGTGAGGTATCACAAGATTGGAAAAACAAGCACCACGTGTACTCACCATCAAATTGGCACTAACTGCTCAACACTAAGGTGCTCACATTGAAGCATTCGTTGGGTGCCGGTCAGGTGTGGAGGCGGGTAGGTAAACTCACAACTAATGGATGCAGTGTGCACTGTATGGGTGAAGGGCAAGTTTGTAGCCTTCGCTTGGGTGAGGCAAAGGCATTATACGTAACCAAAATGTTTGCATAAATCGAAAACAAAAACAACACAAAGGAGTGTGGAATTATTTTGCCTCTGTGGTCAAGGCTGTCATTGTCCCTGAATGGAAGTGCACCGTGCACACCAAGATTATGGAGTGATCATGGCAATTGTCCATAAAAATCAAGTCAATTGCCAAAAAATTTACTTAAAAAACATTTTTAAACAGAAAGATCACCAACAAAATGTTTCTGTGATTGAATACTCAGATATTGGCCCAACTTGCTAGATTAGGTAATGAGATATGTAAGAAAAGATCACCAGATCATAAACCTAAGCCATTGATATTAATTTCAATTTGTTAGCAAGAGCCTTTGTCTCTCTGGACCATAGATCCTTAACTCTAAAATGAAGTAATAGTAATGGTGATACTAATAATAACTCACATATTATGTGTCAAACACTGTTCTGAGTACTTTAGATCATCTTATTTAATCCTCATGACTTTGTGAGATAAGTGCTACATTGTACATTTTACACACGGAATCGAGGGTTGGGTATGTGAAGAAATTTATCCACAGCAATGTGCAGCAGAGAGGGGACTCATGCCAAAAGAGATGAATAGAATCCCATCCACCCTCAGGGAGCTCTGAGACTCATAGAAATGACGTTTAATGGCGATACTTCAGAGATTGCAACAAATGGTGCAGGAAGAGGGTGAAATTTGGGGTGAGAGCCCCACACTCATTCTGCATCAGTGACTGCACACTGTTCCTTCTGCTCAGACAGCCTCCCTGAACCCTCAGACCTGAGTCTTCCTTTCCTACCTGTAAATCCTGTGAGGTGGAAAGAAGTGAGTGAGTGTGAATAGGCAGAAGCAGAGATCACCTGTCAGGAAACCCTGCTAATTCCTATTCTTTCATAACAAGAAGCTACTGGGAAATCTGTAGTTTTTATATAAATCAGGGAATCTTTGTTATACTTGTTGATTACACATTGTTAATCTATGATAAATTAGTGCCACTGAAATCTCAGTTCCCATGAAATACAGAAAATAAATCCTTGTTGTAACTTCTAATTCTATCCTCTTAATTCACAGCAAAGCAGTCTCACTGGCTCCCCGGTGCTTGAGGCAGTCGTGTGCAGGATGCCACTGGAGAGTGAGGCTGTGATTTAATGGAAGCCATGTTAGTGCAGAGCCCCTAAAGAATGTTCAGATAGTTTAAAGAATGCCAGCCTTTTCGGAACAGGCTTTTAAACTCTGCTTGGTCACACACTAGGTGCATAGTGATACAAATGTCACTAAAACCATCTGAACATCAGTACCCTCATCGGCAAAATGAGAATAATAATGCCTACACCACCCTTGTTAGGAGGATTAAATGACTTTGTGGAAGTGGTTTCCAGCATAGTGTGTGGCCCAGAAGTTCTGCTCATGGTGCTTTTATTCTATTCCCTTCTCCTGCAATATGCACGAATGTGCTAATGTCCTTTGCGGGGCAGGGCTGAGGCATGTGGAGTGAGACCCACCGTTATAGTGAGATATAAATAATAGGAGTGAGGTGGGAAGACCGTGGGCTTAGGTGGCAGATGGGCCTCAAATGGAATATCTGAGTCATGTTTTTTATTTGCTATAAAGTCCCTAATTCACTGTAACAAACTCCCTCAGCCTTTGTTAAATTTATTGTTCCTGTCAGGGCAGTATTTTTATAAGAATTCAAAATAATAAATGTAAATGACCTAAGAGTGGTTGGTAGGCCCTCAGCAAATGGTGATTATTTTTATTATACATATCAAAAATTTAGAAAAGAGGAGAATTATGGTAGGCTGAGGAAGACAGAAATAGATTTTTCCAGAAACAAGACTTAAACTAAGCCCTGTGGATTTTAAGCATTTTTGGTAGAGTATAGGTAGAAATGATTGTATTAGTGTTTCCTAGAGACATGGAACCAATAGGATACATATAATATATATGTGAAATAAATAATTGGCCTGTGCTATTATGCAGGCTGAGAAGTCCCAAGATCTGCAATAAGCAAACTGGAGACCCAGGGGAGTCAGCCACGTGGTTCCTGCCAGGTTCAAAGGCCGGGGATCCAGGAGAGCTAATGTTGTAAGTTCCAGCCCAACAGCCATCAGTCTCAAGACCCAAGAAGACCTTATTTTTCAGTTTAGGGACAAAGGCCAGAAAAGACTGATGTCCCAGGTGAAGGTAGTCAGGCAAAACAAGGGCCTTTCTGTTCTGTTTAGGTCTTCATTGACCGGACGAGCCCCGCCCACGTTAGAGAGGGAAATCTGCTTTATGCAGTCTGCAAATTCAAATGCTAATCCCACTCCAGAACACCTTCACAGACACACTCTGAGTAATGTTTGACCAGTCTCAGGATGTCCTGTGGCCCAGTCAAGTTGACACATAAAATCAACCATCATATGTTTAAACATGCAGTTTATCACTGTTTCTCTCTGAAAACCTAGTATTATTAATAAATTTGATTTAATGCTCAAATGCACATGCTCCCACCATGCAGTGATGTTCATTGGGGGTCCTCGGAGCTGATTTGCCAGGTTGGGAGATCCTCCTGGTAATGGCAGGAGTTTCGCTGAGTTGCTTTTAATACACTGGTAGAACTTGACCACAGTCAGAGTGTTTACACCACAGAGTTTGGCAATGCTACAAATCAGAGTACATTTTTTTTTTTTTTTTTGTAAACCCCGGCAGCCAATTTTCAAACATTATACCACTGCTATGATATCTAAGAAGCAGTGAGAGATAAAGATTTTTATGAAATATTTAAGATTTATTAAAGTTTTAAAATATCCCATTTTTGTTCAGTCTGTGATTTTATAATACACGACCTACTCATTTATGCCCCTTATGAACACATATATCATTATTATTGCTATTATTGGAAAAATTACAGAAAAGATTCATTGTACCCTGGGGGCCTAAGTTAAATAAATATATTACCTAGGCAGGTATGGATCACAATCAGAGATGTCATATGCAGGCTAGTCTCGGTAAGATGATTTAGTTTCCCTGCTCACAACCACATTTTTTCTTCCAAAAGTAATTTAAATCAAAGTCAATCTTTAGTTAACATTGCACCAAGCAGGTACCCTGTAATTTGGATTCTCCAAAAAGGTTTGTTAGAGGATCCAAAAAAGGTTTTTTAAGCACATGTTTTGAAATTATTGTTAATGGGCTCTTTCCTACTTTTCTGAGGTCTAGAATGAAATTGTTCTAAAATTAGGATGGCAGTTTGGCATTACTTAAAGAACTCTGGATTAGGAGTGAGATGACAGTAGCTCTAGATCTAAATCCTGACACTTCCACTAACTTGCTCCTCTTGAAATGATGAACTATGCTGTATTAATAATTTCCAAATGTGGCCATATTTCAGAATCATCTGAAACTTTTCTTTAGGGGGAAAGAAGGTATATCACAATACTAAGTCTCCTACCCTCTTCTACCTCTGACCCAAGTTCTCCTTCCCAGAGGAAGCCATTGATAAAGGTTTCTCATATACCCTCAAGAAGTTATGTGAAGTTTCTCACACACACACACACACACACACACACACACACACACACACACACAGAGGCAATAATTTAATCAACGTGATTCATCTTGTTTGATATGTCCAAACCTATTTTATCTACCTTCCCAAACACTTCCCCAGCATATTTTTAATTAAATCCCAAACACCATATTATTTCTTCTCTAAATATTTCAGTGTGTACGTAATAAAAACAAGACTCATAAAAATATGATCACAGGGGAGCAACTTCTGGCTCAATAGTCACGGTGGGGGCAGGTGGGGGCTTCGCTGAGTCTCTTTCCATTGAAACTGCTAAAAACTATAAAAGCAACAATTTAAAGTCTCTGGAAAAGGTCCTAAGGACAAACAGCTAATGAAGAAACATACATTAAAGATCCTTGACAAAAATTTGTTAGAAAAGTCAGGAATCTGTGGTACTTGAATGAAGACATCTCCCCCCCTACCCTTCCGGCTCAGCCAGAGACTTGACTCCACCCCGCCGCCTCCGGAACACGCCCTTCCCCGAGGGGGCCAGAAGCCGGCCTTGCTCATCACCCCCAGTCCCCTGTCGCCGGGGTGTCACGGGCAGAGCAGTTGGGGTGGGGGACGCTTCAGCTGCCCACGTGGAGAAAACTGGGGCCTGGTCGTCCTGGCCCCGGCCCGTGAGGCCTCAGTCCCGTAGGCCGCAGGCGTCTGAAGAGCCGCCCCTGCCAGCGGGTCACAGAGGGAACCTTGTCACCGCTTCACCTTCACAGCTCTTGTTTCTAGACTGTGCCTGGAGGATTACCTGGCTGTAAAACAGGTGGCTCCTAATTTCTTCCCAAAGGAAATTATCTTATTTGTGACAAGGAACGAAGAATTTCAATCTAAAGACACTCTGAAACATTGAACATTATGGTGGAAAACAATTGGGAGAAAATTAAAGACAGAGGCTCAACTCTAGATCAGTGACCTTTCTGGAATGATCTGCAGAATGTCATTGGGGCAGAGTCCTGCTGGCCTCAGAACAAACACAGAACACCAACTGCAGAAACTATTACCACAAAGAAGTTGCCGTTTGATTGGGTTTGTTTGTAGAGCAATTTCTGCCACAAGGCAGTGTTGAAATCAGTGGAAAATCAGCCAGCAATTAGGGGAACTTGACAGTTGGGTGTAAGCCAGGAAAATGTGGAAGAAAATTGTATTAAAACCAGTCTTCCCAGGGTGACTGTGGGCACCCCCCAAGCTGTGACTCCCTGAAGAGCAACATCAGAGGCTTAACTCTGTGGAAGGGAAAATAGACTTCACTAAAATAAGTAGGCCAGTCATTAAGCAAAGAAATAATAATAATGAGAGCAATAATAATAAAACTATAAAAATTCCTATTTGGGGAGTGCCATGTGTTGCCACAATTTATCATCTGAAGTGTCCAATTTTCAACAAAAATGAGAAATGCAAAAAGGCAGGAAATTATGATCGTACACTGAAAAAAAAGAGCAGGAAATAGAACTTCTGGTAAGAGTGATAAGATTTTTGATTTATTAGGAAAAAAACTCAAAATAACCACTATAAACATAGTTCAGCACTAAAGGAAAACATAATAAAGAAGTAAAAGAAATTATGTTGACAATGTCTCATCAAATAGAGAATATCAATAAAGAGATGGAGATTACAAAAAGAACAAAAAGAAAACTCTAGAATTGAAAAGTATGTTAACCACAATAAAGAGAGATCATTAGAGGGGCACAGCAGTAGATTTGAACTTGCAGAAGAAGGAATAACAGACCAGAAGATAGATGCATAGAGATTTCACAAGGTGAAGAACAAAGAGAAAAAAGAATGAAGAACAATAAAGAGAGCCTCAAAAAAGCATGAGACACCATTAAGCACATCCACATATGTGTAATATAAATATCAGAAAGAGAAGAGAGGGAAAGGAACAGAACCATACTAAAAGAGATAATGGCAGAAAACTTCCTGTTTATTGCAAAATAACCTACACATTTAAGAGGCTTAACAAATTCCAAGTAGGACAACCTCAAAGAGATCTATAAATATAAATATTGTAGTAAAAATGCTGAATATTGAAAACAGAAAATTTTTCAAGAAACAAAAAACAAAAAACCATGTAACTTAAAGAAGAACTCCAGTAAGATTAACAGCTGACCCCTCAGCAGAGACAATGGGGGCCAGAATATGGTGGGAAAACACAGTCTAAGTTCTCAAATAATTTTGCAAAATCAACCAAGAACCCTATATCTTGCAAAGCTATCTCTTAAAAATGAAGGCAAAATGAACAATTTTACAGGTAAACAATCACTTATGCAATTCATTGCTAGCACATGCACCTTATGAGTAATCCTAAGACAGTACTTCAGGGTATCAGCATGTAACTCCAGGCAGTAATTAGAATTGACACAAAACCAAAGGCATGGTTTATTAAAAACTAATTAATAAAGTGGATTTTACTAAAATTAAAAACTTCTGCAAAAGAAAATGTCAAGATAATGAGAAGACAAGCCACACACTGGGAGAAAATATTTGCAAAAGACACTTCTAATAAAAGACTGTTATCCGATGTGTATATATAACTCTTAAAGCTCAACAGGAAGAAAATAATGAAGCCATTTAAAAAGTGGGCTAAAGACCTTAATAGACACCTCACCAAAGAATATATATATATATATATATATATATATATATATATATATACACACACACACATATATAGTAAATAAGTATATAAAAAGATGCTCCACATAACGTCATTGGAAAAATTTAAATTGATACAACAATAAGGCACCACTACACATGTGTTAGAATAGACAAAATCCAGAACACTGACATCACCAAATTCTTATGAAGGTGTGGAGCAACAAGCAATCTCATTCATTGAAAAATGGTATAGATACTTTGAAAGACAGTTCAGTGACCTCTTACAAAAGTAAACGTATTCTTACCATACAACCCAGCAATTGCACCCCTTGGTATTTACTCCCCAATATTTGAAAACTTATGTTTACACAAAACTTGTACATAGATATTTATAGTAGCTTTGCTCATAATTATCAGAATGTCAATGCAACCAAGATATTCTTCTGTAAGTGAATGGGTAAATAAATTGTGTACATACATTAAATGGAGTCGTATTCAATACTAAAAAAAGAAATGAGCTATGAAGCCTTGAAAAGACACTGAGGTGCCTTAAGTGCATATTACTAAGTGGAAGAAAACAATCTGAAAAGCCTACATACTGTATGATTCCAATATTCTGGAGAAGGCAAAACTATGGAGATAGTAACAAGATCAATGGTTATCAGGAATTGAGAGAGAACAATAGGCTGAGAACAGAAGATTTTTAGGGCAGTAAAATTACTCTGTAACATGTACGATGGTAGAAACATGCCGTGATGCATTTGTACAAACTCATGGAGTGCACAACACCCAGAGTGAACCCTAAGGAAAACTGTGAACTTTGGGCGAGTACGATTTGTCAGTGTAAATTCATCGGTTGTAACAAAGGTACCACTCTGACAAAGGATGTTGGTAATGGGGGAGGCTGGACCTGTGTGATGGCAGGGTTATATGGGAAATCTCCATACCTTCCTCTCAATTTTGCTGTGAAAGTAAAACTGCTCTAAAAAATAGAAGGACAGGGAAATTTCAAGACAAATTAACAACAAAGATCTGCCCACCAAAAAAAGCGCAGTCCCAGATGGCTTCAATGATAAATTCTACCAAACGTTTACAAAAGTAGCAATAATAGTGTTTACAACTCTTTTTTAAAAGTAGAACAGAAGGAACACTTTCCAATTACTTTGTGGGCCAATATTGTCCCAACACTAAAACAAAATACATCACAAATGTAGAAAACTTTCCATAAGTAAATAAAAGACTGATATATTTTATAATTATGGCCATAAGATACTACCAAAGTGAATCCAGTATTACATAAGAAGATTTATACACCATAACCAAGTGGGATTTATCCCAAGAACACACAGTTGGTTTAACATCTGAAAATCAATTAGTGTATCAATGGAAAAAAATCACAACATTTCCAAAGATGCAGAGAAAACATTTGGCAAAATCTAACACACTTTCATAATAACAATACTCAATGCACCAGAAATAGAAGAAACATGTTCAACATAATAAGAGGCATCAATAAAAAATTGATAATTAACATCAGACATTATGGTGAAAGACTAGATGCTTTTCCCCTAAAATAAGGAGAAAGACAAAGATGTTTGCTTTGCTAGTTTCATACATCATTGTATTGGAGATACTGGTCTGGGCAACCAGAAAAAAGGAAAAAAAAATACAGATTACAAAGAAAAATGAAATTATCTCCCTTTGCAGATAACATTATCTTGTATATAAGAAATCAAGGCATTCACTGTAATACTATAAGAGCTAATAAATGAGTTCAGTAAAACTGGAGAATATAAAATCTATATGTAAAAATTGATCTTATTCCTAGATAAAAGCAATAAATAATCCAGAAATGAAATTAATGAAGGAATTTCATTTACTAAAATATAAAAAATATTTACAAAATAATTTAAAAGAAGAAGTACAAAACTTATGTTTTGACACTAGAAAACATCATTAAAAGATCTATATAAGAGCACATTTAGAAATAACATTAATCCGGTGTCGGGCAGATACGGGGGAGGAGGGAATGGGTGTATACATACATGAGTGCGATGAGCACCGTCTAGGGGATGGACACCCTTGAAACTCTGACTGGGGGAGGGCAGGGCAATATATGTAACCTAAGCTTTTGTATCCCCATAATGTGCTGAAATAAAAAAAAAAAAGATCTATATAACTGGAAAAACATTCCATGATCATGAGTCAGAGGACTTTTTTTTTTTTTTTTTTTTGAGACAGAGTCTCACTCTGTTGCCCAGGCTAGAGTCCCATGGTGTCAGCCTGGCTCACAGCAACCTCAAACTCCTGGGCTCAAACAATCTTCCTGCCTCATCCTCCCAAGTAGCTGGGACTACAGCCATGAGCCACCATGCCTGGCTAATTTTTTCTGTATATTTTTAGTTGTCCATATAATTTCTTTCTATTTTTTTTTTTTTTTTTACTTTTCAACATAACCACTATTAGATCTTTTATTTAACCTTTGTATTTTGTTATTGTGGTAAAATACATTTAACAACAATTTGCCTTTTTAGGTGTTTTAACTGTACAATTAAGTGGCAGAATTAATTACATTCATTCTGTTGTACAAACACCATCATCTTTTTCCAAAACTTTTCATCACCTCAAACTAGCTCTGTACCCATTAAGCAATAATTCCCTATTCCTCTTTTCCTCCAGTCCTTGGTAACCTGTAATCTACCTACCCTCTCTATGAATTAACCTATTCTAGAAGTTTCAATAAGTGGAATTATACAATATTAATCATTTTATGTTTGGTTTACTTCAGTGAAGGTAATGTTTACAAGGTTCATCCATGTAGTTGCATGTGTCAGAGCTTCATTCTTCTTTATGGGCAAGTAATATTCCACGGTGTGTATACACCACATTTTGTTTATATTTGTCTGCTGATGGGCCCTTAAGTTGTTTCCACCTTTTGGGTATAGTGAATAATGCTGCAATGAATATTGGCAAAAAGTATCTGGTCAAGTGCTTGTTTTTATTTCTGGATGTATACTTAGGAGTAGAATGGGGAGAGGGGATGGGTGTATAACTATATGGTGAGTGTGTTGCGCACCATCTGGGGAATGGTCACGCTTGAATGTTCTGGCTCGAGGGGGATGGGGAGTAGGGGGAGGGGATGGGGTCATAACTACATGATGAATGCAATGCACACTGTCTGGGGAATGGACAGGTTTGAAGTTCAGGGGGATGGGTGGTACATGGGCAGTGTGTGTGGCCTGAACTTTTGTACCCCATGATGATAAGCTGAAATAAAAAACAAATAAATAAATAAATAAATAAATAAAGATACGACTTTATATCTACTAGGATGGCTATAATAATGTTAATAATAAAGGAAAATAACAAATGTTGGAAAGCATGTGGAGGAATTGAAACCCTTGTACATTGCTGATTGGAATGTAAAATGGTGCAGCCACAGTGGAAAATCATTTGGTGTTTCCTCTTTCTATTTTTAGTAGAGACGAGGTCTCACTCTTGCTCAGGCTGGTCTCGAACTCCTGAGCTCAAACGATCCACCCGCCTCGGCCTCCCTGAGTGCTAGGATTACAGGCGTGAGCCACCACGCCCAGCCTGATCAGAGGACTTAGCACTGACAAGATGGTAAGAATTTTAGCTGACATTTTGTAGAAATTGATAACCTGACATTAAAAATCACATGGAATTAGAATGGAACAAGAATAGCCAAAACAATCTTGAAAATAAGACAAAATTAAGAGGACTCGCACTTTCTGATTTCCAAAGCTAGTACAAAACAATAGCAATAATGATGTGATAATGGCATAAAGATAGACATGAATCAACGAAATGGAATTAAAAGTCCAGAAGTAAGCCCATCAATCCATAGTCAACTGATTTTTTTTTATTTCAGCATATTATGGGGGTACAAATGTTTAGGTTACATATATTGCCCTTGCCCCAGGCCCCAAGTCAGAGCTACAACCATGTCCGTCCCACAGACAGTTCACACCACACCCATTAGGTGTGAATATATCCATCCCCTTCTCCCCACTCCCATCTGCCTGACACTCAATGAATGTTATTACTATATGTGCACTTAAGTGTTGATCAGTTAATACCAATTAGATGGTGAGTACATGCGGTGCTTGTTTTTCCATTCTTGTGATACTTCTCTTAGTAGAATGGGTTCCAGCTCTATCCGAGATAATACAAGAGATGCTAGGTCACCATTATTTTTTGTGGCTGAGTAGAACTCCATGGTATACATATACCATATTTTATTAATCCACTCACGGATTGATGGGCGCTTGGGTTATTACCACATCTTTGCAATTGTGAATTGTGCTGCTATAAGCATTTGAGTGCAGATGTCTTTTTTATAGAATGTCTTTTTTTCCTTCGGGTAGACGCCCAGTAATGGGATTGCTAGGTCAAATGGTAGTTCTACTTGGAGCTCTTTGAGGTATCTCCATTTCACTTTTCACAAAGTTGCACTAGTTTGCAGTCCCACCAGCAGTGTAGAAGTATTCCTATCTCTCTGCATCCACATCAACATTTATTGTTTTAGTACTTTTTGATAAAAGCTATTCTCACTGGGGTTAAGTGATATCTCATTGTGGTTTTGATTTGCATTTTCTCTGATTATTAGAGATGTTGAGCATTTTTTCATATGTTTCTTGGCCATTAGTCTGTCTTCTTTTGAAAATCTCTGTTCATGTCCTTTCCCACTTTTTAATGGGGTTGTTTGATGTTTTTCTTGCTGATTTTCCTGAGTTCTAAATAGATTCTAGTTATCAGCCCTTTATCACATGTATAGCATTCAAATATTTTCTCCCATTCTGTAGGTTGTCTGTTTGCTCTAGTGATAGTTTTCTTGGCTGTGCAGAAGCTTTTTAATTTGATCATGTCCCATTTATTTATTTTTGTTGTTGCTGTGACTGCCTTTGGGGTCTTCTTCATAAATTCTTTGCCTAAGCCAATGTCTATAAGTGTTTTTCCAACATTATCTCCTAGAATTCTTATAGTTTAATGCCAATTGATTTTTGACAAGGGCAATAAGACTGTCTAGTTGGGAAAAAAAATTGTCTTTCAAGAAAATGTGCTGGGACAACTGGATAGCCATATACAGAGGAATGAAGTTGGAAAATAATTTTATACTGTATACAAAAAGTAATTTAAAATGAACCAAACACCTAAATGTAAGAGCAAAAACTAGAAAACCCTTAATATAAACATAGGGGTAAATCATAGGATTTGGCAAGGGATTCTTAGATAGGATATCAAATCATGAGAAAAAAAATTGAATGTCTTCAAAATTCACAACCTTTTTGCTTCAAAGGATACTATCAAGAAAGTGAAAAGACAACCTAGAAAATAAGGTAAAATATCTGTACATCATATATTTGCTAAAGGACTTTTGTCCAGAATATTTAAAGGACTCATATAACTCAAAAGTAAAAAGACAAATAACCCTATTAAAAATGGGCAAAGGATGTAAACAGAAAGTTTCCTTAGGAATATTATTCAAATGACCATTGAACACATGAAATAATGCTCGACATCATTAGTTATCAGGGAAATGTAAATCAAAACTACCATATGCTATTATTTATTCCCACTGGCATGGCTAGAGTCAAAAATTCAAATAATAACAAGTGTTAGAGAACATGTGAAAAAATCATAATTCTCACACACTGTTGGTTCGAGTGTGAAATGGTGTGATGCCACTGTTTTGGAAAACAGTCTGACAATTCCTCAAATGACTAAAAATAAAGTTACTGTGTGATCTAGAAACTTCATTTTTAAGTATATACCCAGGATAAATGAAAATATATCCACAAAAAACTTTTACAGAAATATTTGTAGCAGTATTATTCATAATAGCCAAAGGTGGAATGAACACAAATGTTCAACTGATTAATGGATAAACAAATTGATATATTCATATATTGAAATATTATTTAACCATAAAAATAATGAAATACTGATATATTCTATAGTGTGGATTAACCTTGAAAAACAGAGAGAGAGAAAGAGAAAGAGAGATTTTGGAGAATTTGGCATGTGATTGTGGAGGCTGTCAAGTCTAAAATCTGAAGAATAGTTCAGCAGATAGGACTGTTGAGGGAGAATTAATGTTGCACCTCTACCCTAAAAGCAGTCTGCTCCCTCCTCTTCATCAGGAGAAGTCAGTCTTCTTCTTAATGTCATCAACTCATTGGATGAGGCCCACCACATTATGAAGGATAATCTGCTTAAAAGTCTACTGATTTAAATGTTAATCTCATCTAAAAAATACTTTTGTAGGAACATTTAGACATGTTTGACCAAATAAATGGGTACCATTGCCAAGCCAAGTTGACCCATAAAATTAATCTCACAGACATCCTATTAAATATGGAGCTGAGAAGACTGTAAGGAAGAGAAATAGAAAATAAGGGAGAAATAGAAAATAGTGGAAATAAGATACCCTAGAAAGGAAGAAACTTAAAATCAGAACTAGAGTTACCTCTATTGCCTTTGGAGATCATCAGTAGGAGAGTAGGAAACGGCAAGAGCGATCATCCTAGCACACTAGGAATCGGGATATTCATGGCCACTGAGAAACAGGAAATGATGGCCAAAGCCTGTTGTAGGCAGAGAATCAAAACTGAGGACCCTGCATTAAGTACCTTGCCTGGTAAGGACCACATGTTAAGAGTATGAGGGAAAAAAATTCTATGCAGAGGCACAGGGCCACACAGAAAGGAGGCTTATTGGTTTTACTCTGTTGTCAAAGTAGAAAAAAAAAATGTTTTCCCTGAAAATCTGTATGCTTAATGTGGGCTAAAATTTTTAAATATCAGCTATACAAAGGGATCAGGAATATCCTGAGCTAATAAATTAACAAAAAATTGGTCTCTGAAAGATGCAAACTCAAAACCAAGCCTCAATCAAGCTGACAAAGGATGAATGTGACTAAAGCCTGCTGAAAAAGACCAGAGAGACCATAAACAAAACATGTGAGGAAATAATCCACAATGAAAGAAAGTCAACAGACACAAAACAAAGCAAAATTATACCCCCATGAAATGCATATATAATGGAACTATACGAGGAAGAATTGAAATTGAAATAATTAAACACATAAAAGTAACAATAGAAAATGAAGAGAAATAAGATACTAGATTTTATTTAAATAGGCAATAAAAGAAGTAATTATATATAAAAATATAATTAATTATATGTTATATGTAATTTCATAATAGGAAGGTAAATATATGAATCCATCTATCACTGTGTTGCTATAAAAATTAAAGGATTTAGTACACACAATTTCCATAGAAGAACACTTGACACATAGTACTTGTTAGGAATTACTGGGTAATTTGACTTCAGAAGCAGGGAAGTAGATCCAAGAGCAGAAATTTTAAAAGTAACAAATAAGATTCAATAGACAATGGAATATATCTTTTAATGGATAAGAGAAAACAACTATTAATATGATATGCTATATCAAATAAACATTTTATTTAAGAATTATGGCAAAATAAAGACATTTTGAAACAAATGAAGACCGAGAGAGGTCACCAACAAATTCCTTGACTCTGTACTTCCTATCAAATATTACCTTTATATATGTAGGGAATTTATCCAGATGGGACAAATGAGATATAAGAAGCAACAATGAATAAAAGAATAGTTAAAATTGTGTATTAACTGTAAATAATAAATGTTAATTTGAATGTTATGAAAGGAAATTAGAACTAAAATTCTGAACAATTTAATGTAAGATGAGCAAGAAACAAATCAAAAGTCAAGTGATCTAACTACTACATAATCTTTAAAGAATAGCAGAAATGTTAGTAAACTATAAGATTTTATGTCAAATACACATGTTAAAAAAGTAAGAGAGTAGAAATTAATTTTATTTTATTTTATTTTTTTTTTTTTTAGTTTTCTTTTTTTTTTTTTTTTATATATATATATTTTTTATTTCAGCTCATCATGGGGGTACATAAGTTTAGGTTATATACATTTTCCATGTCCCACCCATCCCCCCGAGTCAGAGTCCCAAGCGCGTCCGTTCTCATTCTCCCGACAGTGCACCTGGCACTCATCATGTAGTCATACCTCCATCCCCTCCCCCCCCCCCACCTCCCCGGGTCTGCACCTTCAAGCATGACCATTCCCCAGAGGGTGTGCAACGCACTCATCATGTAGGCATACACCCATCCCCTCCCCCCACCCCCCATCCCAGTCTGATATCCAATTGGTATCCTTCCCTGATGTACATTTAGGTGATGATCAGGGAAACCAGTTTTCTGGTGAGTACATGTGATGCTTGTTTTTCCATTCTTTGGATACTTCACTTAGTATAATGGGTTCCAGCTCTCTCCAGGAGAACCAAAGAGATGTCGTATCATTGTTATTTCTTATAGCTGAGTAGTACTCCATGGTATACATATACCACAGTTTACTAATCCATTCGTGGATTGATGGGCACTTGGGTTGTTTCCACATCCTTGCGATTGTAAATTGTGCTGCTATAAACATTCGGGTACAGGTGTTTTTGTTAAAGAATGACTTTTGTTCTTCTGGGTATATGCCCAATAATGGGATTGCTGGATCAAATGGTAGGTCTACTTGAATCTGTTTAAGGTATCTCCATATTGCTTTCCATAGGGGTTGCACTAGTTTGCATTCCCACCAGCAGTGTATGAGTGTTCCTGTCTCTCCGCATCCACGCCAACATGTGTTGTTTTGGGATTTTTTGATAAAGGCCATTCTCACCGGAGTTAAGTGGTATCTCATTGTGGTTTTGATTTGCATTTCCCTGATGATTAGGGATGTTGAGCATTTTTTGATATGTTTTTTGGCCATTCTTATGTCTTCTTTTGAAAAATTTCTATTCATGTCCTTTGCCCATTTTTTGATAGGATTGTTTGATTTTTTCCTGCTGATTTTCCTGAGTTCTAAATAGATTCTTGTTATCAGTCTTTTATCTGATGTGTAGTATGCGAAAATTTTTTCCCATTCTGTAGGCTGTCTGTTTATTTTCATGACTATTTCTTTGGCTGTGCAGAAGCTTTTTAATTTAATCAGGTCCCAGTCGTTTATTTTTGTTGTTGCTGCGATTGCCTTAGGGGTTTTCTTCATAAATTCTTTGCCTAGACCAATGTCTGTAAGAGTCTTTCCTACATTTTCTTCTAGAATTCTAATTGTTTCCCATTTAAGGTTTAAATCTGTTATCCACCGTGATTTAATTTTTGTGAGAGGTGAAATCTGTGGGTCCTGTTTCAGTCTTCTACATGTGGCTATCCAGTTTTCCCAGCACCATTTATTGAATAGGGACTCTTGTCCCCAGAGTATGTTTTTGTCTATTTTGTCAAAGATTAGATAGTTATATGAGGATGATTTTATATTTGGGTTTTCTGTTCTGTTCCACTGGTCTGTGTCCCTGCCCTTGTGCCAATACCAAGCAGTTTTAAGAACCACAGCTTTGTAGTATAGTTTGAAGTCTGGCAAATCAATACCTCCCATTTTGTTTTTATTGCTTAAGATTGCTTTTGCTATACGGGGTCTTCTCTGATTCCATACAAAGTGTATAATTATTTTTTCTAAATCTGTGAAAAATGATGTTGGTATTTTAATAGGAATTGCATTGAATCTATAGATTACTTTGGGTAGTATAGACATTTTAACGATGTTAATTCTTCCAATCCATGAGCATGGTATGGATTTCCACTTATTTACGTGTTCTGCAATTTCCTTCCTTAGCGTTTCATAGTTCTCTTTATAGAGGTCCTTTACCTCTTTAGTTAAATATATTCCTAGATATTTTATTTTCTTTGTTGCTATTTTGAAAGGTATTGAGTCCTTAATTTGGTTCTCCGATTGAATGGTATTGGCATATATGAATGCCTCTGATTTGTGTGTATTGACTTTGTAACCTGAGACATTACTGAATTCGTTAATTAATTCCAGGAGTCTCTTGGTTGAGTCCTTGGGGTTTTCCAGATACAACATCATGTCATCAGCAAAGAGTGAGAGTTTGATCTCTTCTGTCCCTATTTGGACACCTTTGATTCTGCTCTCTTGTCTGATAGCTCTCGCAAGGACTTCCAATACTATGTTGAAAAGTAATGGGGACAGTGGGCAGCCTTGTCTGGTTCCAGTTCTGAGTGGGAATGCTTTCAGTTTTTCCCCATTCAGTATGATGTTGGCTGTGGGTTTGTCATATATGGCTTGTATTATTTTTAGGTAGGTCCCATTTATGCCTATGTTGTTAAGTGTTTTTATCATAAAAGGGTGTTGAATTTTGTCAAATGCTTTTTCTGCATCTATTGAGAGGATCATATGGTCTTTATTTTTGCTTCTATTTACGTGGTTAATTACATTTATAGATTTTCGTATGTTAAACCACCCCTGCATCTCTGGGATGAAGCCTACTTGGTCATGATGAATTATTTTTTTAATCAGCACTTGGATACGATTTGCTAGGATTTTATTGAGGATTTTTGCGTCTACGTTCATGAGAGAAATTGGTCTGTAGTTTTCTTTTTTTGTTGCATCCTTTCCTGGTTTTGGTATTAATGTAATATTGGCGTGGTAGAATGTGTTGGGGAGAGTTCCATCCTTCTCAATATTGAAGAATAGTTTATGTAGGATGGGCACCAGTTCATCTTTGTATGTATGGTAAAATTCAGGTGTGAACCCATCTGGACCAGGGCTTTTCTTTTTGGGAAGGTTTTTTATTGCTGTTTCAATTTCAGTTGTTGATATTGGTCTATTCAGGAATTCTATTTCTTCCTGATTGAGCTTGGGAAGGCTGTGTGATTCTAAAAATTTGTCCATTTCCTCCTCATTCTCCAATTTGTGTGCATAAAGATTTTTGTAATATTCATAGATAATGTCACATATCTCTGTGGCTTCGGTTGTGATTTCTCCTTTCATGTTCCTGATGGAAGTTATTAAAGATTTTTCTTTTCTGCTCTTGGTTAGTCTAGCCAGTGGTGTGTCTATTTTATTTATCTTTTCAAAGAACCAACTTTTTGTTTTATTAATTTCCCTTATAGTATTTTTGTTGTCTTTTTCATTTAATTCTGATTTGATCTTAATAATTTCTCGCCTTCTGCTGGGTTTGGGGTCAGTCTGTTCTTCTTTCTCCAGCTCTTTGAGTCTATTCATTAAGTTGTCTAGTTGTAAATTGTCTGTCTTTTTGAAATAGGCATTTATGGAAATGAATTTTCCTCTCAGGACTGCTTTAGCTGCATCCCATAGATTTTGATAAGTTGTGTCACCTTTGTCATTTAATTCAAAGAATGTTTTGATTTCTGACTTAATTTCTTCCTTTACAAAATTGTTATTCAGGAGAAGGTTGTTTAGCTTCCATGACTTTGAGTAGGAATGAGAGTTCCTGTTAAGGTTCATTATTATTTTTATTCCATTGTGATCTGAGAAGATGCAGGGTATGATTTCTATTTTTTTAATTTTTTTAAGACTTGCTTTATGACCTAGGATATGGTCAATCTTAGAGAATGTCCCGTGAGCTGATGAGAAGAATGTATATTCAGTGGTTTTCGGGTAGAATGTCCTGTAGATGTCAGTCAGGCCCATTTGTTCTAGCGTTCTGTTTAAGTCTACTATGTCTTTACTTATTTTCTGCTTGGAGGATCTGTCCTGTGCTGTCAGTGGGGTATTAAAATCTCCAACTATTAAAGTGTTGTTGCCTATGATTTGGTTTAGATCGAGTAGGATTTGCTTTATGAATCTGGGTGCACCTAGATTGGGTGCATATATATTAAGTATGGTTATGTCTTCTTGTTGAATTGTGCCTTTCACCAGTATGTAGTAACCGTCTTTGTCTTTTATTACTTTTGTTGGTTTGAAGACTAAGTTATTGGAAATTAAAACTGCCACACCAGCTTTCTTTTGGCTACCATTTGCTTGAAATATCAGGTTCCATCCTTTTATTTTCAGTCTAAATGCATCTTTGCCGGTTAAGTGAGTTTCCTGAAGGCAGCAGACACTTGGTTTGTGTTTTTTTATCCATTGGCCCAGTCTATGTCTCTTGAGTGGGGAATTCAGGCCATTGACATTTAGTGAGAGAACTGATAATTGGGATAGATTTCTGTTTATCTTATTGGGTAGAACTTCATTGCTATGTTTTCTCTCTTGAGCCATTGTGGTGGCTAGAATTTGATCTTTAGCTCTTGGGTGGTTTTACATTCGTGGGTCTTTGTTGTGATGATCCATGTGTAACTCTCTTTTGAGTACTTCTTGGAGGGGTGGCCTTGTCTTGGTGAATTCCCTCAGTCCTTGTTTATCCGAGAATGTCTTAATTTCTCCTTCATATAGAAAGCTTAGCTTAGCTGGGTACAAGATTCTAGGCTGGGCATTATTCTGTTTCAGAAGAGTGAGAATGGGGCCCCAACTTCTTCTTGCTTGTAAAGTTTCAGTTGAGAAATCTGGCGTAATTCTAATGGGCCTCCCTTTGTATGTTACTTGTTTCTTTCTCCTTACAGCTCGAAGAAGGGTCTCTTTAGTGGATATTTTGGTCAGTCTGACGACTACGTGGCGTGGTGTTTTCCTATTTGCTATGAATCTACCAGGGGTTCTTTGAGCTTCTTGAACCTGTATATCTAAAGTTTTAGCAAGGCCTGGGAAATTTTCTTCTATTATGTCTTCAAATAGTTTATCCAGCCCTTGCTTATTATCTTCTTCACCTTCAGGGATGCCTATAACTCTCACGTTAGGTTTCTTCACATAATCCCACATTTCTTGAAGACTCTGGTCTTTTTTCTTATTTCTTTGCTCTATCTCTGTGACTGTCTTATTTAATTGGAAAGAGTTATCTTTGATTTCTGAGATTCTGTCTTCTATTTGATCTACCCTGTTCTTGAGACTTTCCACTGTGTTTTGTAGCTCCCTGAATAAATCCCTCATTTCTAGGAGTTCAGTTTGGTTTTTTTTCAATACGTCTATTTCTTTAGTGAATTTTTCTTCCAAATCCTGGAATTTTTTTGCGGTTTCTTTGCGGTGGATATCAATTTTTTCTTGTATATCATTCAGCTTATTTATAACCCAAGACTGAAATTCTTCTGGTAACATATTGGTATTCTGAAACTGGCTTGTGCCAATTGGAGGAGAGTTGGTATTTCTCTTTGGGGGCGAGGTTTCCGTTTGGTTTTTTGTGCTCCCCATATTTTTCCGCTGAGCCCTTCCCATCTGGCTCTATCGTTAGATCTTTTCTCACAGCTTTAGTCTAGTTAACAGCACGTCTTGTACTCTGTTCTTAGGCTATGGAACAGTCTAGGAATGTTGCTTCCTTTATCTATAGGGGGAGACTGTTGTGTGCTGTTTAGAGTTTCTTTTTTCTATCTCAGTTGGGGGACTGCTTCTGATGGGTCCACCCCCAGAGGGTTGGCTTGACCTAAGACCAGTTTGGCAAGTTAAATCATTGTGTTGCGGACTTTCAGTTAGTAGGCAGGATTCACACGATTTGCAAGCAGAAAGCCTCTTCTCCCTCTCTTTTTTTTTTTTTTTTCCCCTCCCCCTGGCTTTTTGGTTCTTCCTCTGGATGTGTGGTTTCTGTCTCCTTCAGCAGGAAAGACACTGGCTCGGCGGAGGAGGCGGTGCCCTCACTCCCTCAGTGCCCCAGCTGCTGCAGCTCCCACGGGCAAAGGTCTACACTGTCCCAGTGTTCCCAAGGTCCGGGCTCCACACTCTTGCGTTTAGGGAAGCACTCAGTGTTCACACCTGGGAAGGGGACCTGGAGAGGGTCTATGGATCAGGGGATGGAGCCTCCTGAGGAGTCGCCTGGCACCCTATGGCTCTGCAGCAATTAGACCTTGGCCCGCACAATTGTTCCTGCCCACCCGCAGATCACTGGCACTGGGGGGTAATTTTCAGGGTCCGATAGGAATCACAGCTGGGGGTCTGGAGCACTCAGGAGTTTACAGTAGCTCCTGGGCTGGAGGGACACCGGAAAGAAGAAAAGAAAAAGAAAGGAAAAAAGAAAAGAAAAAAAAAAAGGAGAGAAACAATATGAATAACAAGAAGAAGAAAGAGAAAACAAGAAAGAAAAGAGAAAGAAAGAAAGAAAGAAAGAGAGAGATAAAAAGAAAAAAAAGAAAAAAAAATCCCACTTTAATATTTCAGGCTCGGGGCCCCTCGCCTCGGTGCAGGTCCGCGTCTGTCCCTTTAAGAGATAGGGCTCCGGCACCGCAGAGGCCTGCCAGAGTTCAAGGTCCTTTCCGCTTAGCTGTGGGAACCGAGATGGCCACCGCGCGTCTGTAGGTCGCAGGCGCCAGGGGAAAGCGTTCAGAGCTCGGCAGGCGCCAGGGCCCACAGCGGCTCCCCAGCCAGAGAGCTGCCGTACGGGAAGAGAAAAGCAAAAATGTCCCGCTTTAATATTTCACGCTCGCGGCCCCTCGCCTCAGTGCAGGTCCGCGTCTGTCCCTTTAAGAGATAGGGCACCACGGAGACCCGCCCGAGTCCAAGCTCTCTCCCGCCTATGTCACCTGTCCTCGGAGCTCCACGTCTCCCGCGGTGATTCTGCACCGATTTCAGTCAGATCCTTGACCGAGTGGATGTGGGGGTCAGTGGGGAGATCAAGCCGCTCTGCTGTGGGGCTGAACCCGCCCCACTCGCCGGTGAGGCAGGCACGGCCGTCCCGCACTCCGCTGTCTGTTTTCCGTCCCGCACTCTCCAAATTATCTCGGTCTGATTTCTCACTCGCCTCTGTTTTTTCCTGTTCCCCGTGTCCCACGGTGATTCTCCGTGGGTTCACACCGCCGTTCCTGTGGAGGAGCAATCCTCTAGCGTTGTGGCAGGTGGAGATCCACGCCTTCCTCTCCGGGAGCACAATTCCAGGAGGTCACCTCCACTCCGCCATCTTCTGATCCCCCCAGAAATTAATTTTAAATGACACTAAACAAAATGAATGTGAACAGCCTAAATTGTTTAGTTAAGAGACAAAGATCCTTAGATTTGATTTTTAAAATATCAGCTATGTGCTCTTTAACAGGGGGATAAAGGAAAATGGAAGGTTTAAAGGTACAGAAAAACAGATATATCAGCCAAATATTATGAAAAGAAAGTTGATGCAGCAACATTAATATTCAGTATATATTTATGTATAAAATATATGAAGGAAAGAAGATAAAATAAAGAGTCATTATAAAATGTAAAAAGAACCATTCTCTGGAAATCCATTATAAGTATAAAATATATAATGCATACATCATTGCCTTAATAAAAAAATGACAAAATTGCTGAGGGAAATTTAAATTCTATAATTATAGTTCTCAGATTTGAAAACCAGTTTCTCTATAAATAATACATTGAGTATGTGAATATCATTCAGTAAAGCTATATATGATATATATATATATATATAAAATTCTATTAATACTTTGAATCTGGGCCACCCAAACACTGGAGATTAAAAATTTTTTTGAAACACATATGGATAATTTATAAATAAATTATCTACTGGCCCACAAACCAAACAGTTACTAATCAATAGCAAGCAAAACACACTATCTTAAGGAAATATTATTTAAGCTAGATACCAATAGCAGAATAATAATCCAAAAGTCACTACATTGTATGTTTAAGAGAAAAAAAAAAAATTCATATCAAATTCACAGATTCAAGAAAACTAACCAGAAATTGTAATATATTTAGAACTAACTGAAAATCAGATTAATAAAGACAAAACTTAAGGGATTTAGCTACATTTGTTATTAGGAGAGGTATGGACATAAATGCTTATAAAGAAGTAAGACAAAAATTAATGCACTAAGGATTTTACTTAGGATGTTAGAAAAAGAACAATAATGTATACTCAAGAAAAGCAGAAGAAAGGAATTAAGAAAACAAAAAAAATCTTAAAAAAAATCATAACTCCAAAATTTACTTTAATTAAAAATTAAATTGAGGAACATAAAATCTCAGTATTATGCATAAGAAGGAAGCTGGTGTAGCAATGTTAATTCTCATAACTGGCAGAGGGAAAGACAATTGTTGCATTAATTTTAGATAGTACTTTGTCAATATAAGACTAAAAATGCACACACATGCACTCACCAATAGCTTTTCTTAATCATATATAATTGAGAGAAACTATCAGGTGTGTGAATAAGAGTATGTGTATAGGAGAGGTCAATGAAGGATTATTCATAATAGTCAAAGATTTGAAAAAAGAAACCTAAATGTTCATTAGAAGGAGAATGAATAAATTATATTTATATTATGGAGTACTACATTGCAGTTAAATTGAATAAAGTTTAACTATAGACATCATTAAGAATAATCTCAGAATTGGGTGAATAAACAGAACTGCAGAATAATAAGATTTTCATTAAATTTGGAAAGTAGCCATTAGTTTTTCAAATATTTTTGAATCATTCTCTTTTTCCTCATCTTCAAAGACTGAAGACATAAATCAGTTTAAACATAAAGTATTTAAAAACATAAACAGTTTTTATATTGCACACATGTCCTGAATGCTC
Source organism: Lemur catta (assembly GCF_020740605.2). Classification (NCBI taxonomy): domain Eukaryota; kingdom Metazoa; phylum Chordata; class Mammalia; order Primates; family Lemuridae; genus Lemur; species Lemur catta. Next base: position 98,665,746 of record NC_059135.1, read on the forward strand.
TGCTTATATTTTTTTCCCAATCTTTTTTTCTCTGTGTGCTTCAGATTCAATTTTCTATTGACGTATCTTCAAGTTCACTGACCCACCTCCATTTTACTATTGAACCCATTCTATCATTTTAGGTTTTATATTTTTGTTATATAATTTTCAATTTGTAAAAATAGTTTATATTTTCTTGCTGAAAGCATCTATATTTTCCATTTGTTTCAGGATGGTTTACCTTTAACTTATGAAACTGGGTACAATAGCTGTTTTAAAGTCTTTGTCTAATAATTGAGGCATTTGGGTCATCTCAGGGTCAGCATCTATTGGTTGTCTTTCCCTTGCAAAATTTTGAGATTTACCTGGCTTTTTGTATATAGAGTAATTTTAGATTGTATCCTGGACATTTTTAATAATATAAAACTCTGATTCCTGTTGAAGTCTTGGAAATATTAAATTTAGTTTTATTTTGTTTTATTGGGTAATTACTCCAGTGAAGTTCAGACTGCAAGTTCTGCCTTACATTTTATGGGCTGTGCTTTTAATGTTAGTTTAGTTTTCAAAGCATTTGCTTTATTGTTTGGTCTCTCCCTTGTGAGTGCCACTCAGAAATTGCTCTGGGACTTGTGCAGTGGCATATACAGTAGTTCAGTTCTTTCAAAAGCCTTGCTATTGGGGGAAAGGTGGAGGAGATGTTACACACATGTACAGCTTGGGAGTGACCCCAGGACTTATGTCAGATGATATAGAGTTAGGGATCTGTTTCTCCAGCTCTCTCTTCTCAGAGAGCTACACGAGTCTCACTTTACCAGTTTTTATGTTCATCAGGGTGGATTTTTCTCAGAGTTTTAGCCTCCTAGGCTGTCACACAGATTTGCATTACTGGACCTGCCCTGGGCAAGAGAAGAAAGAAAAAAAAATAATAGTGATTACACCCACAGTCTTCTTCTGGTCTCTATCCAGAGGGCCAGGTTTTCTCAGGGTGTTTTAGGTACTTCTGCCACTGTTGCCAAGCTGTTGGGATGTAGTTCTGTGAATGTTGGTCTTGGATCAGGACTGGGCAAGAAAAAATATTTTTTTAAGAGAGGATATTTCCCCCATTCTGTGGGGCCTTTTTCTAATCCTCTTGCTGTAAAGCCAAGCTCCCTTGGAGATGCTTCTGACGGTCCCCACTCCATATATCTCTGATTTGGGTAGGGCAGCAAGAAGCTCCCCAATACCCTCCTGATTATTGTTTAAGATTTGACTCCTCTGCCCAACTGTTTGCTGTTATTCAGTTTAAGAGTCATCAGATAGTTGCTCTTGTATGTATCTGGAGTTTTTTCTGTAATCACTAGGAGAAATGCAATGCAGTGGTTTGCTCTATCTTGGTTGTACCCAAAAGCTAAAATTTTCTTTTTTTTAAAAAAAACTTTATTTTAGAATACTTTGAAATTTATAGAAAGTTGCAAAGGTAGTACAATTTCCTGCATAGCTCTTACACAGCCTCTCCTAATATTAATATTTTTAATTTCTATAATGCATTTGTTTAAACTAAGAAGCAAACATTACTGTGGATAGTACATTAGTATCAAGCAAAATCTCCAGGCTTTACTTAGATTTGGCAAGTTTTTCGGCTCATCAACTTTTTCTGTTCCAGAATTCACTCCAGGATACTACGTTGCATTTAATATATTTTAACCACAAATAAATAGAAAAAGTGCTTAATATTCTAAGCATTGCTGCGATACTCAGAATCACTATGAGCAGATGCTAGGGAACGCATTGCTTGCTGTGATCTCAGGTGCCTCTGTACCCGGGCAATGTGTTTTGCTTATGCACTCGGGGCCAACATTGCTGTCAGTGATTCTGTAGCAGCTGGAGAACTCTATGCATGTGGCCTAAAGTCCGCATTCATACGGACACTGCTGCTCCCTCAGTCAAACCCTCTTCTTACTCCAGGAGGCAAACTCAGATGGCATTGCTGGGCCCCTTCTACCCCCTGAGTTGGAGGCCAGGCTGGGAAAGATATGTGTAGTAATCAGGAGCACAAGTGTGAGGCCATTTCATGTGAAAAGATCAAATATTATGCCCAGGAAACCAAAGGAAAATGTTAGGAAGCCAGGATCTGCACTGGAGTGGACAGATTTAGGAGCAGGGTAAGGCGTCTGAGGTCAGAGGACTAAGCTAAGAAGCAGAAGAACAGACCATCAGAGCAGGTTATATAGCGAAGGATCAGTGCCCATTAGTCAGGGCAGGGTCAAAGGATATGGGTAAAAGAGTAAAATCTACCTATATAAAAATAAATACAAATTAACTATGCAAAAGGAATGAAATAGATGATACATGAAATTGGAAACGTGTATGAAACTTTTGATGGGAATGAGGTGATCTATACCACAGCCCCCTGGATTCTGACTCACGAAGGGCAATATGGACAGGGCACTGTGGATTCCGCACGTCCCCACGGTGAGCCAGGGCGGCTCCTTGAGAAGCCCCCGCCGTCCTGATCCGAGGTGGACATGTGGTGCCCATCTCACCGTTCACTTTGCTGTGCTTATTTCCTAACCAGGTCTAGGTGTTTTTATCCATTTCTTTGACTTTATATCCCAAACTCGCTTTTCTCTCTTTGGGTATGATAATCCATGGGCAGATAAACTGAAATACACTTTTCCCAGGAAACTTTCAAGATCCTCTCCCAATTCCCCATCACCTTTGTTAGCAAGTCTGACCAGGTATGGCCTGTCCCAAAAGGACGTGGTTAGCTGACTCCCAGACTGGCATGCTAGTATCACCTTTCAGTGTGTTTAGTCTTGCCCCAGGACATAGCGAAGAGAACACTGAAGGACATGGAATAGTTAAACTGCAACCATTACCGAAGTTTCACCATATCCAATGTACTGTTTTATCTCATTAATAGTTCAAGAATCCTAAAAGGTATCATTACTCAACTTTCAGAATAGGAAACTGAGACCCAAAGGGGTCAAGTGACTTGCTCAGGTAACAGCTACAAAGTGGGGAGTGATGCTACCTGTGTTTTCAGAACTACTTCCTCTAGAAGCTTCTAACCCACATAGGAGGCTCTTTTAGCAATTCAGGTATAGAAATGTAAAACACATCCACTACAAGTTTTTCTTTTTAGTCTTAAACATGATATGAGTTACCAAATAGAAAATCACTGTAAATTAATCATTTCCCATATGACTATTTAAGAAACATCTATGAGGCTTTCACACACACACACACACACACACACACACACACACGCATCCTGTTTAGTCACCCTTCCTGGAACACAATAGCATTCACATAGGCAGGACAGGTCACAAGCACAGGGCGAGTGTTACCTGCCTCAGGTGCTACAAAAAAGCACAGTAGCTGTAGACCCAGGAATTTTAACTACCTTAAAAGTGTCATAATTTCTGAAAACTGCCCTGCCTGTCATGTTTTACTGCAATTTTGAAATAGAATTCATAAATTAAAGATAAGACACAAGACATGCAGTACCACACCATGGATGTGAGCATGACTTTAATGGCAGCTGATCTGAAACTTCCATTAAGCAACACCCAGAGTTCCACAGTCAGTATCCCTAGGAGTGCTGAACGCTCTCCTGTGAGGGTGGAAAAGGATACTACTGGGCCTGCAATATGCTTGCTCTTGTACCATGCATCTATTAATTTGCCCAGTGGCTATTTAAAAAGCCAAATAACTCTCGGACCATGCCCATTTTGTCCAAATCACACTGTAATTTCACTGGCAATATGAGTGAGACAGGGAAGCACATGATTTGGATTCAGATTATGTGTCAATTGGGTTTTTTTTACAAATGGGCTTTACAGGCATTGGCTCTCCCCAAATAATCAAGTTTACACTCCTCGCACGTGTGATTGTTCTCTTCTAGTTTCCCTACGTGATCACTCCTCACTGTGAAATAAAATCCTCCTGAACACTCAGAGCAGTCTTAACTGTGAGTGATTCGGAAATACTCAGTTCCTATTTCCACTTCTGTATCTTCACCTAGGTTTTTTCTCCTGCTCGGGATATTTATTCATCTTTTAGAGTAAAGAATGAATGAATGGATGAAACACTTATTATAGCCTTGCCTATCTCCTCTCAGCATATTCAAAACAGTCAATCTCTGCTTCTTTACGTCTAATGCACTGTCTTAACAATTTCTTCCTGAAACACATGTTCACTGATCTCTATTTATTTAAAATAAAGCTCTGTGGAAGGCAAAAAAAAGTGAATTTGGCAACACCTCTACCTCCAAAGATGTTATAGTCTAGTGGGCAAAGATCCCTCTTCAGATATGTTCAATGTGATAGAGCTACAGAAAAGAAATTTGGAAGGTGTAAGCAGGGCTTCGAATTGTTCTGTCTGCCTTAGTACTTAACTGCACACCTTCTGACGGGTATGTAACCCTCGCGACAGCACACATCAGACAGTGCTTCTCTCTGCACCATGTGTCATACACACGGATGTGGGGAGCAATTACGCTATGAGTATTGAGCAAGGAAATGCTTTGATTAAGTTAGACAAAGGGGGTAGTGTTGGGGACCTGGGTTTTGAAGAAACAGAAATAGGAAGGAATTTGTTACTGGAACGTTGGGGAATGCCTCATGCTTTGTCTGATAGGAACAGCCTCAAAGGTCATCTGTCCTACTGTGAAAAGTTGTGGATATTTGAAAATGTCCTGCGTGTTTTAGGGGCAATCTCTGGGCATTACTGTGGTCTGACCGAAGGAGGCCATTCCCTGTAATGCTCTATATGTTTTTACTTGGAGATCTCACTGGTGTCTCAACCATGATAACCCCTGAAACAAATGTATCATCTCCCTACAAAAATATATTCACACGTTGTCATCCATCAAATCATTCACTCAGGCAGTACTAGATGGCACTCCTTGGCTCAGGGCTAAAATATTCATTTCTATTTGGCTTTATCTTGCCTTCGATTTCCACATTCAATCAAGTATAGAGACCTCTGATTATACCTCCAAAATAATGATCATATCTCACTTTTTCATTTGTATTAACATTACCCTCATGTAGATCAATGATAAACTTCACCTAGATATTTGCAATCAATGTTGGAAAAAGGCGTGGCTGTATGGGTGGATGAATAAAAGTGTAAGTTGGTTGCTGACATCAGATGTCTTATCTCTAAGAGCATAAGCATCGAAGAGGGGGTGAGTGTCTAGCTCATATGGTCCTCCATGGGCTATTGCACATAGAGCCTTACAGATACACTGCCTCATGGTTTATTGTGTTTCTTGGTTACCTGAGAATGACCATCTGCTCTAGTTTGGTTTGTTTGACCCCTCCAAAAATTTGATCCCAAATGTTGAAGGTGAGGCCTCATGAGAGGTGTCTGGGTCATGGGGGTGGATCACTCATGAATGGCTTGGTGCCATTCTTGTGGTAAAGAGTCAGTTCTTCCTCTACTAGTTTCCATGAGAGCTGGTTGTTAAAAAGAGCCTGGCGCCTCCTCCTCTCTCTCTTGTTTCCTCCCCTGCCATGTGATCCGCACACACTTTCTGCCACGAGTGGAGGCAGCCGGAGGCCGTCACCAGACTCAGGTGCTGCTGCCGTGCTTTCCGCACAGCCTGCAGAGCCACGTGCCAAGTGAACCTCTTGCCTATGTGACTTACTCAGCCTCAGGTATCCCTTTATAGCAACAGAAATGGACTAAGACACCATCATAAGTACGGTATGAAAGTACATTGGTTTCAGGATAAATCAGTGCTCTTTAAACGTCCTTGAACAAACAGGTGTGAGAGAAAATACGGGAATGTATCCACATTTAAAATGGCAGCACTCTGAAAGGGCGGTAAACAAGCTCTATCCCGTGAAAGTACGGCTTTAAGTGGTCATCTGCTTGCTGAAATTATTTTTACAATTGAAACAAAAATCAGCAATCTGTCTTGATTCTTTTAATAAACAAAAGGTATTTAACAAAACTATAAATTACCTTTCTGTGGCAAGAAAAGAGGATCAGCCATGCTGAAATGATGCAGCTGTTTTGGGGCTGTGTCATTTCAAAATATTTTGTTTCTGTTTCTCTGCATACATATTTGTATTTGTTTAAATAGAGTTTATCGTGGCGCTGATTGAAAGAACAAATTCCAATTCTTTCGACCCTGTGATTATGCAGCTTTTGTTGTTGGATTCTATTTGGTTGTCAACTAGGCAAGACTTTTTGTGTTGAGCTGTCTTTGTACTGACAGGCTTAGAAAGGCTAACACGGATTTCATCAGTTCTGACAAAATGCTATGCATGTTACACCCCAGAGCTCGTCGAGTCCTACTGTGTACCATACCTTAATTTCCAACATACATGTGTGTTGCATTTTCCCACTTATGTTCCCCCAAAGTATAAACATCTCTTTTTTTCTGACATATGCATATAGCTGGCTTTAATATTTGCATAATTTTTCCAAAATGCTGATGTGCTTTGAAGATGATTAATTCATTCTGCCTGTTGTGGAAGACAGAATATAACCAGGAGAAACTGTTTGCAAGGGAAATTCTTTGGGCTTATCAGATTTAGAGCAGTTTAGTCATAATAAGTAGGGTGTTGGTGGGAATGGATAGGAAATATAGGTGTACTTGGGAGTGACAGGCTAAGCCAAACGTGAGTGGGAATCAGAGCTGGAGAGGAAGGTCATGGAAAAGCAGGAGCCAGGAAACATCAGGAAAACATGGAAATAGCGAAGTAAAAGTCAGGAAAATGAGAAATCTCAGAAGAGAGGCATGAACATGGAAACTCCGGTGTGATGGTGCGCTTATCAACTTTGGGTGGTACTGTTTTCAGAAGTTGAGATGAGTCTGTAAAGATGAGGGGAGAGTGAGTGCCCTTGGGATTTCTGTGCTGCGCTGATGTAGAAAGAAATGGGGCTGATTTCAGACTCTCAAAATCAAATTAAGCGCAATATACGTAACCTAAACTTTTATACCCCCACAATATGCTGAAATAAGAATTAAAAAAAAGAAGCATAAAATAAACAAAAGTTAAAAAAATATCAAATTAGAGTCTTTATTATACTGCATCCTACCTTTAAAAAAAAAGCCACCTCAGAGACATTCTATACCTATTGCAATTTTTAGTATCTGCTTAACATTTCTCATTGTGGACAAGAGAGGTGTTTACATTTATCCAGTTTTAACAGCTCTTGATATATCATCTCTTTGTTTTAAATCTTCCTCTTTAAGAACCACCCACATTAATGTAAAAAAAAAATTCATTCAGGTGGTCTTACCAAGAATATTAGGAAAAAAATGAGTCTTTGGTCTATAATTGGGAAAGCCTTGAATTAGTTTATAAATAGGAGTACAGAAAATAAAATGTTACCTCCCGTATCTCTAGACATTCCCCAACTTTATGTTATTAATGTCATAAATTGCATCTTTATATATTTTGTACCTAGTAAATTTATAATTATTTTATGGTTTTGTCTTTTAAATTCTGTAAAACAATAAAAAGTGAAGTTGCCAACAAAAATGATAATAATACAGGTTTTTATATTTGTCCATATATTTAATTTTATTGGAGAACTTTATATTTTCATATGGTTTTACATTTCTGTCTAGTATCACTTCACTTCAACTTGAAGGAGTCCCTTTAGCGTTTCTTGCAGGGCAGGCCTGGTGATAATAAACTCACTCAGATTTTGTTTATGTAGGAATGTCTTAATTGCTTCCCCATTTTTTAAAGATGATTTTGCATAGTATTCTTGGTGGATAGTCTTTTGTCTTTCTGTTTTCTTTCACCACCGTGAAAATATCACCCCACTGCCACCCTGCCTGCAAGGTTTGTTCTGATAAAATTATTGAGGATGTCTTGTATATGATGAGTCACTTTTCTCTTGAAGCTTCCAAGCTTCTCTCTTTGTCTCTGACTTTTGACAGTTTGAATACAGTGTGTTTGGTGTGGGTCTCCTTGGTCTTATTCTATAAGTAGTTTGTTGAACTTCTTGTATTTGTATATCTATGTCTTTCCTCAAATTTGGGATATTTTTAGCCATTATTTCTTCAAATAAACTCTCCACCCCTTTCTCTCTCTTCTTCTAGAACCCCCATCATGCATGTTAGCCCACTGGATGGAGTTCCAGATTTCCCTGGTACTTTGCTTACTTTCTCCACTCCTTTTTCTTTTTCTTCCATAGACTTGGTAACTTCAAGTGTCTGTCCTCAAGTTTACTTATTCTTTCTTCTATCTGTTCAAATCTCTTGTTGAACCCCTCCAGTTAATACTTCCATTCAGTTATGTATTTTTGTAGCTCCAGAACTGTTGTTTGGTGTTTTCAGGCCTTTCTGGGTAAGCACATCCCTGAGCCCGTGTGTATGCCCTTTACCCAATTCATCCACATACATGGCTGGTTTTAAATGTCTAATTCTTCAAAAGTCTAATCTCTACTTCTTCTCAAGGCCTTGGATGTTCTATGTATTCTTCTGCCTGTAATCTCTTACTCCCAGCCATCCCCATCCGTCTCTCATCCCTCTGTACTTGTGTATGCTACAGCATCAGTGCCTGCTCTCTGTGGCCTTCAACATGATGTCCAGACGGTGCCTCCACTCCTGCCTGAACTCCAAGCCAGGTCAGATGGAAATCAGTTCCTTGGGCAGTTCCAAGACAAGGCACACGTTGCAAGTAAGTTCTACTCTTTTCCATCCATTCTGAGGGAGGAACTGGCAAGTAAGCAGCTTTCTCCTGACTGCATCGAACTATGTTGTGTTGGGGAGAGGACAGTGCACGGGTGAGCAAAAACACCACAACACTTCCTACTGCCTTGAATGTGATTTTTGTTTGTTTGTTTGTTCTGTTTTTTGTTGTTGCTATTGTTTTGGCAAAGGGTCTCACTCTGGTGCCCAGGCTAGAGTGCAGTGGCATCATTATATCTCACTGCAACCTCATACTCCTGGGCTCAAGCAATCCTCCTGCCTCAGCCTCCTGAGTAGCTGGGACTACAGTCACGTGCCACCACGCCTGGTTAATTTTTCTATTTTTTGTAGAGATGGGGTCTCAAGGTCTTGCTCTTGCCCAAGGCTAGTCTCGAATTCCTGGGCTCAAGTCATCCTCCCGCCTCAGCCTCCTAAGGTGCTAGGATTATGAATATGAGCCGCTGCACTGGCCTGTGTTTTTTTTTTTTTTTTTTTTTAACATCTTCATTTAGTTGCTATGGTTCCTTGACTGATTTCTAGAGCTCGCACAAAGCTATTGTAGTTAGTCTATTATTGTATACCTGACCTTTTTATGTAGAAATAAGGACCTAGAGCTTCCCAGTCTACCATATTGTTAATGTTACTCTCTTAGTACAAATTACTTTTGAGATGAAAGACCATCCTCCAAATTTGCAAAAGATAGATTTGGCTGGGTACAGTTTTTGCTGGGAGCAGAAAGTAATTATGATTGATGAATTTATGATTTACTCCATCAATAGTGGAGTAAAATTGAAGATGCAAATTCTCTTGGATAGAAAATAGGGAGAATAATAACAAATTCAATTTTTTCAGGAACTTCAAAAAGAATTAAGGGGTGCATTTCTCTGTGCTGCTGATGTAGGATATGAGTATAAATTGTTGCAGCCATGAAAATACTTACTACATAAAGAGCTTAGAAAATTTAATAGAAAAAGTCAGAATGTTAATAGAAAATAAAATCAATGGTGATATTTGTGACAGTGTATGAAAAGATTAGACTCTATTCACGGAAGATAACAATGTAAATTGGTACAGACTTTCATGTGAAACATTTTGCAATAGAGAACATAAGCTTTTCATCCATCCATTCATTAATGTATCCACTTGCTCAATAAATATTTACTGAATTCCTTCTGTGAGTTAGGCCTTGTGCATAGCATGTGGACATTAATGCTTTCTGTGCTGTCCTTATATATCTTCTTACTACCTATAGAGGAGATAGAGATATTTCAATTAACCACACAATTACATGCATAATTACTGTTGTGATGTGTAAAATGAAGGAAAGGTATACTAAGCTGAAAAAGTGTAGAATAGAGGGGGCTTCACTAAACTGGGAGGTCAAGGAAAGCTTCCCTGAGAATGCAATGTTTTAGCGAAGATCTAAAGGAAAAAAATAATTAATGTAGTAAAAAACAGGTGAAGAATTTGAGGTGAAAAGAATAGTGCAAATGTTTTGAGATATGCAGGTTTAATCAGAGGTGCAAAAAATAAAATAAAAAGTTTTGAGATAGAAAACAAAACAAAACATTGAAGGACTGTAAAATACAGAGTGACTGGAGAACACAAAGGAAGGGGTTAGAGGATGCTCCGGATAAGGCCAGATTATTCAGGTGTGTTGCATGATACATTAAGAATTGGAATCATGGCATTTATCTTAAGGCAAATGATTAAAGGGTTTTAAGTTTGGGAGGAAGATGAATATCAAGGTGGGAATGGACAAGTCACAAGGAGGTTTTCATTTTAAAAGCAATGGCAACAGGGTGTAGTATGAGTTTGATATAATGAACAGTGAGTATAAGAAGTGAAGACAAGAGGATACTGCCACAGTCTAGGTGAGACTTACTGGCTACTTAGGCTAAAGTGGGAGTGGTGGAAATGGAAAAGGGTGGACAGATTAGAAAGATGTGTCAAAGGTAAAATGAAGACCTACTGGTGGAATGGGTATAGGAGATTTAAAGAGGAGGTACCAAGAGTAATCCCTAGGTTTTTGCTTTGCATCACTGATTTCAGCCGTCCCTGACCTTTTTGGCCCCAGGACCAGTTTCATGGAAGACAATTTTTCCTGGGATGGTGGTGGGGAAGAGGGGCAGGGATCGGGGTTGAGGGAGTGTGTGACAGGGGTGGAGCTCAGGCAGTGATGCCTGGGCCTGCAGACCAGTGGTTGGGGAACACAGCTTAGATGATATCATGTTGTTCCTTAGCTAGAGGCACTGGAAGAATACCTGATTGGAAGGAATGAGTTTTAATGTTTTGCATTTGGGGAGCAGGAGCTGAGGCAATATATTCACTGCATTTCATTTTCCTCTTGAGCAACTACATTTCCCAGCACATTCAGTCCTTGGGGCTGCCACTTCTGGCCAACAGTAGTGAGTAGATAAGACACATCCATTTCTGGTGCCTAAGGTCCTCTGTGATCTCCCACTCTAACTCTTTTCTGTCCCACCCAAGTTTGAAAGCCTAGGACTCCAAAGCAGCAGAGGCACACTGTGGAAGGAGACTGAATCCCCACGACATCATTTGGAGAACAGCTGCTCCATTTTTACCCAGCTTCACCTGAGCTATGAATATACATTTATAACATTAAGGGACTGAAAGACATGAGTGTGTAGGTTACTTCACCATAGATACAGAATGTCTTGAAGATATTCTTGTCCTACATGCACAGGGTGCACATCTAAATGGAAAAGTTAGGGCTGAATTAATATTTGGGAGTTGTCAGTATGTGGATGATAAATAAAATTATGTGTGCAGATGAAATTTCCTGGTAAGGGAATATAAAGTGAAAAGACAAGAAGTTGTGCTTAATACCGTTGAAACAGTTGCCTTTTATATAGGCAAGTGAGATAGACTCTAAAAATTATTCATTAGATTGAAAGGCAAGGAGGCAATTAGTGATCTTTGGAAAAGCTATTATGGTTTTTTTGCACAAAAGCAGATTGGAGTGGGTTGAAGAATAGAAGATGATAAAATGGAAATAGTGTAAATAATATTCAAAGAATTTTGACTGTGAAAAAAGAGAGTGTATTCCTTTTGTCATATAGGAAGAGAACTAAGTTTCAATATTAAATATTTACAGTAAATATAAAGAACATAGAAGGATGGTCACTATTTAAGAACCCTGAAGATATAGAAAGTTACAAGATGCAAAGCCCTTGTGGTGGGATTGACCTCGATAGAAGGAAGGAGAACTCCTCCACTGTAACCAGAAGAAAAGAGGAGAATGGAAGAAAAGCATGTCTATTGGAAGGTTAGTTAGCATAAAATGAGGACGTACCTCCGCTCCTCTCTGTGATGTACGAGGTATAAACATTGCTGAGAGTAGGGACAGAAACATGATTGATGAGACTAAAGAAGCAGAAAAATGATGAATTGATTGGAGAAGCATGGCTTATGTATTCAGAGGGAATAAAATATTTACATAACTTCACCCAGAAATTTCCCTTTTAAGAACTAATTCTAGAAAAATAATAAAGGCTTACAAAACTTTATCCACAATTATGTTTTTATCATAGTGCTCTATATATTAACAGAAAATGGAAACAATCTAAATATTTAAGAAGAGGATGGTAATTCAATGAATTATAATACATTTGAAGTATAGACCACTATATAGTTATTAAAATGTGTAAGAATATTTAAAAACATAGGGCAGTGTGCTTTTATTAACTTGAAGTATCAAAATTGTGTATGAGTGTGCATATGTGTTTCCATGGAAAATATAAGACTAGAACGCAATTACTAACATCTCCACAATGAATATAGCTTGGTGGTGAGATACTGGATATTTCCCCTTGATAACAGCCACTTAAATTGGCTCTTTGTCCTTCTAATAATTTCCCATCATTCTTTAAGCAATCTTCAACTTTCTGAAACAAGATGAAATTCCAGCCTCATATACACTTCCCAGACCCAGCCTGGAATTAGCCATTCTCAAAAGAGCACGTTCCTTTAGTGGAGAGGGGAATTAGGAAACAAAAATCTGGGTGCCACATGTGCTCCTTGATACAGGGATGTCATTGCTCATGGCCCTCGGAGCTAACAGAACTAGGCCATTGATCTACCCATCTACGAGTCTGTCCATCTATCTATCTATCCATCCATCCATCCATCCATCTTTCTGTCTGTCATCTATCTTCTGTCTTAAAAACTCTGAGCTCATGTTGATGTCTTCAAATCCAAACCCACACTGTGGAATTCATTTTCTTCACCTCAGCTATTTTCATATCTGTAACTCCCTTCTCTGACAGAGAGAGTTTGGGTTCCCGCCTACCTGAGGCAGGAAGAACCAGGGCAGAGATTGTGACCTAGCTCCTCTTGCAGGCCGGGCTGCAGCCTGAGCTGTTTGCTGGCTGGTGTCTCCCTGCTGTGCTTTGTGCCTCCTGGAGCTCCTCAAGCAGAAGAAACATGGCTGCCATCCCTGCAAATCGTGTGTTTACTCCCATGAACTTTATGTATATCTGAATGTTTTAATTTGGTGATATGATGGAGAGTTCCAGAATGGTGTGGGGAGGCAGTCCTGGGGATAGGCTTGCATATGAGTAAAAGGGAGCTCTGTTCACCGTGTTGTGTGGGCAAGGGCAAGTGGTAGCGCAGATGTCTAATGTTCAGCGTAGCGATGTGGGCTGGGTTGAGTAGGTTGATCTAAGTTATAGTTAATTTATTTTATTTGCAAGTTTATTCTTCTCTACTGGATTGATGAATATATTAGCATTTCTCAAGGTTTTCGCTTAAATATGTTCCTCTCTTCCTGCCATATTCGCAAATGGTATCATAGTCCCTCCTCATGGCTCAAATTTCTATCATATGGTTCCCACATTTATATCCCTGATCCACAGACTTTAAAAACCTTACTCAAAATTCTACCTGGAATGTTCACAGATAATCAAACTTTTCACATTTAAATCTGAATTTAGATCTCTACCCCCGGCCTAGGGTTCCCTATCTCACTCGTGTTGCACTTTCTACTCTTCTTTTCTTTATCCTTGTAGCAATCGATGAATACCTACTGTTAATGCTGCTTTATAAAATTTTTCCATTCTATCTGTCTCTTTCCATCTCCAATGCAACATGCTAGTCTAGAATAAAATGTTTTCTCTCATGCACTTCAGAAATATTTTCCTGTCTGTTCTTCCAACATTGACCTATGCACCTTCCAAATTGTATTTATCTCTATAAACAAGTATTAATATATGTTTATAAAATATAAACGTGCTTAAAATCATTAATAAATTTTATTTAAGATAGAGACCCTTAAAGTCTCAAGATTGACAAGCAAGACCATGTACAATCTTTCCTCTACCTTCTTCGTAAGTGTGACCTGGAGTCGGCCACAATCACCGTCACCCCCTTTCTGTGGTTCTGGCAGCAACAGCTTCCTATGAGTTCCTCTCCTGCCCTAGGACCTCATCACATACTGTTCCTTCTTAACCTAGTTAATCTCAATTTATACTTCAGAGCCCTGTTCAAATACGATGTCTTTACATTTGTTCCTAACTTTCAGTTATGTATTACCACCCTTTCATTGTACCTTGACCTTTTTCATAGCACTTACTACAGTTGCAATCAGATAATTGTGCAGTAAGTGCCATGTTTGAATCTGCCACACACACCCAGAACAAACGCTACTAGGAACAGGACTACACTGTTTTGCTTACCTCTCTAATTCAAGAGTCTAGTGAAGTACTTAGCACATTACCTAACGTCCAGTAAATACTAGTTGAATGTTAAATTGAGCTTTTATGGGTTGGTGACATTTAGATAAATATAGAGAAAGGTTTCCAAGCAGGAGCTGAAGCATAAGAAAAAATGTTATGATAGGAAAAATGAATATGTCTTATTGTTAAAGAATATATTTAAGTATGGAAAGTGCATTGAAGACAGACTTAGAGGAAAGTTTTCTTTAGACCCGATAAAAATTTTTCCTGAAGGATTTGTTTTAAAAAGATACACCAGCAATGGTATTTGGCATAAATATTCACGTACACTTGTCCTTTTTTATGCTATCTTCCCCACCTCCCAGCCACACACATAGTACAAAGTCTTCCTTCTTTCAAGTCACGGAATCAATCCCATCACCACTTCCATAATCTCCATTTTCAGGAAAATCTTAGACTAACTCAGGTTTCTATTTGCTGATTTACATTTAAATGTAATGTATGCCAAATTAGATTATACTTTTGTGAGGTGCATTTTGGTTTGTTTGCTTGATTTGATTTGTGAGTTGAACAGCAGTAAGGAAATGTTTACATTGATATTGAGATTTTTCCCTTTCTCTCTCTTATCCATTCTCACAAGCACTTGTGCTTACCTCTGTTGTAGATCTCCTTACAGTGACTTCATGCTTGATTCATGCGTCTGCCTCAACTGTGCTTCCTTTAACAATAAACATCAACTTTCTGTTCCTCTCTAGTGCCTAACATGGTGCCAGGCTCATATTGGATGTTCAGGAAATGTTTGCAGGAAGGAAGGACAAATCAATGAATGACTCTAGTACAGCAAATAATTCTTACCTATTTTACCAGGAGTAACTGGAACTGAGTGGCACAAAAAGAAAGAAAAGATAAAAGACCACAATAAGGTATATCAAACAATGGATTATACTAATCGAGATTCTCATCCAGATTGCCTGACTTGAAGTGAGATGGTATCATAACACATGAAAAGGAACATAAAATTGTGCTAGATAGATTAAGATTTAAATGCCAGCTTTTCCATCTCCTACCTTTGCAGCTAAGAACGCGAATTCCAGAGCCTGTGCTTACTCAACTAAACAAGGCATTAGAAAGGTACAGTACATACCTCATGGGTTTATTCACATCATCAAGGTCAAATGTGAGAAAAGGTAATACAGCATGATGTAACATACAAAGAAAAATGTTTCACTTTAATGATTTATTTCTAATGAATATTGATCATTCAAATAATGATGAAATTCATTATAAAATACACACTGAATTAAATCCTCTTTGAAAAGAGCAATTGAGGAGTAAAGAATCTCCGATGCACTTGTTACAGATGTGAAATGAGAATGTGTTCAGTGCCACCCTGAGAGGGTCAGAGACCTGACTCAGGAAGGTAATGGCTTCCTGCCTACAGGTCATGAAATGCTAGCACTCCAAGTAGTGTCCACTCTGTTGCGGGGGGGCGGGGGGCAGAACAAATGTTCTATAGACATAAAATTCTAGTTCTGAATTAAACCAAACACAACACCTACTACAAGTCACTTAAATTCTCTGTTTCATCTTTACCTATATCAGTTTCCTTGAATTATGAACCATCCTCTGGGAATGCAGAGAACTTAGATCAGAATTTATTCGATATGGGCAAATTTTAGAAGTCTAAGGCGGCACATAAATTCAAAGAAGTGGTGATCATACCTGCAGCAGGTACGGGACATTCTGCCAAGAAAAGATTTTGTCATCTGAATGGATGACAGAAAGTCAAGGCTTAGAAGCAGTTTGGGAATTAATCATAAAGCCCTGGCGAGGCTGAACAAAATGACAACCCTTTCACATGTGTCCACCCTAATGACTTTTTAAACCAAAATTCATAACACATACATCTAAAAATCAGTAGCCCCATCACAAAATTGTGCGTATTTAGAATACAACCATGCAGAATGTAAGTAGCAGAATATAAAATATCCTGGGATAAAGGACCTAAACGATGAAGGCACATCACATACATTTTCACTTACCCTACACTAACCCATAGGCTGGCATTACAATTATTACATGCATGTTAGAAATTAGGAAAGTGGGGATTAGAATGGAATCTTCGGTTCTTTCCTCAAAGCCACACAACTTATTACAACTAAATAGCAGAACTGAGACAAAAAGCCAATTTGCCGACTCAAGCACAATTGCATACTGAGGAGATGTGATGATACGTGAATTGTTTTGTTTTTCTATTTTCCCAAGTATATTAAGTACTGTAATAGCTTCAGTACAAATTGAAAAAATACATAAGAGGTTACCTACTTATTCCAAAATGCCTCTGTAACAAACTCTTTCTGGAATTCCTGTTGCCAACTGCATTTGCAATCAGCAGCGTGCTGGCTTAAACATATCAATGCTATGAAAGAATTTGATTTTAGAAATAGATGACATTTAGAACAAAGACCAGAGAAGTAGATCAGTTACCAAAGTTGATGAAACATATTTTGTAAAAAATGAAATGTGACTACGAAGTAACGTCTGGTTCTGTTTGTGTTTCTGTCTCCCCTGTTGGCAAAACATCTGTAAAATCTTGTTTAAAGAGGGGTTCAATGTTTGAAAATGTTTCAGCTGTTTGAACAAATGCATTTTCCAAAGTAACATTTTTGAAAGGAAACATATTGTGAATGTGTAATTAATGATGTTTTTTGGTGATTTGGAGGAGGGAGTTTGCACAAAGGAAGAGCTTGAGTTTTAATAAAAATGGCCTGGGTTCAAATTCAGACCCTTCTACCTTCTGCCCTGAACTGCAGTTTCATCTGTAAAGTGGAGACAAGTAATGCCTATCTATAGGCTGGGGTGGTACTTAGTGACCTTGATGTAAATCACTGAGCACAGAGCCTCACCTAACACACTATGCAAATATTTGTCATTTTTAAAACATCTAATTACAATGTTACAAAGGAAGGAAGATTATGTTTTTGCTTGAAATGTGACCCAGCATCAGAAACAATGAGTGACAGACCATCATTTAATGAAACTTGGAAGTCATTTAATATTACATTTGGCTAAAAACTACAACTTTAGTCAATTGCTAGGGCAAACGTGATTTGCATTTCTTTTTTAATTCTCTCTTTGGTAAACCTGGGAGTCTAATGGACAGAGGGTACAAAAACTGATTGAACTAAATACATTGTAATTTCCAACATGAAATCCTAATGGGAAATCAAGAAAATTCACTTTTTATTGCCATTCATAAGAGAATCCCCTTAGCAAAAGACTCTCTTTAGATAATAAAATAGTGAATTACTTTTGGCTCTTAAGGACCTTCTACATGTCAAATCTAAAGTGTTACTGTAGGGCTAGGCCTAAAGTTATATCCCATGAAATTTTCTGAGGTTGATAATATTGCCCAGGCAAGAGGGAGTTAATAGAGAATAAGACAGCACCAACATCCCTGAGAATACTAGAAATTTTCTTTGTGTCAGTGTGTAGTACTAGTGTTATAATTCCATTCTACTTAACTTTTAAGTTCTGGGACAACGTAGTTAGACGAGAGAGATAAGTTCAAGAGACCCATTGTACAAGATGGTGACTATAGTTAATATCAATGCACTGTATACTTGAAAATTGATAGGAGTCGGTTTTGTATTCTCACTATAAAACAATAAGTATGTGAGGTAATGCACATGTTAATTAGCTTCATTAAGACATTCCACAATGTGTACATATTTAAAAATATCATCTTGTATACCATAAATATATACAATTTTATTTGTCAAGTAATAATATAGTGATAATAATAATGGATGAAAATGGGGGGAAGTATCTAAGGTAAGCATGAGTGAGAAGAATGTCTAGGGTAAAATTTGAAGCAAACCAACATTTGGGGCAGGTGAAGTATATAGAAGTCTATAAAACAGATTGAAAAGAAATAATAACTGGATAGTCTGGTTTGACAGATTATCTGAAGTCAAAGGGATTTTCGAAATCCACTCCAATTCCTTAATTTGGCTGAGACACCTAAATGAGTTAAGTGATTTTACAATGTTCAATCATTAGAAAGTAGAAGGGAAAGGTTAAAACTCGCTGTGATTGCTAGGGGAGGGCTATTTTTTCTTCATTATAGGATATCTTGTGTCTTTTGCCTGTCATCCAAAGTATAACATATTTAAGTAAATAAGTTATTAAAAATTCTAGTATTGTGAGTTTGGTTTAATAATTATAGTGTGATTTAGTTTGACAAAAATTTGTCCAATTACTCCCCCTAATCTTTACCCAACTTTCAGACCAACTATATTTTCACTTTTCTCTAATATTAAAAGCCCTTCTCTAGTCAGGGTCCACTCTCCACCGACTTCATTTGATTCCTCTGTTTGGAACGTGCCTACTCCTGGTCACCTGTCCAGAATCTGCCCTTCCTTTTCTAGCTGCATATGCTGCAGTTTCCTCCAAGCCTGCCATCCTAAGGCTTTCACTATCTAGACAACAAACGTGCATATATGTGTTGCCTCACACCAAATGCCGATGAGAACAATATATATAATATGCATATACACACACATATATATAATGTGTGCTTCACGATGAATATGAAATGGAAACTTTTTGTATATTTTATAAACATGTCTGTGGGTTCCAGGTTATTTATTCTCAATGATCTAATTCCACCTTCCATTCTTAATAGCTGAATTGCATATCCTCCTTACAGGCACTGGCTCTCTTAATTTTGGGTGTTTTTAAGGATTTAAAAAAATTAACTTCACTTAAAATCATTGTGTTGGCTGCTTCATCCCCAGTGCCACAGGAGCTGCCACGAACTTCTTGGTCATGTTGCCCTGCTCTGTTGTGTTTCCACAGGCAAGATTTTCCAAGCAGGAACTTAGAAATCCAGCATCTCAAATAAAACAAGATCTTAGAAAGTCATTTTGTTAGAACTGGAGCAATACTGAACAGCAGTGTTGTTTCTCTTTGTCTGTAAAAGACTGAGCATCATGACCAACATATCCATAACATGACACATTGGTAAGACAGATTAAGGAATGCAGGACTTTTCTGCAAGACTAGATGTTTCCATCCTTATTTCATCTCTATAGAATATCAAGAGGTTAGGCCAACCTGCCAATATTTTCTCCAGTTTTAAGCTAACTCGGCTACTGAGAGCAGCAGCTGACCAATCAGCAGCCTCACAGACGTGTCTTTAACATGACTTTCGGGGGGGGCCATTGCTGGTGGTTATTGGTACCTATTTAGTCTGTGGCACAGGACTGCATGCTTGTAGCTTCTAACTGTGTCATGAAAAATTAATTGTTCTTTTCTTGTTATATCTCTAGAGAATAGTGTGGAACCAGATACTCAATATGTCTTCAATGAATGTTTATGTAAGAGAAGTTTATCAAATCGAATTTGTAGAAACAGCTAGTTCTATTCATAGAGTAATAGGTTTTTAGACTGACTGACACCACCCCAGCAATAACCAGTGTCACACTGGTTATTACCTTACCCCCTCAATATTAAGTTAAGAACTATAATGTGTATTTCCTTTACAACACCACTAAAGATTCTAGTAGAAAAAAAAATGTTGAATTTCAACAAGCAACGTAACAGGTTGCTCTCTTCTTCCCTTCTTTCATTTCCATGGCGATAAGAAACTCCAGACCCATGATCAAAAAAAAAAAAGGTAGATCTTTGCTCTTTGATCTTAATGAGCTGTATGACCTCATCTAATTAATCTCTTAGACTGTTTGTTCTTTCCAACATGGAGAATATATTATTTTCACTTTTAACATAAAGAATATATTACTTAACTCAGAAATTCCATGAAGATCAAAGAAGACAGCATTTCTGAATATACTTGGTACCCATTTGCTTAATAAAGGCTAGTGAATCAAAATATGTAGCTCATAAAAGTTGAAACCAATACCATAAACAAAAACATAATTATGGCTCATATTCATTTTGTGTTTCAAGAAGTTAAAACTCAGGAAAACTAAAGAGAATAAAAACATTAAATTAATATGATGGCCTTTTTAACTAAACTTTTTATTTTGAAAAAATTACAGATTTACAGAGCTTTTATGCAATAATACATAGGGGTCTCTATACTCATTACAGAATTTTCCCCCAGTGATTATATCTTGCAAACCTATAGTAGGACATCACAGAGTACTGACATGGATGCAGTCAAGACAGAGAACAATCCCGTCAGCACCAGGACACCTGGTATCACCTTCCCACCTACTTCCCCGTCATCCCCTAATTGGTTCTCCTTTTCTATAAGTTTGTCATTTCAAGAATGTCGTATCAATGGAATCATACAACATGAAACCATTTAGGATTGCATAATGACTTGGAGTTCATCCAAGTTGCCTGCGTGCCACTATTTTGTTCCTTATTTCAGATTAGCATTCCACAATACGAATATACCTGTTTGTTTAGTCCTTCATGTTGAAAGATGTATAGGTTGTTTTTGATTTGGAGCTATCGTGAGTTTAGCTTCTATGAACATTTGTGTGTCTATTTTGAGTGAACATAAGTGTAATTGCTGGGGTTTATGGCAGTTGCATGTCTAAATTATCAGAAATTGGTAAGTGCCTTCTAGAGTGGCTGCACCCTTTTACATTCCCACCGGAAGTGTAGAAAGGATATAGTTTCTCTGCATGCTCAATAGCATTTGATGTTTTCGCTATTTTTTTGTTTTGTGTGGTGAAATTCCATTATGGATTTAATCAGAACTTCCTTAATGACTAATAAAGTAGTACATTGTTTCTTGCACTTATTCCCCCTCTAGATAGCCTGTTTGGGGCCTTCTCCTCATGCCTTTTGCTCATTTTCTAATTGGATTGTTTGTTTTCATTGTAGAGTTTTGTGTTCCTTATCTAATGGAGAAATTAGTCCTTTGTCAGGTGCGGTTTAACAATATTTTACCTCAGTTTTCAGCTTGTCTTTTCATTCTTTTAACACAGGTTTATACAAAGCAAGAGGGTTTTTTTCTAATTTTGCTAAGTTTTAATTAATAAATGATGTTTTTATGGATAGCACTTTTGGTGTTCATTTGAAGAGCTCTTTATCCAGTCCTAGATCTCAAAGATAATTTCCTGATCTTTTCTAAACTTTTTATGGTATTAAGTTTTGTATTTAATCTGTGATCCATTTAAAGTTAAATTTTGTTTAAGATGTGAGGTTTAGATAAAGGCTTTTTTTTTTTTTTGTCTATGTATGTCCAATGTCCCAGCACCATTCGTTGAAAATGCTATATTTCCTCCATTAATTACTTTTGCACCTTTGCCAAAAATCAGTTGTGCATATTTGTGTAGGTTTATTTCTTGGTTCTCGGTTCTTGATCACTGTAGCTGTATAGTAGGCATTGATATTAAATGTAGTTATTTCTCCCAATATATTCTTCTGATCATTTTAGTTATTCTAGGGCCTAGACCTTTCCATATAAATTTTAGAATTGTCTTGTCCTTCTCATGCCACTGGAGCCCCCACTGGTCATTGCTGGCAGCTGAGAACCACACCTCAGGGGCCGGAGTTTCCACAGGCTGGGCTGCCTGTTCCCCCTAGGTAAGAAAGGGCATTCTCCAGTCTGCAGGGACAGAGAACACTTCCTGAGCTAGGACCTGATTTTGGTAAGATACTCCCTGCCTGTGTGGAATAGAGAACACTGCAAGAGGTGGATGTTTCTTGTGGCAGAATCATCTTGCCCGTGTCCACAGCCCTTCTGTCTCTGGGTGGGGAGCAGTGTCTGTGAGGCCTGGCAGAGAAAGATGTGAGGGCTTTCTGATGTGTCAGTTTGGTGAGGCCGCAGTCCCCAGTTAGTCAACCACATGCTGATCTTGGTGTTGCTGTGAATGGATTTTGCAGGTGCGATGACAGCCCTGATCAGTTGCCTTTAAGTAATGGCGATTATCCTGGGTGACCCGGTGGTTCTGACTGTGTCTGTTGGAAGGTGCCAAGGCAGGATGACAGTGTCCCTGGGAGAGAGAAGAGATTCCACCTGTAGGTGGCAGCCTTGTTCCCTGCCTGTGGGATTCCAGTCCTGCTCATGTCTCCCCTTCCTGACCGTGTACTTTGGAGCTGTCCTGTGCCTGCCTGCCCTCCTATTCTGCTTCTCTGTTGAACCCTGACTGAAGTAATCAATGACGCCATCATTTAGCATTTTAAGCCAAAATAAATTTTAACATAATCAAATATCCATCTAATGGCTTCAAAAGGAATCTTTTCCAATTAAATAAATAAAAAGCAATTGAAAAACAATGGATTTAATGACTGCATTCCTGTCAATTTAGCCTGCAAAAGACCATGGAATAATCAGTCTAGTCATTTTGGTTTAAGCGCAAATTTACAACCTGGCAAGGTCAATCTGATTGGAATTGTGACAGGCAGGCAGCCATTAGAAATCAGCAAAATTGTTACATTGATGAATCCATTATTGTCCTGTGCCAAAGTCCAGTGGGTTTTTTAAAATTTATTTAAATCTAAATATCCACTCATTCAATGAGTAACTGACCCCCCACTGTGAGTCTGCTCTTCAATAGATGCTTCCCAGGAAATAGAAGCTAAACAATAGATTTCTGGCTTCGTGGAGATTTGCTTCTAGCAGAAAATTTAGAAAGTCCACAGATACAATGGCAAATGATTTCATTCTCCAAATAAAAACAGTCATTAAGTATCTGCTCTGAAACACAACTGCCATCCTATGTGTATGTATAATGAGAGAGGTAGAAATAAAATTCATAATAGGTATCCACAGTTAATTACTATTTTAGCAGTGCAGTAATTTAATAGACCACTCATTCATTCAACAAACTATTATCTCTCCCAGAATAATATTTGCATAGCCATTGCACCTGAGGCTTGCGTAGTATAAAGTGAAAGAGACAATTCTGGGTTTTCAATAGCATAGGAGTTTTAATTAGCCACATGATTTCCGGTGGAATCATGGAAACTCCATGGTTGCATAAGGCTTATTTCATTTAGAAATTGCTCTCCAGCTGCAACGTTTTGTAACACTTTTTTGTTTTAGCGTGCGTCTACCCCTTCCTCCCAAACCCTCTTGTCATCGAGCAACTTACATCCAATGGCAGCTGACAGAAGTGTTAGCAGACACGGGATCATCAACGTTGCTGATGAAATCTTTGACCTCCAGGTACTGCAGAGATCCTAATTGCTGCGCTCCTTCGGGCTCCTATTGTGTCCACCAGCACCCACTCTTGAACGGTAAGAAGTCTCCATCTCCACATGACTCTGGGCCACAGTTAATAAGTACCATTAAAAAATTTCAAAAAACACATAGATCCACGTAACAACCTGTGAGATAGAGTGGACATGAAGTGGATAGGAAGGAGAACATGCTGCTTTGTTCTGGACGGCCGTAGGCGGGAAAGAGCTACGACAGCTCAAAATCTTAGAGTATGTAGTTGAGGAAATGTTGACCAAAGTACCCTGGGCTTCGTATATATGGACGCATTCTTGGAGAGACCAATATAGTTTCTTTAAGGTGCAGCCACATAAATATTTACGAAACACTTTTTCAAAACCAAATGTTGATCAAAGGCAAACATAGATTAGTGAGACAATTCCTGCCCTCAAGAATCTCTCAGCATAATACAGAGAATAAGAATTTAAATTAACTAATTCCAAAACTGTGCAAATGCTGTAACAGGTGTGTGTTCAGTGGCAATACAGAGTGTCCCCGTGTGCTCTGCATGGAGAACCTGCCCAGAGAAGGAGCTCTCAGGTCTACGTTTTCAGCAGCGAGCAGGATTTTGTCGGGAGAACGGTTCAGGCAGAGGAAACGGCATGAATGAATTCACAGACGTGGGAAGCAGAATGAGACCATTGCAATACTTTAAAAAGTAAAATAAGCAAATAACATTAAAAATAGGATTCTTCTTCCTTTAAAATTTAAGTAAACATTTTGAAGATCTCACTGGCCCCTTACTGAAGTGTGTGGCATAACATAATTTTAGTCATGGGACATGGTCAGATTTTGTTAGAAATTATTTGGTAAAGAAGCTTAATTATTTCTTAGGTAAACTTAGCAATTTATGATGCTGTTTATCAACATATATCTGCCAGCCCAACACAAGCAATTAATATAACCAGGAAAGAATAGATATGTCTACATTTATTCTTTTCACCTGTAAGATGTTTTTTAAAAAGTTCTTAATCAGGTAGTATTTATAACCACCACAAGGTATAAATGTAAAATGGTGATTGGTCTCCAAATGGAACATTTATTTTTTATAATAAAAGGAGAGTCTTTAAGAGATTTTAATTCAGAAGTGTATAAGAGATTAATAATATATATCAATGAAAATTATAAAACATTATTGAATTAAAATAATAAAAACAATGATTCATGTTTTAATGATGAACAAGTACTGATGTGAGAGAAATAAATATAATACTTTAATAAATATAGCCCCTTAGAGTGTATTTAAGAGATACATGTTCATATGTTGTTGGTATAAAAATTGATAAGCTTCTTACAAAGCAAAATTCCTATGTAGTAAGATCAATTAAAAGGCTGTTAGCCTTTTAGCTGTTAGCACAGCAACATCACTTCTGGGAAACTATCCTAAAGAAATAATAATTTAAAATACAAGTCACGTGATAAATAATATTTTGATAATTTTTAAGGGTGAAGAGGTGATATAATTTAAAAGTCTAACAATAGCAATTTTGTCAACTAATTTGTTGGATAGTCATAGAATAAACTAAACTAGAAGTATCAAATCATGTTATTATTTTTAGCTAACGTTTACTGACTACTTATTATGTACCAGGCATTGTGATAAACATAGTATTGTATTTTATCATTTGATCATCTCAATAGTCCTATAGGAATGTGTTTTTCAAGCTACCATTGTAAAGTAAAAAAGCTGATATATAAATTAGTTAGTCCAAAATCAGGCACAAAATGCACATGAAAGACTCACAAACTCGTTTCTTTTTCCCATGGTCTCTACTGTTACCAGAGCCTGTGGGAGTACAGAGGAAGCACTTTTGCTTGCGTAAGTGGGAAAAAAGAGATTATGAGCCAGGTTATGGGAGACAATCATAATTCTATAGTAAATATATGCAACATAGAGAAACACTGAAAGGAAATAGACATAAATGTTAGCACATATTGTTTTTGGAGGGTAGGATTATAGGTAATTTTTCTTTCTTCCTACTTTTTCTTTTCTCATCATTAAAAAGGTGTTTATTTGTTTTAATGGGAAAACATTTGGATGGGTTTCTGTGAAAACTTGGAATTGTGGAGGACCTTTTACACGTTCCGGATACTCTGGTTCATGCTGAGCCATTGGGACCAGGAGATACATTTGCTGTTTTCACTCTGTTTACCTTTCTGAGATTTTGAACCATTCTCCCATACACTTACCCCAAGATTGCCTTCTTTTCTTATTGCCAATCACTACTGTAAAGGCCCAGGCTCTGCCCTCGTCAAAGAAACTCATTTCTGAGCATCCCCGGGCAGTCAAGGGTCTTTTGCGTCTTCAGAGAGTGAAAAGATTAATTTGCTTTCAGAACTCAGTCTCAAAATAGGAGACTCTTTCCACTTGCAAGATCTCAAACCTGCATCCCTCCTCCCCTTTTTCTATTATGACTGAAGCTTTTCAAGGTCATGGGATTAAGTACGGCTGGAGAAAAGTTGATAGTGCCACGGGATGGAAAATGTATTATGTTTTTAATTATGTGTGGAACGGGAAAGGATTGCCCTGTTCTTGCTGTGTGTGTATTTGTTTGCGTCTTTTTCCTCTTTGCAACGAGGCCATCTCCAGAAAGTAATGAAAGTAGATGAAATGGATTTTACTTGAGAAAACTGTACTTCAAATAACCAAAAATTTTTGACCATGGAAAGGATTTATTTCATTTGCCTTCACCTTCTAAGATCTTCTAAAAAAATAAATCTATATGTGTGTGTATGTGTATATATGCATATGGTGTGCATACATGAAGATAGTGATAGATAAACACACGTGCATACAATGGGGGAATACATCGCACACACACAGGGCCCTAAACACACAGGTATTTTTAAAGTGAGTGGAGTATTATGCACTCGTGCAATGACATTTGTGAGACCCGGGGGCGGAAACGCTGACTGGCGGTTTCCCTGAGTCTAGGAGACGCCGTGGACGTGGCTGTAATTACCATGCGGGAAGATGCCGCATGACCACCAATGAGAGTGTGGGTCCCACAGGATCGGGGTGCTGGGAGGGCTGGTGGCTAGGTGGTAATTCCTAGAGAAAGCTTAGACCCAGACTGGGGCACCCAACTCTAATAAATATGACCCGGACCTAGATTACACATTTACAAAATTGTAGGGGAAAATGTGGACCCATACAAGGGTAAGTTAGCAGTTACTAGTGCAAGAAAACTAGTAAGGTCATCCTCTATGGCATGCTCAGCCTGAGACCGCAGAGATCCTCCCACTGACTTTGGAATTCCCATCTGTTCAACAGTCTTAGATATAGAAGATACCTTCGATTCTGTGCAGTGCCGTGGTTTTCAAACCATGATTCAGAGAATCCCAGGGACTCTGGAAGGTACATCAGCAGCAGGGGTAGTTATGCAGGAGGTGGAAGACCCAGATGGAAGGTGTCCACCTTCTATATCAGCCCACACACCTGCTCATACACACCCAAACTAAAAAATAATAATCTACTTTATCTATTATAAACACTAGAATTTTTCCTCCAGAATACAAGGTTTTATCTTTCATTTTTTCTTAATCACAAAACTGTGGATGCTTATTGTAATATTTCAGGCCTTATAGAAACATATTAATATAAAGAAAAATAATAGTGACTCTTTCCTTAATAAATTCCATCTCTAAGGAAACTAACGTCAGTGATCTGGTGTGTACCCACTTATTCAAACATGTACACACATCATTTCCTGTTTCTTGTCTTTTTCTTTTAATCAGAAATTAAATCACATTGTGTATATTACTTGGCAATTTACATTGGCTATTTATTAATGTATCACAGATATTTTCCAGATCAATATAAATGTATTTAAATTATTTTTTACTCTCTTAGCGATTTCCAAGAATATAATACATTATTAATCATAGTCACTATGTTGTACAATAGATCTCTTGAACTTGTACCTCCTATTTAACTGAAGTTTTGTATCTCCCCTACACGCCCCCACCAGCCCCTGGTAACTGCCATTTTATTCTCTGCCTCTATGGGAAATTATTCTTGTTTGTTTTAATCGAACTCTTTGTGATACTTGTCAGTTCACATGCAGTTGCAAAAATAATACAGAAGTATCCCATTTACCCTTTATCTCGTTTTTCCAAGGGTAACATCTTGCAAAGCTATAGTACAATATCATGACCCTGACAGTGATGTTGATAAAGTCAACACACAGAACATTTTTATCACCCCTCGTGCTCTTGCATATCTGCATCACTTCCTTCTTGCCCTCAGCCCCTTCCCACCTTAACACGTGCTAACTACTACTCTGTTTTCCATTTCTATAATTTTACCATTTTAAGAATGTTATATAAATTGAATAATACAGTTTGTAACCTTTTGGTATTGGCTTTTTACTGAGAGTAATTCTCTTGAAAATCCTCTGGTTGTTGCCTGTGTCAGTTTACTCACTTTTATTTCTGAATATTATTAAATGGTATGGATGTACAAGTTTGTCAGCATTCATCTACTGAAGACATTTGTTTGTTCCCAGTTTTTTGCTAATGTGAATAAAGATGCTATAAATGTTCTTGAAAAGTATTTTTTTTCCTGAGCATAAGTTTTCATTTCTCTAGGAATAATTTCCAAGAATGAAGTTCTCAAATCGGTAGTTGCATGTTTACCTTTATAAGACACTGCCAAACTGCTTTCCAGAGTTGCTCTACCGTTTTACGTAACTACCAGCCATAGATGAAGCATCGGTTATCCTTGAAGCCCCTCTAGCATTCGTTGTCATTAGCAGTTTTTTATTTTAACCATTCTTATAGGTGTAATGTCTCATTCTGCTTTTAATTTGCATTTCCCTAATAATTAATGATCTTTTCATGTGCTTATTTGTCATCTATATATCTCCTCTTTGGTGAAATGTCTCTTCACGTTTTTCGAATATTTTCTAAATGGATGATTGTTGGTTTTTTTGATGCTTAGTGCTGAGAGTACTTCATTGATTCTAAACACTAGTCCTTTGCCAGATATGCAATATTGTATTCTAGTCTGTAAGTTTTATTTACATTCTGTTAACTGGACTTACACAAAGCAAAATATTTTAATTTTAATTAAATCCAATTTATCAATTTCTTTTTTATGGTCACACTTTTGAATTCAAATCTGTGAACTTTTTGCATAACCCAGATCCCAAATATTTCCTTCTATAATTTTTCCTAAAAGTTTCATAGTTCTATTATTTATGTGTCTATCACTCCAAAAATACCATACTCTTTGACACTAGGGCTATGTAAATATAAAAATTAGATAGACTCATTTTTCCTATTTATTCTTCTTTTTAAACAATTTTGTCTACGTTTACAAAATATATTGCTGAGATTTTAATAAAAATTGATTTAAAATTATGCCAAGTAAGAGAAAACTGACCTTTTTATTATGTTGAATATTTCAAACCATGAACACAGTGTCTCCATTTATTTAGATTTATTTGTTTTATTTTATTTCTTTTGTTAACATTGTGTAGTGCACAGCAGAGAAGACTTGAACATGTTAGATTTACACTTATATTTATCATATATATCTTTTTTTAGTAATTATAACTTGTACTGTGTTTTAAATTTGGGTTTCCACATTTAGTTTGACAGATCTTTTCTTTCAGCACTTGGCACTTGAAAAATGTTTTGCCACTTCCTGTTGGTTTTCATGGTTTCTGATGAGAAATCTGCTGTTATACAAATCGGTGTTCTCTAGGAATGTGTCATTTCTCCATAGATGCTCTCATTTATTTTTTTTCTCTGTCATTGGTTTTCAGGAGTTTCACTATGATGTGTTTTGGCACAGTTTTTGCTGTTGGTAGTTTGTTTTTGTTTTTGTTTCTGTTTTTCTGTTTTGACTTAACTCAGCTTCTGAAATTCCTATATTTATGTCGTTTGCCAAATTTGGGAAGCTTTCAGTCCTTTTTCTTTAAGTCCTTTTTTCAAACCTACCTTTGAGTAATTTTATTTGAGTACTTATTTAATCCTGCCTTTTTCAGTCCAGACTCTCTCCTTCCAGGGTCCTGATGACACAGACGAAAGATGTTTTCTTATAGATCACAAGTCTCTGAGACTCTGTTCATTTCCGTTCACCCTGTTTTCCAGATTGGGTAATTTTTATTGTTTTGTCTTCCAATTCATTGATCTGCCTTCTCTGTTTTGTGGCTGAGATCATTTACTAAGGGTTTTCCTTTGTTAATGCATATATCATATTTTTAGTTCTAAAATCTCTATTTGTTTTTCTTTACTTATTTATTTTTTATTTCAGCATATTACAGAGGTATAGATATTTAGGTTATGTATATTGCCTTTGCCCCACCCGAGTCAGAGCTTCAAGCATGTCCATCCGCCAGACAGTGCACACCGCACCCATTAGGTGTGAATATACCCATCCCCTCCTACACCCTCCTATCTGCCCAATACGCAATGAATGTTATCACTATATGTGCACTTAAGTGTTGGTCAGTTAATACCAATGTGATGATGAGTACATGTGGTGCTTGTTTTTCCATTCTTGCGATACTTCACTTAGTAGAATGGGCTCCAGCTCTACACAGGATAATACAAGAGGTCCTAGATCACCATTGTTTTTTTGTGGTTGAATAGTACTCCATGGTATACATATACCCCATTTTATTAATCCACTCATGTATTGATGGGCATTTGGACACACCGGACTGTTTTTTTCTTTATCTATTTCTTTGCTGACTCTTTGTTTCTTTGATGAGATTCCCTATCTTTATTTTTCATTTGTGCCATGTGTATGTGTGTAATTTCTCACTGAAATATTTTTATTAGGCTGCTTTTAAATCTTCATCAGATAATTCTAGCATCTCTGTCACCTTGGGGATGTCTTTCTCATTTAGCTTGAGATCTTCCTAGCACTTGGTATAAGATGTGATTTTAACTGTAAACCGGAATATATTAGGTTGATGTTATGAGACTCCAGACATTATTCAAACCACCTGCGTTATCTCTTTTCTTTTGACACTGACCTGGCAAGGAAAGAGGGGGAGCCATTTTGTTATTGCTAAAAATGGGTAGAATTCCAGGTTCCCAATTCTACCTCTATTGACCTTTGAAGGGTAGAAAGGGGAGTTCTGACTCGCTAGTGACCTCCACTGAGAGAGCAGGGAGCGGTGAGAGTCATGACACTCCATTCGTTCTCCTCAGACAGCGCCTCAGAGGAGGATGAAGGACATTGCCTTATTCCTGGGTGGGGATGGAAGTTTAGGTTTCTCACATGACCTCCACTGACACCACAGAAATGGTGACATTATTATATCCTGGTGTATTTGAGGCAAAAATGAAAACCCAAGAAACTCATTATTGTGTCATTCTTTAGCTTCCAAGGTCCTTGGCTAGTCTTCTTTTTGTTCCCCATCTCTCTCAGTCTTTTATGTTCGTTTTACGTGTGTTAAAATATAAACTGAGTCATGTTAATCTTAAAGCGTTTATAAGAGCAAACATCAATAAATGAACCAGGCATCACTCAACCGTGGTTTGAAGTTGCGGGAAAGACTTTTATAAGGTAAGTGAGGAAGCAGAGCAAAAAAACTGATTGGTTAAAGTTATGCCTTACTTGGCTTACTCAGGTGGACTCCCTAGTTATGTAATGTGTAAAATTGGTGGTTTCTGATTGATTTATTTAACTTAAGTTTCATTTTCTTCTAAGTTATTCATTTAAAGAAATGCATTCCAGGTTCTTGGTTTCTAGGTTTCGGGTTGCTTATGTAGGAACTCCTGTCAGGGGCTCCTATTTACTTATTTTAACACAGATGGTATCCAAGTATTTTAGTTGTACTTGGTGAGAGGACTAGGGAAAGTATATCTACTCCTTATTTCCAGAAGTTAATGTTGGAAGCTTCTTGTTTTACAAAAGACAAAATGGAGCCATGGAGTGAATGACTTGCTACAAATTTTTGAGTTGGGTAAGGTGACAGCCAACACTGGAACCAGGTCACCCTGACCCAGTTCAGGTTACTTTCTGCTTCTTTTTGTCATCATCCCTGGTGAGCACTGCTGTATCCTCACATTCTTCTTTCTGGTATTTTTCCCCAATCCACCAGGCTCAGGGACTGGGGAGGCCCCAGAGGACACTGGGTGAGGATTGCAGGCACCACGCATCCTAAATAATGAGGGGAGAGCTCCAGTGGCCTTTGGGGGAAACTGCCTGTCTCAGATGATAGAGTTCACATAAATCTGGATACGGTTTTAAGAATTTTCCCTTTATCTTCCCCATCCTCCTTCCACTTCTAGCTTCCAGCTATGGCCATATCTCCTCTTGCTCAGACCGTAACAATTGCGCTGGCACGTGTCTTTTCAGTAGCTGCCCTGACATTTTCCTCATCCCTTTCCCCACCTCCAGACTATCTGTTAGTTTTTCTTCAGCCATAGTCAACTTTTCAAAACACTGATGTATTGTTGGCTTCTCATTTTTCTTAAACATAAAATAGCCTTGTAGCAATAAAATAAAATGAAATTAAGTGAACAAATTAAAACAAAGGAACCGCAGTGGGCTCTCACAGACCGCACAGCTTCACCTTTCCCTGCTCACCCCGGCTTTCCGTGCTTCAGCCTCAGCACCCCGTTTCTGGGCGCTCGGTGATGCTGGACTGTCACCCACCTAGTCTGCGAGAGCACATTTGGTCACAGCCATCGTGATTCCATCATCCTGAATATATCTCAGGCCCTCACATACCCACCATTTTCTTAATGTTCTTATGTTTTAGATATAAGTTAAGATATCATTTCCTAAGGAAGATGTCTTTAAATGCACATTCCTTTCTGCTCTGTAATCGTATTCTTCTTGTCATGGCACTTTCCTCAGGTGTCATTTACATCCATGGGTATAGTGATTTATGTCATTTCCCCCACCTTAGGTTCACACCCCCTGGGAGAGTCCAGTGAGGTTCTGCTCCCACCTGCTCTCTATCAACTGGCCCAGTGCCCTGTACAGAATGTTCTGTTCAGTGAATACTGAGTAAATTAACTGAGGGCGGTGGAAATTAAGAAAGCAGAGAAGCAAGGAGGAAAAAAAGGAGCCAAAAGTGAAGGTGAAAAAACAAGATAGGAAAGACAGCAGTTGTGGGGACTTGTTTTTTAATCACAGTTCTGTTACTATTTAGCATCTCCAAATCTCAATATTCCCAACCACAAAGATAATGAATTAGCTCTAATAGGGCTGTTGTGAGGATTATGTAAGATAAACATCTGAAATATCTATGACAGTGGCTGGAACGTTGTGCAGAGACACTCAGTCAATGTGGGGTCATTTCCCTTTCCACCAAGCGTCAGATAACAGGTTTGCTCTTAGATGATCTGGAATTCAGTGTGGGGCTTTTGTTTAATTTGAGGCCTCATCCATCAAACCGGCAATGGAATTGTTATTGCTTGATGATTTACCACTGCTAAAACCACTTGATTTTTCACAAATGTTGGGCAATACAGTAATGTAATTGAGAGATGAGCATGAAAATTTTCAGAGGTCCCCAAAGTCTTTAATTACAAAATGATGTGCAACTTCATTTTCAGCTCACTTTGCAAAGTTGAGAAAGTATTGCCCCCATTTTGTATGCACTACACTAAATCTCATGAAATACTCCATTGGTTTTATAATCATTGTCATTATCAGTTAAGTGTTTATATCATTCTGCTCCCTAATAGTTAGAAAACTTGCTAGAACATTATTTTCTCTGGCTTTTCTCTGCCCCAAGATTTGTTGTCCCTAAAGCATCCCTGAGTTTTAGCAGATATATTTCTTAGTGTTCACATTACACTCTTAAGACTTTTAAGTGGGGCATCTGTGCACACTGCACATTGGCTTCCCAAGCATATAGCTGCATTCACATAGTCATTTCTTTGGACCCAGACAGAACTGTGATGAAGTGGAGATGCCCAGGCTTTAAATTCAGACCACCAGGGCTTGAATACCAGAGGTCCCTCATACTAAAGGTATAATCTCGGAAAAAGTGTTTTTACCTCTCTGATCCTCAGTTTGCTTATTATAATTCCTATCATTTGGGATTGTTTTGAAAATCAAATAGGAAAGGTATCTAACATCCATCATTTGTGAGACATTTTTCTAAGTACTATGTACTTGTTATGTCACTTAATCTTTGTTAAAACCTTAAGCAGTTGAAGCTATTAATCCTTTTGCACACTTTGGGAAATTATTTGCAGGAATAACTTGCCCAAGGCCATAAAACTAGAAAGTGTTCCCATAGCACTTGAACCCAGGCAGGAGAGCCCAGAAGCTGCAGTGCTGCTGCGTCGTTAAGAGTCCTGGGCTCTCGTGTGCTCACAGGGCACAGGGCTGCTGCGGAGTCCTCGTAGGCTCTCAGTCCTGGTCCCAACTGGACTGGTGTGAATGATGTGTGGCTCGTGCTTCACGTCACTGCCCATGTCCCAGACTTGGTAGCAGCCAATGCATAGGAGCATTTCCTTGCTTTCTGGCTACCCTTTGGTCTGAGGGCTGAGGACATACTTGTACATGACATGACAAGGAACCTTCCTTTGGATGAAGATGAACTAAGCAGTTAGAGAATCAGGCAACAGTAAAGAGATCAAATGCAGAAATCACAATCAAGATAGAATCATGAACTCCAACAGTTGACTGAGACCCTACAGGTAGTAACTGGCAATTTCTTCGGTCTTAAGATGAATAAGCTACATTACAAAGACTGGTCTTAGGTCTCATAGTACTTTCCAGTCCATAAAAGTGCTTTTATTCACATTTTACCATAGCAATAGCTCTTTCAGGCAGGTATTGGTAGACCCATTTCATAGCTAAAAGCACTGAAGTTCTCAGAGGTTGCAAAATTTGACTGGGAAGATGCAGGTAGTAACACCAAAACCTGGGTTTGAAACCTGCATTTTTCCTGTTCTAAACTAGAGATATATTGACTTAACAAGACATTTGTGTCTCTTTATGCCTTCTCTGTGTGTTCAGGGCAGTCTAGCAGAGGAGAAAAGATGAGACTTCAGTGCAAAACAGAGCTGGAGGCAAATACAAAAATATTTCACTGACTTCACACTTTGTTTAATATCTTCACTTGTCCGGGTCTCAGGATCTCCAGTCTGTAAAGTGGAACTTGTCTCAAAGAAATACTTAGAACATCCGTGGGACCTCTGGAATGCAACTCAGCAAGTGGCAGTTTTATTTTAATTTGTGCATATTTACTTTACTTTAAATTTCTATTCATTGCCTTATCTCTCAGAAACTCCATATGTGACTCTAGACCTCAGAGCTGGAGGCTGCAGAAACAGTCTCTAGAAAGACCCTTAACGGAGGATGGACCACAGCAAATAGCACAAACACCACGCAGGGAGGAAGAAACATGTTCCTGCTACGAAGGCATAGGAAAGTAACGTCTTCCTCAAGATGGGAGCCGTGAGGCAAAGTAAATGATAATATAATAATGGGAGTTGCACACATGTTTAATAAGAAGGTGCAGGTTTTCTCCAGGTGTCCACACTACCCCAGAAGGGACTCTGCGCACAGGCATGGGATATCCGGTCCCAGAGCTGCGCGTCTAGCCGGGCCGCGTCATCGCACAGTGGCGCACAGGAGCAGAAGGGCGAACGTGCTCTGATGATGGAAGAGCTCCCGGAGATTTGTGTTTCCAAGTATTTTTGTTTGTCTGTCTTTCCAAAGCAGGTAAGATTATCTAAGCACCGCCAGTACACCTGGGTAGGAAACAAGTTTCCCTAGTTCTACCAGTTTTCCAAGCAGAAATCTCACACATGAAACAAAGAAAGGACAGATGGAAACATTACAGCCTAAAGAGTCAGAGGCAGGAACTTATATAAAATGAGGTCACAGGGAAAATATTGCATTCTTTTACAAAAGGCCTGAGCATTTTCTTAAAGCCATTACCTTCCCTGTGCAGACGAGGAATTAAAGAGACCTAGTTTTAAGTACCATATAAATTAAGATTTTTTCCCTCTTAAAGTGGATAAAATATTAGGCAAAGTAGTAGGACCAGAAGGGAAAAACAGCAGAAACTTTCCAAAGCTAAGAAAGACACGACCAGGATAAAAAAATAGACTACAATGACAATCGTAATTTTTAAGGGGCAAACATTGAGCTGCTTTTAATATATACCTTTGGGAAAATTTCTACATGTGTGTTTGAACCCAAAATTTTCAAGGGAAGAAATTCTGTAGGTGGCACTTACATACTTTGATTCTGACAGCAGAAAAAAAAATAATGGAGTTCATGAGCTATAAAGAAATCCAGGTCAAAAGTTGGGAGACCTAATTCCAACCCTGGCACAAAATAGCTACATAACTATTTAGCCAAGGGATAAATACACTCAACTAGTCCTCATTTATAAAACATTGATTATAATACTGTCTTTTCTACCTTACAGGGATATTGAAAGGATAAAATTATACCCAAATACCAGCTGTGTAGTAATAATAATAAAAATAATAACAATGATAATAACACCACCTGTCATTAGTTATATTTGTATTTGTAATAACTTCTTAATTAACATGCACATGAAATTGTCATGATACAGTACCCCATTTTAGGAAATGACAAAGATGAAAACACTTTAATACATTATGGGAAGGATTGGAAACAAAAATGTTTAGCAAGTATTCATAATAAAAGCTGAATAAAGAACATGGTAATGTAAGTTTAGATTTAAATACAGAATAATAGGTATCATTTTTCTTTGGCTTCAAAAGAAATTTAGTGCATAAAAATTGCTTCATTAACATAAATTTTCAGAGGAGATTGCTCACTTCCTCTTTTTGAAACACAATCCATGTAATTATTTATTTTAAGTTAATTAGAACTATGTTGGGGCCCAGTAGACAGTTCCCAGAAACCAATATGAGCCTAATTTATATTTTGTTTATATATGATTCTTCAATTCTTAGTTTAAATGTCATCAATACAACAGATAAAAAAGTAAATCAATCAGTAAAATACCTGGTATTTTTTAAGCCATATTTTTGTGTGTGTGGTTGAAGTGAGTGTTTAGTCTCACCCTGTCACCCATGTGCACATTTGCAGACATACACACGGAATAATAATATCGGACAGTTCATGTTGATGGAGCTTGGGATGGAGGTGTGGGTGGGGTTGACACTGGGGTTACGTAGGATGTGTCTGCGTGTCATAGAGGAAGGGTCTTATACACCACACTGGGGAGTTTATCTCTCCCCTATGCCTACCTTTCTACCAGCTATGTCCCAAAGACAGGAGCCATGTCCCAAAGGAAAAAGGTCATGCCACAACAGATAAGACACTGACTTAGGATGTGGGTGGGAAGGAGAAATTGAACATGCAGCTAGGTAAACACTGTTCACTGCCACCCTCACCTGCATTGCTCTATTGCCCTATTTATTATCTTGTCTTATTAATCAACTGAATCTCAAATTCTGGCAGAGCGGCATCTTCATCATTGCTTGTTTGTTACAGTGGTTTCAGAAAGCACCCAGGGGTGTGCCTGGGTACAGCAGGTGTTCAAAACATATTTGTGGAATGAAAGAAAAGAACATCGGGGAAGAAGCATGCTGATCGTCAAGTTGTGTTGCAAACACCAAGTACTCCTCCTGATCAGCCATGGATCCCATCCAGGCTAGGTGAAAAGTGTAGTGGGGAATGAAAAGTTTAGGGAAAAAAATACAATGCTTGCTCCCAAGAAAGAAAGGCAGGAAAGGGGGACTCAGGGAATTCAGACACTCTGCCTGGAGCTAGGCTAAAGAGTCTTCACATAGCATCTCATTTGATCCTTGTAACCATTCCATTTGATGGACATTTTTAACCCCACTTTGCAGATGAGGAACACAAGTATAAGAAGGTAAAGTAACTTGCCCTAGTCAAACAGTGAAGAAGTATTAGAGGGAACATTCCATTTTTGGTCTTTCTAACTGGAAATCCAGTGTTCTACTTTGTAATACCAATTTACCTTTTTTGGCTGAGTAGAACTCCATGGTGTACATATACCACATTTTATTAATCCACTCATGTATTGATGGGCACTTGGATTGTTTCCACATCTTTGCAATTGTGAATTGTGCTGCTATAAACGTTTGAGTGCAGATGTCTCTGACTTGGGTGGGGCAAAGGCAACATATGTAACCTAAACATTTGTACCCCTGTAATATTCTGAAATAAAAAATACATATATATATATATAAATTACCTTTTGGAAGATTTCAAAATACTATGGGCAACAAGAACAACAGGAAATAATTAGAAAACTTCATTATAGAATATAATGAGGGATTCTTCCAAAAGTGGGGAACAAAAAAAGAATATAACAAGGGGCCATCTTAGTTTAGATTAGAAATTGATTCCTGCATCAGTGAGAGGCAGAGAGATGAGCATTTCTACTGGCATGCTTACTCCTACAACACACTATCTGGTGATAGTCCCCGAGGAACAGAAAACTTAAGAAATCCTCATGGTCATAAGAGTCAAACTTAAGTTCTGATCTATAAAATTCATACCCCTTTGATGGCCTTGTGAAGTTTCTGTGTAAATTATGACAGCGAAGAGAACACTGAGGTAAATCAGTATGCCTGTTAAATAAATCCTTACACAGATAATTCTATGCATCACATAAAATTAAACAGCACAATAAATGTCTCGTCGTATCTTAGTGAGATTAAATGAGGAACTGACCAGATACCACAGAAGACATATAGAGAGCGCGTTTCAATATTATGACATGGAAAGATATTACCATATGGAATGAATGAATAAATAAGTAAACAAACACACAAACAACAACCAAAGCTAAGAATTTTCATTAAGACTTTTGCAATGTCATTACATTATGTTAGCTTTCAATTGATTTTTTTTCCTTTCAAAATCCCCATCAGATGCCTCAGCATGTTCCTGAGCCAATAGCAGCAGCAAATTACATCGCATTCTGGATACTACAACAGACCCTAAAGTGTCTAAGTAAATTTATTTCTTAAAAATGGAGCATGTCTTCATAATTAGAATGCCAAGTAATTGCCATTTGAAATAGGCAGATTTGAATATTTTCTTATCTTTGGTGCTTTAATTCTCTCTGAAATGTATTCAAAGCTTATTTATTTATTCATGGATTCTCATATCTTTGGGCTAGATGCATAAATTTTTAACAGCTGATATAATCACAAAAAACTACACACACACAAATTCATGTGAACATGCATACAAAAGTATCAAGTTCCATGACGTTTTTTACTCACTTTCTAGATATCCTTACCATTTTTATTTTATCCACCCATTATTTCAAATAAAAATTTGTCAACAGAAATATAAAAATAATATCATGAGCTAAAGACTTTAAATAATTCAACAAGAATAAAATAACTGCACTGTTTTCCCCAAATTAATTAATGGTATTTTTCTAGCACATCTAAGAAAGTTCTAAAATAGCTTATCTTTGTCTGAATGATTGCCTTATTAATTAGTGATAGGGTAAGACTTTAGATCTTGTCTAGAAGAAGAATCAGAAATAATTTGAAATTAAAAAAATAATAAAGTTGTTACAAAGACAATTTACTTGTTTTGATGAGCAAAGTCACTTGATTTCAACACTGAAGACCATATATACACTCCACAAATTTCCTTAACCAGCATTAAGTCAGGTGCCTCTAGTAGCTTATTACATAAACTGACCCAAACCTCTCAAAGAGGACATTTAGAAAAATTATACTAAGTAAATAAATACAGTAAAATTTTATTGAATGAAATCCAGGAAGAAGAAAACTTGGAGAGATAAGTTAGCCCTTGGAATTTTTTGAAGTTTGGAGGCATCTGTCAAAACTGGAAAAGGCTCCTGAGAGTGTGATAAATATTACAAGGTAAACAGAGCATTTGTAAACTCATGGGAAAGGTACAAAGTTCAGAAACCACCAAGAAAGGGGAATGTGCCCTTACAAATACTTAAGATCCAGCTTATAGATAAGGCTAAATTAGATCTAAAATTGGAAGTTGTCAAAATAATTCTAATCTTATAAAAATAAAGTAATGAAACCCAGTTTTGGATAAGCTCAATAAATAAAATTAGATTGAGCTGATTGTGGAACATGAAACCCAACTTTGTTAAATTTAAATGTAAATTATCCTCAGAGGAGGATAATATCCTACTAGATCTCAAAATATTTCTGTAGCTTTTTACTCCATCAAAAATAAACAGTCAAATGAGGAGAAAAGATAATGTGATTATAAATAAAAAAAAATACAAAGCAACAATAGACTTGGAATATCCAGATAAAAGAGTTATAGGCATAATTTAAAATAACTTGGCTTAATATGGTAAGAAAAATTTTTAAACATATTGAAAATTTCAGCAAAAGACAAAATTGACGCAAGTCAATTTCTAGAAACAAATAAAAACGATAAAATGAGGAAAATCAAGAATCCAAAGGATAGGTTTAGCAGCATAAATGACATAGATTTATGTCATTTAGATTAGATTTATGTCACCTAGATTACTAAGTGAATTAGTAAACTAGAAAATAGTTCAAAAGAAAATGCATCTAATAAAGCATAGGGGAGATGTAAAGGTGAAGATTTGGTAATTGAAGAGAAAGAGGAAAATGGGTTAGATCCCATATTTGAAGAAAGACCAGCTAAGAATTTTCCAAAACCAATGAAAGACATCAAGCTGATACTGAGTCAAGAAATACTCTTAAATCCTACCAGAGTAAATACACACACACACTCACACACACACACAGGTACCACAAAGAAGAAAATCATATGAAAATTGCAAAAGTTGAAGGGGAACAGAATCCATTAAAAATATAGAATAAAATAGATGATTTATAGGAAGGTAAATTGAGATTACAGCTTTCTTAAGAAAAAAAGTGGAAAGATATACTCAAAATATATATATATATATATTTTTTTTTAATTTCAAAACTTAAGGGAGTATAGATTTTATTTATTTATTTATTTATTTTTGTTACAGAGTCTCATTTTGTTGCCCAGGCTAGAGTGAGTGCCGTGGCGTCAGCCTAGCTCACAGCAACCTCAAACTCCTGGGCTTAAGTGATCCTACTGCCTCAGCCTCCTGAGTAGCTGGGACTACAGGCATGTGCCACCATCCCCGGCTAATTTTTCTATATATATTTTTAGTTGCCCAGATAATTTCTTTCCATTTTTTAGTAGAGACAGGGTCTTGCTCTTGCTCAGGCTGGTCTCGAACTCCTGACCTCGAGCAATCCACCTGCCTCAGCCTCCCAGAGTGCTAGGATTATAGGCATGAGCCACCGCACCCGGCCTTAGATATTTTTTTTTTTTGATATATGGCTTGAGTCAGGGCTATAAATATGCCCATCACCCAAATAGTGTTCACTGTACCCGTTAGGTGGGTTTTTGCCCTTTCCTCCTCCCCTCTCCCCACTGCTTGATTTTCAATGACTTTTACTTTCCTCTGTGCACTTGTGTGCCCATCAGTTAGTTCCAATTTATTAGTGAGTACATGTGGTGTTTGTCTTTTCATTCTTGAGATACTTCACTTAGGATAATGGTCTCCAGTTCCTTCCAAATTGCTACAAAAGGCATTAATTCATCCTTTTTATGGCTGAGTAGTACTCCATGGTGTATACATATACCACACTTTGTTAATCCACTTATGAATTAATGGGAACTTAGGTTGATTCCATATCTTTGCAATTGTGAATTGTGCTGCAATAAACAATGCTCAACATCACTAATCATCAGAGAAATGCAAATTAAAACCACAATGAGATATCACCTTACTCCTCTTAGAATGGGGCTTTTATTAAAAAGTCCAAAAACAATAGATGCTGGCACAAATGCAAAGAGAAAGGGACACTTATACATTATTGGTGGGGCTGCAAACTAGTATAACCCCTGTAGAAAACAGTATGGAGATTTCTCAAAGAACTAAAAGTTGATCTACCATTCAAAAGATATTTTTAAAAATGACTGTCAACTTAAAATTCTATTCCAAATGAAGACACAATAAATACAAAAACATTAAATCTATTACTATAGACTTGCACTAAAGAACTAAAGAAAACACTAAAGAACATTCAGCACAAAAAACAAATTGACGTGATACCTTGGAGACTTGGAAAGGAATGAAGAGCAAAATAGAGGATGAATATGCAGTTAAGTATGCATGAGTATTGACCCTATAAATTAAAGTCATGCCTATAAGGAATTTATATACAGGTAAAAGAGGATTTATCATGGACTTAAATTTTTCTAGAGTACATATATTTACTGTTCATAAAGTAGAAAAAGTGCTAAATATTATCACAATTTAATCATATATGGTTTTATATTGTAATATCTGGTGTAATCATTCACCCAATAGTAAAATAAAGTTTAAAAAGCTGATAGAAAAGAAATACAAAATGATAAAGTACTAATCAATGGAAAAGTAACAAGAACAAAAAGAGGAATACAGAATAAGTGGCTCAAAAAGAAAGTGAATAGAGTAGACTTAAACTCACATATAGCAATATTTAAATTAAACACACATAGACTAAATACTCCAAATAAAACACAAACCTTGTTAAACTGTATAAAATATCAAAATACAAATACATGGTACTTTAATAAACAAATCAATAAATTTATAAGGACTAATGCAAAAGAATGGAAAAACATTATAATTTGTAAGTACAAACCAAAAAAGTATGGGAACTATATTATTATCAAAGTAGATTTCAAGGCAAGCAGCATTACTAAAGATACAGTGTGACACTTCATAATAGTGAAAATTTCCATTCAAGGGGAAGATATGAAAATTCTAATCTATGTAATTATTAACATAGACTAAGATCTATAGATACAAATCAAAATTTGATAGTGTTACTAGGAGAAATTGATAGACCTACAAATATAGAGGGAGATTTTAAAACATGTAATTGAGCAACTGAAAATAAACAGACCAAAAATAAGCCAGGGATAGAATACTTCATAAAATTAACTGTATACTAGGCACAAAGCAAGGCCTAACAAATACTAAGGAATTTAAATCATAAATAATGTATTCTCTAATCACAGAGGAATTAAGTAAAAATAATAATTGCCAAAAAATAACCAGAGAATTCCCATCACAATGAGAATTAATGAATGCTTTGAAAGGTATATATTAATAACATAGCAAAATTTCACTTCAAAGTTAATGTATAGCCTTAAGAGTACGTGTGTGTATGTGTGTGTGTGTTTGTGTGTGTGTGTGTTTCTTAACGAAGGATAAAAATCCATGCTCTGAGTATCCACGTAAAGATACTGGAGAAAGAAGAGCAACTTGACCAGCAAGTATAATATAAAGACATTAAAAAAGCATTATTTAGAAAAAAATGCAATTGAGAGGACCAACAAAGCCAAAATTTGGGTCAACAGAAAGGTTAATACAATTTCCTTTGTAATTATAAATCCTAGCAAGTGTGATGAGAGTGAGGAGAGCACACAAATTACCAGAATCATCAATGAAAAGGAGGGCATAACCACATAGCCTACAGACATTACAAAAATTACAACATTATATTGCTAACAAATTTGTTCCAACCACCTGAAAATTTACCCAGATTGGTGA
This sequence comes from Lemur catta, assembly GCF_020740605.2. Classification (NCBI taxonomy): domain Eukaryota; kingdom Metazoa; phylum Chordata; class Mammalia; order Primates; family Lemuridae; genus Lemur; species Lemur catta. The sequence goes on from NC_059135.1 coordinate 98,708,802, forward strand.
AATATTTAGAAACAAACAGCTTACAAAAAGTGACCCCAAAAGAAAGAAAAAAAAATCTGAGTAAGTCTACAATATTAAAGGAATTATGATATTACAAATGTCCATCAGCTCCACCCCTCACCCCACAAAAAGAAAATAAACTTCATGCCCTGTTGGCTTCACTAAATTCTACCAAATTTTTAAGGAAGAAATTATTTTGATAGAAAAACTGCCAATAAAATTATAAGAAAGAAAAATAACAGTGAAATTGTTTTCATGAATCTAGACCCAAAAATCCTCCAAAACATTAACTAATCAAAAGCTGCAATGTATAAAAATCACATATCTTGACAAAATTAGTTCATTTCCATAAATGTAATATTATTATAATGTTTGAAAATCAATTAATGTATACCACTACATTAACAGCATAAAGAGTTTTTAAAAACACATGATAATCTCAGTAAATGCAAAGCAAAACTGGATAAAATTCCATACCAGTTTTTATTAATAGGAAAATTCCTATTAATAAGCTGAGAATAGAAGAATTCTTAGAAAATATATGTAAAATATTCTGAGAAAATATATGTAAAAAAATAGAAAACATTATTATTAACGTTTAAATGATGAAAACTTTATTCCTAAAATGAGGAACAAGAAAAGGATGTTAATTACTACCACATCCATTCAGTTTTGAAGAGAAGGTCACAGGCAGTATGAAAAGAAGAGAAAAAACAGGAAAAATTAGTTAACTTATGAAGTTTGCAAAGAAATAAATGAAACTGTCATATTCACAGATGTATTCATAGAAAATCCAATAAATTCAGTAAGTACAATGGATATGAGGACATTTAAAAACATCAGTTGTATTTCTATGTTTCAACAATAAGCTATTAGAAAAAAGACTCAATAAACCATAATATTTAGAGTAGCTTCTGCAAGTAAAGATATCTCGAAATAAATCTAAAAAATGACCAAAACTTTTATAGAAACCTAACATATTCTTTAGATAATTTTTTTATTTCATCATATTACTGAGGTACAAATGTTTAGGTTACATATATTGTCTTTGCCCCATCCGAGTCAGAGCTACAAGCATGTCCATCCCCCAGACAGTGCACACCACACCCATTAGGTATGAATATACCCATCCTCTCCTCCCTTCCCATCTGCCCAACACCCGATGAATGTTACTACTATATGTGCACTTAAGTGTTGATCAGTTAGTACCAATTTGATGGTAAGTACATGTGGTGCTTGTTTTTCAATTCTTGTGATACTTCACTTAGTAGAATGGGCTCCAGCTCGATCCAGGATAATACAAGAGGCACTAACTCACCATTGTTTTTTGTGGCTGAGTAGAACTCTATGGTATACATATACTACATTTTATTAATCCACTCATGGATTGATGGGCACTTGGGTTGTTTCCACATCTTTGCAATTGTGAATCATGCTGATATATCTTCAACTGCAGGTGTCTTATTTATAGAATGTCTTTTTTTCCTTTGGGTAGATGCCCAATAATGGGATTGCTGGATCAAATGGTAATTCTACTTGTAGCTCTTTAAGTTATCTCCATGTTACTTTCCACAGAGGTTCTACTAGTTTGAAGTGTCAGGTTACACAATTAATGTACAGAAATCAGTAGCATTCATATATGCCAGCAACAATCAAACTGAGAACCAAATCAAAGACTCAATACCATTCACAATAGCAAAAAAGAAAATAAAATACCTAGGAATATATTTAACTAAGGAGGTAAAAGATCTCTACAGGGAGAAATATGAAACACTGAGGAAGGAAATAGCAGAGGACATAAACAGGTGGAAAACCATACCATAGTCATGGGTTGGCAGAATCAACATTGTTAAAATGTCTATATTACCCAAAGTGATTTACAGAGTCAATGCAATCCCTATTAAAATACCAACATCATTTTCTGCAGATCTAGAAAAAATAATTTTGTGCTTTGTATGGAACCAGAGAAGACCTTGTATAGCAAAAGCAATCTTAACCAAAAAGAACAAATTGGGAAGCATCAATTTGCCAGACTTCAAGCTATACTACAAGGCTCTAGTAACTAAAGCAGCATGGCACTAGAACAAGAACAGAGACATTCACCAATGGAACAGAACTGAGAACCAAGATATAAAACCACCCTTGTATAGCCATCTCATTTTTGACAAAGCAGACAAAAACATACACTGGGGAAAAGAATCTTTATTCAATAAATGGTGCTGGGAAAATTGTAGATAATTTTTAAATACCTAAATATTAGTACATGGAGTAATATGAGATGGTTATAGATCACTATATATACCACTATCTCCAAATTAATATATGTATTTAAAGCAATTCCAATTAACAGCCAAGGAGAGTTTCTGTGAAAACTGATAATATAATTTTAAAATTTTATGGACATCCAGAGAGCTAAAGATTGCCAAAACAAACTTTATAAAAAATAGAACAGAAGTTGAGAATTACCACTATATATCTATATACACTACACTATAAATATATATAATATATATAGTATATGCATAGATGTAATATTACATATAATATATGAATATATAAAGTATAATATTATATAATATACACACATAATTATATATAATTACCATAAAGTTACAATAGTTGAGATAATGTATCATTCTTATGAGAATAGACAAAATGGCCAATGGAACATAATTGAGACTCCAAAAAGAGACCCATGTATGAATAATCACTTGATCTGTAAAAAATAACAGTATAGTTGGTAAGGAAATGGGGACCTGTTAAATAAATGATGATATTAATAGTTCAATTGGAAACCCATATAGAAAAAAATAAATCTTGATCCCTGCCTCATATGATATACGTGAATGAATTCCTGGTAGATTATAGATAAAAATGTAAAAAAATAAAACAATGAACTGTAGATGATAGTATAAGCAAATATATTGATGATCTAGGGAGTGGCACACATTTATCAATTATGATGCAAGAAAAAGGCTGATATATGGGATGATATTAAACTTGGGATTTCTGTTCTCCCACTCTCCACAGAGAGGGAGAAGATATTTTCAATATATACATTTGAAAAGGAAATTTTAATAAGATATATCAGGAAAAACTCCTAATATTTGATTAGAAAAATAAGAAATAAACCTTTGCAAATCACAAAATGGAAACCCCAAAGACCAATGACCACACTGATGTTGTTCAACCTTAACCATTAGGGAAGCAAAAGTTAAACCACAGTGAGATTTAACTATACCACCACCAGAATTGGTAAAGCTGAAAAGACTGACATTACAAAGTAATGGAGCTCCCATACCCTATTGATGGGATCATACATTAGTTTAGTTTCTTTGAAAAAAATGTTTGGTAGCATGTATTAAAATATGGTTAAATGTATGATCCAGTAACTCCCTTACTAAATTTCTAATACAAAAGTCAACACATGCGAAACAAAATTATATAAAAGAATGAAAAATCAATTAAACTTGTACATTTACTATTTGTGCATATTTCTGTGCTTACATATTTTAATAAGAAACACAATATTATTTCAATAAATACATATAACAAAATGAAAACATAATTAAATAAAGGACAAAAATATGATAATGTCAATAGAAGCAAAGGCATTTAATGGATAGAAAATATATTTTAAAAACTTTTTTAGAAAATGAGAACACAATTTCCTTAAGTCTGATGTCATTGAACACTTAGAACAAATACCCTGCTCAATGACGAAATATTGTTAACTTTCTCTCTGAGTTTGGAATGAGTATAAAATGCTTGCTATCTCAGCTTCTATTCACTATTATACTGAAGATGTTCTAACTAGTGTAAGCAGGCATGAAAATTTGCAGAGGACTAGGTTGTGTAAACAAAGATACAAGAAGACAGATACCTGTTAATAGACACAAATGAATTTTTAAAGGTTGCCTGATTAAACATAACTATATTTCAGCAACAAATGGAAGCTGAGATTTAGAAAATAAAAAATTTAAATTAATATAAGTAGCATTAAATACCTAGGAATAAATCAGATAAAAGTTGTATTAACATGTACTCACTATTAAATTGGAACTAACCGATGAGCACACATGTGCACAGAGGGAAGTAAAACTCAGTGGAAATCAAGCAGCGGGAATGAGGGAGGCAAGGAGGGTCAAAAACCTACCTAATGCATACAATGAACACTATTTGGGTGACAGACACACCTATAGCCAGGACTCAAGCATTACGAAAGTGACCCATGTAACCTGAAATATTTGCACCCCCTTAATGTTTTTAGATAAAAAAGTTGTGCTAATTCTCTATATGAAAAAATATCAAAAATTATCAAGAGAAATTTTAAAACTTTGAAATATGTGGTCTTTTCAATAAATGTCAGTGAGTCAAATGCAAATCTATATAAAAAAGGTAGGCATTGACAATGTACTTCATGCCGTACATATAAATGAATTCCAGAGCAACTGTATATTTAATTGCAAAGGAAAAAAATCATCTATAAGATTACATAATAGCTTCATGTATTTAAGGCAGGAAGAATTGTTTTCAATAAGATATAAAGAGTGCTAATCCTAATAGGAAGTAATTGATAAACTGTACTGCATTATAATAAGGAAGTCTTAACAAAGACACTGCTAGGAAAGTGAAAAAGCAAGCCATGGAGTAGGAAAATGTATTTAAAATATATAGAGTTTATATGCAGCTTATACAAATAACTCCACAAAAACAATAAGAAAATGACAAATAACCCAAAAGAAAAAGGAACAAACAATTTAAAAGAGTATTTCACAAAAGAGGATACTTAAATGGTCAATAAACATATGAAAGAATGTTTTATATCATTAAAAATCAGAGAAGCAAAAATTAATTACACAATGAGATACAATAAAAACTCAACAGAATTAATAATGCCAATTAGTTATGTAACACTAACTTTTGGTGAAGATGTGGAGCTATAGAAACTCCTACTTACTGGTGATATAAATATGATAATGACCACCATCTTACCATCTTACAAACATATTTGTCAAAATCTTTTAACATTCACACTCACACAAACCCACCAATTCCGTTCTTAGTTATATACCCAATATATATGTGCACATATGCACAGAACTCTACAAAAACCTACATAGCATCATTTACTATAACAGTCAAAAAACTTGCAACAACCCAAATGTCCATCAGCATGAGAATGGATACATAAATTGTCGTGTATTGAAACAAGGGAAAACTTTACAGCAATTAAAACAAACAAACTAGAGCTGCCCTCTGTTTATCTTATGACATTAAAGGAGTGAAAAGGCAAGCCACACAGATAAATATTATAAAGGTTACATTGAGAGAAAGAAGGCACACGCATATACACAAACACATGCCATAAGTGAATAATGTAAGATTCTGTCCCTATAATGTTCAAAGTCATGCAAAACAATATAGCATCAGAATTCATGGTGCTGATTATCTTTGCTGATATGTGAGGGGCTATTTATGAATAGAGGCCAGGAGGTTGGATTCTTGTGGGAATGATAATTAATGAGAGATTTTTATTTTCTATCTGGTTGATATTATAAGGGAATCTTCGCTTTGAGACACTTATTGACTTACACACATATGATTTCTGTAAATATATTTGTGTAAATATATAAACACACATTAACATATATTTACACACACATATGTATGTTACTTCTTTATAAAAATTTTAAAACATATCCAGAGACATTTGAGGAAAAAAATAGACTGATATAAGATTTAGAATATATAGCTATATCCTTGTCTGGGGTATCTGTTCATTTACTCAGATACAGATTCAGGTACTATAAATACCTATTACAGAAAGTTTTAAACTTAATAAGAAATATATTGGCTCATAGAAAAATAAAGCTTACCAAATGACATGAAAAGAAACAGAAAATCAGAATGATCTTATTTCTATTAAAGAAATCTGTAATTAAAATCTTCCCTCAAAGAAAACCCCAGGCCCTTTTGTCTTCATGAATGCATTCTATTGAATACTTAAGAAAGAACAATATCAATCTTGTGCAATTTTTCCCAAGAATAGTAAACGAAGGAACTCATTTTATGAAGTAAGCATATTTTTAATTCTAAATCTTGACAAGATCATTCTGAGAAGGAAAATTTCAAGACATTAATGCTCAAGAACATACATGCAAAAATTCCAAAGAAAAGATAAACAAATAAAATCCAGAAAAATGTATAAAGAATAATATATTATGAACAATTTGGATTTATTTAAGAGATGCCAGTTTGATTTGTATATGAAAAACTACATGTAATCATTTCTGTATTGGTAGTAAAAGCATTTGGTAACATAATATTCATCCTGGTTAAAAATAATATTTATTGCAAGCTAAAAATAGAAAGTATGACCTCAATATACCAAAAAAGTGAAAAAAAAATCATACTTAATGGTTAATGAGTAAATAAAGCTTTTCCTGTGACACTAGGAAAACACAAGTATTCATAACATTGTCAATTGTCTTCATTATTCTAGAAGTACCAGTCAGCGCAATAAGCCAAACAAAGTCATACAATCTGTAGCTTTTTCAGATTTGTTTCTTTCAATTATTAATCTCCATTTAAGTTTCCTTCAGGTCTTTTCTTTTTTTAATTTTTAATTATTATGGATACATAATAGTTTTATGTATTTATGGGGCACATGGGATGTTTTGATACAGTCATAAAGTGTGAATTAATCAAATCAGGATAATTGGGGTATCCATCACCTCAAGCATTTATCATTTCTTTGTGTTAGGAGCATTCCAATTCCAGTCTTTTAGTTATTTTAAGGTTTACCAGAACTTATTTTGATTATAGTCACTTTGTTGTGCTATTAAATACCATTTATTCTATCTAACTATAGTTTTGCACTCATTAACCATCCCCACTTTATCCCCCCTACCCTGCTACCCTTCCTAACCTCTTGTAACCATCATTCTACTCTCTGTCTCCATAGTATCAATTGTTTTTAATATTTAGCTCCCACACATGAGTGAGAATATGTGAGATTTGTCTTTATGTGCTTGGCTTATTTCACTTAACATAATATTCTCCTGTTCTGTCCATGTTGTTGCAAATGGCAGGATTTCATTCTTTCCTGTGGCTATATAATATTCCATTGTGTATAGGTACCAAAACTTCTTTATCCACTCATATGTTGATGGACATATAGGTTGATACCATATCTTGGCTATTGTGCATATAGTGCTATAACAAATATGGGAGTGCAGATATATTTTCAACATACTAAATTCCCATCCTCTGGATATATATCCAACAGTAGGATTGCTGAGTCATATAGTAGTTCTATGTTTAGTTCTTTGAGGAACCACCATACTGTTCTCCCTAGTGGTTGCACTAAGTTACATTCTCACCAACAGTGTACGAGAGTTCCCCTTTCTCCCTATCCTTGAAAGCATTCATTATTGACTGTCTTTCTGATAAAAGCCATTTTAACTGGAGTGATATGATATCTCATTATAATTTTGATTTGAATTTTTCTGATTACTAATGATATTGAGTATTTTTTTCATATACCTGTTGGCCATTTGCATCTCTTCTTTTGAGAAATTTCTATTCAGATCCTTTGACCATTTTTCATTGGATTGTTTGATGTTTTCCTATTGAATTCTTAGAGCTCCTTATATATTCTAGTTATTAATCCCTTGTCAGATGGGTAGTTTGCAAATATTTTCTCCCATTATGGGGGTTGTTGCCTCACTTTGTTGATTATTTCCTTTGCTATGCAGAAGCTTTATAGATTGATGTAATTCCATTTGTCCAAATTTGCTTTGGTTACCTATGCTTTGGGGGTGTTACTCAAAAAGTCCTTGCCCAGACTAAAATGCTGAATTGTTTCCCCAGCGGTTTTTTTTTCCTACTAGTTTCATAGTTTCAGGTCTTAGATTTAAGTATTTAATCCATTTGATTTGATTTTTGTATATGGTAAGAGATACAGATCTACCTTCATTCTTCTGCATATGGATATCCAGTGTTCACAGCACCATATATTGAAAAGACTGTCCTTTCCTCACTGTATGTTCTTGGGAACTTTGTCAAAGATAAGTTCCCTATAGATGTGTGGATTTATTTCTGTGTTCTCTAGTTTGTTCCATTGGTCTATATGTCTGTTTTTATGCCAGTACAATCCTGTTTGGGTTACCACAGCTCTGTAGTATAATTTGAAGTCAGGTAGTGTGATTCCTCCACTTTTGTTCTTTTTGCTCAGGATGGATTTGACTATTCCGGATCTTTTGTGGTTCCATATAAATTTTAGGATTACTGTTTCTATTTCTGTGAAGAATGTAGTTTGTACTTTGATGGAGATTGCATTTTAATTTTTAGATTGCTTTGGGTATTATGGACATTTTGTCAATATTGATACTTCCAGTCCATGACCATGGAATATCTTTGATTTTTTTGTGTGTCCTCTTCAATTTCTTTCGTCAATGTTTTATAGTATTCATCACAGAGATCTTTCAGCTCTTGGTTACATTTATTCCTAGGTATTTTATTTTATTCATGACTATTGTAAATGAGATTACTTTCTTGGTTTCTTTTTCAGATTGATTGCTGTAGGCATATAGAAATGCTACTGATTTTTGTATGTTGATTTTGGATCTTGTAACTTTACTGAATTTGTGTATAAGCTCTAATAATTTTTGTGTGGTCTCTTTAACTTCCTCTGCAGATAAGATCATATTGTCCACAAACAATGATAATTTGACTTCTTCATTTCCAATTTGGATGCCCTTTTTTTCCTTTCTCTCATGTGATTATTCTAAGTACAACTTCTAGTACTATGTTGAATAACAGTGGTGAAAGTGGGCATCCTTGTCAGGTTCCATATCTTAGATGAAAGCCTTTCAGTTTTTATCAATTCAGTGTAATACTAGCTGTGAGTGTGTCATATATGACTTTTATTGTGTTGAGGTAAGTTCCTTCTATATCCAGTTTTATAAAAATTTTTATCATAAAGGGATGTTGAATTTTCTCAAATACTTTTCCAGTATCGAGTGAAATGGTCATACGGGTTTTGTCCTAAGTTCTGTTGATATGATGTATCACATTGATTCATTTGCATGTGTTGAACCATCCTTGCATCCCTGGGATGAATCCCACTTGATGATGATAAATAATATTTTTAATATGTTGTTGAATTCAGTTTCTTACTATTTTTTTGTAGATGTTTGCATCTATGTTCATCAGAGATTTTGGCCTATACTTTTCTTTTATTGTTGGTTGTTTGTCTGGTTTTGGTATCAAGGTGAGACAGGCCTCATACAATGAGTTTGGGAGTATTCTCTCCTCCTTGAATTTTTCGAATAGTTTAAGCAGGATTGGTATTAATTCTTCTTTGAATGGTAGAATTCAGCAGTGAAGCCATCAGGTTGTGGATTTGTCTTTGTTGAGAGCCTTTTTGTTACTGCTTCAATCTCTTTACTCGCTATTGTTTTTTTCAGGTTTTGGATTTCTTCATGGTTAAATCTTTGTAGGTTGTGTGTGTCTAGGAATTTATCCATTTCTTCTATGGTTTCCAATTTATTGGCATATAGTTTCTTATAGTAGTCTCTAATGATCCTTTAATTCAGAAGTAATGTCTCCTTTTTCGTCTCTGATTCTACTTGTTTGGGTCTCTTCTCTTTTTATCTTAGTCTGGTTAATGGTGTGTCAATTTTGTTTATCATTTCAAGGAACCAACTTTGTATTGATCTTTTGTATTGTTTTTTGGGTTTAATTTCATTTATTTCTGCTCTAATCTTTATTATTTTTTTTCTACTAATTTTGGGTAAGAGCACAACAAGAACCGAGAACAGACTGCCAACCCAACATTTGATGATTTTTCTCTTATTAATCAGCCTTATTGTGAGTTGATTTTTCAGTGAACCTTCCAAGGGTAAAGGGGGAAGGGGAAATTTTCCCTTCACCCCAACATGCCTATAGAGGACTCATAACTTTGAAATATGTTTATTACAAACTCTCAGATCTCAAAGATCTATTTTCTTCTCCATTCTTATTATAGAAGTGTCTTGGTGTTACTTTTTCAAAATTGAGGGCAAATTTTAAGATGGTGAAACAGTTATGCCCAGCAAAATATAGACCATTTCTATTACTCCAGAAATTTTTCTAATGTTTCTTCCAGGCAATCCCTACTCATATAGGCAATCATTGTTGTAATTTCTATAATCATACATTCGTTTTATCTAATTATGAACTTCTAAATAGAATTGAGCAATATATATACCTCTGTGTCTGGCATCTTTTACTGAAAGTGAAGATTTTAAGATGTGTCTGTGTTTTAGCTGGTATTGTAATCAAGGGCAGCTCTGCTGCTCAATGCTTGCAAAAGCCAATAACAAGTACGAGATGTAGGGAAAAGAAAGTGACTTTATTCCAGAGCTAGAAGTGGAGAAATGGCCAAGGGTCATGCCTCAGAGTAACCATTTTGAAGACTTGGGTTGAGGGTAGGGGTTTAAAAAGGGAATTTGGTACGAGGGGCATGCAGATGTGGCAAGGAGGTGCTGGTCAGCATGACTTGCCCTCATTACTATCTTGAATTATTGCTCTACCTGATGAAAGGGCTGGGCCATCTGGAAGGCTGTTTATCTGTAGGTTAACTGTGGCCTTGAGGTCATCTCTTGACGGGGTCTGGATTGTTTGGAGACTCAGTCTCTGGAACTTCTAAATAAGCACATAGTTAGACAGGAAACTTGTGCAAGGGAGTGCCTGGTGGAAGGATGGAAGGAAGGTAAAAGTCAGGATTTCCCTATCAAGAAATGGGCAAGAAAATTTCAAAATAGAGCACTGAAAAATGGTGCACCAGTTACAGTACCAGTATTTTATTTATTTTTAAATTGATGAATAGTATTTCTTTGTTTAAATATAGCATAATATGTTTATCAATTTACCTAATGACGGACATTTGGGTTGCTTTTAGTTTGGGGCTGTTAGGAATAAAGTTGCCTTGCTGGGCGCAGTGGCTCATGCCTGTAATCCTAGCACTTGAGGAGGCCCAGGCAGGAGGATCGCTTGAGCGCAGGAGTTTGAGGTTGCTGTGAACTATGAGGACACCACAGCACGCTACTCAGGGTGACAGAGTGAGACTCTGCCTCAAAAAAATAAATAAATAAAGTTGACTATATTTCTCTTGAGTAAATACCTAAGAGTAGAATTGTAATGTCAAAGGATAAGTATGTTTAATTTTACAAGAAAATTTCAAATAGATGTTTCAATGTAGTATTAGAATTTAACATTCTCACCAGCAATATATGATTCCATTCACATGAAATACTCAGAATAGCTAAACCCGTAGAGGCAAAGAGCAGATAAGTGGTTGCCAGGGGCTGAGGAAAAGAGGGAAGGGAGAATAACTACTTAATGTGTGCAAGGTTTCCACTGGGGGTGTTGAAATTGTTTTTGAGCTAAATGGAGACAATGCACAGCACTGTGAATATACTAAATGCAATTGAATGGTACATTTTAAAATGGTTAATTTTATGTTGTGTGAATTTCATCTCAGTAAAAAAGAACTGGAGACAGACAAATCAAATAATAACAATAATAATAATGGAAAAAAATATGCTGAAATGTTATATATATATTCATTCATTCCCCTATTGGCTCTTAGCGATACCTCTTTGTATTTTTACATCTGTTGCCATAGGAATTACAATATACACCCTTTATTTATCAAAGCTTACTTTGAGTTAATATTGTATGACTTCGCTTAAGATATTTTTACTGTTCAACAGTAAATTTACATATTCTATCTGGATATTTCTGTGTTTTTGTAATATTTTACATCCATTTTTCTATAAATCCCACAATAAAGTGTTGCCATTTTTACTTTAGGCTGTCAGTTATCTTTCAACTTGTTGGAGAGTACAAGATCACATTTCATAGCTACCTATCCATCTATTTACCACTTCTGGTGCTCTTTCTTTTCTTTTCTTTTTTTTTTTTTTAGGGACAGGGTCTCACACTATCACCCAGGCTAGAGTGCAGTGGCTCACTACAGCCTTAAAACTCCTGGGCTCCAGTGATCCTCCTGCCTCAGCCTCCTCAGTAGCTGGGACTACAGGTACATAGCACTAATAATTTTACTACTTTTTGTAGACACAGGGTCTCTCTGTGTTGCCCAGGCTGCTTTTGAACTCCTAGCCTCAAGTGATCCTCCCACCTTAGCCTCCCAAAGTGCTGTGAGCCACCAGGCCTGGCCTTTATTTCTTCTTTTGGATCCAAGTTTCCATCTGATATTATGCTCTGCATTCTGAGGGACCAAGTTAATTATCTGCTATTCTTGAGAAATTTAAGTGCAGCCTGACTGTCACATGTCTATATGTAGCATGGCTTGATGTCAGGTTTGAAATCACTTAGGGAGGTGTAGATGATGAGAAATGATGCTGGAGGAGGAAAAAGGAGAGGAATGAAAACACTAAGGATTCATATCACGCTAAGGCATTTAAAACCTCTCATGAATTCTATAAGGAACCCTAAAGGTTTCATGGTACAGTTTTCAAGTAGGTGAGTATTACCTTAAGAGACCACCAAAGGGATACAATTCGGCCTCTCTCATCTCTGAAATATGTTATTGTTAGTAATGATCTATCTTCTCTAAACTTCAGTCTCTTTTATGTAAAATAGAGAGAAAATATAATGCAAAGTTTGTTGTTAGGATTAGTAAACCATTGACATGTTGTGCATGGTTCTTTTATTCCTAAGGGCAAAAAATAACTTGGTATTTGCCCTTTCTAGGAAGTGAGTTTATATTTAAAAGCATTCTGGATATAATTTGAAGGGAAGCTTGACTTCAACGGTGAGGTTTCAGGCATCTTATTTGGCCAGGAAAGACAGATAAGAGAGAAAGAATGATACGAAGACCCACACATGATCACAAAAATATCAATTATCATTATTGTCTTCAATATAGGTTAGGGACAATAAATTACTTTATTTAACTGCCTAAAACATGGAGACATTAAAAATCCACATTAAATTAAAAAGGTATGCTTTAATTGATACAGCCATGGGTTACAGTCATAGTGACATTACTTAGCTGTATGAGAAGCATTTGCAAAATATGAAAAGCATTCATTTTGCTAATATATGTAAACTTATTGGACCAAACACATGGCATATTGAACAATAAATGTTGGCATGGATATAGAGAGGTAGGAATACTCAGACACTGCAAACTAGTACAACCTCTGTGGAAAGCAATATGGAGATACTTCAAAGAGAGACAAGTGGAACTACCATTTGATCCAGAAATCCCATTACTGGGCATCTACCCAAAGGAAAAAAAGGTATTCTATAAAAAAGACATCTGCACTAGAATGTTGACAGCACAATTCACAATTGCAAAGATGTGGAAACAACCCAAGTGCCCATCAATACATGAGTAGATTAATAAAATGTGGTATATGTATACCATGGAGTTCTACTCAGCCACAAAAACAATGGTGCGCTAGCACCTCTTGTATTATCCTAAATAGAGCTGGAGCCCATTCTACTAAGTGAAGTACCACAAGAATGGAAAAACAAGAACCACATGAACTCACCATCAAATTGGTACTAACTGATGAATACTTATATATACATACAGTAGTAACATTCATTGGATGTTGAGTAGATGGGAGCAGGGAGGAGAGGATGGGTATATTCATACCTAATGGATGTGGTGCACACTGTCTGGGGGGTGGACACACTTGAAGCTCTGACTCGGGTGGGGCAAAGACAATATATGTAACCTAAACATTTGTACCCCCATAATATGCTGAAATAAAAATATATATTAAAGAAAAGAAGATTAGAAGTTGAAATACAAAGACCTTCCAAAGTATAACTTCTCTTCATAATCCATTTGGGAGGCCAGGAGGGAGGGAGATTAAACTCTGCTCAATATGCCAGACTCCATATATTGGAGGACATGGTATTAAACAGATTGCTGTAAAAAAGGATAAAATTAATTTTACATTGCAGCACTCACTCTTTCTAAGAGTGTGTGTGTTTGCTGGGAAGAATTTGGCTCTGTCTTCTGAATAAAAAGTGAATTTTTATTCTTGTAAGTCTATCACATTTACATCCTCAGCAAAATTCAGCCAACTGTATCCATATGTAAAAATTAAGCCAACTTCTCCATATGTAAATCCATATTCCCAAACACCTCTATGTTATCTATAACAATTTAGCAGCACTATTTGCCTCTGGTCAGTTGTATCCTTGGGGGTCAGTAGAATAAGCATGGGAATATTGATTTGGGATTTGATTAGAGTCTTATGAAAATTCTTATCGTTAAGATTGTTTAAAAGTCCCCCCTTCTTGTACTTAGGTTTATGTTCCCAAGCAAGTCCCTGTCCAATAAATAAGTAAATAAACAAATAAATAAAATTTTAAATATAAATTCTAGATGTGAATTTACTATTATCTATTTCTTTGTTATATTTAGGGAGCAACTTGATAAATCAGTGATTTTAGTTAGCTCAAAATATGAAGACTATATCATTTTAGATTTTCTGGAAGTGTGTGCTGTATCACTGAAATGATAAATATTCCCAGTGGATATCTTCCTTTTTTCTCTAGCACACTATGGCTCAGTGAGTTCTTTATTATATTATTTATTGTCATAATAAAAACTGTGATAATTTGTATTAAATAACTTTGCAAAATATAAAGCAAAATGCAAATATTTGCTGAATTAATATTGCACAATTGTTTCTGCAAAAACAAACCAATGACAGTATGTCAAGCCCTCAAAAACATTATAGATTCCTATTCTAGAAGGTTTCTTCTCTTTTCTCCCACAATTCTTCTGCTCTTCCTCCTTCCTTCTATCCTTCCTGCCTTTTTGCCTTTTGTTATTCCTTCCTTCTTTCTCTCTCTCCATCCATCCCTTCCTCTCTAATCCTCTTATAAATTTTTTCTCTCTCTCCTTCCTCTTCCCTTCTTTTCCTTTCTGTCTTTTCTTCTACTGTGAAGAGTCTAGGTAAACAGTGGTAAATGAGACACAGTCCCTGTTCTTAAGCAACTTCAGAGGAGGGAATACTTTCCCTCTACCCACTGAGGGCTTGATAATTAAGCCTATGAAATAAACTGACAGTTGCAGGTGAAGAAAAGATACATAAACGTATTACATGCATGGGGGCATCACAGGAAAGCAAAGTGAATACTCAAAAACACAGTGAGATCTAGAACCTTTTTATAAGGGGAAAGGGAGGTGAGATGTAGGCAACTTAGAAGACAGTAAATGATTTGGGGAAGGATGAATCGGCCTTCAGAAGAACAGGTGACCCGTGACAAAGACTGTCTAGGTGTACTATGGATCTCCTGTCTCCTCCCTTTTCATATGAGTCAATCTTCCCTGGTTGATGAGATTCCTGGGGAGGGCATTCATGACAATTCAGCTCCTTTTGGAGGATTGATCTTTAGGCCAATAAGTCAAGTTCAGAAAAAGCTCCATTTTGCACTCTCTGTTCCCCAAGTACCGTCAGTTTGAAGTAATTATCATATCAAAGTGGCACATTGTAGACTGTCATTTTCTGAGCTCCTTCATTTACCCTGTCTGAGATTTCCCTGCAAAATTCCACACACTAAAACATGAGCTGATGGCTGTGAAGAGAAAAATCAAGTTGTTATGTAGCCAAGTGGTAAGAAATCTAGGAATAGGTCAGTCCAGTTAAATATAATTTTGTCTTCTTTCAGGAGGTCATGTTTTGCAGGTGGGCTTCTATCAAAATTAGGCCTCTACATGGTGCAAGAATGCAGGTATTTAATAAAAGATATTTCTACAGAAACTTAAAAAAACAAAGATTAATGTTTGGCACAATCTATAACCTAGTTTCTGAGTCTGGAAGGCAGCCATTGGAGATTTCTAGACATTGGGCTAAAAGCATCTTCAGTGGAGGCAGACCCTGGAAATCTGAGAGATTTCTCTAGTTCTCAATTTGCATCAGGTGTTCCAGGAACTTTCTGAGTAGCCCACATATCAACAAGCACAAAGATTTTACATACATAAGTTATTTTGGTGATTCCTCTTGTCTATATATCAAGTCTATATCAAGCTGCCACCTGGCTTCAACTTGCAGAGCTTCAGAAAAAGGACATTCTAATTTCAGTGATTATAAGATTTGAGGGTTGGAAAAAACTGGAAATATTAGTTTGGAGAATCATAGCCAGATAGTGGAGGAAAATAGAAGAATTCAGGATTCAGTTCAGTTTATAGCTAAATAACAAATCTTTAAAACAATGAGCTAGAACCTAATAAGAGGTACACTATAGTCTTCTTTTGAAATATAATTTTTCTCTCTCCTGTCACCTCCATCTCTACTGAAGATAATCACAGTGAGATGAATTTATTTTTAAGTTGAAGTTAAAAGAATTCAAAGGTAAATACAGAAAGTTACATAGTTGTAAAAAAAATTAGCTCTTTTAAGGGGGAGAACTCAGTTTTCTTTTTAAGTAACAAAAATCCTGATAAAAGATAACATGAAGCACAGGAAGTTATTTTGATAAGACACAAATCTTCCTTCACTTAAAAAATGAAGAAAAATCTTTCACTATCCCTTATCAATACTCCAAGAAAAATTTATCATTTTAAAAGAGAATACCAAATTCTAGCTTTGGATCAATGTTCTTTTGCTATTTAAGCTTTTTAAAATTTTCATAATGAATTTATTCAATTTTAGTCCGTTTGACCACACAAGATTCTCTCTCACTTTCTCTACTTAACTTTCTATATCCATTCAGTTTTATCTATATCATTCCCTCCTTCATTTATTCACTCTGAAACAACCTTTTAATGACTTTTAAATGAGTTAAAATTATTCTTTTCCTCAACAAGAAAATGCATTCTCATATCTTATAACATCTTATTTTCCTTGCATACTCCACATACAGAATTGTTTTCCTGATTATTTCTAGTAGTGTTAATTACATAAATTAATTAGAATTTTAAACTCCTAGTAATCTTAAATTCCTAGTGAAAACACAGAAAGTAAGCAATTTTGAACTGTCTAGCATATACTAATATTTTATGAATACACATTTTATTATTTCTAGAAACATATACTTCCTCTTAGAACCATTCTCTATATGAATCGGGACACATTTACTAACAGACCCAAATATCTTTAGTTCCTTTGTAATAAGAAGTCAAAAGTAGAATAACTTAAAACTTATATTCAGTAATTAATGTTTCAACTTTTAAAAAATCTTATTTGAAATTGATCTAGATATTCAGTGAATATTCATCATTTAATTTAAATTAAAAATCTAAGGGTATAGTTACCAAAGAGATTTGGGAAAGTAAATATTTTATCAAACATAATTATTATTAAAAAGTTTACGAATAAACTTTTATACCACTTACATCTTATTTAATCATTATTTACAATTTTGCTTGAATTATTGATGAAAGTTTTATGAGACATAGACAAAGCTAGTCATCATCTTAAGTAATTTCCCTGTTAACTACTAAAGCAAGAACCCTATGGTTAAACACGTTTTTTTTTTTTGTTTGTTTGTTTTTTGCTGATAACTCAGAAGACACAGCTGTTTACATTAAACCAATAATATTAAACCAGTTTTATTTATTGAAGATTTAATCAAGTAATGTCAACTTGAAAAGCATTTGGATTAGTTCCTGTATTTCTGGCAGTTTTAGAAATATTTAATTTACATGAGTGCTCATTTATCTCTAAGCCAATTTAAATAGAACTTTTTAAAGAGATTTTATAAAATAATCTTTTAAGAAAGTAATTACATTATAATTTAAAAGTGTGACATCTTTGTAGAGAGAATTAATTTTGTATTCATCAACATAGGTGTAGAATATCTGAAAGGGAGGAAGTTCATTCCCTGCTTGTCAGTAAATACTTGGACTAGGCACCATTATTGTGATAGATGCAGACCAGGAGGAGAAATCAAGATGACATGTTGCTCTAGTGAAAACTTCTTTGATAAAATGTTGATAATTGTTGAACCTGGGTGATAGCTACTGTGTACACTGTGTGCATTTATTATATCAGTCTTCCTATATTTAAGTTTGCTTAAAATTGTATATAGAGAACCCATAAAACACACATACATATACACACACACACGTCACCTGAGGTTTAGTGGCTAAAGAAACTTGGCACATTCAACCTAGAGTAGTTAGTATTCATAGCGATATTCAACGTGTTTTCAGGCAGGTAATGGGGCCATGTAGAAAGGAAGAAAATTTGGCCAAACAAATAAAAGTTTCAAAATTGAATGCTTTAGCTAAATAAGGTGATTGGATTTCTAACAGAAACATTCAAAGAGAGAATGGACTGTTTTAGGAATAAGATAATGAGCTTTTTGTCATCAACTCAATGACTTGATTTTCCATTAAGTTACTGATATCAAATAATTTTGCAAAAACATATTTTAATGAAGAGGGGAAAGATGGATAAGGAACAATTGTGGTTCAGAGATACCATGAAATGCAGAGGAAAGGACATAGCAAGTCAGACGGAGTAATGAATGCCCTTCCCTCGCGTGGGGAGCAAGGGTCATCACACTGACATGATCTTTTATTGATCTTTTTAGACAGATGATCTTATCCCGTCGTACTGATTGAGAAACTGAGGCTACAGTAAATGGCAAGGTCTAGATGTGAAATCCAGTATGGCTGATTACAAAATTATTGCATTTCACTCTACAGGCACTGTCCAAACGTCCACGGCACGACATGATTTAATAGCAGGAAGGATGAGAGCAAGCCATGGAAAAACTGTCCGGGTGCAAGGCAGGCTGCACCCAATGCTGTTGATGCAAAGGTCGAGAACCTGCTTAGTGCGCACACACTCCACTTGCTCTGACATGTCATGATCTGGGTAATTTATGCTTACTTTTTGTCTTTCTAAATTTTAGTCTATCACTTAGAAATAGAGTATTTTATAAAAATAATTTATAATAATTAGGCAATGAAATTTAGCTCTCACATTGTTCTTCTTATTAAAAAATGTGCCTGGCCTTGACATAGTCTGTAAGTTGGGCATGGGAGTAGCTGTGCCTCTAACCAGCTTGTGCCCTCCTGGGCTTTAACTGGGGACGTTTTCTGAAAGCTCTGATCAGGTCGGTCCCTTAACAGTAATTGCTTTGGGCATAATGAGATCGATTAGACAGACTCTCTTGACGTGTTCTTTGCCACTAAAGAAGCCTAGAAGGAGGTGGCAGAAACAGTCTTTGTTTTTTCAACAATGAAAGGAAGAGATAATTATCTGGGGTGATTTTTTTTTTTTTAATTTACTTATTTTGTAAGACAGTAGCAAAGGCCTGTCTGCACCCACTGGGTGGCTTGAGAGGGAGAGAGTTCAATATTCTGAATCAAATTTCACTGGAGTCTGATGTTAAGGAGCTGCTGATTTGTATGTACCTAGTGGTCAATTCCCGTGGTAAGTGCTGGCGTTTCTTGCTTGGATAATTACTTGAAATATGTTTATGGGAATTAAGGAAACTCAAAGCAGCCAATTGGCACCCCACGCTTCGTGGGTCAGAGCAGAGCCCATTAGGAGCTGACAAAGGAAGGGGAGCGAGGTGGGAACCAGGAAAATGTCATTTGTGCATGAAATCCAGGAAGACCCAGGTACTCAAGCCCAAGGCCCCAACTACATTGGAGAGGCCGGATCCTCGGCTCCGGGTGTGCCCGCATATACGTGCCCCCCCGGTAATTGGCCCTTTAGGAGCCGATTTGGTTTTACAGCTGTCGTGACGGCCAAGTGCGGGCCGTCCATCACTCCGCTTAGTCCGTCAGGCTCGCTGGGGACGCGCGTCACTCCAGGCTGCGCGCGCGGTCGCCGGCGCCCGCTGTCGTTGTCGCTGTCACTGTCGCCGTCGCAGCTGCCCACTTTCGCATCCCGAGGTCTGGACAAGGCAGCCACCTCACAAAAGCACAGCCTCTTGTTGAAAGGAAAAAAGCAAGAGCTCCAGGGAGTTCCAGACCGTCGACAAGGGCGGTCTGAGGCCCCCGTGCCCGCGTGTGCTGGTCGGATAAAACGAAAGAGCCTAGACAGCAGCACAGCCTCCAGGGACCGCGGCGCCACTCTGTCGTGCCTGCATTGCGAGCGGCCACTCCAGTGTATCTTTCCTTCCACGTCTGGTTCCTGTGAACCTCACACGGGGAGGGATTCTACTTTATTTTTTTATTTTTTCAGTTTTTCTCGTAGACTTCCCAAGCTCACAAACTGTACGGGAGAGGACACGCTCTGGCACGTGTGTGGCCGTGCTCACATGAGCACTTTCCTGTTGAAATGCCCTTCCTGTCTTTTCAATCCTGACCCTGCTCTATGACACCATTGGCATTTCACCCCCGTAGTCCGTGGTTACCTGGTACATCCCTCAGTGTGATCCGCAACTTTTCTGCCCAAACAGGGTCATTAAACTGCTGGTAGCTTCTTTGCTGGCAGACAGCGCCTTTGAGCAGGGATGCACTGGTCCTCCCCGTGTGGCCATGTCACAAGTTTCTCAGTCCCAACACGTTCAAAGCTGACAGTTCACCACCATTCCCTCCCTTCCCTGTACACACCCCAACCGGGCCGTGGTCCTCGGTCGCCTGTCTCCAAGCTTGCTGTCTTCGAGAGAGAAACTTGGCATTCTACAGAGTATCATAATAACTACTCCTTCTCCCTCATATCCTTCAAGTTCTTTCCATTCAAACTCTTTAATATCAATGGAATTCCTCTACTTTTCCCTAAACCAATTATTAATACTAGTTCCTTTATCCAGGGATCCTTCTACAGCACAGAGGTGGCACTGTCACCCTTGGCTTGGCAAACATTAATCCATTTTCAAGGTCCTGAGGATAAACCTCAAACACAACTGCTCTGGCCTGTCATGATCATTATCATGGTCCTTCTTGTTTTTAGACTTCTCCTTTGCTGTATGTCTTCTTAATTCTATGACACATCTGTAGAGAAATTATATTTTTAGTTTCTCAAATTTTTGTTTTCTTTTTTTTTTTTCCTTGCACTGGAACTTTCTGCCTGGGAGACTCTTGCTCTCCTTCTATGGCTTGCTAACTCCTTCTCGTGTTCCAGGCCCTAGTTTGGAGGTTCCTCTTCTTGGAACCTGTCCAAGACTGCTTGTCTTGGTGACACACAATTTACTCTTGTCTGTCCCCTAGGAGTCCCTGCAGTCATTGCTGGTCAGTGTTCTTGCTTATTTCAGTGTGTCTCCCTGCTCAGTTGCCGGCTCTGTGAGTATGACAATAGGTCTGCATGATTTACTGTTGCAACTTTCAGGGCTGGTGCAAGGATATGTTAATATTAGGTGCTTAGTTAATGGATACTGCTGTAACTATTCTTTCTTCATATTCAAACACTCTGCAAGGTGTTACCTCCATTTTCCAACAGGCAAGTCTGAAGCTAAAGAAAATTAGGAACTGCCTGAGATCAAGTGGTTATTATGTGGTAGAGCTTTTATTAGAATTGATCTATTTCTGGCCGGGCGCGGTGGCTCATGCCTGTAATCCTAGCACTCTGGGAGGCCGGGGCGGGTGGATCACTTGAGGTCAGGAGTTCGAGACCAGCCTGAGAGAGACCCTGTCTCTACTAAAAATAGAAATAAATTATCTGGACAACTAAAAATATATATAGAAAAAAAAAATTAGCTGGGCATGGTGGCACATGCCTGTAGTCCCAACTACTGGGGAGGCTGAGGTGGTAGGATCACTTAAGCCCAGGAGTTTGAGGTTGCTGTGAGCTAGGATGACGCCATGGCACTCACTCTAGCCCGGGCAACAGAGCGAGACTCTGTCTCAAAAAAAAAAAAAAAAAAAAAAAAAAAGAATTGATCTATTTCTTATTATAAGTAGCACACTCTTACCTTATAATAAACTGCCTTTCTGATACATAAGGTGATCTATAGCAGCAGTCTCCAACCTTTTTGGCACCAGGGGCTGGTTTCATGGAGGACAATTTTTCCACGGACCAAGGGTGGGGGCCTGGGGTGTCACGGGTCAGGGGAGGTGGTGCAGAGCTCGGGTGGTGATATGCACCTGTTTCCTAACAGGCCAGGGACCAGTACTAGGCCACAGCCCGGCGCCTGGGGACTGCAGATCTATAGTAAGTAGTAAGTATGGTACGCTGAATGATGGTTTCCCAAAGCTATTCACTTCTGCACCCCCAGAACCTGCGACTATTACCTTATATGGCAAAGGGACTTCACAGAGGATTTGGGGATACAGAGATGATCCTGGAATACCTGCACAGGCCCTGAATGTAGTCACAAGTGTTCCTGTAAGAGGGCAAAGAAACAATTTACTGCAGAAGAGAAAGTGGGAGATGTCGTGACAAAAGTACATGGTTGTAGTGATGTGAGAGAGGGGACAGGAGCCAGTGAAAGCAGGTTGCCTCCAGACGCCAGGAAAGGCAAGGGACAGATGGTCTCCTGGGCTCCCGGGACCCAGTCCTGCCAACATCTGCACTTTAGCCCAGGAAAATTATTTTTGGATTTCTGGCCTCTAGAACTACAAGAATATACATTCATGTTCTTTAAAGCCACCACTTTTGTGGGAACTTGTTACAGCAGCAATAAGAAATTAATACAAAGTACAAAAAAACTAATAAACCATACATATTTGACGCATATGTGAGAAGCATGTATTCTCATTACATCCAGCCTTTTGAGTGGCCGTCTGTGCCGTAAAGCAATTCAGCTGCAATTGTTAACTGGATGGAAAACCACACAATTCACTAAAAAGCCTGAGTCCAAAAAAATTACATAAAAAGAAATTAATTTAAAAAAAAACATTTTATGACTTTCTTCTTATTGTTATCCAATAACAAAATCCTAAAGAAAGGGGAAATAGAGCTGGCCCCTGGCTTTAAAAAATTGATGTGAATTCTTTAATAAGATGATGGAATTAGTCTCTGTTATCTCAATAATTGCTTAAATAAAATTTGTTGCTTTAAAATTGCTATTGGCCTTCATGCTTAATTAGATGTCACATTACAGTATATTAAGGGCACTTAGTGAACTTCAATTGAAGAGCTCTGTGCTGTGTCACTAAACCACACTGCAGGGGTCTGTCCTCCTGTTCAACAGGGACAGGGCTAGTTCGCATGGTGAAAGCCTAGCTCCTAGACAGGCGCTGTACCCCATGTCCTTCCAGCTATGGCGCTCACTTCTGGTCAACCCATCACCTCTCTGACCTTCTCCTTTACATTCTTAGTCTTCCTCAGTAGTGCGCTCTGCCACCCTTCCTCATCACACCTCTCTCTTCCACCTAGTCACCTCCTTTCCATGCCTCAGTTCAGAGTCATTTCTTCTCTTGTTTGGATTAGTTTTAGTAACATTTTATCTGATGCTCCAATAGCTCTCTGGGCCCTTTGAGTAAACACCAGAGCCCTTCCAGGTACCTGCACGACACCGTATAACCCGTTCCGGCTCACACACGCAGGGTCACCACGTGGTCTCCTGTCTGCACATGCTTCTGCCTCAGCACACGTGCACTGTGTGTTTCCCTTCCTGCTTGCTCCTGCCACAGACGTCCACACGCCCACTCCCTCGCCTGCTTCAGGATTTTGGAAAGATAACACTTTTTCAGTAAGGCCTTACCTAAAACCAGTGTTAAACCCACAACTCCCAGAGTTTCAACCTCCCTTCCCTGCATTACTTTACTCTGACCTTACTCTTATCTAGCACTTACCACCTTCTGATATATTACATAGCACTTTTTTAACACACTTCATTTTTTTTA
The DNA here is from genome assembly GCF_020740605.2 of Lemur catta. Classification (NCBI taxonomy): domain Eukaryota; kingdom Metazoa; phylum Chordata; class Mammalia; order Primates; family Lemuridae; genus Lemur; species Lemur catta. Next base: position 98,732,533 of record NC_059135.1, read on the forward strand.
GAGCAGTTTTAGGTTCACAGCCAAATTGGGCAGCAGGTACAAGGTATTCCCATATACCCCCCTCCCTTCACCTACACACACACGGCCCACCCACTGTCGACATCCCCCACCACAGTGGTACATTTGGTACAATTAGTAGGCCCACACTGGAACGTCAATGTCACCCAGAGTCCATAGTTCATATTAGGGTTCATTCTTAGTGTTGTATACTCTATGGGTTTGGACAAATATATAATGACATGAACCCACTAATACAGTATCAGGCAGAGTAGTTTAATGGCCCCAAATCCCTGGACCTCCACTGATTCATCCCTAACTCCTGGCACTAGGGATCATTTTACTATCTCCAGTAAAATCTTGCCTTTTCCAGAATATCATAAAGTTGGAATCTTACAACATGTAGTTTTTTTTTTCATATTAACTTTCTCTATTTAGCAGTATGCATTTAAATTCCCTCTATGTCTTTTCATGATTTGACACCTCGGTTTTTTTTTTTAGAGATGGGGTCTCACTATGTTGCCATAAAGCTGCTATAAATATCCACATGCAGGTATTTGTGTGGACATAGGCTTTTCAACTCATTTGGGTAAATACGAAGAAGAGAAATTGCTGGAACATATGGTAAGAATATGTTTAGTTTTGTAAAAAACTGCCAAAATGTCTTTCAAAGTAGCTACATTTACATTCGCACCAGCAATGAATTCCTGTTGCTCCACATCTTACCAGGATTTGGTGTTGTCAGTGTTTTGAATTTTGTCCATTCTAACAGTGTGTAGCGGTATCTCGTTGTTTAATTTGCAGTCCCCTGGTGACACATGATGTTCAGCATCTTTTCTCACTGCTTATTCACCATCTGTGCATCCTCTTTGGTGACATGTCTGTTCAGGTCTTCCCCTATTTTTCACTATGTTGTTTGTTCTTCTTGTTGAGTTTTAAGAGTTCTTTTTATATTTTGGATTATAGTCATTTATTAAATATACCTTTGCAAATATTTTCTCCTAGTCTGTGGCTTGTTTTCTTGTTCCCTTGACAGTGTCTTTAGTAGAGCAGAAATTTTTAATTTTAATGAAATACAATCTTCTGCCTTTTTATTCTTCCTCAATATTGAGTTGATTATTATGGGTCATTTGCCTCTCCATGTGAATTTTAAAATTAGTTTGTTTATATATAAGAATTATCTTGCTAGGATTTTTTTTTCTTTGAGACAGGATCTTGCTTTCTTGCTCAGGCATGAGGGCAGTGGCATGAGCTCATTGCAACCTTGAGCTCCTAGGCTCAAGTGATCCTCCTGCCTCAGCTGGAACTATAGGCATGCACCACCATGACTGGTTGATTTTTCTATTTTTTGCAGAGACAAGGTCTTGCTATGTTGCTTGGGCTGGTCCCAAACTCCTGACCTCAAGCAATCCTCTCACCTCGGCCTCCCAAAGTACTAGGATAATAGACATGAGCCACCATACCTGGCCCTTGCTAGGATTTTGATTGGGATTTCATTGCATCTATAGATCAAGTTGGAAAGAACTATGTCTTCATGATACTGAATCTTCCTACCCACAAACATGGAATACCTCTCCATTTATTTAGTTCTTCTATGGTTCCTTTCATCGGAGCTTTGTAGCTTCCTCATATAAGTCTAGCATATATTTTGTTAGATTTATACATAAGTATTTAATTTTGGGGGGTGTTAATGTAAATTGTAATGTGCTTTTAGTGTGAAATTCCACTTGTCCATGAATATATATGTGTATATATATGTGTGTATGTGTGTGTGTATAGGAGAAAGAATGGCTTTTGTATATTAACCTTGTATCCTGCACACTTGCTATAATAGCTTATTAGTTCCAGGAAATTTTGGTGGATTCTTTCAGATGTTCTGCATAAATAATCATATCATCTATAAACAAAAACAATTTCATTTCTTCCTCCCCTATCTGTGTACATTTATTTCCTTTTTGTCTTAATGCATTAGCTCAAACTCTCAGCACAATGGTGAAAAGAATGTTGAGAGGAGACATCCTGATTCCTTATCTTAATGAGGAAGCCTGTAATGACTCCCCATTAAATATGACCTTAGCTGCTGGTTCTTCTGTAGCTGTTCTTTATCAAGGAGAGCATGTTCCTCTCTGTTCTTTAGTGTCCTGAGACACTAAGAAATGTGTATTTCTTCTTGTGTGACTTTTGGCAGATTGTGTCTTTCCAAGAATCTAGGTTATCAAATTTGTGGGCATATAATTGCTCATAGTACTCCTTCATTATCCTTTTAATAACCAAAATATCTGTAGTGATCTATTCTTTTTCATTTATGAGTAATTTGTGACTTCTTTTTTTCTTAGTTATCATGATTTTCTTAGTTAGAATTTTATTGATCTTTTCAAAGAACCAGCTTTTGGTTTTGTTAACTTTTCCTTTCTTTTCTTTTCTTTTATTTCTTTTTTCTTTTTTTCTTTCATTTTTTTCTTTCTTCTCTTTCATTGATACATTGTCATTATACATATTTATGGGGTACAATTTGATGTTTTCATACATATCTGTATTGATAATGAATGTATGTATCACCTCATGCTTTCATCATTTGTTGATTTTTTTGATTTCCTGTTTTCAATTTTATTTACTTCTGCTCTAATTTTTATTATGTTTTTCTTCTGCTTATTTTGGAATTAATTTTCTCTTCTTTTCCTAGTTTCCTAAAGTGGAAGCTTTGATTATTGATTTCAGATATGTCTTCTTTTCTAATACATGCATTCAGTGTTATAAATTTTCCTCTTTGCACTGATTTCTTTGAATCCTATGAATTTTGATAGGTTATGTTTTCATTTTCTTTTAGTTCAAAATACTTTTTGACTTTTTTTTTAGCTTTCTCCTTTGACTCTTGTGTTACTTAGAAGTGTGATGTTTACTCTCTAAGTATTTAGAAATTTTTCTAGCTATCTGTCTGCTATTGATTTCTAGTTTAATTTCATTGAGGTCTGAGAGAAGACAGTGTATGATTTCTATTCTTTCAAATACGCTGAGGTGTGTTTTACACCCATGAATGTGATCTACCTTGGTTGATGTCCCATGTGAGCTTGAGAAGAATGTATATTCTGCTGTTGTTGAAGGAAGGAGTCTACAGATGTCAATTATATCCAGTTGATTTGTGGTGCTATTGAGTTCAGCCATTTCCTTACTGATTGTCTGCCTGCTGGATCTGTCCATTTCTGCTAGAGGTGCCGATGCCTCCAAGTAGAGTAGTGGATTCATCTATTTCTCCTTGTAGCTCTGTCAGTTTCTGCCACACATTTTGACACTCTGCTGTTAGGGGCATATGTAGTAAGGACTATTACATCTTCTTGAAGAATCGATTATTTTATTGTTATTTAATGCTTCTCTTTATCCCTGATAATTTTCCTTGCACTTCGTTTCTGAAGTGAAGTCTTTTCTGTCTAAAGTTAATACAGCCACTCCAGCCTTCTTTTTATTAGTGTTGGCTTGATTATCTTTCTCCATCCTTTGCTTTTAATGTATATGTGCCTTTAAATTTAACACAGGTTTCTTCACAAATAGTTGAATCTTGTATTATGAGTAGGTCTTAGTCTTTTAATGAACCTGTGCTCCTTGGCTGTGAACTTCACAAGTGCTTCTTAGTTCTCCCCACCACTCCCTAGTTTGGACAGGACGGCCTGAGGGAGCTGGAAGTGGTCATTTCCCTTTCCCCAGTCAGTTAGGCTTTAATAAAACCCAATGGGTTAGGCTCTGACTGAACAGTTCTCTTGAGGCCAATAGGCACTGCTAAGAACAGAATGCTCTGGTGTATTTCAAAAGGGCCACTCCTCCTCTTTCCCTGCCAGAAACACAATGTAGGGGCTGGGCTGGGAGAAAGGATGGATGGATGGATAGATAGAAAGAACATGAGCAGGGTGAATGAAAAGTTAGGCAAAAACGCCTGCCTGAAGCTGCTTGTTTGCTGAGTGCAAAGGTCAACTGAAAACAGCTGACCTGTATGGAAGTTGTTAAAGAAATTAACAAATGGCCCTGACCCTTTGCACATGTCCTTGGAAATAAATAAATACCAGGAAGAATTTAGCTGAGGAGGTCATTTTTCCCTTTAGATTTTGGTCTCTCCCCTTCTCTCGAAAAACTGATTTGTTTCGAGTAATCATTCATTCCTTCGCTACTGAGCTCAGGAGCAAAAAAGTAGCCACAACAACACAAGAGAATTTTTCTCTGCTGTGCACATGAGAACCTAATAAAGCTCATGGATGTGAAACTCTCAGAAGTGTGGGGGCTTTGCCTACTACTGCCTCTGCCCCCCTAGCTTTTAACTCTCAGAATCTCTGTGCTGAGCCTCCAGCAGTTTGTCAATTACAGGGGAGGTTTCTCTACTTTGGTAGTGGTTCCCACTAAGGTTTCTGCTCGTGGATTTCTGCCTGTCTCCTCAGTTGTGAGGGCTGCAATCTGCCCTGTGTCCTAACTTCTCTGATGCATCTAGGTAAGAAGAACTGTTGATTTTTTAGTTTACTGGTTCTAGGATGGAGTGGTGGCTTCCAGGCGCCTTACATGCCAGGTTCCACAGTACTTACTTATCTCGTGCATTGTGCCTGCTGCTCACCGGAAGCTAAGCTCTGTGAAGGCAGGTATGTTTGTCTGCTTTGTTCAAGGCCTCTTCCGAGTTCCTTGAACAGCGTCTGACACAATGTAACAACACTGGTTAAATAAATAATCCTGTTGCATAACCCCAAATTCAGACTCCTCTACTGGATGCACAGCTAAAGCCAAACACTGTAACACTGGTGCTTGGATATAGAGGAAAGTTTATTTGGCCAAAGCAAGAAGAGAGAAGAACAAGATCTCTTTGATCTGTCTTGTCACAGAAATGTGGGGTGGGGAGTAAGGAAAGGGAAATCTATTTTGCATTCAGTCTCAGATAGCACCTTGAGTACCCAGACTTCTGGGCATCAACAGACATTGCCGACTTTTTCAGGGGCATTCATTCCTTCTGCCAAACTAACTCATAGATTCTTGTGACCCTGGAGTGAGTTTTCTCCTCCTGCCTGACATGGTGCATCCGCAGTTAATAATTGCTGTGGAATAAGGGGTGCTGGGCACGAAGCCAGCTGTTAACCTGTGAACAACAAGGGGCCTAGTCCAATATTACATTATATAAGTCATTAAACATGCTGGGGTACTAAAATTTCAAGGGGCCCAGCTACCATTCTGCAAACAGTCTCTTCTCACTCAGCACAATCATCATATGGCACATTTTATCTTTCAAAATAAGCCAAACATCATCAGTTCCATGCTTGAAATTCTTTAGTGATTTCCTGTTAGGAATAAGGTAAGAATCTATCTATCTATTTATCTATCTAATATAAAGGTTGGATATGCAAGTTTCTCTGCAAACAGACCTCAAAACCTCTTGCCATTCCTTCCCATCTCACACACCTGAATCCCTGCCACACCTGCTGTGGTTTGCACCATTTGCCGTAGATGTCCCAGCCCCATAGCCTGGTATGTGGCTTTGCCCAACAAATTCCTTAATCCTACAAATCCAAGTTTGAACGCTAGCCCTTTTGCAACCATCTTCAAACTCTTCAGAAGATTAACTGCAGTTCTCTTTATTATTATCTCTGCAAGAACACCCCAATTCCAAGACACTGAATCTCCTTATGCCTGCCTCTCTCACAGCTGACAAAGCTCTGCATTAAAGATTAGATTAGACCTTATTCAGTCTATTAGAAAAAGTTTGACATATGTTTAATAAATAATGATTAATTGAATTGGATGAAGTTAGGAAGGAATTACTTTGGTTCTGGGGATTTAGAGCTGTTCCCCCACTCCAGACTTTCCCATGCCCTGGCATGCATGGAAAACTTTATGTGCACTGTCCCAGTAAGTGAGGAAGGCTGTCCTTGGAGGAGAAGACCAGCTGGGGCCCAGTTGCTCCAATTCTCAGAACACTAATGTAATCAATACCTCTGCCCATCTGAAACTCACTTGAGCCACAGAAGATGAGTCGCTCTACAACGAAAGGCTAAAACTCAATCAGAACTCACTTCTGTGCTCTCCATCCCTCACTTTGGTTTAGTAGGGATGGAATCTTTCCTGTGTTGGGTTTCAAGTCTCAGAATCAGTTAGTGACAAGGTCAGGATTTCTCCCAGTCTACTCATCTAGCTCGAGGCTCTGTGACCTAGTTCCCTGGGGAACACCCCCTCCCCCGGACCCCAGGAAAATATATAGATGTACTTTAATGTGCATGTGAATGTATGCATATGCATTCAATTAATTTATAAAGTATATTTACAAATATAGTATCCAGACTTAATAAAAAGCACAAAGAATAGTGCTGTTTATTTTTAGCCATTGAAACAGAAACATTGTGGAGTCTGGATACTAATTATTTTGGCTCATAACACATGTGGAACAGAGAATTATAAAACTGAGAGAGAATACAGAGTTTTGCCATTATTAAAGAATGGCCTAAGAGTAAATAAAAGTGAAAAATGCAAAACGGAAATAAGTACACAACTCTTAAGAGATCTTGCTAGTTTATTTACAAGTATCATGTTTTTTGTAATTAAAAGTAATTCCTTTTTCAGACAAAATGTAATCTGAATTTTGAGTGATTCCTGCCTGTGAATTGTGGTTGCATTTAACCCTGAATTTTGTTTTCATTTACCTTTAATGCCAACAAAAGGATACTGTTTATTTTGTGTTATTTTCTCACATCCAAATGAGATCTGTGACATTTACTAGAATATTGAATTCCTAGACTGAACGCCATTATGTACTTCACTATTATATTTATATACAACACTGTCTCTAGTCCAAAAATGTCACTCACTTCTCTTAATTTCCATGTGCCTTATGATTAACAGTTTAACTACATTAATAAAAAGAAAATCCCTAAGCACTACAATTATATATGCAGGCAGTACTTCATTCTATAGCATCTAAAGAGGTTCCATATTTTTCTCTGAGATCCTGACCTATTAATAATATTATAAAGGACCAATTTTCCCCCCAGAGCTGTGGCTTTATTTTCTAATAATATTACATAAATGTCAAACAAAACATTACTGAGTAATCGAACATATAACACAGGAAAAAAAACAAGGAAACCAGAATTGCTCTGGTAGAGTCAGGCGCGGGGCCCTGGGGCTGGTCCTCTTTTGGAGCATCCCCCTGCTGAGCCCCCAGATCCCAGGAAAGAACCCGGCGGGAGCCGCCATCCCTGGGTGCGGGCTGCGCGTGGTCCACAGCGGGAACGAGCTCCCCTGCTCACACACGCACGGGGAACTGGTGGGACCCTGACCAGGCCCAAGCTGGGATTGCCTGGGGTGGGCAAATCAGAGCAGTGCTGGGGAGCTGGGGAGGGTCACCTGAGTCACAGAGGAGGGAACGTCGTGCGGCAGGGAGGGGAGGCCCGCAGGTGCGCAGAGCCTTTCTTCACGTCCTCAGGCTTCTAACGCTCGGGCTGGGCTCTGCTCCCACCAGCTGTGCTGCGGTGGAAGCACATCCTAACGCTGCTGCACGTTCTAAAGTCAGAGCATCACTTTGTAGTCAAAGCCAAGGCGAAAAAGCCTCGATTGCACCACAGTTGAAATGGACACGCTTTTTCCTAGAAAACCAAACAGCACAGATTCATTTCCTGCGTTGCACAGATTTCTGTTTCTTCAGTTGTGCGTCAGGACGAGCAGCTGCCTTGTTGCAGGGCGCATGCTCACAATTCCCCCACTATCCAAAGTGCTATTTTTTTCTTTCTGGTTCTTTTATTTGAGGTGGGAACGCTTGACTTGGACTCTTCTAACTTGTATGTTAAAATATGTAAAATATTACTCTAAAACTGTAAATGAGTTGGTTTCTCAAAATTGCAAAAAGATACCTGACCTTAGGGTAGCCCATTACTGTGGCCACCAGCCTCTCTACATCTCGATAACTATGTCGTTTGTGTACAGTCATTTAATAATTTAACACATGATTCTGTGTAAGGTTTAGGATGTCACTGAGGGTTGTCTCCTAAGCAGGACACTTGCAAACTGGAACCACAGGCTGTTCAAGTCAGCAGATGGTGAGAAATGTTCGAGGACTGAGACCAGCTGTCTCAGTCAAGAATCAAGAGTGTGTCCAACGAGAAGGAAATGCAGTTTCCGAGGGAAGGGCAGGCTGGAAGTGAGCAATAGAGAAGTGTGTATCTGCGGGAAGGGAGGTGGGAATAAAGAATCTCAGTTCAGGCCGGGTGAGGGCAGGTGATCCAAGTAGGCCGAAGAGTGCAATGACCTTGCCGAGGGGGCCAAGGAGATCGAGCTCAGGTGGTTGCAGTCACTCCTGTGGCCAGAGGTCGCTGTGGGTGGTGTAACATGCGTTACTGGTGTGATGTAGAAGGGCCCACAGCCGGCTGGAGCTCAGGAAGTCAGGTCCAGTGTGAAGAGCTGGAGAATCCTAACGTGTTGCTGCCCCAGAGTACGTCTTGGACAGAGGAGCCAGCCGGCAAACCCGCAGGGATGGGTCCAGGCAGAGGCCTGGAAGGGAGCGCTGCTCAGCACCAGGCCCGAGTCCTGGTTTTCTGTTCCTGCGCAGGTGCTGAGCGGAAGTCCCGTGCATGAGAAGCGAGAGCTGCAGACTGTGGGGAGGCTCACTGTCTCGGGGAAACTGGCTTTGGAAGACAGTGTGACTCCCCAGGAGAGAGAGAGAGAGAGAAAAAGAGAGTTACAAGCTAAGTTAAAAACTCTGAAGCTGCAGGAACTGGTTTTTCCTGATTCTGGAACTTCCAGGAGAAGGCATCTTGGAAGCAGTACCACAAGTTCCAGGGAGGCGTATCAGTGAGTCCCCATGATGCACCGTTTCTCCAGTTACTTAAAATACAAAGATGTGCAACCAGTGGGACTTTGTTTTTTAGTTAAAGAAAAGTGAAGATAAAAATGGCATTTTAAACCAAACAAATAGAAAGAACATAATCTCATAAGGGACAGAACATTTAGATATTTAGTTTATATGTATTTGGCTTTAAGAGCTTGAAAAATCTTTGCTGGGATGTAGATATAGATATGTATAAATGATAGATTTATATTTATTTGTTAAATATAGAGGTATATATTCAATTTTGTGAGAACTTTTTCAAGTCCTGCCGTTTCTGAATTTAGATTACTTGGTTGTAGCTTAACGGCATTCATCTGATCTTACAGAACCGGCGCCTCTGGCTAGGGGCCTGCCAGTGGAAGTGAGCACAGGGGTGCAGCCCACCCCGACACGCGCCGGATCGCACCAGCCTGCAGGACCCTCCGCCCTTCTCTTGGGCTCCTCTGTCTGGGAGTGCTCCATGCCCCCCTCTTTCCACAACCAGCCTTCCCTCTGGTCACTCAGGGCAGAAGAGCACTGTGCTCCACGTCCAGGAGTTATGTCTCCTCCCTGCAGCCTGGCGTATCTCAGGCACGGCCTGAGCCCTCTCAGAGTGGATTCCACGTTGCCAGGGAAGGGGCTCTACTGGTTCAGTCCCCATGAGGCACCACACCTGGCTGGGATGAACAGTGGTGTGAGCATGGCTGCTGGGCAGCCCTCAGTGGCCCTGTAACATTTGCTCAGTGGCCTGGGGGACGTAGGTAGACAGGGGAGTGCTTCCAGAAAAAAAACCCGTGAATTGGACCTCCATCACCCAGGGTATCGAGGACAAGGGATACGGAGGGTTTCGGAGCAGGCAGAGGTGTTGTGCTGAGTGGTCTTTTTATCCCCAGCCCCCCTTCCTTTTTATCCCCTCCCCCCCAGAGTCCTGCCCCCGATCCTGAGACGAAGGGGGTTTAAGGATAATCAGGTAATTTTTATGGAAAAAGTATAACATCCACATGAGACGTGAACACAAGGCAGCACTCTTGATGATGCCATCGAGACAGAGGATGGACCAACATGTGTGGTGGACTGCGGTTGTGAGTGTGCCTGCGTGTGCGGCTGTGTGCGTCTGTGTGCGTCTGGGGGTTCCGTGTGTGAGACTGTGTCTGTGTGAGCATGTCTGTGTGTGTGTGTCTGAGTGTGCGCCTGTGAGTGTGCCTGTGTGTGTGTTGGTGTGGCTCCATGTGTGCGCACCTGTGCAGTCTGTGTACCTGTGTGCTTCTATGTGCGCATCTGTGTCTGTGTATGCATCTGTGTGTTCCTGTGCGTGTTTCTGTGTGTGTGGCTGTATGTGTGTCTGTGTTAGTGTCTGTGTGTATCTGTGCATATGTGTGTATGTCTGCATGTGTATGTGTGTCTCTGTGTCTGTGTCTGTGTGTGTGTATGTCTGTGTGTAGGTCTGTATGTGTGTGTCTCTGTGTGTGTCCCTGTCTCTGTGTCTGAGGCTGTGTGACTAGCTCTGTGTGTGTGTCTGTGTGTCTGTGTGTGTGTGTTTGTGTGTGTGTCCGTGTGTGTAGCTCTGTGTCTGTGTGTGTCTCTGTGTCTGTGTCTCTGTGTGTCTGTGTCTGTGTGAGTCTCTGTGTCTGTCTCTCTGTGTGTCTGTGTGTGTGTCTGTGTGTGTTTCTGTGTGTGTCTCTCTGTGTCTCTGTGTGTCTGTGTGTGTCTGTCTCTGTGTGTCTATGTGTGTGTGTCTGTGTGTGTGTCTGTCTCTGTGTGTCTATGTGTGTGTGTCTCTGTGTGTGTGTCTGTGTGTGTCTTTCTGTGTGTCTGTGTGTGTCTCTGTGTCTGTGTCTGTGTGTCTGTGTGTGTGTCTATGTGTGTGTGTGTCTGTGTGTGTCTCTCTGTGTGTCTGTGTGTGTGTCTGTCTCTGTGTGTCTATGTGTGTGTGTCTGTGTGTGTCTCTGTGTCTGTGTCTGTGTCTGTGTGTGTGTCTGTGTGAGTCTATGTGTGTGTCTCTCTGTGTGTCTCTGTGTGTCTCTGTGTGTCTGTGTGTGTGTCTCTGTGTGTCTGTGTGTGTGTCTGTGTGTGTCTGTGTGTCTCTCTCTGTGTGTCTGTGTGTGTGTCTCTGTGTGTCTCTCTGTGTCTCTCTGTGTGTGTACATGGTGGTGGCGGCGGCGACAGGGCCCAGCCGGCCTTTGTGCAGCGAGGAGCCGCGGGAGCGGCGTGGCCGCGTCGTCGAAGGCGAGTCTCTCCAAGCTTTCGCGGATGACATCAGTGAAAGAGTCTGTGTAACAGGAGGGAAAGAGAAGTGTCGGGCGTCTTGCGGCAGCCAAGGAGACCCGTTCAGGAGAACTTGGAAAAGTAACCGGGAGCCCCGGGAGGGTCGGGGCGCGGACGACGGTCGTGCCCGGCGCCGGCGCAGGGACTCAGGCTCAGCGCGCTGCGCCCCTGTCCTCTCTATCTGCTGTGGCTGCGGCAGCAACCTGGCACGGCCCTGGCCGTACTGTACCCAATGAGCAGCCCTGCTTGGAGTCCCTGGCCTTTGGGACCTGCTACTCTGCTCTGGTCACCTGCTTCTCTTCTGAAGCCCGAGAGAGGTGAACGTTGGATTTTTCTCAATGACAGAAACGAAGCCCATCCCAGTGCAGAGCCAGGTGGTGCGTGACAATGTGGAGGTCGTGGGGTCTGGACACAGGTGGTGCTGCTGCCTGGCAGACAGCCCTGCGCTCAGCGGCTCCTCTCCCATTCCTCGACGGCCGGCAGCACAGCTGGAAGGTTCCAGTCCGGGCACCCTTCCCCTCCCTGCCGTGTAGGAGAAGTAACGTATTTCTCTGATCCTTAAATTCTCCATCCCAGTAACTGTTTTCCTGTCCCTTATCCTCTCCAGGAAGCACATCTCAGAATCAGGGAGTGCTACAGAAGTGGGAGAAATAGTGTCATTGCATTTAGTAACCAGCCACTTGAAATTGTTCAGAGAATCTGATTTCCCAAAGCCTCCACAAGCATTAGATCACTGGCCAGGTTTTCATGGAAACAAGAATCCTGAAGCAAAGCTCACTGTTCTCAACAGCCTGCTGGGGCTCAGACAGGGAAGCGGGAGAGGACGGGGCAGGCAGAGAAGCCCAGGGGAGCACAGCTTGCGCCGCTGCATCTGCTGACCGGGCGGGAAGAGCTGGGGACCCACAGGGTAGAAGAGGGGGAGTTATCAGGTCCCTGTTTGGTTCAAGTGAAGGGAGAAAACCTAGACTAAAAGGTTAGAAGCTTAGAAACTTAAGTAGCTTAGAGGGAACATTTTTTGAAAGATAGCTTTTAATCAGGAAAATAGGGAACTCCTGTAATTGCTTGAAGCTTTTGATCCTAATAAGCAAAGTTGCCAGAAATTCTCTCAGAGGTTGGGAAGGCTGCAGTCTTTAGCGGGGGACATATGTTTAATGAGATTTTGCTGTGAGAAGACCAGCAGCAACACGAGTGAGGAGGGCATGCATTCTTTCTTTCATGCTTTTGTTCTTCATCTGATGACTCAGAAATAGGCAGTGGCTGGATCCATCCACAGCTACATTCAAAGGTGCATTTCAGACACAGGGTTTCTATAACTAAGAATATGCAGGCTTCTTTGTATTCTTCTTTTGTTTTCAACATTATAGAGACTCAAGTCAGTTCTTCCGCCACTGACCATGGTTCAGTAACAACTGAGAGGAATCCCTCTTTCCAAGTAACGTAGCTACCTGCACACACACACACTGAATTCTAACATATTTCACAAAAAGCCAGTGAGAGAGTATATTCAATTAGCACTTTGGAAATCCAAAAAGAAATAGATCTATAGAGATTTGATGGTTAACTCTATAAAAATAATAATGATAATCATAATAATATTCAGTGACATTTGTTGGACACATACTTGGTACAAACTTGTAATACTTTTCATGTGTCACCATATTCAGTCCCCTCTACAAACCTAGTAGCTAGATAGCTAATGGTTTCCCTTTTCTAGCTGAAGAAATTGGGATGCTGAGAATTTACTCAAGTTACCACTACCAGGAAGTCATCTCACTCTGGACTGGCTCCAGAGTGCCTGTGGTTCCTCACTGTCCCCAGGGGTCCGGCGCTCAGGGAGCCTGTGAACTGTGCCTGCAGGCCAGGCCCAGCTCCAAGTCTCAGTGAGACCCCACTTTGGATCTACTGTCTGGCCACTGTGAGTCTGGCATCAGAGATTACAACCTGTGACTTTCTTCTGAACCTAGAAATACCCGAGCTGAGGTGGAGTAACTGTAATCTGGCTACAAATCAATGGAAAGTTTGGTAAAAGGATTGCTGCAGTTTGTTTTGATGCTTTGGTTTTGTCAAATTATTTATCATTCTGGTCCTTCATGCAACAGTATACTAAAGGTCATAGAAAGTAGGGAGGTGCACCCTTTTGCAAAACTGTAGCATACATCAATTTATTTTGGAAATGTAAACTGAAGCACACCTGTGATGAATATGAATGAGCCACAGTGCCTTCTATAGAGCTCTCTGCAAACTGAAAAGCACAGAGAGGGAAAGTGGAGCTGCCACCTTCAGTGTTGAAGGAGTGTGTGGGACACAGATGAACTGTAGAAGCTGACACTTTTGAACACCATCAGGGAGGAAATATTTGGCTGGGTCAGATCACAGAGCTTTCAGGGGTCAACAGTTATGTTTTTAAATTCATCAATTGACTCATTGTTCCAATATCTATGGCCAGATATGGGGCTTATATTGAAGATAGAAAATATATAAAGCAAATATTTGACTGTAAAACTTCACTGTGTAGTAAAAGTGACAGATACGTGTACAAACAGCAGCAACGCAGACTCAGAAGCATTATTATAGAGGTGAATTCTGTACCAGGGCATCTAGATGAAGGGGTGGTGATCTAGGGGGACACCATTCTCCGGTACTCATGAAATACCCACTGTGACCTCTCCATGGAAATCAAACCATCACATATAAAGCTTGAAAATTCTGAGTGATATTGGAATATTAATGTGCTGCTTTCCTTCCTGCTGGGTGGAACAAGAATGGTGGCAAATGATGAGAAAATCACTGAAGTTCCCTAGCTGGCAGGGGCTTTCTGTGCCGAGTACTTTCCCCCATATGCCAGGTTTATCTGCACTTTCTTTTTCCTCACCACTATCAGGGCGATCTACTTTTGCTGGGGAATCTAGGGAAGGAGCGAGCCATAAACTGAGCATTTCCTCAACCACTTCCCCAACCTGAGACTCCGCCGGGATGCCGTGTCCTCCTTCATAATGTATTTCACAGGGGACTGAAGGATCGAGCTGCTTAGGAGACGCACCCTTGCCGCAAGCCCCGGCCGTGGCTGGGACAGCAGGAGACGGGCTGGCGAGCTCTAGCGTGGGGACCGCGCTGGAGCCTGAGCGTGAGAACAGGAGCCTGCGAGCAAGTCCGCCCGCTGTGCGGTCCCGCTGCTGCCACCTCCAGCGTGGGTGAGCGTAAGCGATTTACGGTTACCCGGGGTCCATGATGATGACGGCAATGACTAGGTACCAGGCCGCGAGCATGAGTTAGTGGAGAGAAGCCATTAGAACACCGCCCGCCACACAATAAGCGCTTTATAAGGACTTGCTGTCACCTACCACCACCTCCTCTACTATCATTGCGAGAGAACGGAATAAGGAAGCAAATAAATAAATGTCTTACGGCTTATGTTTATGGCTTCTATTTTCCAAATAGAAGATAAATATATGTATTCTCTATATATACTTCACATATATTTATACTCATAATATTTAAATATATAATTTATTTATATATTTAGAATATATATGTATCTTGTATTCAGGGAGGGGGGTGTGTATATTTGTGTATGTGCGTTTAAGGCAGGTCTTCCCACTGTTTTGTTTTGTTTTTTTTTTTTAAGGGTGCAGAAGAAGTTTATTCACTTAAATGTATGGTGTTTTGTTTCACAGTGAAATCATGCTATTTGGATTGCTAGGACTATATGATCAGCTTTAACTTCTCATCCTTGACTTCTATTTTTGTTGGCCTTCTTTTATTATCTTCGGTTTACAGAGACAGTAAAGGTGGCAACACACAGAGGACGGGGGAGGGGGGAGCTTTTCAAGGAGATTTGAGCTGAGTCCATCTGGACTGCACCCAGTATATCAGTAGCTTCCGACTGCTGCCAGAGGCATAATTAGACTGGTACAAATCAGGATGTTGTGTTCCTGCAGCAACTTGGAGGAGTAAGGAAGTCTCCTCTAGATATGCTAAGTCTAGGGAGCCTGGATCTTGGGCTGCCACTGCCTCATGTCTCTGACAGAGAGGCAACCACAGAGGAGAGGCAGAGCCATGGCCATAGCA
Organism: Lemur catta; assembly: GCF_020740605.2. Classification (NCBI taxonomy): domain Eukaryota; kingdom Metazoa; phylum Chordata; class Mammalia; order Primates; family Lemuridae; genus Lemur; species Lemur catta. The sequence goes on from NC_059135.1 coordinate 98,747,681, forward strand.
CAAGAGCATCTTCACCCTCCGAACCACTGTTCTTTTTGTAAACTGTTCTCTGTTCTAGTCATGTCCAAGTGCGTCCTTTTCTTTTAGCTATTGGGAGATATATCTTCATTTTAAAAGGGTAATTGCTGGAAACAATGGCCTGAGAAGAAAAATAGAGGGCATGCCACCCTCTGATGGGAGATGAGATGTGGTTAGATCAGAATGTTCCATTACAAACACTATGGATTGGTGGAAAAGGGACTCCACTTGGAAGATGCTCAAATGTGAATTCCTCCACCAGTCAATGCATCACCCCTGGGGAACTCTCCTTCCTGTCTTTGCCTTTTGACCAAGGTGGGAGAAGTAGGACCAGTTGAGCACTTCCCTTGAGCTATGGTATGGGTGAGGCTAAATTAAACTACATTTGGCCTCAGGTCCTTGAGCCCATACTTAGTGAACTGCACCTTAATTAGTACATAAACAAACCAAAAGCCTAACTTAGGACTGTGTCTTTTGTAACAGCTAGCTGAGTCCCAGACCGTGCCCCATCAGCCAAACGCTGAGCCACACCGGTCAAACCACGTCTGCGCCACACGCCATGCTCTGTCCCTGAGTGCTCCCCCCACTGCACCAACAGGCGCTCTCTGAACCTCTTCCGGTTCTGAAGGCTGCCCGATTCGTAAATCTTCCTTTCCTCAATTCAGTTTCTGTTAAATTTGCTTGACTAAAGTTTTTCTTTTAACAATAGACACACCACCAAATTACACACCTCAGTGTCTGGCATAGTTTCCAGCACGTTAGGAGATGCTTAGAAATGTACTGTGGCTGAATGAAGAAGTAGGTTTCTCAGACACCAAAGTTTTCCTTGATCTGTGAAGCTTGGCAAGGAAGAGTCTCAGAGACCAACCCTAGAGGGCCCAGCCCAGATCCGTTTGCTCAAGCGGGACGCCTGGCTCAGGCGCGTGGCCTTTTTGGACCACAAAGTAGGTAGCAGGCCTGTACCACTGTGGTACTGAATGTTGTGGGATTTCAGGGTCTGATGTCATTAGATACCTTTAAAACAGCTTTTTAACGATCTACCTCATATATAACTCACTTACCTGGTTGCATCACAGAGTCCAGACCCCTAGGAATTCTGAGATAATATGCTATATTATTAATAAATAAACTCACATTCTGTCTCATGTATCACTCTTTTATGAGTTGCTTAGAAAGAATCAGCCTTCCTAAGGTCTATTTTCCTCTGGGACATAAAAATATTTTTTAAATAATAATGATAAAGTAAAAAATAAAAAAATGAACTGGCCAAAGTTGTGAAGCTCGAGTCAGACTCTCAATCTTAGGGATTATCGGGTGAAGTCTCTGGGCAATTGTTGTGTTGGCCTTCCTCCTGACAGCACCTCAGTCTCTCCCTGGCACCTGATCTCTCTCAATATGTCATGCCAATATGCCTTTTTGCAGCTATGTTATAAAGGTCTTAAATAGTCTGCTTGTCCCTTCTTTCCTGGTAGGCAGTGGATCACTTAATAGCATCTTGGACAGATTCTGTAACTTCTCAGTTACTCTTGACTTTTGGAAAATCCTCACTGCAACATTTAGACTAGGTCCTGTTCTGTTGAAAGTTTTACTCTCAAGCTAAGTTCTAAAGCATCTTGCCTTTTACCTGCCCCACATGGCAGCCCTGGCTCAGGCTCATCAGTCCTGGGGGATCCATGGCATGGTGAGCTCTTTCCTTCTCTCCTCCTCCCTCCCCCAGGTGCTAACTCCTCAGATGTGTTGGGGCAGTGAGGATTACAGCAGGAAATTGAGTGAGTGGGAGTTCTCTCCTTGTTGGCTAATACTTATTTACCGGCTTAAAATACATGGCAGGCAACCAAGCTGGCCACCTTACAGGACACAGGCAAAAGTTCTTTGAACACTCTTGCGGGGCCCCATTCCACTGTACTGTTCTCTAACGCGTGAGTTCTAGCCCTGCACTTGCCTCCTCTACCACTTTCTAAGTTCCTACCCTGGTCTTCCATCCTGATCTCCTTCAGCTAGAAGCCAAGGCTCCTGACTGGGCCACATGCCCAGCTAGCTTCCGCTGTGTGCACTGAACCCCTGAGAAGCGTAGTTGGCACAGCAAAGGACAGGGCTTATCCTATGCCATTACCATGCTCCTTAGCCTGACCGCCTCTCAGCAGTTCTATGGTCCCTGCCCAGATAGCACAGATGGGCACGCCCATGACTGTAGGGATATCTCTCCAAAACGTTGGCAGTCCCCTGAGGACTTAATGAGTAAGTCTTATGTCATCCTATTCTTTGCCTTGCAGGTGGGAAAATGCCCTTTCTGAGCCAAGTAGGCATCGGTGGTCTTTCACCTGTCTCACACGTGCTGTCTCTGTGTGAATATTTATAAACTTAGAATATACAGTAGTACTTAATGCTTTTTATCCTCAGATTTGGGTCTTAGCTGCAGTTATGAGACAATAAGAAAAAGTCTCTCCTGGAATCCTGTTACTCTCTCTTTGATACTTGCAACTACCTCTTGAAGCCTTACTTCCCCCTGCCGTTTCTGATAACTAAACATTGGGAAGTGCGTCACCCCCAGATGTGGCCCTGGTCACTTTTTGACACTCCCATTGTTAAGGCTATCTGAAAAAATGTTTATAAAGCACCGGAACTTATTTTTGTTATTGGCAAAAGTGATTCAGCATACCCTTTTACTCATCCATGTATTCCACAGTTTTCCTGAAACGCTGCCATGCACCAAGCAGTCGGGCTGAAAAGATGCAAGAGGTGGCTGCTATCTAGTGTGACAAACAGACAGTTTGGGCATCAAGGCCACAAGGGAGGGAGGCATCTACTACTCCTGGAGGGAAGAAGTAGGCAGAAAATGTCCTTCCCAGAAGGTGCCAAAGTTATGTCTAACCACAAAAGAAGGAGAAAAGAAGAGATTAAACACAAAATCTTGGTTGATAGAAACATTTTAGAGATTTGAAAAAGAAATAAAACCAGTGACGGAAAAGAAAAGAATAGGCATTTGGCTGTCCAAATAATATATTAATAGCAGAGTGGTACAAAAGCCAGCAAAAAAGAAAGTTGCAGGAATCAGAAGGAGAGTTAATAATATCAAGTGCCAAAGAAAGACCAAGGAGAGGAAGAAATGAGAAGGGAAAAAATGCATTTAGGAAGCTACAGGTGACCTTTGAGGGAGCAGTCTGGTAGTACAGGAAGAAGGAAAAAGCTAGACTGCGGTAGATTAAGGAGCAGTGAATGCGCAGAGAGGAAACAAAACACTCCTTTAGGTTCCTTTAAGGATTTTGGCAGGACAAGAAGGAAACGGATGGCACTGAAGAGGTCCTTTGTGTTTTTCTTGAACCAGTGAGGAAACCTAACTGACTGAAAGCACAGGGGACGTGCAGAGGAGCAGATGAAAGCTGCAGTTGAAGAAATGAGGTTCTCAAAGGGCAGGAGGGTGTGAGATTAAACAGAAGACAATCAGCTAAGAGGCAGCTACTGCAACTGCCAAAGAGAAAATAAAACCACTTGCTTTGCCCTTCGGTGGAGGTGATCCTTGCATTGAAAACTAGAATTGAATTACATCTTTCTTTATCTTCTCAGAATGTAAACTAAGACACACCCTCAGGCCACTTAAGCTATTGACTCCCAGGAAGCCAATTCTCCGTTATTCTTATTCCTCTCAAATAGTTCTATTTAAAATATGGGTGGATTAATAAGGACCAAAGCAAGGACTCCTGGCTGGAGGGACCTGTCTAAAGTCAAAGGCAAAGAGAGTCAGTAGAAATGTCCATTTGTGTCCAAGCCATGACACTGTCCTCGTTCTCTGGCATAGAAATTCCCGATTTTGATGATTTTGATGCGGGTGAGGAGAGGCAAGTGCTCACCCAGGCACCAAGTGAGAGACGGGGATAATTACATGACATTTTCTCCCTTCAAACAGCCGAGGAGGCTTGCAGAAGGTCTCACTTCACAGAGCTTAATAAAGCAAACAAGAGTGACTCCTAGGTCCAGTGTGGCCCCTCCCACAGAAAAATCTGTGGGGAAAAAGAAAACAAGAATAGAGTGTATGCGTCTACCAGTAATAACAGATCAGAAATATCTTTGCACGGTTCCCTCAACCCCATGATGTATTCTGCTGTTTTGAGGGCAAGAAGCATGAGATAAGACAAATGTGTAATTACTTCTTGACCCACTCTTCTTAGTTTTCCATTTTCATGAGATGCCACAATTCATTATTTGCATTGATATGTGCAGAAGGATGGGGACGCTTAGTTGGTATTCATTTATTCAGCGGTCTGTAATCTATATTTAATGGAGTACCAGACTGTGGCATAATGAACCGTTTAGAAAGATAGCTGCTGCGTACACAGGGGTTATTGCTTGCATAACCTGTACTTATTTTTCATTACAAAACTAAAAGAGCAAAGCATAATTCATACAAGCAAATGAAGTTAACATTTAATGGCTTGAAAAACGATCACAGGAGCTTGTACTATGCCAGGCACTGAGTGGCTGTAAAATAAAGGAACGGAGTCCCCCCAAAATTGCTAAATACAAAGCTGTTTTTGAGTGTACTGTGAAATACGGATGCCAAAGTAAACAATGGGTTTCTGGTTTTTCAGCCCTTAGTTGGCCTGACCCACCACTCAGAGGTGTCCTCTGCCCAAGAGCATGCATGTGCTTGTAAGTCTAAAGGGTCTCCCTGCCGGCAGGGGACTTAGGAGACTTGGTTCTGAGAACCCCTGTTGAATATGCGCCAGTGCCACAGAGCCCGCAGAGCTAGGTGTGGACACTAATGTCATCAAGAGTTAGGGTTGAGCAGAATCTGAATCCCTGACCTTTGGTGACATACAAGTGCCAACATCATCAGATGCCAACATCATGGTTCCCAAATGCTGCACTGTGGAGCCGTGCAAGTCTGGCAAAAACTTTTACATCTATAGCAAAATTAAAACTATAAGAACAACATTAAGAATTTTTCAAGTAGTTAAATTTATTCAATTTAAAGGACTTTCAATTTTTTTGAAATTGTGTTTTTCCAAGTTTGCTGTAAGTCATTGTTGCTATTACGAAACAATGATGATAATAGATGGTAGGTCTGATTATTTTTTAAAAATGTATTTATTATGTGACTAAATAACAAAATTGGTCACCCAATGTCCATTCTTAAGGAATCCAAAATTCTTAGAATCATGGTTTCAGATTTCTCATTCTCAACGGATGATATGGATCAATTCCTATATGCAGAAGCCATTCATAGATATTACTAAGAATTGAACCTATGTCCAATTTAGCTTGAGGTGCCAATTTTTTCTGTCTTTCATTATCATTGGTTCTTCATTTGCAATAATTTGGCTGATAGGAGAATATGCATACATATGTGTTCTCTGGCCTCTCCTTTTCTCTACACACCAACAATTCCCTTATCAATAAAATCTATTATTACCCCATGAATTATAGCTTTTACTGGAGGTAGGAACAGTAACAGCAAGAAATCATTAAAAAAAAAAAAGAAATCATTGATTTTATTTCTATGATAGTGTTTCTTTTTGTCTTATGTACCAAGGAGTAAGAAGTAAATGTTTAGTAAGAAGTGAGTTAGCAATACGCTGGGGAGGATGTGCCATGACTGGATGTTGGCAACAGTTGAAATGTCCACAGTTGTAGATGATTAAAGACCGTCCACAATGCTCAAAAACAAGATTTCAGGTGCTTCTAGTTATCTGATTATTTTCTTTTTAAAAAATTTCAGAATATTAAGGGGGTACAAATGTTTTAGGTTACATGAATCATTTTTGTAATGCTTGAGTCCTGGCTATAAGTGTGCCTGTTACCCAAACAGTGCTCATAGTACCCATCAGGTTGATTTCTTCCCACCCCCTCGGGTTCTTTCCATTGAGTTTTACTTCCTTCTGCGCACGTGTGTGCTCATCGGTTAGTTCCAATATAATAGTGAGTACATGTGGTTTTTGTGTTTTTTCTATTCTTGTGATACTTCACTTAGGAGAATGGTCTCCAGCTTCATCCAGATTGCTGCAAAAGGTATTAATTCATCTTTTTATGGCTGACTAGTACTCCATGGTGTTCATATACCATAGTTTATTAATCCACTCATGAATTGATGGACACTTGGGTTGATCCACATCTTTGCAATTGTGAATTGTGCTGCTACAAACATTCAAGCCCAGGTGTCTTTTTGGTAAAATGATTTCTTTCCCTTTAGGTAGATAGCCAGTAGTGGAATTGCTGGATCAAATTTGTAGGTCTACTTTTAGTTCTTTGAGGACTCTCCATACAGTTTTCCATAGAGGTTGTACTAATTTGCAGTGCCACCAACAGTGTATAAGTGTTCCTATCTTTCTGCATCCATGCCAGCATCTATTGTTTTTGGACTTTTAAATAAAAGCCATTCTAATAGGGAAAGTTGATATCTTATTCTGGTTTTAATTTGCATTTCCCTTATGACCAGCAATTTTTAGCATTTCTTCATATGCTTCTTGGCCATTTGTCCTTCTTCTTTTGAGAAGAATCTTTTCATGTCTTTTGCCCACTTTTTAATAGGGTTGTTTGGTTTTTTCTTGCAGATTTGCCTGAGTTCTTTTAAATTCTGGTTATTAGCCCTTTATTAGGTGTGTAGCTTGGGAATATTTTCTCCCATTCTATAGGTTGTCTGTTTGCTCCTTTGACTATTTCCTTAGCTGTGCAGAAGTTCTTTAGTTTAATCAAATCCCATTAATTAATTTTTGTTGTTGCCATGATTGCCATCAGGGTCTTTTTCATAAATTCTTTGTCTAGGCCAATATCTAGGAGAGTTTTTCCCTACATTTTCCTCTAGAATTCTTATGGCTTCATGCCTTAGATCTATATCTTTTATCCATCTTGAATTAACTTTTGTGAGTGGTGAGAGGTAGGGTCCTGTTTCATTCTACTGCATGTGGCTGTGCAATTTTCCCAGCAGCGTTTATTGAATAGTGCTTCTTTTCCCCAATGTTTGTTGTTATCTGCTTTGTCAAAGATCAGTTGGCTGTATATGGATTGTTTTATATCTGGGTTCTCTCTTCTGTTCCAGTGGTCTATGTCTCTATTTTTGTGCCAATACCATGCTGTTTTGGTTACTATAGCCTTGTAGTATAGTTTGAAGTCTGATAATGTGATGCCTCCAGATTTGTTCTTTTTGCTTAAGACTGCTTTGGCTATTCAGGCTCTTTTCGGGCTCCAAACAAAGTGTAGAATTATTTTTTCCAGATCTGTGAAGTACGAAGTCCTAGCTAGGGCAGTCAGATAAGAGAAAAATATTAAGAGTATTGTTGGGAAAGAGGAGGTCAAACTATCACTCCTCATGGACAATATGATTTTGTCTCTAGAAAAACCCAAAGATCCCACCAAGAGTCTCTTGTAATTGATAAATAAATTCAGCAAAGTCTCAGGATACAAAATCAATGTACATAAATCAGTAGCATTTCTGTATATGAATAACAGTCAAGCTGAGAGTCAAATCAAAGACTCAATACCATTCACAATAGCTACAAAGAAAATAAAATACCTAGGAATATACTTAACCAAGGAGGTGAAAGATCTCACACACACCTTGCATATACTATGTCATCATCTCATAGAAATATAATGATTTGTATGGGACAAGTGGCATTAAGAAGTATTTAGTAAGATTTCAGAAAAAGGAGTCTAGAAAGTGAAAGTGTATTTTTTAGTGTATTCTGAACATTGAGCAGTCCAAGTCATACCTTCTTGGCCACTGCCAGATGACATTGTAAATAACATCAGTGAGATTTAGTCTCAAATGGAGTCATTATCATCACCACTACCACCACCACCACCACCAATATCCTCAACATTACAATTGATATTTGTTCAGTTTCCATTATGTACTAAACACTGCACTACATGCCTTACAATTATTATTTCATTTAATCATCACAACAACCTTATTAGCTATTTTCTATTATTTGTCCCGATTTTATAGAGAGGAAAAAAAACAAAACAAAGAGATTTTATGTGACTTATCCAAGGCCACACAGAACCTGGATTGTAATTCAAGTGTGCCTCATGCTGCAGTCCAACCTCTTGTCCTCTACCTTATTCCTGTGGTCACTGAAATTCTCTGCAGTTTGAGAGGGACCCTGGTATGAATAGCCATGACCAAACTTAATTTTATTTTGCTATTATTAGACATAGATAACCAGTGAGTATATGTCACATAATTACCCTAAATATGTCTACTATTCCTTTTTCCTTTTCTCAAAGGGCTGGTGTTTTCATTTGAACACCTTGCTTTTGAGTCTTTTCACATATTCCTTAAGAGAGGAAGAGACTTTAATTAGCCTGACACAAATTTGGCTCCTTATTGTTCCTACAGAACAATGGCCTTTTGATAGATTTCAGTATCAATAATACTTTAAGCAAAGGAGTATTTGTTTACCTCATAAATTCTAAGGCTAAAAGAAACTTCAGATTACCCAAATTTTGTAGATAATTGAACCCAAAGTGCTAAGTAATTTACCTCAGTTCATAAACTGGTGTTAGGAAGGCAGGTGTGGGCGCCCATCTGTCTGATACTTGCCACATTCTGCCTGATGCTGGCAAAGTCTCCAGCATGGGCTTTCTGCAGAAAGAGGGAGACTTCTCGGGTTGTATATGGTACCAAAATAAACCAAGTCCTTGCCATACCACACATGGGGAGGGGAAAAACAAAACAACACCCTAACCCCCAAAAAACACAAAAATAAAACACACAAAAACCTTCTTGTATATCAGATTTCTCCAGATAAAGTTGCTGAACTCGGTCTCTTTGCATTGATTTTTCAGGATAATGCTTCTGCTCAATCCTACTTTTCATTAGATATTGTCTCTCACTAAATACAGACAGAGCCAGCTCAAACCCATGCAGTCCCATGGCCCTTTCCTATAACTCTGTTAGCATGAGGTCTCACCTGAGCAATTTCTGTTTTAAAAAGTGGAGGGAGTAGAAAGTATAGAATGTTCTCCATCCACACTGTTAGCAAATCAGTGATCAAATGTCACCCACAAACAGGACAGTTAGTGATTTTCTTTAAGCTGAAACAGAAGTTGATCACTGGAAAATGGAAATAATGCTGTTTACTCCCTGCTTGGGATATCATACAGGGTTGACTGAGAACTCTATTTAAAATGCAGCGACACAATTATCACAAACGCTGGGCAAAGCAAATCTTCAAGCCTAGAAAATGAGAAATTCAGAAAGTAATGACTAAATCAATAGTATCTATAACCTGGGATGGAGGGAATGCCTTATCTGCAGTATTGATAGTTACTTGCAATGCACATAGACTTACTTAGTGTTCAGATACAGACGAGGACACAGGCGCTCATCAACTGAATTGGTTTAGAAATACAGCACAATGAAGGACAGAAAAAAAACAAACTTAATCCTTTGCTTGAGGAAAGGCAGTTAATGTAATTTTCAATCCTGTAATTAGAGACACTTTAGATTTTGGAAAACAGTATAAACATGAAATTTTGGGAAAGAGATTTAACACTATCTAAGCCGATTGAGCCTGCCGGCTTGAAGGTAATGAGCGCTTTCTTTGTCAGAAACTGGCTCCCGGAGCAGGCAGGGCTGTGCAGGGGTGCAGGTGGGAATGTCGGTGGCTGTAAGTGTGACCAGCTGCAGGGACAGAGGCAGGGAGAGAATGAAAGACGGCTGACAAACAGGCTGGCTGCTAACGAATCCTCTTTGGAGCAAGGCAAGCAGATGGACAGTTTACCAATTTTTTATCACTTAAGTTTGCTAAATTAACACTTACTGAATCATGATGTGGAGACCTGTCCTAAGTTTTTTTGAAAAAGAAATTAAGAAAACATAAAATAATCATCTCTAATGAATAACAGATGCAAAGTATTTATTACTAGAGTACAGACATCATCTATTCCAAACCTCTGCAGTGAATAAAGGCAGGGTGAGCTTTGTGTGCCGCCCCCGTGGAACGCAGGATAACTCACGGAATCGGAGGATGCCCGGCTGAGCCCTCCGCCACTGAGGGTAGCACCGCGAGCGTGGCAGGGAGCGGCACTGTCCCTGTCCTGAACGCCGACCCGGGGCCCCAGCTCTCCCAGAGCGCGCGCGGTGCTCCTGCAGCCTGCGAGGCCTGCGGGTGATTGTCGGGGACCGAGAACTGACAGTGGCTTCTCCATAGGCTAGGACTGGGGCTAAAAATGTGAGCTATCATATTTAGCTTGAATTTTATAATCATGTAAATAAATAAACATGCTAATGATTGGTAAGTCTTGCTATGCGTTTGGCCACAGTATGATTTCATCTTTTTCCTTCATTTTTTTCTACTTTTTCCATTAAAAATCCCAGTCAGTCGGGGTCAATATACTGCAAAAGGTATAGATTGTAGTGTATCCAATCAACGGATTGTTCAAAAGCTGGGAGAACGACCCTAAAGAAGACAGGCTTCCGGCATCTGCAGGAAGGGAAGCAGGTAAGGTGGGACGAGCCGACACAGGAACTTCCAAGTAGAGCCCCTGGGTCATTCAGTAAAGGACTAAATAATTTCATAGCTTGGTTTTGGCCCTTTTCCTTATGGTATAGTTCAAAATGACCCTGAGCCATCAAGAATAAGTAAATAGTGCTCACTTCGGCAGCACATATACTAAAATTGGAACAATACAGAGAAGATTAGCATGGCCCCTGCACAAGGATGACAAGCAAATTCATGAAATGTTCCATATTTTTTTTATTTTGATGTTAATTAGGAATGCCCAGGTAATCCCTGCTGATTTTAGCATGTCTAGATAATTTTAAATATTTTAAAGCATGATGTCTATTAAATGGGCTATGGCAAATCAGGCAAATTAATTATTAGCTTTACTGAGAGACCAAAAGAGAAAACAATCTGAACTCAGATTAAAGCCACAGTCAGAGTAAGACAGTAATATCTTCCTTTACTTGGCCCAGCAGGCATGTAGATCCTCAGCTGACTATATCCAGACAAGGTGAAGTATCTCATCTGTGAAAACAGAGCTTATCTGCAGGTGACCAATGTCAGCCAAGTGAAGGAAACTGCAGGACTTTTAACTTCTCTCTCTCAAACAGGAGAACCCTGAAGAAGCACACCTGCTCATTTAATCTTGTCTTCTGGAACACTGGCAAAAGTTCACACAGGAACAGAAAGTTCCTATTTTATATTTCTGCTATCTGTGCATTTATCATTTATGCATAGTATCTTGTGTGTATGTGCTTAAACCCAACCTATGTGTTTTCACATGAATGTATCCTGCCAGTTTGCTTTATTCTTTAATCCACATTTTGCTTTATAATCAATCACATGAAAGCATGTGATCTGGTTCTGTTATATTGTTTAGATACTGCTATGCTTTGAATTTCCCTGCTGAAACTCACGTTGAAATTTAATTGCCAGTATAACAATATTAATAGGTGGGGCTTTTAAGAAATGAACATGAATGAATTAATGCTGTTATGCAGGAGTAGATTAGTTGTTGTGGGAGTAGGTTTCTGATAAAAATGTTGAGTTAGAGCCACTTTTCTCTCTGTCTTATGTGCTTGCTTCCTTCCTTGACCCCTCAGCTAAAGGAAAGACTTTGCCAGATGTTGGTGCCATGCTCTTGGACTTCGCAGTCTCCAGAGCAGTGAGCTAAATAAACAACTATTATTTATAAATTTTAAAAAAAAGAATAAGTAAATAAATAATCGGGATGCTTGGGTTAAGAATTCAGAGATTATAACAACATTCAAGAAGAAAATTGCATCTCCCTCTAGTTGCTGAGGCTGAACACTCGTCACCCTGATGTCAGCCTACATCCCATCCATCCGCACATCCTGTGGGTTCTGCCTTCCAAACATCTGTCAGAATACTATTTTGGCCCTGTATCTTTCTCTTTTCACACCATCTCAGATAGCAGTGCCCCTTCCCTGGCACTCCCGCCCTGACTGGCCTGTTTTTCCCCATCCCCAGCAGATACAGTTTAATGACCAGCTGTATGGGAAGTAACTTAATTTCACGGGACTCCACATTTCCAACAGTGCCACACTGACCAGTTGATCCTATGACTGAGGACGACACCAGCTGTAGGCTGAGATCCACGAGGCCTGGAAACTGGCCCTGGCTCCACTGCCCTTCACTACGTGATTGGAGGAAAATTTGTCAGCATTTGTCTTTCTGTGGATTTTTGCTGCAGCCCCACTGATGGTGGCCAACACCATCTGGACCTGGACGGCTGAAACAGCCTCTTACCTGTACTCTTTGCTTCCATTTTTGCCCCTTCTACTTATAATGACTATAAAATGCATCATCCAAATCTACACTTTTGAGAGTAAAATGATAACATTAACAACTTCCCCATGACAATTATAAATTGGAGCCATCTCTGGCAAACCAGGACATAGAGACACCCTGCTAAGTAAGATCTCATTCACCTCCTTAAGATCTTATGGCCTCCCGCCCCACAAAGAATAAATGACACACCTCACACTGAGTCTGGCAAGGCTCCTTCTAAGACCATCTCGTCTCTCTTCCAGTTGCTCCAGCACCCCTGGCTTTTGTTCTGACCCTTGAGAGGACCAAGCTCTGCTACTTCCCGAGACACCCACCCTGCGGAAGGTGCTCTTTCCCTCTCTCTGTGCACATCTGACTTCTTGGCTTTTCATTTCCTCCCATGTCACCTCTTCTAAGAAGCCTTCCTTGGTTGTTCTGTCAAATGCAGCCCTTCTGTCCCCTTACACTCCGTCACTCAGCCCATCCTGATTCCTATATATTTCCATTTTTAAAAATTGTTTTACTCTCCTTTCTAGAATACAAGCCCCAACCAAGCAGAAAACTTGTTGTATATTTAGCACTTGGATCAGCATTTGGCATTTACATAGTATTTGTTCAAAGAATGAATAAATACAAATGTAATTTATATTCAAGTATATGATTGACAAATCATGACAAACAAATGCAATGAAATGTGCTAAAACCCTATGTAAAGTAAAAAAGTGATGTACAAAAACCAACATACCCTTAGGTGGATAGATATACCTATATCAATATATTCCTCTCTATAATGTACATGTGTATCACACAAACACACACATACATATATTAGTATATATGTTTAGAGAAGAGAGACTATTATAAAGTAATAGGTCTACAGTTCCACAATCAACAGGCCACACTCAATACTGTATGTTACAGTATCCGGTTAGCAGAGGGCAGTGGTGAAGGAATTAAGCCTGGTCGGTGAGGAAGAAGAGTTGGGAAGCACCAGAGGTGTGTAATCAGATGGCTGATCGCTGGTGAAGGCAGCCTCTGTATCACATCCATTATGAGTGACACAGATGCAGAACTCTGTATTCTTCATATCATTACACTTATATACAGCATAATTTTCCTTCCAGAAATCCTAGGCTGCATAGCCTGCAGGTATTCAATAACACCGAGAGGGAACACTAGAAGTGAATCATACCAGTTTGACATTTCCAGTTCTGCTGTGACCGCTAGACCAAAATATAGTCTGTGGGCCTCTTTTTCATTAGCGTGAAACTGCCGGGTTTTAAAACAGTTTATCCGTTGAATTAATCTCCAACCTGTCTTTCACACAGGGCAGATACAGCTCCCCGCATCAGTTTTCCTATTCTGAAACGCTCTTATTTTTATTTGTATGCATTCTGGGTAATGAATAACGATCTTTTGTGCTTGGAGAATGCCATTCTCTGAAATAGCTCCTAGCATTTTGTAAATGTTAACTCATTAGATCTCATACCGTCCAGAGCTATCTGTCACACTGAGGCAGGGCAGAAGCACAATATTTCACATTTCACAGTTGGAGGGATTTTAGGAACTTCAACCCAAGGTCATCCGCAGTCAGCAGCCAGACAGATGGAGACAAGGCACAGAAACATTACCCAGACTCAGGCAAACCTCACTCTGCCCTCTGAGGGAGCCAAGGGGGCCTCGGGGACACATGGGGACAGCCTTGTTTGCATTCTGCTGACAACTAAGACCCGGTGGGGCTGGGTGAGAGGAGGGAATCATGCCGCTTGCCCCCCACTCTCCTTACCCTAGCAAACGTGATTAAAAGGCATGTCAAAGCAAACCTCCAGTTCGGGTATTGTGAAGACAATTCGGTTCCATCAAGTTCCACCCTCTGCTCCAGGCACTTTGGCTGAGGTTCTCGTTGATGGCAAGTCCAGTCCCCATGGTGTTCATCCTCACCAGAAAAGCTGTGCTGTGTAGGGGCTGGGCCTAGGAGAAAGGATGGATGGATGGATGGATGGATGGATGGATGGATGGATGGAAAGAACGTGAGCAAGATAAATGAAGGGTCAGGCAAAAACGCCTGCCCAAAGCTGCTTGTTTGCTGAGTGCAAAGGTCAGCTGACCTGTGTGGAAGTTGTTAAAGAAATTAACAAATGGCCCTGACCCTTTGCACGTGTCCTTGGAAATAAATATGGGGAGGAACTTAATTCTCCCTTAGATTTTGGTCTGTCCCCTTCTCTCGAAACACTGTTTTGAGTAATCATTCATTCCTGCGCTGCTGAGCTCAGGAGCAAAATAGTAGCCACAACAATGCTGCGAAAGGCACGGCCCCACCTCGAGCATGTGTGCTGCTGTCTGGGATTCCCAGTTCCAGCCCTTAACCCCTCCCCGGCTGCCTAGTGAGCCACCTGGCCCAGGTGGGAACTCAGCGCACTGGCTACTTTTCAGTTTTCCTGGCTCCAGGATCCTTTTCTGCCTTCCCATCACAGCCCTGGGTTGGCACCTCACGAGTGAAGAGTCTGTGCTTTAATCCTCACCCAGGTGTCTGCTTTCTAGAGGATCCTGTCAAAGTGACTAGGCAAGAGGGAGCCATCCAAGAACAATGACATGTTTTCTGATGCCTTTTTCTAAAACAAGAGTACGGCAGGTATTGGAAGATGCATGGCAGAGCACAGCAGAACTTAGCTGTGTGTTCCATTTTGTCTCTATCAGCCACTCAGAAACATCTTAACTTCCCTACAGAGGAGGACACAGCTTTGTTAACATTTCCCAATGTATTGAGAGTAGGAGGGAAGGGAAGGAGGCACAAGCTGGGGGGAACGTGCATCCCTCAGTCTCTCAATTTTATATCTCTGGCGCTGCTGTCAGGAGGGTTTCCAGTGTTGGAAATGTAATAGAACATGAAACAGTAGAAGTCACATCAGTTATGTCACTTGTGAGAGATAAGTCACAATTATTCTGAGACAATGTCACTATCAAATATTTTCCCTTAATATATAAACAACAACCAAACAACATTTCTGTCTACTATATGTGCTGTTAGGATAAAACACACACAAACAGCAAGAGCAGAAGCCGTGTAGTCGCTAAAGCTTCCGACACTGAACACATTGGGAAATGGCAGGCACTGTCTCTCTTTGTCCTCCTAAACTCTAATTCCATCTTTGCTGATTCATCACCAACAAAAGACGGATGATTTGTAGGGGGAGTGAGAAGAGGTTTTGGCATCCTGCAAGCAGTACCCTCTATTCCCTCTTTTACTTTTATTTAAACATAAAGCCGTGCCAATGAGCCAGTCCTCACAACTGCAAGACCCTGACTGAAATCTGGTGGCACTTAAAAAAGAAATCAGGCTACGGGCCAGAAAACACAAATCGATATTAATTTAGCCAGCAATCATCAACCTAATTCACTCTATTTATCAGCCTCATAGAATTCCATAAAATGGATGTACAATTCTACTGCTTACATATTTTTGGTTCATTTCCAATTTTCTATTATTACAAGCAGTTTCATATCTCACATCTTTTTCTATATATCTTAATATTCATGCCTCAGTATGTTTGTGGAAGGGAAAAGGAATTTTGGATCTTTTCTGTTCTTTTTTTTAAATTTTAGTAGAAATGGCCAATTCTTTGACTAATTAAAAGTGTATAGAATGCTTGTTTTCCACCCCACTACCAACACTGGAATTTAAAAAGAAAATAAAAAGCTTTAGTCTTTTCCTTTCTGGTAGATGAAAGGAATAATTCTCCTAAACCTTTCCTGGTTTTAATTCATAAGCTCAGAAGTTTTCTAAAAGTAACACGTGGAATTTCTTGGGCCTATGACTGGCCTGGAAGTGAAGAAGGGAGTTGAGAAAGAAAAGCTATAAATGCCCACCTATGCTCATGCATATCTGCATTACAGAATGGGCTTCTAGATGTAACTTTAAATTAACTCCAAAGCTCTGAGGCTGTTGAATATTTGGAAAATTTACTGGAATAAATGAGCACTAATTTCTCTCCCACCTGTATTAGGCAGGGTTCAGTCAAAGGAGCAGAACCAGTAGGAGATATATATTAAGATATTTACTGTCAGGAATTGGCTTCTGCAATTGTAGGGGCTGGTGATGCAGGTCCAAAATCCA
The DNA here is from genome assembly GCF_020740605.2 of Lemur catta. Taxonomy (NCBI): domain Eukaryota; kingdom Metazoa; phylum Chordata; class Mammalia; order Primates; family Lemuridae; genus Lemur; species Lemur catta. The sequence goes on from NC_059135.1 coordinate 98,764,052, forward strand.
CAGGACAGACATTCAGGAAGGACAGATTAGAACTGATGCTGGGCATGGGCTGAGAGTTTCTTCATCAGGGAGCCTCAGCTGTGTTCTTGAAGCCTGTGAACTGACTAAATCAGGCCCAACCAGATTATCTGGGATAATTCCCCTCATTTAAAGTCAGCTGAGCCAATCACAAATGCCGGCAAGGATGTGGAGAAAGGTGAACCATCATACATTGTTGGTGGAAATGTGAATTAATACAACCACCACGGAGAACAGTGTGGTGGTTCTTCAAGAAACTAAAAACAGAACTACCATATGACCTAGCAATCCCACTACTAGGTATATATCCCAAAGAAAGGAAATTAGTATATCAAAACATATCTGCACTCCCATGTTTATTACAGCAGTATTCACAATAACTGAGATTTGGAATCAACCTAAGAGTCCGTCAAGGGATGAATGGATAAAGAAATTGTAGTGTATCTATACAATGGAATATTATTCAGCCATAAAAAGAATGGAATTCTGTCATTTGTGACAACATGTATAGAAGTAGAGAACATCATGTTAAGTGAAATAAGCCAAGGACAGAAAGACAAATCTTGCAGGCTTTCACTTATATGTGGGAATTAAACATTAAAAATAATTGATCTCATGGAGACAGAATGATGGTTACTAGAGGCTGAGAAGGGTAAGGGGGCAGGGGATAAAGTGGCGATGGTTAATGGGTATAAAACTATAGTTACATAGTTAAATAGAATGAACAATATTTAATAGCACAACAAAGTGACTATAGTCAATAATAAGTTATGATATAATTTAAAATGACTGAAAGAGTGAGATTGGAATGTTCCTAACACAAAGAAATGATAAATGCATAAGGTTATGAATACCCCAATTACACTGATTTGATAATTACACACTGTATGCCTATATCAAAACATCACATATACCTTATAAATATATACAACTATTATGTACCCAAAATAATTAAAAATAAAAAATGAAAATAAAAATTCAACTGATTATGGACTTCAATCACATCTACAAAAATACCTTCACAGGGACACGTAGATTCGGATTTGATTAAATATTAATAACTAGGCACCGTAGCCTAACCAAGTTAACACACAAAATGATCATCACAGCTGCCTGTCTTACTTTGTATCTATTTAGTAGGAGATGAAAGGCCTTAACAATTTGTATATTTGTAATGCCTGTATCTCTAGCTACACAGTGTAATTCTTAAGGACAAATATTTTCTCTTATGAATTTTTTTAATGATGATAACTGCTGTATTTGCAATAATCAAAATTTGGAGACAACCAAAATGTCCTTGGATAGGTGACTAGCTAGACAGACTGCAGTCGGTTCATACCATGCAATACTACTTGGGAATTAAAAGGCACAAACTGCTGTTACCAATAACTTAGATGGACCTCAAGGGCATGTGCTAAGTGATAAAAGCCAATTTCAAAATGTCACATACTGTATGATTCCATGAGGCAGCATTCTAGAAATGACAACATTTTAGAAATGGAGAACAGACTAATCATTGCCAGTGCTGAGGGAGGCGGATGTGGTTATCAAGAGGGAGTGAGGAAGGTCCTTGCGGTGATCGAATAGCTCTGTGCCCTGACTGGGGTCGTGGTCACTAATTTAAACATGTGACAAAAAAAAAAAAAGTAACATAGAGCTACAAATGGGACCTCTCTACCATATTTGCAACCTCCTATAGATCTGGAATCATTTAAAAATCAAAAGCTTAAAAAACAGAAATATATAGAATATGTACCTAATCTCAAAGTTGGGAAGAATTTGTTAAGAAACATAGCAAATGGAATACCCATAAATGGAAATAGAGACATAACTGAGAAGACGTACACACTTTACAGTTTCTGTATGTCAAAGTCTGTATAAACAAAGTCCAATAAATTAATAGAATTGTAAACAATTTGCAACCCATGGGCAAATTGTTATGAATCCAGTAAGAGCTATTACATATTGATAAGATATTAAGTGCTGTTAGAATCCTAGGAAGCCATATTTAAGGAGATCGGACTGCGATGCGAGGGAACAGGCCCTGGAAGCTCTCATCAGTACCTGCTCCTCCTCCAAGTACAGACTTGCAAGCTCCATGCTCGGATCTCTCTGAGATAGAGTCACACTCATGGCGACAATGTTATAGGCAACAATCACTATTCATTAAAAAATCATAGACGTGTGTTTTTACAACAGTTTCAAACATGATCTAGTGTTTTTAGCTAGACACGAGTAATGACTGGTCTGGGTCTCCAAGGCGAAGGCATCTGGGTTGCTACGGCAACCTGAGGCTGTTGCCTGTCCCCACCAAAGAAGTGAAGCTGGGCTGGATGGGGAAATTGAGAACATGTCGCCTTCCAACCCTTCCTCTTCCTCTATTTTCTGGGGCAGAACCTATGGGACACCATTAGCCTGGGGACACTGACACAGGGATTTTGATGAACTGCCAGAGACTGGGGCTGGGCCAGCTGCATATGAGAAGCTCCCGGGACCTCACTCTTACAGTCTTTTCCTCCAGGAACGTCACCAGAATCTAGCAGGGAGGACAGTTGTGAGTCCAGAGAAAGCTCCCCACTTCCCAAAGTTTTGTACCCTTTTTCCTAACATAGGTGTTGGTGTTTAATGGACCTTTAGTAAATGTTTGCAGAATTGAAGTAAATAGAATGTTCATATGCATCCAAATTTCAAAAGAAGACATGTTTATCTTTTTTTTTTCTGGTCTCTTACTAGTTCCTATATATCATGATGGATATATTGAAGATACCCAGTTTTTAGCTGACAGCTCAGCTAGAACACTCCGTATTTTCACTGATTCGCTCACACTCATAAGCCCTTTGTCTCTTACAATTTCTTCTGTATATGTCCTACTGACTCAAATTGTACCTTTAGAGTCGAACTTCTTACCTATAAGGTGTTTAAGCTTGTTACGGGGGGGGGGGGGCATTCCCTTGGGAGAGATAATATTTGGTGATCTGATCAGTCTTTTATATCCTTATTTAAAAGAGGATTGGCTAAAGATACAGCAGGAAAAGTGCTGATGAATGAGAATTCACTAAGAGAAATGCAGAATTTGAAAGTCTTTAGTGTTGACATCAGACTGGATTAAGAAGTAAAGGTAACTGCATTTACTGAGTTCTACCGAGTCCTGGGCTTTGACATCAGATGACTTTAAAAGGTGACACAAAAGGCTTCCAGGACCCCTTGCACTTGGATTTCTATGTCTAATTGGCTCAGACTCAGGCAAATTCCGTAGCCCTATTTCTCCATGTTTCTACGAAGTCCTCTAGTCACATGTCCATATCTCATCTCGTGAATGTTTACGTCTCCGGTGCAGCTGGGAACTTTCATTTCCCAATGCCCTGGTGCATGCCACCCGGGATTAACCTTGCGTGGAAACTTGGAGTGATGGTGGTTTACGCAACCTCAACTGGCCTTGCTGAACCTGGGTTCAGAAGATGCACATTTAAACCTTGACTGTGAAACATTCTCTGTAACTCTCTTAGCTTCAGTGTGCCTCAATTTCATCATCTTTAAAACAAGATATTGGTTTTTACCTTAACAACTAGGTAGGGAGTTATAAGGGTAAAACTACATAATATTTTATATAATTTTACAAATGTAAGAGATTTGGATTTAAGGTGGCACCTTGCTAACTGAATGGTATCACTCAATTCTCCTCCTCTTTTGGGTTCTCCATCAAAAGGAGCATGGCAAGTGGAAGCAATAACAGAGGGAGAAAACAAAACAAACAAAATTATAGCTTTATTCATAGAGAAATGACTCATAAGCCTTTGAAAAGCTATAATAGAAAATTGGGGCCAAGAGACCAGGGAGAGCTGATTATTTGCTGTGCCCTTCTTCCCAGCCTGAATTTCAGGACAACACACAGAGAAAGACAGAGAAGGGGAGTGTCTTATGTGAGGCACCCAGAGGATCCCTGGATGATCAGACTGCAAGGGAGAAAAGAGGATGACTTGCTGCTGGCCGGGGCCAAGTTTGTGCCCGTCACCCTCTGAAAGCAGGAATTACTGGAGCAACTTAGCACATGAGCACAGAAAGCAGGAACGGAGACCGGCAGCCTGGGCCCCTGTCCTTAAAGAGGAGGGACTGTCCACATGCTAAATATGGCCCGGGGGGATAGGTAGGGGTATTTTATATTATTAGCATAGGAAATACCTCTTCTGTGGACTGGAAGAGGTAGTAAAAAGAGCACAAGAAGAAATGAAAGGTCCCCCAGTACTCCCTGAAGTAAGGAGAAGGGGCGCGGTTCCCCACACCTGCAGGCCGCGTGAGAAACAGACGCAGAGGTGGGAGAGCAGCAGCTCGTCCCCAGCCCGCCAAGGGGAGGTCAGACACCACGATTTTCTAAAGCAGCTGGACTTTCGACTCAGATTGCACACTTTCTGAATTACCCTGGCTGCTTCTGCTTTTTCCTTTGAATTTTGCTAGAAATAGCTCTTCAAAGTCATGAGCCTTTAAAAAGGAAGAAAGCCGGTTCCAGGAGAATATCTGCTTTGGTTGTATATTGGTTAGGACATTTTAGATCACCATTTAGAGAAAATTTAAGCCAATTTAACTGAAGAAAACTTGATTCATATAATAAAAAGTTTAGAATTGAGATTTGACTTTAAGTTCAGTTTGATCTGATGGTTCAAATAGCACAACGAAGGCTGCATTTCTCTGCATCTTTGGCTCTGGTTGCTGCTGCCTGGCGGGCACTCAGGCTCCCTACCTGCAGGCCTGCATCCCCTTTCTGTTCGTCCGCCAGTGGAGCGGACTTATGAAAAGCAAGGGAATGCCTTGCACAAGTCCTGGGATTTACTCTGATTTGAACCAACTTGGGATATGGGCCCACCCTGAAAGATCATTCTTACTGAAATCTTGCCACAGGAGAAATTTGAAGAGCTATTGACAAAAGCAAAAAATAAATAAATGCTGGAGAACCTAAAACAAGTATTTCACCACAGAGCCAGAGCAAAATTCCCCTTCAAAGGCCATATTTCTACGTTTGGAAACTGTTGGAAGGGAAAATTAAGCAGATTATTGCCTTTGTGGGAATGAAAACTATTGAATTGGCGTGATAAATTATTATACACATAGAATGCGAAAAGAACCTCTCCCGGGAGGGAGAGTTTTTGAGGGAAAAGAGGCCGATTTTAGTAGTATCTCTGCTCCTTCAACCTGCCTGCCCACTATTTCCTGTTTCCCTGTGTATTTCTTTTCTCTTTGCTCTTAGAGGGTTTAGTAAAAGTGTGTGTGTGTGTGTGTGTGTGTGTGTGTGTGTGTGTGTGTGTGATCGGTGCACAGAAATAGGACCATTTCTGTCGGAAGAAACCAATCTAACTTCTGAACTACTGAGTGACGCAGTATCATATAGTTTCTGCTGGAACACATTTAACAAGGAGACTACTGCTTTGCAAAGCTGCCTTTCCCCTTCCTAGGAAGCCCAGGTTATTATAAGTTATATAGTACAATTATCAAAACCTGTGCACTCAAGTTCAACCCTCTCCCTCGTGTTGGCTTTTCAGGTATTAGACAACAGCATCCACGCGGGCGGTTTGGAAAACTGACTTGTGTTATTCCCTTGCCCACATCTAGTCCATGTTTGTGCTCCCAAGAATGAACATGGAGGGAAGCAAATCACAATCTCAAGGAGGGTTCAGGAACGAAAATTTATGTTTACAAAGGTCTGACAGGAAGCACGTGGGGGTCCCGCAGGCAGCGCACTGAGAGAGATGGGGGAGATCGCCCAGAGATCCCTGGGAAATGGAGACATCTTCTTCCCGGCAAGAGAGAGAAAACATGCAAGAAAAGTACTGAAGCTTCTCAGAGTTTGTTCATTTAATTAATCAAACCTTGGTCTTTTTATTTTCTTCTCTGTATCTCTCTCTCTCTTTCTTTTCTTGTCTCTATTTAGATTTTCCTACAAACAGTTTGTTAAAATGCAAATGTTTCCAGTCTTTTACCCTCTATTTCAATAGAACAGAAAATAGCCAATTTTCTACTTTTATTTCATCTAAATGGGATGCATTTATTCTTTCCATATGGAAAAAGGTCACTCATTCATTTTCAGGTAATGTGTATATTCTTATAAGGTACAGATAGAGTTTTTATTTAAATGTCTGGCAATGCTTGTCATTTTTATACTAGAAATGACAGGGTGGTGTTCTGTGTTCTGAAGTCCCAGGATTGGGATGCAATTCATCAACATGACACCTATGTAAAGGAGCCTCACCCCCAGCCCCAACCTTGCAGGAAATAGCTATTAATACAATGGTTCAGTAATATTGTACGAGGATTCTGGAGGAGCTAACGTTTCTCATTCAAGCATCTTACTTCAAAATACTAGCCCTTATTTGTGAATGGCTATATCAACCCTCACAAAGGCCCTGTGGCAGAGGTATCTTCAACACCATTTCACAGATTAGAAACTTAGGCTCACAGAGGGTGGGTAATTGCCTAGGTAACACATAGAGCTGGGGAAAAATAAAAAGTAGATTGAGAAGAGGTTGGAATGTCAGCCTTATGAGCTAGGGGTCAGTTAGCACTGGATGGTCACTGGGCTCCAGTCTCTGAGATCTGGGCAGGTAGCCCAGGAGGGTGTGTACGGAAGAGGAGAGGGGTGTGGGTGGCCAGTGTGTGTGGAAGGCCCGCTATGGCCAGTCCCTTGCACGTCATCTGTCTCACAGAGACTGAGGCCTTTGAGGAAAGTGTAATCATGTGCATTTATGGAAGTGGGAGAACTGGGCCTGGAGAGTTAGGCACGTGTCCAATTTCACATCACTACTGCAAATATTGATTGAAAGAACCGGGATTTGGCTTGAGGTATTTCTTTCACTGAGAAGAAATGTTAGGAAAGGTGAGTGAGTGCATGGGACAACATTTTCACCCAGAACCAATCTCTATCACATCAGCAAAGCCAATCCATCAAAACCCCAAGCTCTTCCTTCTTTTAGGTAGAAATAATTACCATCTATTCTTACAGCAAGCCTATTAAAATTGAGATATACTTTTCTTCAACAATTTCACAATCACTTTTGATTGAATGATTTATTTATTGATTTGTTCATTCATCAAACACATAGCCTTATAAGCGATGCACTTGACATAGAGATAAATAAAGCAAAATCTTGCTCCCAGGGAAGACCTGTCTCACCAGAGATAGAGGGTGTTAAAATAGTTAGAAAGCAGTGGGATAAAGTCACCCGGAAGGCAGAAGAGGAGGGGAATCTTCGCTGAGTAAACAACCACTTCTTAAAAAATGTCCTGCAAGATGATTTTCAAAAGGAATTAAAGAAAATTAATCAAAATATCATATACCTAATATATGCAGGGGACTATGATAATGGAAAAGATACAAAGGAATTTAATAATATGGATAGTATCATCCATTGAGCCCCTACTCTGTGCCAGGATATTTACATGTAGGTATTCCTCATCCAAGATCAAATTTATTAATCTTGTTTAGAAATAAATTAGATTAAACTAAGACTCTGATATTAAATAAAACAGTAGTTTTGAAATTCAAACTCACTTCTTCTATGCACTATGTCCTATTTTTCCACACTAGCTCTCCAAAGACCCCTAAATTAAAGAGATTTATATACCAGTTGGAAAGATAAGACTTACAAACAATGGCTTGTAATGAGATAGTAAATCAAAATTAATGATAAACATAATATATAGGTCATATAATATTAATATATATTATGGATGCATCAAATGTATATATATATAAAATGTTATATCATACATATTACACATGAATATAACTGGAAAAAGAAGCTATTCCTGTTGACCATAAAGGCTCTGTAATAAAGTTAAAAATTGGGGTCAGCTTCAAAAGACAGAGGAAATAATACTGCCCCCACCCCACGCTCCCCTAGAGTCCGGTGTCTCCTGTATGGAAACTGGAAGAGTGTGCTCCACACTGATCAGGCTCTGGGGCCCCAAGGTCTCCTAACTGTGGTGATTGTTGATTCAGCAGAAATGTGTAAACACTCTGAGTGTTAGTCGCTCTTGGAAAGTAAGATCCTGGGATAGTGCATTCACTTACTTGTTTGTTTATTGCTGTGCTGTGAACGAATTACTCTGAGCTGAGTGGCTTTAAACAACACACATCTGTTGTATCAGTTTCCATGGTTTAGGATTCTGGGCATTAGTTAGCTGGTTCCTCTACTCGGGCTGCCATCATGCTCAAGTCAAGGCGTCCACCAGGGCTGTGGTGTGTCTGAGACTTGGGGTCCTCTTCCCAACTCACTGTTTATTGGAAGAATGCAGCCCCTTGTGCCTGTAGAATGGAGGCGCTCACCTCCTAGAGGTCACCCGCAGTTCCCCGCCACCGAGTCCTCTCCTCCGCATGGTAAGTTGCTTCCTGAAGGCCAGCATAAGAGCACCTGCTGCTTGTCTTTGACCTTGAGGCCTTCTAGGGGCTCATCTGCATAGGTTAGGCCCACCCAAGATAATCTCCCCACTGATTTCCAAAGTCAGCCAATCGGGTACCTTCATCACATCTGCAAAATCCCTCCCCCTTTGCCGTACACACTACCTAATTATGGCAGGTATATTCCAGCATATTCACGGGACCTGCCCACACTCAAGGGGAGAGGATTTTTAAAGAGTGTGAATCTTAGGACCATCTTAGGTTCTGTTTACTACAGACAGGATAAAGGAACTTTGTTTATTTAACCCATATTTATTGAGAGCCTATTGTTCCTCAGTACTGGGAAATATAATAATCTGCAAAGCAAATAAAGTCTATAGCTCATAAAGCCATGAGAAGCTGTTATAGGGTGAACTGAGCCCCACAAAATTCATATGTTGAAGTGCTAACCCCAAGTGTCTCAGAGTGTGACTGTATTTAGAGATAGGGCCTTTAAAGGGGTGAGTAAATGAAAATGAGGCCATCAGGGGGAATTCTAAACCAACGTGCCTGGTGTCCTTTCAAAAAGTGGAAATTTGAACACCAGGAATGCACGCACAGAGGAGAGACCACAAGAGGACATAGCAAGAAATGCAGGAAGAGAAGCCTCGGGGGAAACCAGCCCTGCTGATGCCTTGTCCTTGGACTTCCAGCCTCCAGAAGTGGGAGAAAACAGGCTGCTGCTGTCTAAGCCCCCTAGTCTGTGGCATTTACTATGGCAGCCCCCGCAAACCAATATGGACGTCTGCATGGGAAACCAGACACTCAAAGAATGTGACCAGTTACCTGACACTGCAGTGTTACATAGAAAAGTAAAACAGGGTCAGAGATGGACACTATTTTAGATGCATTGTTCAGGAAAAGGATGGCAGATCTGAAGAGAAAAGAAATTCTTTCCTCCCTTAATCTTGCTCTTTTGGGACTGGACCCTTGGGAGAGTACCCTAGAGTGCCCTGGGTGATAGGCGGACAGTCTTTTGCACAGGGCAGCAGGCCCCCGTGTGGGATGCAGTGCACAGGTGGCAGGGGCAGCCCTGGAAGCAACTGGAGGGACAAGGATGGGTCTGTGGATTCCATGATCTGAAATGAAAGTTACTCTGGTTTCCATTTCTCTCAGCTTTTCAGTCCTGTCTACTATTCTATCCTGGTGCCTGGTGTGCTGTGGGGCTCTGGGGATATTGGGGTCCAGTCTGGACCAGAATGGTTAAAAGGGAGTGTGCCTGGAGGCCAGTGTGAGGGTGGCAAGTCTGAAATGTGAAGTCTTTATGGGAAGGCAAATCTAGAGACTGCAAATTCTAGCTGTCCTTACCCCATGAAGATGCTCTCTCCCAGCCTTCTTTGGAGATAGAGGTCATTAATTTAAGTTGATTGTCAATACCCCCAAAATTGGAATAATACAAGCAGGGAATGGTGTGCTCAAAAGCGTGAGGCAGGCACACAAAGTACTGTAGCCCGGTGGTAATTCCAGAAGTTTATCGTTGAGCAATGTGATGTAAATAGTTGATTCTAGAAAGATGGGCTGAGGCCTCACTGTGCACACACTCATAGGGATGGTTGCTGTGTGGAGCTATTTACTTTGTTAATTTATATCTTCATGTCCTCTTTATTGAGGTGTAATTCAAATACCATAAAGTTCACCATTTGAAAGTGCACAATTCAGTGGTTTGTAGGATATTCCCAGGGTCCTGCAACCATCACCACCATCCATCACCTTGTTGCAGGCTGAAGACACAAACAGGGTCAAGAAGGATTTGGAAAATATCTCAGAAAACATGCCAATAATTCAACGAAAGATAGATATGCAGTGGGTCTTTGAGGAAATTCTTTCAGGAAACATCCTAATAGCTGCATGGTTAGAGTCCAGAAGAAAAATGTTCATTGATTTCATGCCACTTTTAAAATCTTATCACTTTTGATGTTGTCTTTGAGACACAATACCGAGTATGGTTCCTGGTACATTATTTGAGCTCGTTAAACATTTGTTGAATGAATAAATGGATAGTGCACCTTCCTCTGGCCAGGGAATCAGACTTTGGTGTATGTTTGTGTGTGTTTTCAAAACGCAGTTCATTTCAAGATGGTTAGAACTGCTCTTGACTTCCTCTCACTGTGTATCTGGCCACTATTGCCAATTGCATTTCATTTTGTAGATTCAGTTCCCCCACTGTATTTATATTTGCTTTATAATAATGATTCATGTTTTTTATCATTAATTTAACACCTCTCGTGGTAGGCATTTTGTCTGAGAGAGATTGTTTCACAATGTCCTCGCTTTTCCCCCACACTTCCTTCCCCACACATCCTTCCCCTTCATCCTCAGACCCTTGCCTTTGAGTACAGACATCACACAAGCTAGTGTTGAATCTGACATTTCTTTTCTAAGATCTCCTAACTGTTCATATTTCTTTAAAGTTTGGTGTCTCTCTTCTCTGGGTTATGGAATTCCACACAAGTCTTCATATCTTTGCTTGAACTTCTTCCCAGTGCATTTTGCCTTGGATTAGACACTCCCAGGCATGTTGAGTCTGGCTCGGGTATGGAATGGAGCAGACCCTGCTGGTTGCAAATCCAGCATCTCTTTCCACCTGTTCCTCTTCAGTTCCCCAGGAAAGCCTTTTGCATTGGATCAGGGGAGGATATTTTCAACATTTTGTATTGGAAAGAAATAAAGTGCAAAGCTACTGTTGCTAAAGACAGCCACACTGTGCCTACAAAAAAAGCCAGCCTCAGGACGAAACTGCCCTGAGCACAGCGGAGGAAGGAATCCAGGTCTCTCTGACATCAGTAAGTGGTTTATTGTATCAGGTTGGGAGTCTATTCTAACTCTCCACATTCTGCTTTGTGAAATAATTCAATTTTTAAAAAATCTTTGTAATAATCCAATTTTATTATTAATATTTAAGTTAGAAAGTAAGGAAGTGCTTACATAACAAACCAGTGGGGTATGTCAAAGGAACACAGGAGCCAAACAAAAGATCTCTGAATGGCCAAAGAAGAAACTAAGCAACAAAATAAATAACCTAGTATTAGATTATAACCCAGAGTTTAAAACAAATATCTGTGAGTCCATATTGATATAAATAAATGATTGTATAAGTAAGTAAATGGGGGAGGGGGAGAGATAAACCTCTAAAGAAACAGACAAAAGAATTCCAAATAATTTATGTAGATGCTGCTCCCTCGGGGAGGGGGCGTGTAACTCCACATCCCCCCGTGCAGCACCGCTGCAGAGCAGCTTCCTTCAGAAAGGGGACAGGGAGAGGGATGTCACCGTGGAGAAGCGTGAGGAGCAGTACCCCGGCCCTGTGACCACGCTGAGCTCCAGCATGCAGAAAGTCATGTTGACAGTCGCTCCCTTGATATGACATGGCGGCACTTTGTCTCTGCAGTCTTCCTCCCAAAAAGCATAACCCCAGGACAACCCTGAGGAAAAGAAACACCAAACAAACCCATACTGCAGAGTCCAGTACTGCTCAGCACTATCAAGGTCATCAAAAACAAGGGAAATTGAGAAACTGTCACAACCCCAGAAGGCTGAGGAGACACGATGACTCAAAGTAATGGGGTCTCCCAGGCGGAACCTCAGAACCAAGAAGGACGTCAGGAAACCGAATGGAGTACGGAGTTTAGTTAATAAATCTGCAGGGTCCATTTGTTGTGACAGAGCTCTCATGTTAACAGAAGATGCCAACGACAGGGACACCGAGGTGTAGGGGTACACAGGAACCTCTGTACTCTCTTTGCATCTGTTCCGTAAATCTAAAACTATTCTAAAAAATAGTTGAGAGTTCCCATATATTCTTAAAGGCGTCTTTTCAATGAACAGTAGCTCTTATTTTTTAACATGATCAAATGTATTGGTCTTTCCCTGTTATTAGTAATTTTCTTTCTCTTTTTTAATAAATGTCAGCTTGTCCCTTCTCAATGCCATAAAAATATTCTCCTATGTCTCCTAAAAGCTTTGTTTTTTGGTTTTCATATTGAGGTAGAGTCTATGCCTGGAATTAAGTTTTGTGTATGATATGAAGTGAGGAATAATCTTGTTTTCTTCTATTTTTGATACCTATTGAAATTCTGTTCTTTGCCCACTATTTGCAGGGCCAGTAATAAGTTTCTTTGTGTGGCGTGGCCTTACGTTTCTGAAGACCTAGGGGACTAGGTCTCAAACAGACCCCGCGTCACCCCCCCTCCCGGCATAGGCAGTCCAGGCGCGCTGACGTGGGCTGGACCCAGCAGGTCTGCCTGGCCAGTGACAGGCAGCTCCGCTTCTTGGAAGGAACGTGAGCGGTTCCAGTGCAATTGCTCAGCCCCTTTCCTCTTAAGAAAAAATAAATCCCTGTATATCTTCAGGGCTTTCCGTAATGTGCCCCCAAGCTATCTTCTAGTCTTCCATAGCACAAATCTTACTACCAATTCACACTGACCTTCTACCCATTCCTCGGAGATTTCACTTCAGTAAATCCAAACATGACATTCTCTACCAGAACATTGCATCCCCCTGTGCCTTCCCTCTTCTGGATCTCTCCCACTCCCTCACCTCCCTGGCTCACTCTTACTCTTCTTTCAAATTTCAGAATAAATAACTCTTTGTTAGAAAAGACTACCATAATCCATCAGAACAGGGTGCTCCTTGCTATAATTTCATTTGTGGTGTTCATCACAGTTAGACTTGGTTAATCATGTGCATGCTTATCATGTTCATTCTTTTCTCCCAGTGAACTGAGAGTTTCACGAAATACCTGGTTGAGCAACGTTCTCAAAATCCACCATAGAATCAGGCACAGGGTGGACTCTTAAAACACATTTATTGAATAACTGGGAAAAATCTTATTTAAATAGCTGTCACTAGAATTTAAGAAATTAACTCTAAAAAAATATCTATCCTTACAAAAACTCTTTAGGAAAAAGAGGTGCCTGGAATAGAAAGTAAATCTCTGAGGGCATCAGTACTTTAAAAACTAAGGCACATTAGCGGTGGATAAATTGCTCTGAATTATGAAGTGGCGGAGATGATGGTGGAGGGACAATGGAAATGCAGGGGGCAGCGGGGCGGGGGGAGGTGGGCAGACTGGGAAGCAGAAGGCAGCAGATTTGTCTAAGGACCTAGAATCTGTCTAAGAATTATTGGTTCTCCTCCTCCTCCTTGGTGACATACCTTTCCCGACCACCTCCCCAGGGCTGGCCTGTGCAGTGGTGGCAGGGTCTGGGGCATGGACATCGCCCAGCCGAGGCCCAGGCTGAGCAGGCCAGGCTGCCCAGGACAGCGATGACCTTCGACTGACCTGCCACTGCAGTGGAAGCCAGGGCTCTATATTTGTTGATATAACATCACCCGCTGCCGGAAGTTCAGTCCAAATATTAGAAGGCAGGAAGACCCATGGCATCTCTTTCAAGGCCCAACATGATTTGAAACCTCTCCTGACTCTCTCTCCTTTTGACCTCATGACGCCCCAGCCCTCCGGCCCACACCGCCCTGTTCCCAGCCCACTTCAGGGCCAGTATCTCCCCTCCTGCCTGCAGCACTGTCCCGAAGAAACTCCTCTGGTCACCTACAACACCGGCCATGCCTTATCACCACGTTTAAAAGTGGACCGCTCGGCCAGTGACACGTCATCACCTTACCCTGTTCTGTTGCGTTTCTGCATTTATCTCTGTCTGATATTATTAATATCTATTTTATGCATCTGTTTCCTCACACACTACATAAAATACACTTGTGAGCATGGGGACTTTTCCATCCTGGTCCCTACAGTATGCCCAGAGTCTAGTTAAGTACCTGGTAAATAGTAGGATCTCTCTGAGTAATTGTTGAAAAAATAATCTTGGTTACAAATCATTAATTGAATGCACGAATGAGAAGAAAGGGGCCGTCCAATAAGTAATCGAAATCACCTGTAAGACACGGGAACTGGAACTCAAGGGAATAATGCTTCTGTTTGTCATTCTTTCTGATCTTCCGGTTCATTCTCCCTCTCTCTCTCTCCTCTCTCTCTCTCTCTCTCTCTCTCTTTCTCTCTCTCTCTCTCTCTCTCTCTCTTCCTCTCTCTCTCTCCCTCTCTCTCTCGGTTGGTTTCTGCTTTTAGGCACAGGTGCCTAGACTTTAGACAAAGTGGCCGGCCACCCTGAGTACCAAGCAGGAGCCCAGCTGGGGCGGAGAGCATGCGTCTGTGTGTGTGTCTGTGCCACGTGCCTGTCTGCCGGCCTGGCAGCGGGAATGTTTATAGCAGGTCTTCCGGATGGCACTGGAGCGCACAGTCATACCCAGGGCAGCACGCCAGGGCCCCCCCGTGTGTGAGTCGGGGATCACTATGTGTCTGTGTTGAGACTTTCACACGCTGCGGTAGCTTGAGACAAAGTTTTCAGGTGTTCAGCGGCCAGAACCCACCCTCTGTCAGTGCCTCGTGCGAGTGGAAGCCCTACATGGTGGCAAAGTCAGAATATTGCTAGAGTTGGAAAATGTGCCACGAGAAATGTTTAATACAGATGTCACTACACTAGTGGCACTGAAGACTCCTATGCCAGCTTCACATGTGTGTAAGTGAGCGCTCTGGGGCTGCTGAGAGTGAAATTCTACTTGGTTTTTAAAATCAATTCTTTAAAGCACATGGCTCTTTATCCATGATAGGCACACAGGTTTTACTCTTGCTTCGATGGCAGTGCATGTACATAATTAAACAGAGTTTCTTACTTTTTAAAATCTTAATTTGGGAAATCCGAGAGAAATATGGAATCTGCCAACATTTTTTTTTGAGACAGGGTCTCACTGTGTTGCCCAGGCTGGGCTAAGTTGGTGACCTTCCCATCTCAGCCTCCCAAGGTGTTGGGGTCACAAGCAGGAGACACAGTCAGTATTTTTCAGTGTTCCAGTTCACTACATTCTCTTTCTACTCAAACTATTACTCAAAGTGGGTATTTTTTAAAAACATATTTTCTTGACCATCCATGTCTTCCTAATGTCAATATGAGACTTTCTTACCACTGAACAGCGTGTAATGCAAAGATGATCACAGTAGTATTATTGAACATCACTGTTTTATGTAATATTCATCCTTTTCCATAATGACACATAAAATTATGGGCCCAAAACATTGCTCAATTTTTTACAATTCTAATTAATGAGCAAACTCAACACAGAATTTACAGCACCATTTCCGCTTCTGTATAGGAAACAGGAAAAATCGGTGAGAGGAATTAGAAAGTTACAGCAATCAGTCCAGGACATATAATGTCTACGTGGTATATACTTTTGAAAGAGAGAACAAAATATGAAAGGAAGGAGATTATAAAAAGTATTTCAAAAATATACTCAGCCAAGGAGAAAACAGAACTCAGCCCAGGGTCAGCAAACTTCCTGCAAAGGCCCAGAGAGCAAATGGTTTAGGCTCCATCAGCCCCATCCACATTCAGTCTCTGCCACAACCACTCAGCTCTGCTATCAGAGTACAGAAGTAGCAACAGACAATCCAGAAATGAAAACATCTGGCTGTCTTCCACAAAATTTTATTTATTGATGTTGAAATTTGAATTTTATACAATTTTCACATGTCATGGAATCTGCTCTTTCTCCTCAGCCTCCTCTTGCTCCTTCTCTTCCTTCTCCCCATTTAAAAATGCAAAAAATATTTTAGATTGTGGGCCAGTCAGAAATTCAAGTGGTCAGCAAGATTTGCTCCCTGGACTATAGTTTCCCAAGTCCAGATCTAACCTAAGGGTCCACTGAGGGCCCAGCACAATGTATGGACACACGCTGACGCTAGGACCCACCCATCCCTGTGGAATCTCAGACACTAGGGACAAAGGCAGGACATTTTAATGTTTGGTTTTAATTTGGTTTTGTTTGTAGAAATTCAACACAAATTGTTTAAAGTGTGTGTGGGTTTGTGTGTGTGTGGTGTGGTGTATTTGTTTTTTTTTTTTTTATTTTATTGCTTACCTTGACAAAATGATTATAAAATTCACATAAAAGTGTAGGGGCAAGAATAGACAACCCAATTTTGAGTAAGGAAAATAAGGAGAGGCACACAGAGATGATAAATGAACGTCATTTCTAATAACTGAGACCCTGAATATACAAATGGACAATGGCCAAAGCATGTATAAAAACAGAACGCTGACCCACGATCTGCAGCAACAAGGCCGGGTACCAAGCCATTACCTACAGCAGCCAGCCTGAGAAACCAGCCTGTTACCCGCAAGCCACGAGTGTGGGAAATCGGACCCCTATCTCTAGCAACCAGTCCAGGAAGCCGATAATAACCCCTGTAACAAAATGGCCAGGACTTGATTAAACTCCAACAGCTTCCCTAAATTTTGTTCTTGCTTCTAACTTAGGATCAACTAGAAAAAGCCAAATATGCTCCCCTAGCCAATCATGTAGGGCATCCGCTTCCTGTTAGACCACCTACAAGTTTCCTGTGCCGACAGCCTCCACCAGGGCGCAGCTGAAGCCTCCCTTCTGTCCACTACAGAGAGTCCCCCCTTCTGTCCACTACAGAGAGTCCCCCTAGCCTGCCCTGGGATCTTCACAGAACTCAGGTGGGGGTGGCTGCCTCTGCAGCTGCAGCAAACTCCACACACAGCCTGCGCCTGTCTTCTGTGGTCGGTCTTCATTTATTTCCACATAATGAAAATTTGGAGATACATCCACTGGTAAAGTACTTTGTAAATAAATTGTGAGTAATCCATACAATGGAAATTAGCTGAGAAAGGAGAGTTTTGTGGCAATTGCCACCCAGTAAGACAAATGTGACTTTTTTTTTTTTAAACAAATTTCCCTTAGAATACCTTAGAAAAGAGACAAAACCCAGGTATTTTCAAGAGGCTTTATTTCTCCATTCCAACCATGGCCATTGTGGACTTTCCAAGTCTGCAGCCAGGCAGCTGATGCTCACTGGGAGAGTTCTAAGCCCACCCACGGGCTGCACTCCCTGTCCATACAAGCAAATTAGCAGGAGGTCTGCTAGAGTGTTTCTTCTATTCCACAGCCAGACATCCCATGGTGCCCAAAGTTCAGAGCTCTGGACTGTGACAGCTCATGACTTGCCATTGCTGCCTGCAAAGCAGCAGCAGGCAGGGGAAGCAGGGAGGGGGTAGTGTTGGCACATCAAACACAGGATACCCAGTTAACTCTGATTTTCAGATACTCAACAAACGTTCTTTTCTAATATAAGTTATCCCAAATATTGCACTGAACATAGTTATACTGTCATTTGTGTACCCGAAATTCAAATCTATCCAAGTGTGTTGTACTTTTATTTGCTAACTCTGGCAAGCTGAGGGGGCAGGGTGACACTGACATTCTTCTAGTCCTTTTATGGAATACTTACAACCAGGTTGATATTCTCACTGTGGTTACTTAGTGCTGTGCTGTGTAATTTCTAAATGTTTGCTTTACTTTTATAAAATTTTTATTTATTTATTTTTGTTTCAAAATATTAAGAGGGTACAAATGTTTTTGGTTACCTGTATTGATTTTGTTACGCTTGAGTCGGGGATATAAGTGTGTTCATCACCCAGATAGTGCTCATTGTACCCATTAGGTAGGTTTTTGTCCATGCCCCTCTCTCCTCCCCCCTGCTTGATTTCCACTGCATTTTACTTCCCTCTGTGCACATGTGTGCTCATTGGTTAGTTCCAATTTAATAGTGATTATATGTGTTGTTTGTTTTTCCATTCTTTAGATATTTCACTTAGGAGAATTGTAGAGTAGGACTAAAACAATATTTTAGTTTGTTTGATGGTGACTTGTTTTTTTGCTCTTAGCTAACAGCCAAATTCCGCTTCTGTGCACAAAGCTTGCTTGCTTATTGCTTGATTACGATAAAGAGCTAAAACCATGCTCAAATGCAGTTAAAAAAAGAAAAAAACCGCACCGCAGGTGGCTTCCCGATAGGGAGGCCGGCTGTGCAGGGCGAGTGTCCTTGGGGAGAGAATCTCCTGGGAGGGAATCTCTTGGGAAAGAGTCTCTTATCAGAAATAACTAGCAACAGACTCCAGCAAAATAAATAAATAAATAAATAAAAGCTTTGTTTTTACCCCAGGGCGGGGTCCTGGTTTGTAAAGAGACCACTGCGTTGGTGCTCTGGGACCTGGACCCTAGCTCGAGCTAGTCAATAAAACTCCTTTGCCTTTGCAGCCTCAGTGACTCTGTCTTTCTGTTCCCGGGGCCGAGGGGAACCGGCTCTAACAGAATGGTCTCCAGTTCCATCCAAATTGTAAAGGCCTTAATTCATCCTTCTTATGACTGAGAAGTATTCCATAGTACACATACACCACATTTTGTTAATCCACTCATGAATGGATGGGCATCTGGGTTGATTCCACATCTTTGCAATTGTGAATTGTGCTGCTATAAACATTCAAGTACAGATGTCTTTTTGATAAAATGACTTGTTTTCCTTTGGGTAGATACCCAGTTGTAGAATTGCTGGATTGAATGATAGGTTTACTTTAAGTTTTTTGAGGAATCTCCGTACTGTATTCCATAGCAGTTGTACTAATTTGCAGTGCCTTCAACAGTGTATAAGTGTTCCTTTCTCTCTGCATCCACACCAGTGTCTTTTGTTTTTGAACTTTTTTTAAAAAGCCATTCTAACAGGAGTAAGGTGATATCCATTGTGGTTTTAATTTGCATTTATCTGCTAAGTAGTGATGTTGAACATTTTTTCATATTTTTATTGGCCATCTGTCTACCTTCTTTGAAAAGCTTCTTTTCATGTCTTTTGCCCACTTTTTAATGGGGTTGTTTGTTTTTTTCTTGCTGATTTGCTTGACTTCTTTGTAGATTCTGGTTATTAGCCCTTTATTGGATGTATAGCTTGCTGAGAGATCTTCTTTTACTATTTTTAATAGAATGCTAATGGCCCTTCAATGTCCTTTCAAATTAAGTACCTCTATAAAGTAAATATAAAATGAAATCAACAAATATTTGATGGCTATCTGCTATTTTATAGGGTACAAAACAGGACAATAAAGAAACGTACTTCGTGCGAGTTCTGGAGCCCATAATGGTGGAGTAACTTACACAGGACTCAAGGTCATAAAGAGAGAAACGTCACTGAGGAGCAGGGAAGAGCAGGCAGGCAGGGACAGGGAGGAGTCAGCCTTCGAAAGAGGAGGGCCACACTCATGTTTATGAGGCTTTTCCCATTAAGTCTATGCCACAGTCCCAGGGCACCGAGCAACAGGGACACATGAAGAAAGCGTTCTTGTTGCCTTGAAGTGTCAGCAGACAGAGTTCAGGATGACTGGAGTAATTGGAAATTGAGGGAAAATCCTGGACCAAAAGGGCCACAGCTCTCCTCAGATTCTCATGTGACATTTGCACGATGCACGTGCAGACAAAATTCCCAGGAGCCAGAGGAAAGCAAGGGAGAAAGAGTTTTGAGTTTAAGTCCTACCAAATTAGAGGGTCTTGGTAAATATTGTCAGCTTTCCACTGACCTGCCCTTTCAAAGTGTACAAAACCAATCCCCCACAAGTTCAAATTGTCCAGCCAGTAATATAGTGAAATAACGTCTATGAAGTTCTGAAAGAAAGAAAAATTTTAGATTTCTATGTCTATGAAAATACCCTTCAAAAATTAGGGCAAAATAAAAAGCATTTTGACATAAACAAAAACTGAGAGGCTCCACCTCCAGCAGACCCATTACAAAGCCTTCAAGAAGGTGTAACAATACAAATACATATGCATCTAATTATGGAGCTTCAAAGTACATGAAACAAAAACCGCCTAAAGGGGATAATAGATAAATTAGCTATCACAGCTGGAGATTTTAACGCCCCCCTCTCAGCAATTGATTTAGCAATTGTCCAAAAATCAGTAAATATATAAAAGATTTGAACAACACTGCAGCTCAGTTAGGCCTGGCAATTGCAGAGCACTAGACTCAATGGCTTCAAAATACACATTCTTTTTTCAAGTGTACATAAAATGTGCAGACCGTATGCTGAGCTATAAGGCAAGTCTCAGTACATGGAAAGCATTTGAAACCCTACAGATCCCCTGTTCTTTGAACACAAATAAATTAAACATTAGCATTATAAGATACTTAAAAATATTGGAAATTAATTGGCACTCCACTAAAAAGCCCTGGTTTAAACAAGAAATCACAAGGAAATTAGAAAATAATCTAAACTGAATATTTATGAAAACATGACATATCAATATTTGTGAGGTAGAACCAAGGGCCAAAGCATAGTCAAGAAAAAATATATAGTTCGAATTACTTATAATAGAAAAGAAGGTTTTTAAGCCAATTAAGTTTACATTTCAGCATTATCAATATTCAGGGAAATGTAATATAAAACTACAATGAGTTACCATTTAAAATGAATGGTTGGACTAAAAACAACCGACAATCTCAACTGTGGGTGAGAATATGAAGCAGCCAGAACTCTCACATATTGCTGGGTAGGAATGTATAATGCTACAACCTATTGAAATCTGTTTGGCGATTGCTTATAAAAATAAACACTTAACCTAGGACACCACATTTTCACTATTAGATATGTGCCTAAGAGAAATAAAAGTATATATATATACAAAAATATGTGTACAAGAATGTTAACAGCAATTCTATTTACAATGCCCAAAGTGGTAACAAACCAATTATTCACCAACAGAACAATGGATAAACAAATTGTAGTATATATAGAATACTACTCATCAACTGAAAAAAAACAATTGAACTACAAATATAACAGAACTACATGAATGAATCTCAGAAATATTGTTTTGCAATTTCAATGAAGACATAGACTAGACACAAAAGATTATGCTGGGTGACAGAAATGAGAAAATATTTGCCCATAGGAGATTGGGGTTTACTGGAAGTAGGGGTGAGGAGACTTTATATGTTGATGGAAATATATCTTTATCAGAGTGTTGCTACCAGATCCAAAAAAATCAAAATGCTAGTAGATGCAGACCTTTGAAACTCCCATAATTCAGAGTTTCTGCATCTTCTTCTGAATAGTCCACTTACTTAGGGCTCTATTCTGTTTTATCTGTACATTCCATAATGCATTCCCTACCCTAGTCTCAAGATCAAAACTGTCAAAAGGATCTAGCTTCAGCCACATTCTCTGTCATCACTCCTCCAGACATTTATTTTTAGTTAACTGTGAGATGAAAGAAAATGATAGTACGAATACTGAATAGTATGCAAGGCCATTTATTGACTATTAATGTGCAGATTGTATAACACCCACAGAAAGAAGGAAATAAATAACAAAGGCAATAATATTAATGATAGCTAACTTATTGAGTACTTAATATGGGCCACATATTTTCTAAGCACTTTGCATAAATACCGTCACTTAATCCTCTCAACAGTCCTATGAGGTAGTTACGATCATTTTCCCCATAAGAAAAATGATAACATTAGATTATGAAAAGGATAAGTTGCCCAAGGATACACAGCTAGTAAATGGAGGAGCTGGGATTTATGACTTGGTGTCCAGTTCCAGAGCCTGTGTAGTTAACCCACTATGCTCTCAAGCAATGAGGTCCACTATGGCAGGCACTGGCTGCAAATGTCTATTTAAGTTTTAATTAACTTAAAGTTAAGTAAAATTAAAAGTTAATTTTTAGTTACAACGACCACATTTCAAATGCTTAATAGCCACATGTGGTTAGTGGCTATCCTAGTGGACAGCATAGATATAAAACATCACTTAAAATATATGATAAGAGAGTTGGAACCCATTATATTAAGTGAAGTATCCAAAGAATGGAAAAACAAGCATCACATGTACTCACCAGAAAACTGGTTTCCCTGATCATCACCTAAATGCACATCGGGGAAGGATACCAATTGGATATCAGACTGGGATGGGGGGTGGGGGGAGGGGATGGATGTATGCCTACATGATGAGTGCGTTGCACACCCTCTGGGGAATGGTCATGCTTGAAGGTGCAGACCCGGGAAGGTGGTGGGGGGAGGGGATGGAGGTATGACTACATGATGAGTGCCAGGCGCACTGTCTGGAGAATGAGAATGGATGCGCCTGGGACTCTGACTCGGGGGGATGGGCGGGACATGGACAATGTATATGACCTGAACTTATGTACCCCCATGATGAGCTGAAATAAAAAAAAAATATATAAGATAAGCCCCTTTCCCAAATCAGAGGCTGATTTTGCATCAAATATGTCTAGTTTCACTGTGAAAGTAGGGTCACATTGATGCACTAATTCAAAATTGGCTGATTAACTTCTTTCCAGCCCTCACAAAGCCTCAGCTCCTCTGTTAAGTGTCCGCCCACATCATGCTTCCAGAAGGTGCCCCCCTGTGCTGCTGGCGAGCCACCACACAAAAATCTCCACTGATTGTGTGGGGGCACCATGCCCTCCCAGGGCACTAATACTTGAGAGAATTGGGGGTAAATCAAATTTAGCGGGAAGGAGAAGTGGGAAATGCATGGGAGGCCTATGACATGCTTGTTTTTGTATCATATTCTCTTCAAGTCACCCGAAAACAATATTCTTAGATTGGATGCTTTCAGAATTACCTTTTACTTTTTTTGAAATATCTCTCCACCTGATTTTGTGTCTGTCCCTCTGTTTCTGTTTCTCCTTACCTTTTTCTTTTGTACTTAAATGCTGTGTGTGTGCATGCACATGTGTGTGCAAGCATGTAGCAAACCTAGACCTAGAATGATCTGAGAAATGATGAACATGCTGTTCTGAGAATCCCTACCCTCCTTTGATCACTATACTGAAGTCCCTGGGTCACACAGGTGCTGCTCCACCAGGCTTTGCATGAATTCTTTCTTGGGGGGCCCTCAGGTCCCATGTACCAAGACTTCTGCTGGGTCTTTCCCTCCAGCTCTCTGGATACGCATTGACGCGGCTCTGGCTAACGCCGAGAGGTACTCTTGGACCTTATAAGGGCACAATTGCATCCACATCCATCGGAAGACGGCTCACCATGCTGCATTCTTAGCTGGCCGGACAGTATGTCTTTGAATGACAATGAGACTAACCTGTTCCCTACAGGTCTGACAGTCAATAAAGATGAACACTCAGTGCCCCATTTACAACAATCATCCTGGGTCTTCTTACTTTGCCTCCATCTTTTTTTATTAATCTGTTTCTTTTCAATTCATTGTCAACCAGATGTTTTCTCTTTTTAGAGCTTCCCCTACTTTAGGTTGGAGAAAAAATTCAACTTCTAATTTTATTTGTTAGTTTGCCCAAGGATATCGCTTATACTCTTTCTAATTCCTCTAACAGTCCATTGCTTCCAAAATTCAGGCTCCATCGTCCCTCTGTAGAATGGCGCCCCCCAAAGCCTGACCCTAGTCTCACCACTGGGGAGGTGGACAGGAGTCTCAGCTTGCTGGCCAATGATACTTCCTCATGGAATGCACAGGGAAGCAGAACAAGCACTTTTATTACCCAGAAAGTAAAAATAACATGATTTAACATTAATGTTCTTCACATTCATAACTGTGCTGTCTGGACAAATGTGAAGACTCCATGGAAACTCAGCAAGTGGTAAAAGATTCTGAGTGGGAAATGATGCATTTGCAACTGTGTTGCCCAGGGCTGACTGGAGCTGACCAGCACCCCCAGGACTGGTCTAAAGAGGCCACGGCTCTCAAAGCTGTTGTGCAGCAAGTAACTGAGGAAGAGGAAAAATGCATCTTTTCATGAAGACAAGGGGCTACAGTTTGCAAAAATGTTATCAGTAAGAAAACCCTGAGCAAACGGGATGACTTGACTGGAAGAAGAGAAAATAAAGCAGCAATGAAAAGAGGATATGATTAGGAGTGGCAGTCACTTGTACCAGATGCTTAAGGGATACTTTCTCTTTACCATGCCTGCAATCCTCAAAGCAAAGCCATTTCTAGAACAGGTAGTTCTCATTTACAAAAGGTAAACTGAGATTCTGAGAGGCCAAAGGACTTGCTCACTATTCTGCAGCCAGTAAGCAATGGGACTGGAATGGGACCACTGCTTACTGACCCAACACTCTTCACTGCCCACTGTTGCAACTGCACCACATGGAAAGGGCTTATAAATTGTTGGGTGGACATACAATTTTTTGTGTGTGTCCGAATAGCAACTGACTTAGAGTGTGCACACTTTACAGTGATTTTTAATCTATTATGGTCATAGATTTCTTGAGAGTCTAAAAAGATGAACTTGTTTCCAGACAAATGTACCTATCTGCGTGTGTGTGCGTCCATACTTCACATACTTCCCATACAGTCTTGGAAGGTTCTCACGTGCCCTGAAACCCATCCATGAACCATGTAGAAAGTCATGGCAACTATCATTTTGTTTTCTTCACAAACAACTATTAAGTGTCATTTTATTCTACATTGAGAAAATTGAGGCTCCGAAATGTCGTAACCTTCAAAAATGCACAATTCTGATCTAGCTGGTAACAGATGGATTTCTGCCTGTGCCCATCAGGCACCGTGCCCTATGCACTGCTTCCTATCACGGTCACCAAGGCAGTGGTGTTCGAACGTTTCTAGATTAGGGAAAATGTGTATGTGCAATGTGTTGCATTTTATAGGACAGCACAAAATATTAACTAAATTACATAGTATCTTGTCCTGGATTTTAAGATAGATGTCAAGTATTTATAATAAGATATGAAAACTGTTAAAGTCAAAATATTCTATGAATTAACTTTTTTCCTTTATGAAAAAATTCATTATTCAATTTAAGGAGACAACTATCAATGGTTCATAAATATTAGCCCAAATATGGATGTGAGCACAAGGTTAATCTTGGCCATCATGCCTCCCATATTCGTTTTCATGCCTAGAATACATTTTTGCCAGAATGATGAAGAGAAGATCAATAAGAATAATTTTAGCAATATGGAGATACCTTCAACAGATTCAAGTAGACCTACCATTTGATCCAGCAATCCCATTATTGGGCATATACCCAGAAGAACAAAAGTCATTCTTTAACAAAGACACCTGTACCCGAATGTTTATAGCAGCACAATTTACAATCGCAAAGATGTGGAAACAACCCAAGTGCCCATCGATCCACGAATGGATTAGTAAACTGTGGTATATGTATACCATGGAGTACTACTCAGCTATAAGAAATAACGGTGATACGACATCTCTTTGGTTCTCCTGGAGAGAATTGGAACCCATTATACTAAGTGAAGTATCCAAAGAATGGAAAAACAAGCATCACATGTACTCACCAGAAAACTGGTTTCCCTGATCATCACCTAAATGTACATCGGGGAAGGATACCAATTGGATATCAGACTGGGATGGGGGGTGGGGGGGAGGGGGTGAGTGTATGCCTACATGATGAGTGCGTTGCACACCCTCTGGGGAATGGTCATGCTTGAAGGTGCAGACCCGGGGAGGTGGGGGGGGGGGAGGGGATGGAGGTATGACTACATGATGAGTGCCAGGTGCACTGTCTGGAGAATGAGAATGGACGCGCTTGGGACTCTGACTCGGGGGGATGGGTGGGACATGGAAAATGTATATAACCTAAACTTATGTACCCCCATGATGAGCTGAAATAAAAAGGAAAAAAAAAAAAGAATAATTTTAAATCCTCACAAAAATTTTTTAGATACATGTGATATTCATTCATCTATTTTTTCCATTAATATTTGTTAAAAGCACCTACTATATGCCAGCCCCGTGGTAGATTCTAGGGATCAAAGGAGTAAAGAATATTTTATCTGGCTTCAAAGGTTTTGCAGCTTTGTAGAAATTATTTAAGAAAGAGCGATGGGCCTATAGACAAGAAAAAGGTACGGTTAATCTGTTTGCTGCTGAAATTTATATCACTCCTTACAGTAAGGGTGGAAGCCATTGCAGCGTTGATTGCCTTCAGTAGGAGACAGGATCAGCTGGAGAAACGCCACCCTTGTGCTGGGACTTGTGGCACCAAGCCCACATCAGGAGGTTTGTGTGACGTGAAGCAGTGAAAATCAAAGTGGGCGCTTCAATCATGACAGTCATGTGGTCATGACCAGCGCTACTCAGACTCCAGTTCCTCCTCACATGTGTTATTCACAGGAGATTCCACGTAGAGATCATTTCAGTGGAAAATGGTGCATGTAAGTACATGTGGCCACAGACAAATACATGGAGAAGGATCCCGAGTAGTGTCCTGTGGAGCTGGGTCTTACCGAGATCATTTACTTCCCATTCTCCCCCTCCCTCCTCCCCTTCCTCCTCCTCCTCCCTCCACCCCCTCCTTTCCCCTCCTCTTCCCTCTTCTCCCTCCTCCCTCCACCTCCTCCCTCCCTCCTCGCACCTCCACATCTTCTTCTCCCACTTCTGTTCCTGCTCCTCCTCCTTTTTTCTTTATAAAAGTTATATGTCTTCCTGTTTTCACCTGCTTTTTTCTTTTAGCCTTTTTATTTCAAAACATTTCAAATGTACAGAAAAGCTGAAAGGAAAATACAATGAATGGCTAAAAATCATCATTATATTTGTTGCTTTTTGAAATTTTTCTGCATATCCTTGCCCCATTTTTTTCTCAAAATCTTTTTTTTTCCCTCCCTCACTCCCTCCCTCTCTCCCTGTCTTTATTTATCTACCTGTTGTATCTTTCAAAATGAAATTGTAGGCATCCTCCCACTTTACCTCTAAATACTTCAGCATGCAACTGCATAACAACAAGGAACTGAGCATTGGTAAATACTATAATATTCTCTAGTAGGCAAACTATAATAGCATTTTGCCAGTCATCCTAACAACTTCCTGTTAGCAGCATTTATTACAGAGAAAGTATCCAAAATCCAATAAAGAGACTCATCGTGCCAAACACCTTTAGTCTCTTTTAATGTGTGACTTTCATGTCATTGACATTTGTGAATGGGCCTGTTTTTGAGTGAAGTCTTTCAAATCCTGGGTTTGTGTCATGATTAGATTTAAGTTGAAGTTTGTTGTTGACAGTTGTGCGGTCCCACTGAAACTTCCCAGAAGGCAAACGACTTCAGTAGACCCAGCATTGGTGACGGTAACTCTGTTAACCTGGGCAAGGGAGCATCCTCTAGGCATCTCATTGAAGAGGTACCTCTTTCCTTTGTAACTAATAAGTAAGATTTAGGGTGATACCTTGAGCCTTTGTAAAATTATTTGGTTCATATATCTGTCACCCAATCATGTGTTATTAGTTGACAATCCTTGCTCCAATCAGTCATTACAGTGGAGGTTTAAAATAGAGATTACATAATTCTATCATCTTTTCTATATTAATTAGCTAATATTCTGTGCTTCGGTCCCCAACAAGTTTCTGTCCACGGCCTGTTAGGGACGGTGCCGCAGAGTTCCCCCACACCCACCCCCCACGCCCGCCAGGGAAAAATTGTCTTCCATGAAACTTGGGCACAGCATGAGGTGACCGCTGTGGCCAGTGAAGCTTGTCATCTGTATTACAGCCACTCCCACTCTCCTCCCCATGGCTGGCATCTCCGCCTGAGCTCCTCACCCCCATCTGTGGAAAAACTGCCTTCCGTGAAACTGGTCCCTAGTGCCAAAAAGTTTGGGGACCACTGCTGTGAAGAAAACCCCTCCTTTTTCCTTATGATCACTATAGAGTCTTATTTTTGTTTTATATGTTTAGAATTCATCAATTTAATTCATATCATCATTTTTATTAATTTTTAATTAATTCCTTAATGGTCTGAATTTGGTGAATCTTTTTTTTTTTTTTTTTTTTTTTTTGCATTTTTGAGCTTTCTCGTACACGCCAATATATCCCAGAAGTACCATATATTTTTCCTTCCCCAGACCTGGAATCAGCATTTTCTTCAAAGCACCCTAATTCCTTTCATGTGTTATATCATTTAGGGAAAATCCTGGGACAGTACAGAAAAACTTCCCTCTGAACTGAGATGATGTTGAAAGACCAAAGGATGACAGGGACAAGTCTCGCTTGGTGAGCTCAGTGAGCTTATTAGAGGCCACTCACACAGGGCGCTCACGCCTGGGCAGTACAGGACTTCTCTGGGGAGTAAAATCCACACTGCCTCCCGGTTGTGGCACCTGCCATGTCTTTTTAGTGAATGAAGAGGAGTCTTCCCTGACGTCATTGTATGTACACAGGCTGAACATGTTGACCATGAGCAATATATCTACCATGTGTCTTCATGCAACCCATGTTATATTAATGGTGTAATTTTCCTGTAGGTGGGGATTTTATTAGTGAAGTGAGCTAAAAGGTGCTATAGGCCAGCAAAAGCAGTTATGAGCAGTCTCACCCGGTTTACAAGGACCTGCCTACAGGTGCCCCCAGGCCTTGCAGTTTTTCTGGGGTTTTCCTATGTTTATCTTGAGCCACTGCTTTTCTATTAACTCTTAGGTGTCAACAGTCTACAATAAGAAACCTCTTTCTTTTCGCTCATATTTCAACTGTTAACAGAAAAAAAAGCCAAACTCTGTAAAGTAATTTTAAAGAGATTTACCCTGAGCCAAATTGGAGGACCATGACCCGGAGCCACGCCCAAGAAGCCTTGAGCAAGTGGACTCGCTGTGGCTGGGCTACAGTTTGGTTTTATACATTTCAGGGAGACAGGGGTTACAGGAGAAGTCATAAATCAATACGTGGAAGGCATACATTGGTTTGGCTCAAAAAGGTGGGTCATCTCGAAGGGTGGGGGCGCTTACAGGTTATAGGTGGGTTTAAAGACTCTTTGACTTGTAATTGGCTAAAGACATGAAGCTTTGTCTAAAGGTTTGAAATGTTTTAACATAGGAGCTGTTTATCAGAGATAAGCCACCAGACTTGGACATAGATTTGTTGTGTAAATTGAGGACCTGTAGGTTTGTCTTGCAGACCCTTAGACCTGTTAATAGGTTATAAAGGATGTCCCCAAGAAGAGAGGGGGCCATGATAACACATGTCTGACCTCCTTCTTCCTGGCAGGCAATTTAATTTTAGGATATTCCTTTGGCCACAAGGGGGTCTATTTAGTCAGCCAGCAGTGGGGGTGAGCCTTAAAATTTTATTTTAGTTCACACAACCAAAACTTGAACACTAGGTATGTTCATTGCTACTGGAGTCTCCCCTAAGCTCTTTTCAGTGACTTCCTACTGATATTTCCAGTTCCTGCCTTTGTTGTGGGTTTGAATCTCCTTTCTCCCACCAGGAGAGCCTGGACACACAGCAACACCCATCTCTGTCTGTCTCTCTGTTTCTCCCTCTATAGGTACCCATCCTATCCTACAAGAAGCAAAAATCAATGCTTTGAGAATTACTATATCAAGACCACACCACTACTAACAATAAATATACTAAATAAAGTCCTCTGTAGGTCAGCAAGTATTTCTGGTCCTTTGAGTATATCCCACTGAGGGTGGACAGAAGGTGTACTCTACTCAAAATTAATACAGGTTACATTTTTATTGTGTACTAATACTATCAATTTCACACAATCTAGTTAAATTTTTATTTATTTTTAATATGAGGGGTTTCCTTATGTGTGGTTTTTGGTTTAACTTTTAACAAAATAGCTTAATGTTTACATGGTTCAGAAGTCAAAACTCCAAATGTGCACAATGAGAAATGTCCATGTGACCCTGTCCATTCCTGCCCCTCCCGCCCACCTCTACTCACCCATCCCAGGGAATCATTTTAGTGCTTTCTGTTTTATCCTTTTATGTATATTTTTGAAAAAATCAAAAATGTCTCCATTTTTCTTACACAAAATCTACAGGTGTATGTGTATGAATCTAGGTGTGTGTGTTTGTATTTTACTTATTAAATTTAAAATCCCCATAGTGACTACATATCAGTTAATATAGCTATTCCTCATTCCTTTGTTTTTAAACAGTGATAATACATCATAGTTTATTTAACCAGTCTCCTGCAAATAAGAATTTTTTGATTTTTGTATTATTTTGCTACCAGACATAATACTGGTTATGTTTATAATAACCAATATAATAGCAATAGTATAATATGAAACATCATGTACACAATGAGTGACCTTGCACATATGGTGTGTTGTATTTCTGGAGGTGTATTTTCAAGGTAAAGTCCTAGAAGTGGCAGTTCTGGGCCAACGGATTGATGCATTTGCAGTTTTGTGAGATCCTGCCAAATCCTCCTTTTCCTAATGGTTTCACCCTGCGCTCACATCAGCAGTGCACGAGAAGGATGATTTCAACACCAAATCCCAAAAAAAATATTTGTTGAGCCTTTGACAATTTTCCATCTAATAGGTAGAAAATGATATCTTAGTGTTGTTATAATTTTCATGTGCGTAAAGGAGTGAAGTTGAACATCTTTTTCATATATTTAAACCATTTGTATATTTTCCCTGTAAATTTTCAGTGCCTTCCCTCCCATTTTTCCATAAGGTTTTTGGTCTCTTTTGTTACTTTTAACAGTTCCTTATGTATTTGGGAGCTAGTTTTTTTATATTCAATATAAGTTTAAAACATTTTCTACCAGTATGTTGTCCATTTTTTTGACATTGCTTATGTGTACACACACACACACACACAGAGAGAGAGAGAGAGAGAGAGAGAGAAGCTTTTCTACAGGAGTTCCAGACTGTCAATAGCATGAGAGCAATCTAAGTGAACCCCTAAGTCCAAGGCATGCAGCTTCCAACCAGAGAGCCCAGAGAAAGCAGAAGCAGCCACAGGGCGAATGCACAAGGGTTCTGGGGCAAGCGTCCCTCCTGTGCTTGTGGATGGCAAGGACAAACGGGCTTGTGAAAATGATGAGCTTAGTATGGTGGAGAGGTTCCAACCAAAGGTAGAACTCTGGGAATGAAAACAGTTTGAGGATGATAGTAATGGAAATTAGATCATTAAGATGGAAAACAAATCTCTGCACATCTTAAAATCACAGTCCCAAGCATTCATCTTTGTAGTGTCTGTGGATTTAGCATCTAGAAAGTGCTCCGTAAATGTATAAGGAATGCAGGGAATTGGGTCTATAAGAGAGTAATAAGGAACCACCACAGCAGCGGAGTGAAAATACTAACAGCACTAATTTAGATGCATCCTTGTGCATGTACTCTTAAGTAAATCTGTTTTCTTGAATGTTCAATACAAATTTCATTTTAAAAAAATCAATCACCACATTAATTCACACTGGCCATGCAGACAACAAGGCTTTGTTCTTCCAACAATAAAATATCTCTCGAATGTATCAGAGCAAGGGAGTTGGAGAGAGCTCTTGTTTTTCTTTATTCTCACAGTACTGAACATTTTAATGACCTAAAAGGGGCTGTCAATACATCCTTATGGATTTCTAAACTGGTCATCTGATCTCTAGAGAAATGACCAGTCCCCTGAATTTTGAGTACCTGCCTAAATCAAGATACGATCAACACAAATACAAATATTTGCCAGCCCAGCTCATGAGTGACAAAAAGCCAGAATCCTCCTGGCAAACCACTGCTTCTGCTCCTTGGCTTGGTTTCTCCCTCATAGACAGGGTCCACTGCTGTGTCCAGCTGGTTCTCGTGTCATTTCAACATGCATCACGCAGGACAGACACATGGTGAACCAGTCCTGACAGTCCTCAATAGGCACATCACACCATTCTTTGCTCCTTTGTGGGTATCAGAGAGGCGGCTCTATGCTGATGATGATTCCAACTTTTGCCCTTCAAGAAAGGGGATTGGCTGTAAAAAAAAAAAAAAAAAAGGAAAGGTGATTGGCAAGGGGGAAGAAAGAAAGAAAAGAAAGTTCCAGTTTCTTATGTGAGCTCTGTCAATATGAACTCCCATATCTACAAATTCTTACCTTTGCTGACCAGACCCCACGTCAGCAGACCCCACTGTTGAGGTGCTAAAGCAAAAGAAAGAGAGTAGACAAGGCATGTTCATCATTTCATGAAACACCTTCCTCTACAAGCACGGACTATGCTGCTGGAGAAACAGTTCTCACCACGCACTGCACATTTTATTTTTCCATGAAGAAATAGAGATTCAAGAACGCAATTGCATTATAAAGGGGTTGATTGATTTGATGCCTATTATTTTCATGCAGATGGGACTATATTTTATTCATGCTGCATCCCTGGGCTCTCGTGAGGACAGATACCTGCTTTCAGTCTGATGCTCATGAATGTTTCCTGCGTGGATCTCAGTGTGAGGGCCCTGGATAGGCAGCACCAGCGCCACTTGAGAACTTGTTAGAAATGCAGATTCTTGGCCCCCTCCAGATGTACCAAACCAGAAATGCGAGGCCCAGGAGTCCATGGGAACGTGTCCTGCAGGTGATGCTGGCCTGTGCTCAGGTGTAAGAACCTTGGTTTGCTAAGGGGGAAAGCAAAGGGAAGTGTAGTGGGTGACTGGCTGTTAAATTAAATTTTGAGGTGTATACCTTAAAGGAGTATGTAGATAAGTTAATTCCAACATGGAAAATACAAGAATATGCCAATATATATTTTCAAAATGTGCTTTCTTTTTTTACAATTTGTCACACATATGAAATACATAGAATCAGAAAGACATATCCTTCCTCCAAATATGTTGAATGACTAATGAGCTTATTGAAAACCAGGTGTTCATAGTATACCCTGTGTTGGTGTGCTAGGGCTAAGCTGAGGAACCGAGTACCACAACCTGTGCAGTTTAAACAACCCAGGCGTGTTCTCTCACAGCGCTGAAGACCACACACCTGAAATTAACGTGTCAGCAGTGTTGGCTCCTTCTCAGGGCTGTGAGGGGGCATCTCTCCAGGTCTCTCCTCGGCCTTGTAGATGGACATGATGGTTTCCCTGAATGGGTGTGTCTGTGTCTAAATTTCCCCTTTGCAATAAAGACACAATTATATTGGTTTAGGACCCACCCTAAAGACCTTATTTTAACTTGATTACCTCTGTAAAGACCCTATCTCAAATAAGACCACATTCTAAAATACTTGAGCCTAAGACTTCAACATATGAATTTTGGGAAGGGACACAGCTTAAGTCACAATATACTCCGACTGTTCTCTTGGTCTTGAGGTCTCGTTGGCCCAAGAAGAAAGAGGTGGCGAGATTCAAAGACTGCTTCTATGCAGGAAAATGTCAGGGTACCCATGTCTGTTTCCTCCTTGACAGGAAGCGTCTTCACATGCGGCTGTTTTCAGTCGCCTCCTGGAAGGGACTTCCCTTCTGTCTTCTGACTCCCTGGGCTTCCAGCCTCTCTGTCCACCTGCTACTAGGTCCCTCCCTGGGCCTGCAGCCTATCTCTCTCAAGGTGAGTCAGCTTCCCTCCCAATCCTGCTTCCATGTCCCTTCCCTGTCGGCCCTAGGGATCCCCTCCCCGACATCTTCTGGCCACCTCCCCGCAGGTAGCCCCGGGAAGGACAGCATGTGCTGGGGTCAGGGCTTTCAGAGCAGGCTGCCTGGGTGAAATTCGGGCTCTGCCACATTCTAGCTGGGAGGTCTTAGCCAATTCACTATCCTATTAGTACCTCAGTGGCCTCGTCTGGAACCTGTGGTTGGGTTCTGGTGAGGATTAAATGCCGAGTGGCAGTGCCTGGTGCATGGCAAGCCCTGCTGCTGTCCCTGCGCTTGTTCAAGCTGCACCTGATGGTATGCCACTTCCACTCATCCCACGTGCACTCTTTGTTCACGTGTTACACGTTCTAAAATTCAGATTTGCATTACAATAAATGTACATCGTAATGAAGAGACTTTTCTTCTTCCTGAAAACTTTCTATTAATTCAAGAGTTCATCCTAAAATCAATGTCATTTTAGAATTTACGAAGTAATGTAACATCTATGAGAACCTATTAAGCACCGGCGTATTGACAAGATCTTAAATCTTGACACAGTTCTGCAAGGGTGGCTTTGCTGTCTCCGTCCCGCAGGTGGGAGCAGTGGTTTGCACACATTGGAGACTCTATCAGGGCCACATGGTCAAGTCCATGGCAGAGCCGAGAGCTGGAGCCAGTTCTGTTGGCGGCCTGGACACTTGTTCTCCACGTAACGCAACGAAGGTGGAACATTTGTGTGTTTTGTTGTTGTGTTGTGTTGTGCTGTGATTCTCTGTGAGAGAATCTGGCTTTGTTGGTTGTGTGGACACACCATTTTTCCTCCGATATCCTTTTGGTCAAAGCAGTATCTGGTATATTGTACAATTAATGTTTGTTCTTCAGACCACATAATTAACAATTTACTCTCTTTATATCTTTATTATATCAGCCCATGATTCTGTCACAATGAATAATACTGTGCTCATTAGTGGTGGCCTGCATACATACTTTCTGTCTAGTGAGACTACAGCTCTTACAGTCAATGTTTTCTATGCCCACTGTGTTTCATGAAAGGCAGAGAAAAACAAAAGGAAAGTAAAAATGATCTATAGCTATTTAATAAGTGCTTATTTTGTGTAACCAAGCTTAAAACGCCTTCTAAGGTATCGATTAGTTAGGTAAGAAACCCTAATACGGGACAGTCTGCTCGGGGATCGGGCACTTTCTGTAGTATCTGTGCACAGGAGAATAAAGGTCATCTGAAGACAGTGCTCTGCTTTGACTGGGTTACTGGAAGATGACAAAACCCGTCCCCTGCGCTGCCCCTCCTTCCTAGCACCCAGGGCAGACATCGCTAACTGACCAGGGAGTTTTACTGCTGAGGTCAGACGCAGGCTCCGACTGTTCTGCAACACAGCACTCAGGCGATCACTGCCCAATTTGTGGGTGACATGAAAAATGGAACCAATTTGACATCCCTCGTCTCCTCTGTGGTTCTGAAGGTGGAGAACACAGAGCGTTTAGGAAGGAGAATTGTTGCACCACGATGTGGTCTGCAGAGAACTGTGACGTGGGGGTCCCTCATGTGGCCACATTATAAACATCCACTGGCTTCAGCTAGTGCAAGACTAACCCTGACTTTACAGTCACACGGATGCCAGAGAGGCAGAAACGTGCTCGGAAGTTATTCCAGAGGACGGGGCTCCACGACACTCTGTCCTTCGGCGGTCCCATTCCTTTAGGCTTTCGGAAACTGCCCCTGCCCGGGCTCCATCCCAGACCTCTGAGGTCTGCCCAGGTGAGTCGGAATCCCGAGGCAGGGTGCAGAGACTGGGCTCTTCTGCGTGCTAACGGAGATTCACACCGCGCAGTGGGGGCAGAGAACTGCCATGGGGGGGTGTCAGTTAAGGACAGCGCCACTGAAAAGTCCCCCCTGGGGTGCTTAAAGAGAGGCTCCTGGCAAATGAAAATCATTAGCGAACTCCCACAAACGTGTATATAATGATGGGATTTCGGGCGTAACATCCCCTGGCGATCCTCGGGCTGTGACCACCAACACTGTCCTCACGGTGGTCGCCGCCAGCCTGCCTGTGCCACGCTTGTCACAGGAGCCCACGTCCCAGGTGGTCACGCTCCCCACGGTCACAGTCAGTGAAGTCCTGAGGTCGGTATAAGCATTTCCACATAACATTTGGCCGTATTTTCTTGTCCTGTCATAAACTTTGCCCAGAGGGGAAAATAATTAGCTGCTTCACATTCACAAATTTCCTTAAGGCACTGTCTTGCATTTCTCCTGGGGGCTTGCTGGTATTTAGTTTCAGTGAGGCTTTTTTTTTTTTTTTCCTTTTCCTTAAGGAAAAACATCTGGAAGCTTTCATGAAGAATAAATCTTAGAAAACCGACTTTGGAATTTTTTTCTCCTCCCCAGTACAAAATGCACAGAGCTGGTTTTGTTGTTGCTTTTGTTGTTTGTTTTTGTTTGTTTGTTTTTTTTAATAAGAGTCAGCGTGGTCCACCCAAAATTTGTTCATCTCACCACGACCACAGGTACTCCTCATTGATTGCACTTTCTCAGCAGTGGCTTCGCTTGGACATAGACCAGCAGAAGCCGCAGCCACTAACAGAAGGCAACGCAAACTCACTAACAACGGGAATAGAGGCTGCTGTCGGCCCACGGACCCCTTCCTATAATGCTCTCTCAGTCACCCCAGTCCCATCCTCAGTCCAAACCCTCATCACCAGATCTGCTATTTGCACTTCTTTCTGCAGTCTTGATGTTTGCCCCTTCACATAACGTTGACCCACCTTCCACTCTCTTGCTCTCGTCGTGGAATTGCTCGGACAAGTGTCTTAGTTTGGAATCGGCAAACACTGCAAATCAGGGCTCCCTCCCCTCTCCTGGGCCACACTGACTGGTGAACATCTACTGTCACACAGCACTGAGAGGAGGAGGTGAGAACCGTGGGGTGGATCCAGAAACAGCACTGGAGTGTAAGAGGTGACGGCAGATGCTGGAGAAAGAAGGTAGGAAAGTCACGTGAAAACTGTCTTCCCTAAGTAAGAGAGAGGATTTGTGTTAGGTCCAGCCCCTCCGTGGCAGATTCTGTGTCTTTTTCTTTTATAGCCCAAGAGGATCTCAATTTCGTGAGGTTGAATTTACACAGCCCTGAAAGAAGTGACTTCCTGCAGTCAGCTTAAGTTCGGGTGGAGGCCACATACCCGTCCTCAGAGGTTCATGAAACCCACTTCCCTGTTGGTTTGAAGATGCATTGGATGGTCTGGGGCTTTGGGGTCAGTCTTGGGGCAAATCCCAAGTCTGACATGTGGAAAAGTGCCTGATACAGAAAAGCTCAGGACCTTGTGTGCATCCAGACAAGGCGCACGGCTTACGCTAGGGGCTGGGGAAGGCTTTTCCGAGCACTTTAACACTCACACGGAGGGACCTGGGCAAAAGACAGGGCTGGGGCCCTCTGTGTGGGCTGCACATTATGTGCAGATGCCCGAGGAGCTGGATCTTTGGGACAATAGATAATTTCACTCAGGGCTGGGAGATGGATGCCAGGCAAGAGTTGCTGAGCTAGACTCTCAAAGGGATTGTGCAGTTTTTATTTTCCTCATTGCTTAAGCACAAACTGTGGTGAAAGTATGAAGAATTTATCTCTTTGCAGAAAATGACCCCAAAGAGAGAGCCAACTGCCAATGCTTGCAGTGCCAATGAATAGCAAAGGGTGATTCTTAGCCAGAAAATAGCTTAATAAATTACTTTGGTTGTGTATGTATAAAACACTTCAGGGCCTATAGGGTTCAACTACATTTTCCAGCTATATTTACTACATCTAAGGCTGGAATTACATGCTACAATTTATGCAAATTTGGGGAATTTAGAATATTGTAGAACATTTCTCGTAAATGCCAAGGGTCTGCTCTAGTTCAGATCATGTGGCTGAAGCATAAAGGAAACCCTGCTCTGAAACCCGACATCAGGCAGGGCAGTCTGGTCTCCTGTATCATCCCGCTAGCATCGCAGCTTCTGTGACGGCCTGAGACCGGGGCAGACACTGGGAGGGAAACGACCAGGCTCATCAACGAGCACCGAGACAGATTCGCGCTGCCCTTCACGTGTGAGCCGCTGGAACGAGGCCACACGCAGTTTTCTGAAAATAAATGGGCACTCATTCAAATGAATTATTGAGCAAAACATACATATCAAAAACATCCTTCATGATTGGAAAAGCTACCGTGTCCTCAGGTCAGTTCCTGTGGGTCTCTCAAGGCGGGATATTTACAGACACTGCTTGTCTGATAGATGACACTGGCCGAGCACTTGCGCAGAAATCTTCACATCTGCAGTTCTTTTCGCTGCTGTGCATCGCGGACAACCGCGACCGGTTTCCAGTACCACAAAGTGACACTTACCCACACCGACCTGTGGCAGCTGGGGTCCCCAGGGCTGGGACGATGGGTGAAGCTAACTTGTGAAGCTCAGTGCAAACGTAATCCACAGGGTGAGGGTGGGAAGGGAGCAAGAAGCGAGTCCCGACAGAGGCCGTGCTGAGGCAGATGGGGTGTGTGTCACTTTGCAGTGGAGACAGCACTCTGTGACTGCTGCTCACTTGTGTCAGCAGCTGAAGACCCATCTTAGGACTTCCTCTTGCCTGCCAGCATCTGGTGGGCTTCAGCCATCTGAACTCAACATTGTCTCACTTGTAGAGCTCCTGGCTCAAGTGGTAGAAAAGATGATCGTTCAGAAAACTTAGAATACTGGATTCTACGGAACCCTCTCGCAGACACTAGCTGTAGACAGAATTCTATTCTCCCTGGTGGGGGTTACAAAACTGCTCTGCATCGCACGGCATCCCTTGTAGTTTGATGTGGAAATGGAACCACGCTGTCTCCAAACAAACGTGAGTGTGGATGATGCTTGCCGGTCCCAGGCATGGCCCGCAGGAAACCTTCCACAGGTGCCTCCACGTGCTCCTTCTCTTCTGATGGTGGGCTGCAGACACTGACGGTCCCCCAGGAGGAGGGGAAGTCACCAGCTGGAGTGCTCCTGAGTCCCTGAGTCACTGAGTGGTGGAGAAGCACCTGCCAACCACGAAAATCCCTTCTGGACTGTTACCTGAGGAAGAAGTAGACTTCTGCTGTGAAGAGCATAGAACAGCTGTGGTGATTTCTTCCAGCAACCACCCTACTGTGCTTGTGACGCTTTGGATGCCTAGAGATGCACACTCAGACCCTCTCTGCCCTGTTCTGTGCCCAGAGAGAGAGACTGATCCCCATGCACTGCATCCCCTGGGCCCTCTTACCTTCTGGATTTTGGTTGACTTTAGACAGCAGGACGCAGCAGGAGCAGGTTAGAAGATGGGAGGAAGCAGTGGCAGATGAGCAGGTAGCAGAGGGAGGGGGAGACGCTCCTTCTCGGCTTCTCCACAGCTGCTCTAACATGACCACAGCTGTCACCAAGTGCT
This sequence comes from Lemur catta, assembly GCF_020740605.2. NCBI lineage: Eukaryota > Metazoa > Chordata > Mammalia > Primates > Lemuridae > Lemur > Lemur catta. The sequence continues at coordinate 98,803,124 of NC_059135.1, forward strand.
GGTGACGTGATCCTTCCCATCTTCCTGCAGACCAAGAGCAGTAACAGCTTCCCACTGACACTATATATAGCTGCGTGCTCTGCCACCCGTTATTCCTTTAACCCTGCTCGTGTCTTTGTAAAGAGATCTTTCTTTAAAAATCGGTTCAACTAAGAACCATGTTGATCATGTCTTGTCTTCCTTCTGGAAGACACAAACGCTGTGGCCAGCTCACTCTCTAATCATGAGCTTGCCCAGCGACTCCCCAACCTTCAACCTTTTGTATGCTGACTTCAGGGAATTAGAATGTGCCTGTTCCCCAGCCTGGTCCCATTCTCACCTTAGACACTAGGGCAATAAACACCCAGAGAAGGAAACACCCAGCCCTTGGGAAAGGCTGTCCCAAAGGCTTCAGCATCCTAAGGAGAGACCCGGGGTTCTGGCTGAGAAGTGAGCACCAGGGGAAATCTTTCTGGAGAAGCCCAGAGCTAAAACTAGAAACATCACCATTCATTTCCCACTGCTAAGGGGGAATCACACCGGGCAACATTCCTTGGGATCTGCCCTTGGCCAGTTAGGGATTAGGCAGGGTGCTGACAAGAAGAGCAGTGGGACATTCAGCCCAGGCCTAGGAACCTGAGCTTCCTGTTCTGAATCCACAGGGGTTCCTCCGAGCCACTGCCCCCTGCTCTGATCTCCTATGACAAACGTCCCTGAAAGCAGCATTCCTGTGGGCAAAGACCCCTCCCAGGGAGAACCCCCCATTCACATTTATGGGACAAGAGACACTTCTGTCCTCATCACTTGTAAAGCTCACTGGCCTGCTTTGGGCAAATGTGCTGCTCACCAGGGACAGCTGGGACGGAGCGGGAGGGAGGCGGGCCCGGCCCTCTTGGGTAACTGCAGGCAGAGGGGAAAGCTTGGGATGGGGGAAACCCCCATGTCATTCCCAAGGGGACCCTGGTTGCAGGCTCTCCTTCGGCCTCCCTCATCACCAGCTGCGCTCCTCAGGGGCTCCCGGGTGATGGGGAGTTAATGTGGCCCCGTAATGAGACTTGGCACACTGAGCTTCTAGTGTTTTGTTTCCTCAACACCTCATTTTTCTAGACCCATTTCCCTGACATCTTTCAAATAGCGCTCAAAGTAACTCCTGGAGGAGGCGCTGTGGTTCTTGAAGGCAGGGTCTGTAGCTAAGGAGGCTCCCTCGCCCCAGCACCCGCTCCTCGGCCTGGCAGGTCCTGGGCGCTCCCGGACGTCACCCCTTTAGTGGCGCCCAGTGCATGTGGCGCCCAGAGCATCAGGAGGCAGGAGTTATTTTTAACACGTTTCCCTTCAACTATGTTTCAAAATTTAAAATGTGCCCATCTTGAAGAATACATTTAGAAAACTTAAGAAAAAGAAAGATCAAATACCCTTTTACAGGAGATTTAATGCTATAATAAAATATAAATGCCACTTCATCTGTAGGGAACAAAACTGTGGTAATTTTTCTGGTGAGCTAAGTTGTAGAAAATTATGTTACAGTTAACATGCCAATTAATTCATCATCAGGTCGGTTATCAGGTATTTCTTTATTCTTATTTGATATCTGTGAGGGCCCCTAAAACCGTACACTCCCTGCATCTTTATTAGACTTGTCAGATCATTCAGTTCTGAGCTGAGCGCCCTCCTCCTGCGTCCTGCCTCCTGCTGTGACATCAAATCTTTTGTTTTTGAATCTTCAGGAGACTCTGAATTGCCTAAGCTTCAAAACAAACCTCAGCAACCTGAAAAATATACACACACACACACACACACACACACATATATATATGTAAATATATACATACACACATGTATCTTCTCTGACCTCTTAGCTCATTCCCAAACTTCCATCTAAACACCTAATCGAACAGTTGTCCCTCTTATTAGCCCTGTCTTCTGCTGTGGCTACCTGTTTATCTTCCCTTCTCTCTGGGACAGCCCTTGCAAACCACTGCGATTCAATCTCACCAGAAAGTTCAAATAATATTTTTCTAGCGAATTTATAATAGATGTCCTACTTTTCTAAACAGAAGGTAGGGGAGAACTGAGAGTCTGAGAGAGAAAAAGATTTTGTTTTTGTTTTGGAAAAAAAATGAGATTTAGAAAATAGTTTTAGAGCTGAAATAGAACTAAAAGATCAGAGAGTCCAGGTCCCTCTTGGGTAAGCGAGCCAAGACTCTGAGACATTGATTCCCCCAAGCTCACACAGCAAGTTACCGCACGTTCATGATTATACTGTGATTTGATTGGGCTTATGTCGAGTCCACAGGTCAATTATACCTTAATGGCATTGAGTCTTCTGATTCATGACCACAGAATATCTCTTCATTCATTTAGATCTTTTTACGATTTTTCTTAGCAATGTTTTATTGTTTTTGATATATTGTTCTTGCAGATATTTTGTTATATTCATTCCCAGGTATCTCATATTTTTATTGCTCTTGTAAATCGTATTATTATTTTAGTTTCTATTTCCAATTTTTTATTGTTCATATGTATAATTTCAATTTACTTTTGTATATTGCCCTCTTATAACCTTGGTAAGGTCACTTACTATTTCTAGTAACTTTTTGTAGGTAAAAGAATTTTCTTCATTAATTACAAATAAAGACAATTTTACTTCTTACTTTGCAAACTGTATGCCTATCATTATTATTATGATTATTAGCTGCCTTACCGTGCTCATTTACTGACCCTGGGCAAATGACTTTTAACACATATTTATAGAGTTATTTTTTGATTATTTTTATGTATGTGATCATGTCTTAAATTTATAATGCTGCACAGATAGATATTTTTATTGTTGCCCTTATAAAAATAAAGAAACTGAGGCTGAGAGCCTTCATACTGACTTTGTACTGATTCACAGTTCATGTTGTGAAAAGCTATAAACATGCAATCACTAAAGCTCATTCTACATGACCCTACCACATCACAAATTCAGTTAACCCTGGAGGTCTCTGAGGTCTCATTTCTCCTCTGCAACATGCAAATGTGCCCCCTTATTGCTACAACATTCACAGCCTCCCAGCACCCTTCTTTCCCTATCTACTTCCTTCTCTTCTTCCTCCCTTTTTTCCTAGACACATATACGGGACACCTGCTATTACCACGCAGCAAATCAGTCCTTGGGAATAAATAAAACCCATGCTAGCTTCCCTGCAGCTGCTCAACAGCTAGTATGAAAAAGGGCCTTGCTGGGATGGTTTCTGGAGGCATGCCCCACATGCAGTAGGTGCAGAGGGGAAGGTGCGTGTAGACCTGGGTAACACAGTCAGATGGACATGCTATACCATGGGAAGAACGGAAGCAAGAGAAAAGTTCCTACTTTTGCTGTATTCCAAGGAAGCATAGGTGTCAAGTAGAGAGTGTTGAGCAGTAGTTGGAGAATGTGTTTTTCATGATTTAGACAGGAAAATGCAAATGACTTTAGGTGTTTCAAACAGAAAGAATTTAATGTAGACAATTAGCAACTGAGGGACAGGAAACTGATTGACAGAGAGCAGTGAGGCAGCCCCCGGTTTAGCAAGCCGTGGCAGCCTAGTGCCACCCTAGCCACAGCCTAGTGCTCTTCAGCCAGGGCACCTAGGCCAGATACACCCGCAGGACTCAAGAGGCACAGCTGCCCAGGGCGAGCTGTGCTCATGGTGGACGCTGACCAGTGGGAGCTGGAACCGCCTGTAACGCACCTTTGCTGGGGATGCTGGAGGGAGCAGAGAGAAAATATGAAGAAATATTCTCCCTCTTCCCTTCCCCTGTCCTCAAACCTTTGCACCTGCCACTGAGTGAACCTGTCAGGAAGCCAGAGGGCTAGAGATTCTAGGAGATGGAGGTCCCTATGGCACAAGAGCAGAGGACAAGGAAATAATATTACAGGCTCAGCAGGGTGAGGGGGCCCCTGAGGAGAAGGCCAGGAGGAGAGTCTTGGAGGACCGTGAGCTTGTTTCTCTGCCTTGGCCTCTGCTGCCTGCATCTCCTGGCTGCTGAGGCTACACGTGGCCAAACACAAAGTATGACATATGATCTACAGAAGTGGATTGTAAGATTCATATCATGATAGACAGATGATTTGTATCAAAATATCAAAGCTTCCAACACAAGTATATAAAGTCCCAATAAGAACTTCTATAATATATGCAGGCATCAAGTAAAACCACTTGAAAGATTATATGAAAGTGTAAATACTTGAGAAGCAATGAGGACCTTCTGACATTTCTTTTGCATTGAGAATTGCTTGCACAGCGAGTCAGTGCCACAGAGCTACGACCACTGTGTGGCTGTGGCTCGATCCAGGAAAACACAAATAGATCAGTGGACTATGAGAGGGAATGAGGTAAAAGACCGCATCGTTTTTAAGAATGGGACAAATGGCAGTGCTGGCAATTGAATTCGGTGTAAAGAATGGATTGTTTAGGAAATGGTGCAGGCACAGCTGGTTCTCCATCTGGAGGGGTGTAAAACCAGACCCCCTTCTTACATCATGTCGAAAATAAATCCCAAATGGATTAAAGACTCATATGTGAAAAATTAAAGAAAATCTGGTAGATTCCATGGATATTCTCAAGGTGAACTAGATATGAAACTACTTGAATTTTTTTTAAAAATTAAAATTATCTATGATGAGAGAGATGCCATAAATCAAGTCAAAACACAAAACAAAACTACTTGAAAAGAATATTTGCAATGAAGGGAACAGACAGATGTCTATTATTAATAAAATACAAAGATCTTTTACACATTTACAAAAGAGAACAAACAATGTAAGTAAGAAAAAATGGGCAAAGGATGAGAAGAGGCAGTTTACACAGAAGCAAATCCAAATGGCCAGCAGGTATGTAAAAAGCTGCTAAAATGAAATAATTATGAGTGAAATGCTAATTAAGGTAGCAATGACTCTTTACATTTGTCAATCTAGCAACTTTTTTTTATAAAAAGGGACAACTATATTTACTGAAGGAAAATATGTGATGGATGAGGCACTGTCATACTGCTAAGTATGACATACTGACAACTTTTAAGAAACTGTTTATAAGACTCTGAAAATTAAAAACACATATTCCCTTTGACCCAGCAAACACATCTCTGGAAATCTGTCACATAGAAGTAAAAAATATACTCCACAAAAGTACTTCCCATCAGTAGGGGGTGTTTGAATAAAGTATCACATATCTATAGCATGGAATGTTAAGAAACCATCAAAAAGAATGAACTGGAGTCATGCCAATGGACTTGGGAGTATTTCTACCAGGTTTTTAAAAAAGTGTGTGGAAGATATCTTTTTGTGGAAAAAAGTCAATGATATTGGGCAGGAAAAAATTCCTATATATATTTGTATCTATAAAAGATTATATGAGTATAGAGAAAAATATGGAAGAATATATAAATTTGGTTATATTTGGGCTATAATTTTGGTTTACTGACAAGGAAGAGATGTTTTAGTGGAGCTAGGAAGGAGAGTGGGATTGATTCTCCCAGTCCCAAAACTTTGTTGCAAAACAGTTGATTACCTGTATATAAATAAGTGGACTTTATCTTAATTTTCCAGTGTTTGCCTTCTGTTTTATTAAAGCAGACTGGGTACACTCTGTTTTCCTCTAAACAGCTATTACAAAAGCGAAAGACACATGCAATTCACAGAGTTGAAAACTTGTGGACAGCAAAGGGCTGTTTTTACGTAGTGCGTCTTTAACTGAGGAGGCTGGTACAAATCATGGGGAAGACAAAGCTGTGCAGTTCCCATCTCTACATATAATAGGACCATGTTAATGTAGCTACACAAAGTTACATGTGTTACAGCAAAAGAGTTACACAACATATAGTGTTTTTTGCTACATGAAATTCTGTGTGTATACATACGTACACACATATGCAAATATACTCACACGCATACACAAACAGAAAGTGGTGACCAAGCCCCCAGCTGGAGGGCCTCCTGTGGATTTGCAGGTCTGCACAGCTCCATGGCCTGAGGCTGAAGTCACAGTGGCTTTTGCTGCACAGGTGTGGAGAGTTTAGCCAGAGCTCTGGCTTCTGCAGTCCACGTGACTCTTTCTAAATGAGCTATGGGATTAATTAGGACATATGACACCGCTGATCTTTGTCATTTATTTTAGTTTGTGGTTTTCCTAAGTGATTGCTCCAAGACGGAGTCAATTACATCTCCCTTTCCCTTGGGCTTCCCCGGGAAAGAATCACTCGCTTCCACTTCAGCAACACCAAGAAAGCAGAAATCATTTGGCCTGCCTGCCTCAGCCTTAGTTTTTTCATCTGTGAAATGAGGATAATCATACCTTCTTTGTCCCTATCTCATAAGGATAATGTAAAAATTAGTAAAATAATTAACTGGCCACCAGCTCCTACTAAAAATGCACCATGTAAAAACAGGCCCTTACTGTTCACAAGTTTTCAACTCTGAGATTACATGTCTTTCACTTTTGTAACAGCTGTTTGGAGGAAAACAGAGTGTACCCAGTCTGCTTTAATAAAACAGAAGGCAAACACTGGAAAATTAAGATAAAGTCCACTTATTTATATACAGGTAATCAACCGTTTTGCAACAAAGTTTTGGAACTTGGAAAATCAATTTAAATCCCAAGAGTGATTCTGGGAGTACCACCGAAAAACCATCTCCTCTTCTTCATTTTCAGAGCCGCAGGGTGTAACTCCAGGCCCTCACTTTCTGTTTCTTAGGCTGCCACCGTTGGCACTGCCTCCTGCCCCTCCTGGGTGCAGCCGGGGCACTGGGCTTACATCAAATCAGTCCTTTCTAAAACTGAGAGTGATATTTCTAAAACAAATCTAGTCCCTCAAACCCTCAACTGGTTCTTCCTTGTTTTCTAGACAAAATCCACACTCTTTCAGATGGTATCAAGTTACCCTCTGTGCCCTGACTCCTCCCCACTTTCCAAACCTCAAATTCTAGTTCTTTTGACCACGCCCCTGGCCATTGTGTCAACTCTAGCCGGGGAAGGTGGCTTTCACTGCAGTGCCCAGATAGTATCTGCACTGTCCCCACAGGGCCCCCATCGGCTCCTCCACACGTTGTTCTCTACTGACGGTGGAGCTGGGGCCCAGCCAGCCTGGGGGGCCGGGATTGGACCCCAGGGCTGCGGCTGCCCCGGGCCCACAGCCGCGTGGCCTGGAGCCCGCAGACTGCGCCAGGCAGTGTGTAATGCAAGGGCGCCGTAGGGTCTGCTCATATGCAGCCTGGAGGAGGAGACGACAGTATTTGCAGAGTCCAAAATGCAGAGCAAGGAGGCTTGTGACCCCGAGGAGAGCTGAGCTGGAGGGACGCCCACAGCAAGGCTGTGTGGCTTGCTTTTTAGCTGGCTCAGGTTTACTTTTTAAAACCACATCTTCCATTGTCCTTTTTTTTACCCCTTAACGCAAACAGCAGCCCTACCAGCCCCCTCCTCATGTCTTTAAATGCTGTGCTCAGGCCGAAAGGCCTGCCTCACCTGTCCCGGGGTCTCAGTGGGGAACAGGCAGCCGTTAGTTCCAAATTCACCAGTGAGAATCCAGACAGAAATGATGTCCGCACGCACGTGGCTGTGGCGTGTGAGCGGAAGTCAGAAACCGGCTCAGTCGACACAGACAGAGCGAAGGCCAGCCACGTGGGGCCGAAGGCTCAACCCCCGGCTCTCGGCCAGGAGGACAGCGGAGGGATCCCTGCCTGGCAGCTTCCCGGGATTCCCACGGCGTAAATGTCCCCACCGTGGCTGATTTCAAGCCACCCGTGTTTTATGTTTGTTTGTTTTTGTTTTTTACATGGGTCTCAAAGTCATAATAACTTACGATTCTGCCCTCCTGAGCCAGTACAAACCAGCGGCAGCCCACCCCCCAGCAGCCCACCTCCCAGCTGCAGCCCACGACCCAGCAAACAGCCCACTCCCCCGCAGCCCACCCCCAGCAGCCCACCTCCCAGCTGCAGCCCACGACCCAGCAAACAGCCCACGCCCCCACAGCCCACCCCCATCAAACAGCCCACCCCCCAGCAGCCCACCCCCCGGCAAACACAAGCGGCCCCCAGGACATAGGCAACAGTCTTCTGATAATCTTAGTGAAATGAACAAACTGTGAAATGAACAAATAAATAAACACAGATCAAAAGGAGAGCCAACACCAACCCACATGTGTGGGAGGCGTGGGTGGAGTGTGCTCTCGGAGGGGAGAGGGCAGAGGTGGTCTCCTACGAGAGGAAGCCGAGGCATACAAAGGGATTCCCTGCAGGTGCCCCGCGCAGCCACAAGCTCGCCCACGCCACGAGCTCTGCCCTCATGACTCCAGGTTCGTGAGGGTTACTGTGCAGACTGACTCTCTAACAGAGCATATCAAATACTTCATCTCCCTCAGTCCTCACAGCACCGGATGCAGGACTCACTCTTCCCACTTTGTCAGCAGGGAAACTGAGGCTCACAAGCCCAGGTGGCCGTCTGTAGCATCCTTGCTTACAGACAACTTGTGGGTAGGTTGGTATGACCTGGACGTCCATGCAGCTTTCACGGGAACATTCCAATCTGTGTGTCATATGCTATTTGTTTAACTCTTACACCTTGAAATTAGCAACTGGTTTCCACTTTACCATAATCTGTTTTTAATCAATATTTTCTAAATAAATTAATTTTAGATACTTTTTTCAAGAGATGACTATGAATAGCAGCCACCTGACAATAAAAGGCACTCCCACTTTCCTCCCGAGTAGAGGAAAGGGACAGGAGGAAGGCTAGGTGACCATTGCTGTTTGTTTTAATGCTGAAATTGTCTGTAAACTTTGATTTTATAATATCTGACATTCATTAAATCCCTTACTGCGTACAAGCTATTTTATATATTTTGTCTCACATCATGTACATCTTTAAAAAAAAAAAATACCATTACCACTGTAGAGCTGAGAAAAAGAAGCTCAGACAATTAAGTGATTTGCCCAAATTCACACAAATTATAAGTGACAGAGTTGACATTTACTCCTGGGTCTTCCCAGTGTCAAATTCCTCTTTCCCCTTGATGACATAATCTCTCTATTTCTTTGTCTTCTGTCCCCCCACCCTGAAGTGTACCCCGGGGCCACATCCTGTCTCACCCTGGGGTAGCACCTGTGCAGCTGGCAGTGCTATGCGAAAATCCATTGCTTCACGTGGAGTCTGCTGCTTTCAATATTTAAATCCCAATCCAAACCTGTGCCACTCAGCACAACAGTCACCTCTGCCAGTTGGACTCCAAGTGCCAAGCCATTCAATACATACCAATTAGGAAGTTCAGGGAGTTAGGACATGCCATGACCCGTTGGACCCCATGCCGCAGCCTCAAGCATAACTGGAGCTCGTCTGGAATCCCTCCGTTCCTCTGTACTAACATACAGGATTTTAATCACAAATCTGCAGCTCCCTCTCATTATGAAGGGGAGAAATCCCTCACAATGTTGCTAATTGACCTTAATCTAATGTGATGTGTAATACACTCAGCTGGAGCCTCAGGCACTCCAGAAATAGAATAGTAAAACACCTCTTAAATCTAAATTATATTTGAAATCGCAGATTAGATTATTCCCAGCATCCTCAAACAAACCGCAGCCTGCTGAAATTTATCTTGCACTTTCCAAACAAGACAGAAACTCCAGCCTGACATGCTGAATGCTTTATGAGTTCATCTACCTTGAAAGTCACACCAGTGTCTTCCTAATGCATCACATGGCTGCCGCCTGCACAGGGATGAGTGGTCTGGCACGAGGGCACTGACCCCACACCTGTGCTGGCTCTGAGGTCAGGCTGACCTGTCGAGGATCAGGTTGCTTGTTTCAGAGTCAGACAGGCTGGGCTCATTACCAGCTCTGTGACCTTGCGCAAGTGACAGCATCACTGAACCGCCAACTCCTCATTGGTACGGTGCTGATAATTCCATGTGTCTTGCGGACTTGTGACGTCTAGAGATACTGCTGTGGAAATGGTGTCTCATAGCAAGCGCTCAATAAATTATACAGATTAGCATTATTATTACAATGAAGGACTGAGACTTTTAGGAAAATCTGTTTACAGCTAGAGGAAACGAGTGAAAGTTGGTGATGTGACCATACAAAGTCAGCTCTTCTTCATTTTACGTTTGTAATTATTAACATTTTATTTTTAGATAACATAAACAGGCAGGCATTAGAAATAACACCGAGGCATTCCATCTACCTGCTACCCGGTTAACCCCAAAGTAGTATCCTGCAAAACTACATTACAATGTCACAGCCAGGACATTGTCACTGTTACAGGGAAGATAAAGAGCAGTTCCATTGCCACCAGGACCCCATGTCGCTCTTTTGCCTGCCCCAGCTCCTCACTCTTCCTGCCATCCTTCACCCCGGCAGCTACTAATCTGTTCTCAATTTCTATAATTTCATCAGTCAAAAATTTTATATGAATGGAACCATACGGTGTATATGCTTGGAGACTGACTTTTTTCACCAAACATAATTCCGTGGAGATTCCCCCAGGTTGTTGCACGCACCATTGCTCACTGCGTTTCACCCCTGAGCGTGTTCCACAGCGTGGATCTGCTGGTGTGTCCAAGCTCTTACTCATTAAAGGAGGACTGGGCTTCTTCCAGTTTTTGGCTACTAAAAGCAAAGCTGCTATGAATATTTGTGCACAGGTTTTCATGAGAAAATAGTTTAATTTCTCTTGAATAAATGATCAAGAGTGTAACTGCAGGACCATTTGGGAGTTGAGTGTTCATTTATATAAGAAACTGCCCAAATCTCATCTTAGGCCCACGTATACTTGATCTTCAAACAGTAAATTGTTCTCACCCCATCCCATGTGGCACAGGAGGTGCTTCCTAGCCCCCAAACCACTCCCAAAATGTGGCTCTTTATCCCATCGTGATGGGGAAGAAATTTCATACTACCCGACCACAGAGTACAAAAATTGCTTTCCTATAAAAGCCCAAAAGGAGGGTCCACGGATGCAAAGGTAAGGGGCTGAAATGGATTTAGTAGTGCTGTTCCAGCCCCCAAACTGTTATCAATGCATCCGGAAACATACCCCTGGTGACTTGAGCGTCTGTCAGCGTGCTTGTCCATTGGGGGCTTAGTGAGGGCAGCAGAGGTGTGTGCCTCGTGGCACAGCTGTCACATCATCCACTGCGGTTTTCTCGGCAGCCGTCACCTCCCCTGAGTTCCTACCTGCTGGCAGACCCTGCTCAACCAGCCTCACAGTGCCCACTGTATGCACCGGGGCCTCACATGCCGCCACCAGACCCACAGCTGCTGCTGGGGGAGAGAGGAGCGCTGGGGAACTCAGACAGCAGGGTCTGAGGCAGACAAAGGTTACTGCAGGGAAAGACCGGGAGTTGTGAGGTTGGGCGGTGCCCGGGCTTCCCTCATTCCTGCCTCTTCTCCTTCAGGAACCCTGACTTGCTGTCCAAGAACCAGTGGGCACCACCACCAACAAATGAAGGGCCCAATACCTACCTGTGTGTGTGTGTGTGTGTGTGTGTGTGTGTGTCTGTTTGAGTCCCAATACTCAGTAAGTATTAATCTCCTCTGTGTCACAGGTCCTCTAATTGGTGTAGTGAACAAAGCTGTGCTAATATCCCTGTGCCCTGCAACCTGAAATTCTAGAAGACAAGAAGAAAGAAAACAAGGAAAAGTATGTATATCATGGTTATTTGAAAGGAAGCAGGGAAACTTAGAGAAGAGTGCAGAATGCCTGGGGTCTTTGTGTCTCTGGGACCATCTGTTAGTGTCTCTGGCCCTTATATCCTTGGGTTTGTGAGTTTATGTGTCTGTAGCTGGGCTTGCCTGTCTGTACGTATAGTGACAAAGTATGACTGTGTGTGTTTTTCTGGGGGGCTATGTGTATTGTTAAGTCTGGAATGCTTTTATTTCATTTTCTTGCCTGATTTCCCTGGGAGCACCTCCCAAACTGGTTGAATAAAACTGATGAAAGCAGATTCCTCATTTTGTTTCTGATTTTAGATATTAAAAATCCAGTTTTTCACCATCAAGATGATATGAGTTTTTCATATATGGCTTATAGCAAGTTGAGGAAGTTGTCTTCTATTCATAGTTTATTGTGCATTTTTAACAGGAATGGGTGTTGAATTTTGTCAAATGTTTTTCTGCATCAATTGAGCTGATTGTTTCTATCATTTTGCTAATGTATATTACATTGTTCGATTTTCATATGTTGAGCCATTTTATGTTCCAGGAATAAATCTCAGTTGGTTATGCTATCAAAATAAAAGAAAATTTTAAAAAGGAAACTCAACCTTTCCCAGAGTGGCTATGCTTTTTCATATATCCACCCACAATGTATAACTAATCCAGGTCCTCTGCATTCACTCCAGCATTAGGTGTTGTCATTATCTAACTATATATACATATATATGTGTGTGTGTGTATGTGTGTGTATATATGTGTGTGTGTATAACCATTCTGATCAGTGTACAATGGTATCTCATTGTGATTTTCATACGCATTTTCCTCGATATCTAATTATGCTGAACACATTTCCATGTGCTCATCTGCCATCTGTATATCCTCTTGGGTCAAATGTCTGCTCATGCCCTTTACCTATTTTCTAATTGGATTGTTTGTATTTTTACTCTTGAGTTTGAGACTTATATTCTATATTCTATAGTGGTCCTTTACTAGATATATCATTTGGAAATATTTTCCTCCAGTCTGTAACATGTCTTTCCATCCTCTTATCAGAGTTTTTCCCCAAGCACAAGTTTTTAATTTGATGTTTTATAATTTATAAGTTTGCCTTGAATGGATTGTGTGCTTAGTGACAAACTTAAGAACTCTTTTCTTAATTCTAGATTCTAAAGTTTTTCTGCTATGTTTTTTCTCAAAGTTATATCTTTTTCACCTAAGTCCATGATCCATTTTGAGTAAACTTTTGTATAAGCTATGATATTTGAGTCAAGGTTAATTTGTGATCTAGGGATGTACAATTATTTCAGTACCACTTATCTAAAAAGCTACCCTTCCTCCATTGAATTGTTTTTGCAACATTGTCAAAAGTCAGTTGGGTATGTTTGTGTTGGCCTAGATCTAGTTGTTTCTTCTGTTCCATTGATCTATGTGCCTATCTTTCCACCAATAACTTACTATTGATCACTGTGGCTATATGGTAGGCCTTAATATTGAGTAGAGTGATTCCTCCACTTAATTATTCTTTTATTTTGTGTATGTGTGTGTGTGTGTGTGTGTGTGTATATATACACGTACATGTGTATGTGTGTGTGTGTGTGTGTGTGTGTGTGTGTGTGTGTGTGTGTGTATTTAAGCTATCTAGGGACTTTGCCTTTTCATATAAATTTTAGGGTAAGCTTGCCTATGTCTACAAAAATCCTTCCTGGGATTCTGATAGCAATTGGATATACCACAGATTAATTTAGAAAGAAGTGACATCATTACTATGCTACATCTTCTGATCCATGAACATGTTGTGTCTTCGTTTATTTAGATTTTCTTTTTGTTAACATTTTAAAATTTTCAGTATATTGAGCTTACATGTTTTGTTAAGCATATACCTAAGTATTTCAATTTTATCAGAGCAATTGTAAATGCTATTGTGTGTTTAATTTTGGATTCTGCATGTTGATTTTTTTGTTTAGTTTTATATAGAAGTAAAATTGATTATTTTGTGTTGACTGTATATCCCATAACCTTGCTGAAGTCATTTCTTAGTCCTAGAAGTTTTTATGGATTCTTTGGGATGTGCTATATAGACAACCATGCCATCTGAAAATAGGAACTGTTATATTAATATTCCTTTCCAATCTGTATCCCTATTATTTATTTTTCTTGCCCTATTCCAGTGTACAGAACTCTAAGTACTATATTGAATGAGAGTGATGAGGGCTGTCATCCTTTCATGGGGAAACCATTCAGTCTTTCAATGTGAATTATGTTGCTCCTTCTTCATTTTGAATGGATCTGAAGCAAATGCCCTAGGCTAGTCCTGGATACTTAGAAAGGTCTGCTGTGCCCATTCTCTAGCCATTTTATTGAAATTTGTACATAGAAAAATGTTTAAGTTCCCCACCATCCAACTCCTCCATATACTACAGCTCTCAGACTGCTAAAAATTAAAGCTGGATCTATTATTTCTTATTCTTAGGTCATAAACAGAATCTCTTATAAGGACTCCAGGAAATTTTATTAAATCTCCACAGTTATTCTCTGTCCTGGTTAAGATCAGAGGACATACAATATACTTTGAAATAATGAAAGGAAAAAAATCAGGATAATTTTATTGATTTTGAGAAGAGTAAATTGTTATGAATTGAATTGTGTCCCTTAAGATGACATGTTAACGTTCTAACCTCCAGTAGCTCATAATGTGACTGTTTTTTAGAAATAGGGTCATTGCAGATTTAGTAAGCTAAGGTCATATTACAGTAGGGTGGGCCCGTAAACTGGGACGACTGCTGTCGTCATACGATAAGAAGAAGAAGACACAGACACACAGGAGAGAAAGTCACAAGACACTGGAGGCAAAGACTGAAGTGTGGCAGCCGCGCCCGGAGAAGTGCCTGGGACTGCTGACGACCGCCAGAGCCGAGAAGAGGCAGCCTGAGTCTCCCCCACAGGTCTCAGAGGGAGGATGGCTCTACCAAAACCTTGATTTGGGACTTCTACCCTCCAGAACTGTAAGACAATAAGCTTCTGTTGTTTTCATATTCTCATTTTGTGGCACTTTGTCATGGCAACCTGAGAAAACTAATTCAAGAGTTCTAACAAACTCACTAAAGTCATCTACTACACTTCACTTTCTGCTTCTAATGCCTACCCCTTATCTTCCCAGTCATCCTAAAAGCTCCTGGAGGATGAGGAATGTCATCCAAAAGACCATCGGAGGGTTAAATAGTAGACAGGAGAGCTTTATTGGCAATATCAGTTTGCAAACAGGAAAGTCTCCAGCGTGGACCAGAAGTGCTCTCTCTTCAAAGAGGGGAAGGACAGGTGGGCTTTTATGCCTCACTGGGCCTGAGTCATACATATTCAGCAGATTTGGGGGGAAAGCTGTGCATATTTATGAGGGGAGTCAAATGCCTGCACAACGGATAAACATGCATGTAACATATATCCATGTTCACTCTTGAGTGGGGTTTTAGCATCAAGTTGAGGTAGAATTCAGCTCTTTACCTTGAATGGTAAACTGGGTTGTAAATCGCAGTTAACAGGGGTCCGATTGCTACTATTGCTAGGGAGTTTAGAGATATAGGAATTTTGTGCTTCATGCATACCTGCGGGTCCCTAAGGTGTCTGCTTTTGGCCGGGGACACGCGCCCTGGAAGGAGAGAAAAGCCTCAGCGCCGTCCATCTCTGTCCTGGACACCGTGAGCCAGTGTCCCGGCCTCCCGGAGCCTTGCTGCTCCTCTCTGTGCGATCAGATGGCCGCAGCACTTCCTCAAGTCTCTTCTTACCTTTTACTCTCTTCTTGCTGAGCAAAATATTTTTAACCATCTCTCACCTGCAGGTCTATCTTTGCATGCGCCAAACTCTAACGCCAGCTTCCTTCCCCGGGCTCGTGCGAGCAGCACGCGGAGCTGGCGGAGCTTCCACATCGTGCAGCTCCCGGCGGGAACGTGCCCCGGCTCGCCAATCCCTGCGCATGCGCGAGCAGCACGGTTTTCTTCCCACTGACGTACGTGCGTCATGACGCACAGGCGCCTCCGCCTCAAGTGGGCAGAGTTACCTCAATGAGTTTGATGTTTAAGCTGCATTTAAAAACAACCTAATATTATAACAGTAGAAATAAAATGGCGGTCGCCTCACAGATCTACCGTGAATACCGAAGACCAAACTCGTGTGGGACAGCTGTCCGAACGTTATAAACTGTTCAAAAGCCGAGAGCAACGGCAGCCAGCCGCAAGCCTTCGTCCATGAATTGGCCACTCCCCCACCCTCGACGGTCTCAAGTGCAGGACACAGGACAGTGGGGCCCCTCTTACGTTACTAGAGATGCCAGAATCTTAGAGACTTTTCAAATGATGGCCAAAGAAAAGTACGTATAATATTATTATATAAGATTCTTCCAAAAAGGCTTTGTACTTCTTCAAATTTACATTTGTATGTGGTAGTGTTAAGGGAGAGAAACAAGTTAACATAACAAGAGCCCCACATGGAATCAAATGACCATAATGTATCCGCCTTCTTGGGGGCCTTTTAAGTAGACCCTAAGCTGAATAAAAGCACTATGATGTTTACAAAGGAGGATTTCAGCAAAGGTAAGTTTTTCTAAAAGTCCGTTTTTTCACTCCACTGAAATCTTGAAATTCAAATTATGCCAGAATCAACTGGAAGTTTTCAAAGAGCAGTTTCTGAGACCCTACCTGCCACCTCCTTCCATTACATTCTGATGTGTTAGATACTGAGTATCGCCCTGGGATCTTCATTTTACATGAATTCCCAGGCAACTCGGCTACACAGGCACACTTGGCAGTGACTAACCAAGCCAACGTCAGGTTCCCAACGCTGGAAATCTTACCAGATAGGTCAAGTGTTCTTAAGAGTATTAAAAAAAAATTCAGTAATACATGTTAAAGCCCAGTAAGAGAGACTTTAGGACGATTGCATTAGGTATAGGGACCACTGCAATGGGGTTTTGCAATGGGGGAGAGAGATTCAGTCGAATTGCAAACGCAGGGTGGGCAAGTGGGAATGTATAGCCAAGGAGCAGTGTAGGGTCATGGATACAAAATTACTAAGAGGAAACATAAGGGGAAAAAGGGAAGTGGCTAAACCGACCTAGCAGGATTCTCGCTAGAGACAGGTCAGGGTGATCATATGTCACTCAGAGGAGGGTGGAGGATGAGGAACCTGACCAGATATCCAGGGTGGGGAGTTCTTGCTGAGTGGACACAGCAGGTTCTTTGCTAAAACTGGCTTTTATAGGGAAATGCACAGATGGACCTTAACAGAAGGTTTAGGAGGCTGAGTCAGGTTTGGCCCAGCCAAGAATCTTTGTCAGAGGGTAAGGATGAAATTCAGGGCACAGGGAGATCTGGGGTGAGTAGAAAGGGGATACCAGTATCTTGTGGGAGTGTCTCAAAACAGAATATGAAAAAAAAATTTCCTCCATTCTATAGAATAACGTTCAAGGCTCACACCTGGTCTGACCATCCACTAGAGAAGGACTCTGTGAAGTGAATTCTGCCTTTTCTTGTTTTCTTTTCCAAAACTACTTCTAAAGACAATGCTGCAAAATGAGGAGTTTGAGGTCTGACCCTCTGCTGGAATTAATTTTTTTGGACAAATATTCCCCAAAATAAATCACAAATAATTTATTAATCTCAGAAGAAAAATAAGAAGATGAAGGTGTAAAGTCTAATTTATTATTTTAACCACAAAAAAAACTCATCTTTTTTGTGATCACCATATTTTCCGTGTAAGAAAAAGACATATCACATGTGCATGAAAATGAATGCATCTATATCATATTCAAACAGTGCCAATGGAACTAACAAATGCATAATCAGTCTAGCCAATTCCTTTGAAAATAAATTGATTTTTCAGCATTTTTCTCCAAACTCCAGTTGCTTTGAAAACAAAAATCATTTTCTTTCTTTCTGACACCAGTGCATTCTAAATGTGAGCATTTTCTCATCTAATGATTGTTTTTGTGGTTTTCTGCCACTGATTGGACATATCTAATTATCCAAATAGCTATTTAAATGGAATGCATTTTCAGTAATGTCCTTAAAGTGCAGCTTGAGGAGATGCAGCTTTCTGTGACCTTTAAACCGCAGCCACCTTCCTGGGCTCAGCTCTGAATGAAATATGGCACTGCAAACCATCTCGACTCTGATACTCATAGATTGTTACTGAAATCTGCATGTTTTAATTTTTTAATTGCAAATACAGCAGGTGCATGGCTATAAAAGGTGATGAAAATGTTTGTACAAGATGTGAAACTGGCTGTTTTCCCCTTACAATAGAATATGAACCCAGATTTATCACTGATGCTTATTTTCTGATGACATTTTTATGAAAAGGAATAAAGATTGGGAGACTTTGCTCCTCTCTGCTTAGTTTTGACTGGAAACCATACTGTAATATTTGTCACCAATGTGCTCTCCACTTTGAAAAGCATCCTAAATGGAAGTATGATAGTTTTTTCTAATATCATCTAGTATGTCTGTTATGAATATCTGAATTGGTTGGCTATTAAGATACATTATATTAATATTTATTATTTATTTGTATTTGTACATATAGCTTTCCCAAAACTCACTGTTTTCCTAAGCACTTACGTTGTAATCACTTTTCTTTTCCCTCATATGTCATAGATATAATAATTGCCCTTATAAGTACTGCATTTGACATATTGTCCACATAAATAAAGAATATGGGACTACCTAAGAATTGCTACATAATACTGTAGTTGGGATATTACTGCACTGTCTTCATTTTAAACCAGAGGATCTGAATTGAATTTCAATTTGGGGGGGTGTATTTTTTTCTTTTTTATGAACTGAAATATATAGCAACAATAACAACCTTCTGAATTTTTTAAGTAGCTTCCTCTGATGACATTCTTTTCCTTCCTTTTGGATGCCAGTCTCACCAGCCTTTTCTTGATTTTTTGCAAAAGCCAAACACCTTCCAGCAATAGAAAGAGGCTTTATGCATATGTTGTTCCTTTTATTCAAAATGCCCCACTCCTCCATTGCAGTCTCTATGCTTTGTTTAATTAATATCGACTCAGCTATAGATTTAAGTTCAAATGTGATTTTTTCGGAGTCCTTTCTCTCTTGTCCACACCCATAGAGTCCACAGCACTGAGAACTCTCCATAAACAGCACCTGTTGTAGCCACACCCAGTGGGCATCAGATCCTGAGGCCAGGGTGAAACAGAATGGCTGGGACTGACTAGGACTTGAATGCACAAATGCTGTCTGCCATTGGTGATTTTCAACAGAGGCATGGCATGGCCAGATTTATGTTTGAGATGGATCACACTGGCAGCAATAAATAGTGGATAAGATGAGATTGCTTTAAGGAACATTCAAGAGTAAAATTGTTGATTAAGATTTGGAGACTGACTTGATATGGATCTGGGAGAGGGAGGAGTCTCAGGGAGCCTGTGGGCTTCTGGTGGTGGCCAGGTAAGTGGCGAGTACGGAGACAGAAGTGAGGCAGGTGGGGATGGACAGACGCAGGGAAGTGACAGCTCTGTCTAAAGTCAGGATGAGTCTGAGTCCCTGCAAAGCAGCCTAACGGGTGTAAGGGTTGGATATAGACATGTGAAAGTCATCCACACAATTAATGGGTAGTTTTAAATCATGAGAGCTTTTGCACTCCACCAGGAGCATTTAAACAGACCTGGGGAGAGAATAGACAACCCATAAATAACCTAGGTAAAGAGAGGAAAGAGACTCCAAGATGAAGACTGAACAGCCTCCAAAGGACACATGTCCAGAGCTGTTGGAGTTCAGGATTTCTGAGAAAGATCAGATCAAGGGACAAACAGTAGCTCAGGGAGAAGAGAAGTTCAGGGAAACCAATGATGCAACAAAATTATCAGACAAGGTCTAATTTCTTTCTGTAGCACTGTAGTGTGAATATAGTTAAAAATAATTTAGTATATATTTTCAAAAAGCTATAAGAGAGGATTTTGAATTTTCACAATACAAATAAGTGTTTGAGGTGATGGATATGCTAATTACCTGGATTTGATCATTATACATTGTGTGCATATATTAAAATATTACTCTGTATCCCATAACTATGTGCAATCATTATGTGTCAACTAAAAATAAAAGGAAAAGAGAGAAATATGTTGCTGAGAATAGTGCAATAGTGTTCATGGAATGGTAGGAGGCAGAAGGCCAACTATGCACTATAGAACATCAAGCTCCCTTGCGTCAGGGTCCAATGCACCAGTGCAGCGTAGAGCACAGGTTGTCCCATGATTACGGGAAACACTGATGGGCATTTTTATTTCACTCTGATATTTATATACCTGTGCTGTAACAAGAACATAATGATAAAAACAGCAATTTGATGAAAAATTTTGGACACACAGACACATAATCTTTGTACAAATAAAGAAACTGAGGCCCAGGAAAATGTAAAAGTATTTCTCCAGGATCACATGACTAGTGGCCAGCAGCCACGGGCTTGACTCTGCCATGGAACTTCAGAGCCAGCATGCTGTCCCTCCCCCATAGGAACACAGCCCGTTAGCAACCCCAGAGAGCCCCAGAGACACCCATTTGCCTCTCCAGCCTCAGCGGATTTCACTGCCCTCTTGACAATGTTGGTGCCTGGAAGGTGACTGGACACAGAATCAAGCCGTAAGTAAAGAGAAAATGTTTCAGTGAGATTGTTGTGAATACCATGACAGTGTTTACTGAAAATATTTTCCACATCAACAGGTGTCTGTCATCATTGCAAGTCCTATCCTGCTGTGAATAGCTGGTGTTACTGGCAAAAGGAGCAAAGACTGAAGATTTTCACAACTGCATTTCAAGGGGTCTGTTAAAAACTTAACATCTTCATTAAGACACCTGCCTTTTCAAGACCATCTCAACCACCAGTTCTACAGCCCCTCTCGGTTTTAGTTGCCGAATATGATACTAGTTCCATGCTGCCACTGCTCTCCTGTCCAGCATTCTGCACAAAAACATCTGATGTCATATAAATCCTGACAGCAAGGAGATGGAGGACAAAAGAAAGCAAATAAATACAGGAAGTAGATGCTGTTAGGGTAAAAACCTTAGGGTGGAGTAAAGTCCTCCAAAAATCTGAGCATCCGTAAAAGCAACAAGGACACTGGCCAAAAAAAATGCAACAAAAAAAAATTAACTTAAAAAAATGTGATTTTTTTTAATTGAAGAAGTTAAAAATACATATATTTATAGTGTACAACATGATGTTTTGATACATGTATACATCTTGGAATAGCTGAATCAAGCTATTTACCTCACACACTTAGCATTTTTTTCATGGTGAGAACACATTTTTTGTGTGAGAACACCTAAAATTTTTCTTAGTAATTTTCAAATATACAATATTTTGTTATTAACTATAGTCACCACGATATATAATAGATCTCCTGAACTTTAAGTTTCTTTAACTGACTTTAAGGTTCTATGCAAGTAGGAAGTGGAGGCTAAGGCAGAGCTGTGACTACCAGAGCACAGAAGATGTGCCCCGACATGTGCACAGAGGCACTAAGCACAGGCTGGGAAATTTACTGATTCAAGGCTTTCAAGCAAATCTGTGTCCAATAATTTGCTGACCACTAACTTAACTGAGTGGAGACCAGAGTGGCTACACATCACAAAGAATACAGACTTCATAGAATTAACTCAAAGTCACTAACAAACAAACAAAGAAAAAAGCAACAACAAACCCTGGAGGAAGGGAGGAAATCTAATTTCCATACTTGCCAAGTTATATTATTCAAAGGTCCATTTTCCAGCAGACATTATGAGACATGCAAAGAAATGGAAAATGCTGGCCCATATACTAACACTGACATCAGGAGCAAGAGGAGGTTGTCTACTTATCATTTCTACTCAACAGTAGACAATAAAAGAAATCCATATTGGAAAGGAGAATTAAAGCTATATTTATTTACAGATATGTTTATATACAAGACATGATCTTATATACAGAAAATGTTAATGAATCCACAAAACACACTGTTAGAGCTAATATATGAGTTTAGCAGGGTTACAGGATAAAAGATCAATATACAAAAACCAATTGTACTTCTCTACACAAGTGATGAACAATCTAAAAATTAATTTAAGAAAACAATAACATTTATAAAGTATCCAAAAGGATAAAATACTTGACAATAAATTTCTCAAATGCAAGACTTATCCAATAAAAAATAAAATAAGTTGAAATACATTTAGAGAAGAACTAAATGAATGAATGCATCCCAAATTTATGAATCAGAAGAATATTGTTAATACATCGATTCTCAAAAACTAATCTAAAAATTTAACACAATCTCTATCAAAATCTCAGCTGATGTTTTTGTATGGATTAACATATTGATAAGAAAAATCATATGAAAATGCAAAGGTCTCAGAACATCTTTAATAAGAAGGACAAATTTGGAGAACCCACACTTCCTGATTTAAAAACTTATAAAACTACAGTAACCAAGACAGTGTGGTACTGGCATAAGCCATATGTGGCTGTGTGTATGTGTGTGTGTGTGTGTGTGTGTGTGTGTGTGTGTTTATATCAACGTAGTCACATAAAATTTATATTTTTTTATTTTTTGTGACAGGTTCTCACTCTGTTACTCAGGCTTGAGTGCAGTGGCATCATCATAGCTCACTGCAGCCTCAAACTCCCGGGCTCAAGCTATCCTTTTGCCTCAGCCTCCCAAGAGGCTGAGGCTACAGATACATGCCACCACATCCAGCTAATTTTTCTATTTGTTGTAAAGACAGAGTCTTGCTATGTTGCTCAGCCTGGTCTTGAACTCCTGGTCTCTAGTGATCCTCCTGCCTTGGCCTCCTAAAGTGCTAGGGTTACAGGTGTGAGCACCCACTTAATGTAGTCAAATATAATTTAGAACCCAGAAATAAACTCTCATATTTATGGTCAATTGATTTCCAGCAAGGATGTGAAGACAATTAAATGGAGGAAAAAATATTCTTTTCAAGAAACAGTGCTTAGACAACTAGATATTTACATTTGAATGAATGGAGTTGGACCCCTACCTTAAATCATTTGTAAAAATAACTCAAAATTGTTCATAGACATAAATGTAAGTGCAAAATTAAAAAAAACTTTAGGGAAAACAAAAACATAGCTGTAAATTTTGTAACCTTGGATTAGGCAATGGTTTCTTAAAATATGACACCAAATGCACAAGTGACTCAAGAAAAAATAGATAAATTAGGCTTTATTAATTTTTTAATGTGCTGTACAATCATGAAAGTGAAAAGTAAACCTATAGAAGAGAGAAAGTGTATGCAAATCATAAGCCTGTTAAGGGAAGAGTATCAGAACTGGTTCTGTTTCTGTGTAGACAACCACTGAGCAGATAAATTCTTTAGCCAAAAGAGAATTACAAATAATCCAGCTAGGAAATAAGCAAAGGATTTGAATAGACATTTCTTCAAAGAACGCATACAAATGACCAATAATCAAAGGAAAGATGCTCAATATCATTTCATTAGTCATCAGGGAAATGCAAATGAAAATCACAGAGATACTTCTTTACAATCACTGTGGTGACTAAAATCAAAAAGACAACAATGCTATGTGTTGTTGAGGATATGGAAAAACTGGAACACTCAGCCATTACTGTTGGAATTGTAACATTGTGCAGACATTTTGGAAAACAGTTGGTAATTTTTGAAAATGTCAAATATGAAGTTCCCATATGACCCAGCAATTTCACTCCCAGGCCCATACATAAAAGAATCAAAAGCATATATTTATACAAAACCCTGGAGAACATACTTAAACCTAATGCATGAAACTGTAAGAATTCTAGAAGAAAGTATTAGAAAAACTCTTATAGACATTGGTCTAGAGAAAGAATTTATGAAGAAGGCCCCAAAGGCAATCATAGCAACAACAAAAATAAATAAATGGGACCTAATCAAATTCAAAAGGTTCTGCACAGCCAAGGAAACTACCACTAGAGCAAACAGACAACCTACAGAATGAGAGAAAATATTTGCATGATGCACATCTGATAAAGGGCTGATAACTAGAATCTATATACAACTCAGGAAAATCAGCAAGAAAAAATCAAACAACCCTATTGAAAAGTGGGAAAAGGACATGAACAGAAAATTTCAAAAAAGGGTAGACTAATGACCAGCAAACATATGACAAAATGCTCAACATCTCTAATCCTCAGGGAAATGCAAAACCAAACCACAATGAGATATCACTTAACTCCAATGAGAATGTCTCTTATCAAAAAGTCCCAAAACAATAAATGTTGGCATGGACATGGAGAGATAGGATCACCCATACACTGCTGGTGGGACTGCAAACTAGTGCAATCCCTGTGTAAAATAATATGGAGATACCTCAAAGAGCTACAAGTAGAACTACCATTTGATCCAGCAATCCCATTTCTGGGCATCTACCCAAAGGGAAAAAAGACATTCTATAAAAAAGACATCCTCACTGGAATGTTTATAGCCGCACAATTCATAATTGCAAAGATGTGGAAACAACCCAAGTGCCCATCAATACATGAGTGGATTAATAAAATGTGGTATACGTATACCATGGAGTTCTACTCAGCCACAAAAACCAATGGTGATCTAGCACCTCTTGTATTATCCTAAATAGAGCCAGACCCCATTCTACTAAGTGAAGTATCACAAGAATGGAAAACCACAGTACACCACTTGTACTCACCATCAAATTGGTTTTGGTTAACACTTAAGTGCACATATAGTAATAACATTCATCGGTGCCTGGCAAGTGGGGAGAGGGGGCATGGTTATATACACACCTAACAGGTGCAGTGTACACCATCTGGGGATGGACACACTTGAAGCTATGACTCCAGTGGGGCTAAGGCAATATATATAACACAAACATTTGTACCCCCGTAATATGCTGAAATAAATAAATAAATAGATAAAACAACCCTGTACAGGAACATTCCTAATAGAATTATTCTTAACAGCCCAAAGTAGAAACAACCCAGATGTCCATCAGCTGAAACAAAATGTTATCTATCCATACAATGGAATATTACTTACCAATAAAAAGGAATGAAATACTGATACGTGCTGCAAAATGGACAAACTTTGAGAACATTATGGTAAGGGAAAGAAACCGGGTACAGAAGGCCATGCAATGTAGGATTCCATATTAAATGGCCAGAATAATAGGCAAGTTCCTAGAGATAGGAAGTAGATCTGTGGTTTCCAGGAGGTGGGAGGAGGGTAAATTGGGAGTGACTATTAATGTGTACAGACTTCTTTTGGGGGTGATGAGAGTGCTCTGAAATTTGATAGTGGGGACTGTTGCAAAACTCTGTGAATAACCTAAAACAACCACTGAATTGTACACTTTAAAAGAGTGAATGTGAGCATATGTGAATTTTACTTCAAAGAGGAAAAAAAGAAGGAGGGAAGGTATTCTCTGGATTAAGGACCAAAGCGAGACGGTGGGCCTTGGGATCCCTTGTTACAGCACAGTGCCTTGGGAACAGGGTAGTGGTGGCAGGATCCCTCAGGAGCATCACCTCAAACCTGCCTGACATTAGGCACTACTATGGTCCTAATTGGGCTCAAAAATAGATTTTAATCAATATAAAGTCTTACCCTTACTCATTAGTTTTTTCTGGATGAGAAAATGTTGCAATTACCCACACGGCCCTCTTTCGCCATCTGATCTCTCACACTCTTCCCTAAGTTTCTCTGGGGGGTCTGTACAACACACACATTAAACACAGAAGCTGTCCTCAGGCACAATCTTGAGGTTACACTTCTGAATTTGAAATTGCAGATTCCACATATATCTCTGTTTTGTCACACCTAACGATTATCATAACTTCCTTCTTGTAAACCCAATTATTTTTCAATTAGAAACACAAATGATTTTTCAAGTTTCTATGTTCACTCTTTTATGGCAGAAGCACTCCACATAGACTATTTCAGTTACAATTTAAAATACTGTGTAATGAGGATATTTTAAAATATCAAAATACTGTGATAAGAAAACCAAATTTATTAATGATAAGATGATAAATATCCAAATAATTTCTTGACAAAAATCTCTACCAGCTGCTTTTAGTATCTCTTGAATGTGTGGAAGAAACAGAATAGAGTTTTTATGAAACTCTCTGAGAGATTTTTTAATAATGTCCCTCTACCTTCCAAGAACTCATTTCATTTACAAGCCCTTGGTCCTGTCGTTAGCAGGCTGAGCGGGGAAAGGACTCCGAGGCCGTGGGAAAGGGTCTGAGAACCACGAAGGACACACGTTGGGGCCAGAGCGCTCGGGTTTGTTTAATGTAACTGGAATCCAAGGAGTACCAGGAAAAGCAACACAAACCTTATCATTTATCTCAGTTAACCCTTTAAAAATAGCCTGTGAAGCCGACATTACCCAGAGGAGGCGATTATAGCTCAGCCATGTGGGTGTTTTGCACCAACTCAAAAGCCCTGCGAGACGGGAGCTGAGCCCCGAGCTCATGACCATGACTCCGAGCCTCTGTCAGCTCCGGTCCTGGCCACCGCTGCCTCTCAGCGTCACTGCTGTGAAGAAAGAAAACGCTGCGGCAGCGCTAGGTGGGGAACAAACAAGGGACACCAAATGAGACGAGGGTTCTGTGTCCCACTCGTTCCTGACACCTTCGTGGCCGATCCCACTGTGCTGGACTCACAGAGCCCATCCTCAGGGAAGCGTACTGAGCTGGAAGGGGAATTTCGGGCTGTGTGTCTGGATAGCTGGACCCCCGCAGACGAACTCTTTGGCCCAAAGAGAATCCCAAGCGATGACTGCCGGCTAAGCTATGACTGCCCTGCTGCTTGATGAATGACCAGGCTATTTTGTCAACTAGAGTTAAAAATGTCCATGCACAGACAGCCCCCAAATTTCCAACTAAGCTATCTCTTCAGTAGTAGTTTAGTATGCATTGACTTTTTCTATAAACCGAGGGAATAAGGGAAGAAGTATATGAGGATACAGCATCATTTCTGTCACTGATCAGTCTTTTAAAGTAGAAGTTAAAATACCCATTGTTCTCTGTGAGCATTTCCCAAACATATGTTGCATGCGTGGCAGTGAATTAGGCTATTTTGTTAAATCAATTAATAAATCAAAGGCCCAGCTTGTTTCCACAAGTCCTTTACAGTATAACCAGTTTGTAAAATTCAGAATGAATGAGGAAGGACAAAAAGAAATAACAGACCAATCCAAGTAAATAATTAAAGCAGTCATGAAGTTTTAAGAACAGTGGACCAGAACTTCATCACTTATTCCTCATGGAACTTCAAACATGCTGTGTAGCATTTCTGTCTCAGTTTTCTTGTCTATAAGATAGGGATAATATACTGTATTGCCCATGTTATTATTCTAAATGATATTATGCATGTAAAGTGTCCAACACACCTTTTGATAAATGTTACGTGCTTGATAAAAGCTAACTTTTGTTCAGTAATTAATAGTGTGTAATTACAGCTAAAATGTGATCTAAAGCAATTCATTCATCCTTGGTTAGAGTCTGGTTAATACAAATGTGAAAATTAATCCAGACAGAGCATCCTGAAATCTTCTGGCCCCAGCTGAAAGGATCCAACAGGTTGTGCAATGGCATATGTCGTGCTGCCTCTCTGATTGTCCACACCCTCATCAGGCCTTTGAGCACTTTTCCCCTTCTCATTTCTTTTAGGACACTAGATTTGTCAAACACCTGCCCTTGTGCACTGATGAGTGTCCCTCGAGCTAGGACACAAATTACCTCGACACCCTATTCCAGAGACTGGAAATGCTATTTTCATGTATCTGCTGATAGCTGTCCTCCCCAGTAGCACCCACGTGACCTTTAAATATCACAGAAGTTAAGTGGCAAAAGAGAATAATATTGCCATTTTAATTGATTGGTAAATTATTGAGCAGCGTTAGCTAATACCCCATAACATCCTTCCCCTCTCCTTTCCCCACTCTGTCCTACTGGGACAATCATTATGCTCTCTGGAGTGTTCCTGTTTTTCTTACATGTGAATCTATGATCCGTTTGACCCTGTCTGTTTCAGTGCACCATATAGGTTAGCTAAAAGAATCTGGAGATAAATGTAATAAAAAATAGCTATGTGAAAATTGTAAGCTTAAAAAAATGTCCTTGTAGACTACATTTCACAGAGTTCTAACCATTCGGAGAAAAATGTAATAGACAGCACTTTGAATGGATTTTTGCCATTTCCTAAATAATGAATTGAGATTTTCTTTGAGCAGGATCCTCTGGAGTTTCTGAATTTCTGACCCTGGGAGTGATTACCAAGCTTTGATACTGGTCACGAGTGAGTGACTACATAATCTTTGTCCCATTACATAGTAATGCTACTTTTGGAAGTATTTTGTTTTAGAAATCCAAATATCCTCCAAACCCAACTAAACTCTGACCTCATTGAAAAAAATTCCCAAATCATTTCAACCCACACTGAGTTCACTCCTTCATGGAGCTATTCAGAATTTCGACCACACAAGATGTCAAAACAAAAGACTCTTTTGCACTGCCTCACTGCCTGGTGCCTTTAAGTCTTGCCTTCCCAACCGGCTTTTAATTTTCAGGACGTATCCCCAACATGTCTCCAGCACACAGTGCAGGAGCAGTGGGAAGTGTGGCAGAAGTTGGGGTCATAGACTCCTCAGGGGAGCAGCCTGAGTGACCGTGAGTGATGAATTCTCTGAATCTCAATGTCTTAACTTTCATGGAATTGTTGTAAGGAAGAAAACAAACATTGGTGTTTTGGGTTGCTACAGAGCTATGCAACGCAGATCCCCTTCCAGGGAGGCCTTGCTGCCCAGAGGCTGACAGTGTGGTTGGCAGGCGTGGCTCAGTGGCAGATAGCTGCCCTGCCCAATGACACAGCCACCCCAGAGCAGCCCAGGCATAAGGACTGACGGTGGACCAATTTCAGCCTGATGTGCAGCTCTGATGGTCCTGGCACGCCCCAGCGCTCTTAAAGTGGTTGGCTAAGCTGCTGTCAGGCTTGATCTCAGTTCACCTCTCCCTCTGGCCAGCCCTACTGCCTGGTCCTCTCTTCCATCTAGGTTGGCACCCAATTCATACCCCACCTGCCAACTTCTGTCCCATCATTCTGCTTCCAGAGAATAAAGCCCACAGTGATTCTTCATACATGCTAATCTGTTTTGTATATTATATTAGATTTCTAAAATGTTGTGGATAGGCTGAGAGCTCCATCAAAGGAAGGCCTAGTGAAGGGCCGAAGTCAGAGTGCAGGGAATGGCCTGCCTGCCTGTTTCGAGTCTTCCCGTGGAGGCCCTACAACCATGCCCCAGTCAGTGCATCCCTGTTTTTCCATTGTCACATTTCTCTTACAAAGCCAACTGTCTACTTGTTGTTCCCACATACCTGTTCATTAGGGATTTACAAGCTGCTCAGAAGGACTTGAGATTAACTCCAGTTGAATCCTTGTTTCTTCTCCCAAGAACAGCTGACTGGAATTTCTTGGCCCCCTCAATCACCCCTTTTCCTACATTATCCTCTCTCTCCTCTGATGAGATCCTTCAAGGTAATATTTCTGCAAATCTCCTACACCCTGTAGTTCTCCCTTCCGTTAACAACATCCATCACCACCAATCACATAAGCATGGAACAGCGCGGAGTGCCGACATTCTCTCAGATTTCTTTGCCATATGTGTCATGTCCTCTCTTAAAATACCATAGTCATTTCTTTGCCTCCTTAAAAATTTAATTCTTCTTCCATTTCTTCTGAGAAAACTTCTGGGGGCTCTTAGTTTGTGTCTGTCTGATGTTCCCCTGATACTCTGGGTTTCCTCCTTCATGTAACAATAATGCTGCGATATTTACTTTTATGTTTATCTCCCCTAGTAGTCTATGAACTCAGCTGGGGGAGGGGGAGGACGGAAAGCATACTCATCCCTGCAGCCTCAGCTCCAGCACAGGCCCAGGTATGCTGAGCTTTTGGAATCGTGTGTGGAAACACGGGATGAATGAGCAAGTGAATTAATGAATAAATGACACTTTTTCAGTGTGTTGGGTTATTCATCTTTCTAGATTTTCTTCCCTTACTGCTACCATTCAATAGTATTTTCCAACTGAAAACACGTTGACATGATCTCAAGAAGAAATGAACTGTCTCTGCATATCTGTCTGTCTAAAACCATGCAGGGAAGTCCAGGTCCCAAGGGAAGGTGAGAGGAAGACAGGACCATGCGATATTTCAGTCTGCGTGGTGTTAAAAAATATGCAACCCACAGATGCACGTATGGTGGTGGTGTGTATGTGATCTTCTTCCTGGCTCTGTGACAAAATTATCGCATTTCCTGAGTAATTCAACTCCTACATTTTATGCAAGATCAGCGTTAAGATGTTGGGATTTAGAGGTGAGTTCTGTGGGTAGCTTCGGAGGGTGCCCACATGCTCAGATGGGCGTCAAGATGCCAACCAGAAGGGGGCAGCATCGAGGCAGGGGGTCAAGATGGCAGATCAGGAACAGATCTGCCTCCCTCCAGCGTCTGGTAGTTACTCGCTGTGTGACAACGGACATATCAGTCCATTGTCACATACTAGGGGAGTGTCTCTGAGGCTCCTTGTGCTCATCTGAAATGGGAATAATAGTGCCTGATCCATAGAAATGGGATGAGGATCCTTCATCCTGTGTCGTGAGGGTGGGAAATACGTTAGAAGTTGTCAGCACGAGTGGTAGGGCAGTTATTGAACGCCCTCTGCCTATCTCATGACAAGGCAATAAAGACAACTTAACTTCCCAATTCAGCGTGGGAACAGCCCTGCTCTGTGGCTCTCATGTTTAGTCTGGTGTTCCTGACCTTGAGAAGTTTCTATTGCAGAGCCGGCATTGCCCGCAAGACCATGCTCCTCCCCATGAAGGGGGCAGGGAGCTTGTGGAGGGCCTTCTCCGACTGGCCACGCACATCTAAGAAATGGTGCTTTCTCTTGAAAGCAGACTGCTTTACTCGGCTTCAGTCTTTGGGGTTTTCCCCTGAGTACTTCCCTATGGGTGTAAGAGGATCACAGCAACCGTCAGGAAACCCGGCGCTAATCTGAAAGCCTGCGGGGAGGCAAGGCCGCGCCCCGCTGCTGAGCCCCGCGCCACGAGCCAGCTGGGCTCCAGCAGCCCCCAGACCGTGCACGAAGCGCAGGGCATCTTTCCAACATCTCTGTAACAGACACAAATGGAAGAGATGTAAGTGCTGCCTTGTCTAGCACAGGCACCAGGAGCCCGTCAGAAGACAAGAGAAAAAACTAAATAAAAGAATAAGAAGCACTCCATCTAGCGCGGGATTCTCCTTTCCGGCCCGCACTCACAGCTGGAACGATGCTGCTCCACTCGGATAACCCGCAAGCTGCAGCGTGACCCGCCGCTGCCTTCAGGCTGCCTGCTCCACGCTGCTAGCACAGAGGGGGTGGGGACACATGTAGAGGGGTGTGACATGGGCCTTGAGTGGTTAGTGCAATTTCCAGCTTCACAGAAGTTAAACGCTGGCTCTCCCTGACATCGGTTGCAACAACTGGCCCTAAATACTTGCTAAGGGCCAGACAGCTGTTCCAGCAATGGGACACGGAGAGGCAGCACCGTGCCTTGGCTACGGGCTGGGACTCCAGCCACTTGCCCGGGAATGAGCCCTGTCTCGCCCACGGGCGCTGGGGAAAGACTGGGCAACCAACTCCCACTCTGTGCCTCAAATTCCTCATCTGTAAAATGAAGACGAGAAAAGTGCCTGCCCACGGGGTTGTTGAAAGGATAAAGGAATTAGTACAAATTACGGGTTTAGAACAATGCTTCCTAACGTCTCTGTAAGTCCCAGCATTGCAGCTATTAATGAAGAGAAGGCTGGACACAGTCCTGCTTCCTCCGCCCTCCACCTGCGCTCAGGACACTCACCTCCGCCGACAGCCCTCCCCGATTTCCTCCCTGCTGCGGTATCGGCGCCCTCCACCTTTGCCTTCAGCTCTGTCTGTGCCTCGGCTTACCTGCCGGGCAGCTGCCTCCA
Source organism: Lemur catta (assembly GCF_020740605.2). Lineage (NCBI taxonomy): Eukaryota > Metazoa > Chordata > Mammalia > Primates > Lemuridae > Lemur > Lemur catta. The sequence continues at coordinate 98,834,802 of NC_059135.1, forward strand.
TTTCCTGCGTCACCAACGCCCCTGCACCTGCTCTTGCCGTCGTCCTCCCAGCCCTGCTCCCCCTCTCAGCCCTCCCAGGCGCAGCGTTTCGGGTTCTAATTCTGACGGCGTCTGCCTTCCCGTCTGTGGCCTCAGATACCTCACTGAATATAATGTGGCTGCAGTTCTTCGTTCATGATAAAGGATCTAGAAATAAATTATTTCTATGGTTATTTTCCGCTCTAACATTCTGTGATTTTTATGACTACAGTCTGTGAATCATAGGGGAAAAAAACCCAGTTCCACCCTGTGAATCTAAGACAAACACAGTGGATATTCCCTGAACATGGAAGTGGGCTTGGGCTTTATCTAGGTAAAGAGCTCTGGACCCAGGACATGATGAAAGGAGCGATTACTCACGGCAAATTGGAGGATCACTACCGTGATGACACAGGAAAGTGGACCCCAAAACTGGAGTCCAGCCTGAAGGCCAAGTGGGTTCTTGCCTTCACGTTGGAAAGAATTCAAGAGCAAGCCCACAGAGTAAGGCAAAAGGAAGTTTATGGAAGAAACAAAGAAGCAGAAGGAAGCCTTGCCCGGTAGGCACACCTGCAGAGAGTAGCACTTTGTGAGTTTCCAGGGTCGTATTTTACACCTTCTATTTAGTTTTGTGCTAAGTGGAGGGAGGATTATTTATAAGATTTCTGGGAAAGGGAGGAGGGGAGTTCCCTGAACCAAGAGTCCTTCCCCCTTTTAAATCATATGGAGTAACTTCTGGGGGTCACTATGGCATTTGTAAACTGTCATGGCACCGTGGGAGTTCCTTGTAGCATGCTAACACATTGTAAGCAGGGTATGATGAGCAGTGAAGGTAAGCTGAGGTCAATTTTTGTGGCCATGGTGACTCTAGCTGGTTTTGGCTGGCTTCTCCACTGCCTCCTATTTTATCAGAGACCTTGGTTTGGGCTTTATGACTCTTTACTGAGCAGGGCCCATCAGTTCCCTATCTCAGTGAAGTGAGCCTGACTCAGGGTAAAAGGAAAGCCAGGGATATACTGAGAAAAGTGACCTGGCCAGGTGGGCCTGACCTGATCCTCTTCTTAGAGGATGAAGAGTAAAAATGAATCAGATGCTAACACAGTAGGCGGCATAAAAAGAAGCAAACACTCTAAGAAAAAAGCAAGGAACACCAGAAAATACAAAACAAAGCAAAACCCTGGGATCTCTTTGTGTTAGTGGATATTCATAGGCAAATATTTTATTACTAAAGAGATTAAAGAGGTAGGCAATGCTATTTCCTCTCCCAGGACAAGGAATATCACACTCCTTCTGGATTTCAACAGCATCCAGGTCATGGGGTGTGTGTGTATGTGTGTATGTGTGTGCACACAATCTCCTAAACTGGAGTCAAATGAAATGTAAAAAATATTCAAGATGAAAGTAATTTGGAAGACATGACTTAAAGTAGAACTCAAATCAGGAGCCCTGATGTTTTGTTGTTTCTTTCTCCTTTTAGCCCCAATATAGTCATTTTAGAGATCTCCACAGTGTTCGATGCCTTAATTTTCCTCTCTGTGTGTAAGATAATGTGTTTTCACTTGAAGTAACATCTGTTTCTGTAGATAATTATTAGATGTCAATCAATTTAATAAAGCCACAAGGCTTTCCTGACCTCTTTATGCATAATCAATGAATTTAGATGCAAAATGTGAAAATCTTATTTATTAAAAAATGAACTAAATCTTCCATTAACATAGTCATTTTGTAATTATATGGTACTCACAATCAGCTTGCTATATAAACATGACATTCTGGAAACAGAGATTATTCAGTCATTTCAGAGTACCAAGAGAAAGGCCTGGGAAAGTGGCTGATCTTCCCTTGGTCCTTGAACAACAGTTTCCACTCTTTCTTACCTGAAGTCCTTTTATTTTATACCTTCTACAGTTCATGTTTCTATTCCACCTATTATAATAGGTATCACTTCTAGTGTTCTAGGAACTTCGTGTAGATTCTTCTGACTTAATCCTTTCAGTAATCTTCCAAATTATTTCATATTTTACAGACAAAATATTAGTAATTATTAATATTGTCAATGGCTGAGAGAGGAGGTAACTCATGGGGTCACCCAGGTGGAGTCAGAATTTAAACCTCAACTTTTGGACGCTAGACTCTGGCCTCCGTCCTAAATCACCTCTTCTGTTCGTTTATGGCACCACTAATTAGACTTTCCAGGGCCATCACCTCTGTATCCAGTTTCTTGTATGTTGATCGGTGACAGTTTTTGAAGAAGCAAGCAGCTTTGATTCCCACAGGGTTCAAGACATCATTCAAGGCCTAGAACTCTATGTTTCTGGGGTTTGGGCAATTGGCGGGTAGACCATCTTTACTACAAGTTGTGGGAGTAAATTCTCAAGTTGACAGGAGGCCGGTGAGACAGCGATTTAGGAATGAGATTAAACAGTGCAGACAAGGCTTGCACCATGATCACTTTCCAGTCATTCAAGGAATTAGAAGATTTCTATTTTAAAGCCAGTGAAATCAATAGAAAGCTAAAGTTTTTTAAAAATTATTTTTTAAAATTTGATTTTTTTACATAGAGATGATGGTCTCATTATGTTACTCAGGCTGACCTTGAACTCTTAGGCTCAAGGGATCCTCCCACCTCAGCCTCCCGATTAGCTGGGACTACAGGCATGTACTACCCTGCCCAGCTAAACCCTTTTTAATTATGACCTAGGGTAAGAAATAAAATTAAATCACCACTCAGACATCCCACTCATATTCCAAATTCCCATTATTCCTGTCCATTAGTCCAGGCCATTTTGTGCTGCTCTAAATGAATACCTGGGTCTGGGCGATTTGTTAATATTTTGTGTACTTGTGTATATATTTGATACATCAAAAATGGGAATTTGAAAATGAAGAGCTTTAGCATACCTCAAGTCATGGCCTCTGCGGGGCAGTCCTGGTAAGAACAGTTTTTAAAGACTACCGTGCATGCTTTCGTGGAAGGACCAGCAAGAAAGAAGAATTATCTGGGCTGTTGAAGAGCTACTAATGGAGCAAATACGGGAGCTGGCAAGTTAGCATTTCTGTTCGTCTGAAACAAACAGGAGGTGCGCCTGATGCCACTGCCGTACAAATGAGTTTCTTAGAGAATGTTCAAGAAGCCAAATGAATCCTTTGCATTAGTTACCTGCTCTGTGTCAGCAGAGGCTGAGTTATGCGTGAAGATAATATAGCTGAAATGAAGCTCCCCAGCTTGCCTACAGAAAATAAAAAAATAAAAAAAAGACTTGGGTCCCAGGATGATGCAAACAGATCTGCTCTTGCTTAAAGGATGCTGATAACATGCACATTTATAGTTAACTAATTAAATCGTACATGAGTCAGAAACTAAAAAAACAGCACTTCTGGTTTCATTTGTGACATTTAAAAAGCTTAGAAGTCATCCTTCTCACTCTTACAACAGGCAAAAGCGGAACAAACTGAAAATCAGTACCCTCCTTGAACTCATTAGAGAACTGAGATTTTAGTACAAAGCCACCCTGCGACATGGAGAGGCAGGTGATCCCAGGAGCCTTGGCCGAGGTCCGCCCTCCTGCAGCAGAAGCGCTGGAGCCACGAGTGGGCAGGACGCTTGGATGGTAACTGATAAATTGCTGGAGGTGGAGTGTTAAAAGGGAAAGCAGCTGTTTTTCTCTATTCTCACAGCATTTCTGATGGGAAATGTGTAGGCCTTTTTCTCACATTAAGCAATTTTCCAACTCTCCAGGCACCAGTGGGTATCAACCCAATTACGACACTAACTACCTGGAGTTAGCACACACTTCACAGGGAAAGGGTTCAAACTCACAATGTTGCCCTCTATGTCACATGTGTAAGTCACAGGTCCGCGCTTCTGACCAACCAACTATAAATCAGCGGTTACCAGGACCCCTCCTCAGTTTTGGTAATTTACTAAAATGGGTCCCAGAACTCAAGAAGGCATTTTATTATGATCACTGGCTTAGTCTAAAGGGTACAAGTCAGGAACAGTCAAATAAAAGAGATGCATAGGGCAGGGTATGTGAGACGGGGCACGTCAGTCACCTCCTAGCATCTCAGTGAATGTATTCACCAGCCCAGAAGCCCTCTGAACTCCATAATTTAAAGTTTTTATGAACATTTCATTATGTAACATGATTGATCAAATCATTGGTCATTGGTAATGAATCCAATTTCCAGCCTCTCTCTTTTCCCTGAAATTCTGGGGATGGGGCTGAAGTTTGAATAATCCTATGGTTGGTTTCTCTGGCAACCAGCCCCCATCCACCGAAATTCACCTTATTAGCATAAATTCAGGTATGGTTGAAAGCGGCTTATTACTAATAACAAAAGACATTTTTCTCACCCCATCTCTCAGGAAATTTCAAGGGTTTTAGGAGCTGAGGGTGAGGGTATAATATATATTTCTTGTTATGTCACAATATCATGAGTGAGAACTAATGTGAGAGAGAAAAACTACTAGGAGCCTAAGTCCTAGGTATCCCCTAAACTTTTGTGGTTGTTACTTCCAGGAATTATACTGGGTTTTCACAATGAATATCAGAAATCGTCCCTCATGGCTTTGTCAGGGCAAGGGGAAGGGTAACCATTGTAAAATGCCCGGAGTGGTCTATATAACCAGAGCCTTATCCCAACTTCCAGAACAGAACTTCTCCCACTGCAGCCCCTCCAGCCTTCCTGCCTCATCTGAAGTGGACAAAAAGTACTGCTGGTCGGGGATAACAAACTTGTGAAGTTCACAATCCACAGACCCAAGCCCACTAAAAGACTGAGACTTAACTGTAAGAATGTAGCATACTTCTGTTTTGATTATTTCATTTTCACCCTGCTGGTAAGGGAAGACTCCCACACTAGGGTCAGGAGAATGTTTGAACACACAACACCAACATTGCGCAGATAAAATCAACAGCAATTTATTAGTCATATATACCCACAGCCTGGAGAAGGAGGACATTGTATGACATGCATGGTTACATGGGATTTGCACTCAGGAAAAGATTGAACAAGTAGGGTCTGTGGGAAGGAAGACTTTTCAGTACCAAGAGGGTAATGTGACCCCAGTTCCTGTAAGATATGATTGGCTTGTTTGGATAATTTTGTGGGCTCTCGGAACTGACACCCACACAAGGATAAGCAAGCATGATGCCTTGTCACTGTGATAAGAAGGGTTATTGGACTAGGGGACCTTATCTACAGGGGTGAAGTGGGAAGGGGAACTGTGGATAGAACATCCAATACCTGTCCAGTTTCAGTTTTCAGGCAGTACACAATGTTAATTTTAGGGCTTATACCACAACTTCGCCCCCTCACACCTTACTAAAACACCAACAGAGAGTCAGTATAATAGTGGTGAATTACAAATTAAAAATCTACAAGAGTCAGCCACTCTCTGGGAGTGAGTACTCATGGAAACCCACAGTCAAAAGAGGACACAAAAAAGACACTAGAGAAACATGAAGGCTTTGGCACCTATTGCTGCAACAAACATCAAACACAGCATAACTCCTAGTCTGATTAAAAGAAACTCTAACATTATTTTCCCCAGTTTCTATAATCTGATGAAACATGCCTGACTTTCAACAAAAAAGTAATAATAAAAAGAATGCCAAATATAAGAAAAAAAATTTTAAGAAATGAAACAAGCAGCAGAATCAGATTCAGACATGCCATACATAATGAAATTATCAGAAAATGAATTTAAAATAACTGCTTAGTTAGTATGTTAAGGGCTCTAGTGGAAAAAGCAGCAACAATCAAGATTGGATAAATAATATAACCAGAGATATGGAAATGTTAAGAAAGAATCAAAAGGAAATGCTAGAAGTCAAAAGCACTGTTAAAAAAAGAAAAAGAGAAGAATGGCTTTGTGAGCTCGTCCGTAAACTGTACATAGATAAGGAAAAACAAACAAACAAAAATGTCAGTGATCTTGAAGATAGATCGGTAGAAACTTCCCAAACTGAAATGCAAATAGAAAAACTGAATTTAAAAAAATACATACCAAAATTGGAGACTAATTTCAAAAGATGTAACATAAACATAATTAGAATATCAGAAGGAAAAGGAGGAATAAATAGAGCAGGGAAAATATTATAAGTAATAGTCACTGATAATATTCCAATATTAATGACTGACACTAAACCATAGATCCAGGAAACTTAATGAACAAAAAGCAAGATAAATACCAAAAAATCTATACCTAGCAATGACATATTCAAAATACAGCAATAACAAAAAATTTTGAGAGCAGAGGAACGAGGGTAAGTATTGATATGAACTTCTCATCAGAATTCACACAAGCAAGATTAGAGTAAAATATTTAAAGAATTGGCAGGAAGAAAATTGCCACGTTAGAATTTTATATCCAGTGAAATTATACTTCAATAATGAAAGAGAAATACAGACCTTCTCAGACAATTAAAAATTTAGGAAATTCATTACCAGAAGGTATTCTCTTGCAAGAATTTTTTTAAAAAAATTCTTCAGAAATAAAGGAAATTCTATAGCCAATGCACACAAATAAAAGAAGAGAACTGGGGAAAGTAATAAATGAAATAAAATAAAATATATATTTCTCATTATTTTTTATTAACAATAATATATAATGCTTTATTTATTTATTTATTTGTTTTGTTTTTTAATTTCAGAATATTACGGGGATACGAACCTTTTGGTTACGTGAATTACTTTCATACAGTTCTAGTCAAAGTTTTAAATGTGTCCATCACCCTTATAGTGTGCATTGTACCTGATAGGTGTGAATTTATCCATCCCCTCCTCCCCACACACCTGCTTGATTTCCATTGAATTTTATTACCATATGTACATGTAAATGTTGATCATATAGTTCCAATTTAATAGTGAGTACATTTGGTGCTTGTTTTTCCATTCTTGCAATACTTAGGAGGATGGTCTCCAGTTCTATTCAGGTTATTACAAAAGATATTAATTCACCATTTTTATGGCTGAATAATACTCCGTGGTATACATATACCATATTTTATTAACACACTCATGTATTGATGAGCACTTGGGTTTCCACATCTTTGCAACTGTGAATTGTGCTGCTATAAACATTTGAGTGCAAGTGTCTTTTTTATAGAGTGTCTTTTCTTTCCTTTGGGTAAATACCCAGGAGTGGAATTGCTGGATCAAAATACATCCAATAAAGAGCTAATAGCCAGAATCTACAAAGAACTCAAGCAAATAAGCAAGAAAATATCAAACAACCCCATAAAAAAGTGGGAAAACAACATGAACAGAATCTTTTCAAAAGAAGACAGACTAATGGCCAATAAACGTATGAAAAAATGTTCAGTATCTCTAATCATTAGGGAAATGCAATTCAAAGCCACAATGAGTTATCACCTAACCCCAGTGAGAATGGCTTTTATCAAAAAGTCCCAGAACAGATGCTAGCATGGATGTGGAGAGAGAGGAACACTCTTACACTGCTGGTGGGACACTAACTACTTCAACCTCTATGGAAAGTAGTATGAAGGTACCTCAAGAAAATTAAAAGTATTTTTCTTATTCTTAATTGGCCTAAAAGATAACTGTTTGTTTAAAGTAATAATAAGAACAATGCCATAAGGGACAGAAAAGAGGAATCAAAGGTACCCTGTTACAAGCCATCTGCACTACATACAAACTGGTATAGTGCTTTGAAGGTAGACTTAGATTAGTTTAAAATTTATATTGGAAAAATAATATGGAGACTTATAGTTTCTAGGTAAAAAGCTGAACAAACTGCAAAAAGCAAAAACTCTTCTTAGATCCATGAGAGAAGGGAAAGCACAGGGCAAGCCACTGCCTCCAAAATGGGAGAGATCCGCGGGTCAATACAGAGAATCACAGGTCACTGGTGAAGCAGAAACCCACAGGCTCCAATGTCCCAGGTAACAGTCCTGGGGAGAGGAAACCTGAACCGCAATTGAGTTGCCAGAGGCTCAGTGAGGACAGCTCTGAGAGTTAAAATCTCCAGAGGGGCCTGGTCATAGGCAGGTCCCCACACTCCTTCAGGAGCTCTGCCAGGTGCTCACAGGGAATATCACAGAAAAATTTCCTGTGTCTCTGGCAAGCGGAGGAGAAAAAGGACCATTTTTAAGAACATCAGAGCATTCTGTTTTTCTTAATAAGGTCTGACCTTAGGAGACACTATTATATTTAACCAAAGCTTAACCTGCTGGAGTTTGACCAGAGCCTAACTGACCCGAAGAAAGGGAAATATCAACATCAGCCGCCTCTGGCCTTTCATACGGACAAAGGAAATTACCTAACTCCAGCTCATGTTAGCCATCTGTCCCACCTAACTGGGGAGGGCTGGAGACTGAGAAGCACCCATGAAGCTCACAGATGCAGGTTACTAAATGGCTGAGATCACAACTATGGAATGTTTTCCCTGCCTCCACACCTTGCCTGCATTATTTACACCAATTCATTTTACCCAGCATATTATGTCTGGCTATCAGTAAAAAGTTATAAGACATACTAAAAGGCAAAAAACATGGGTTGAAGAGACAGAACAAGCATCAGATCCAGACAGATATGGCAGAAATGTTCAAATTAACAGACCAGGAATTTAAAACAACTATGATTAATATGGTAAGGGGACTAATGAATAAAGTAGATAGTATGCAAGAACACATGGGCAATGCAAGCAGGGAGACAGAAAGTCACAAGACACATATAAAACAAAATATACAATGGCAGAAGTAAATCAAACTATATCAATAGTAACATTAAAAGTAAATAGATTAGTTTAAAGCAATATAATTTGAAGGCAGTAATTGTTCGACCAAGTAAAAATCAAAATACAACTATATTCTGTGTGCAAAAAACATGCTTTAGGTTCAAAGATAAATAGACAAATAAAAGGATAGAAAAATATATGCCATGCAAACAGTAACCACAGCTGGAGTGGCTATAATAATATCAGACCACGTGGATGTTAACATTAGAAAGAAGTGTTACCACAAATAAGAGGAATGTTCTAGAAATAAACTGGACTTCATCAATATTAAAACTTTTGTGCTTTAAAGAATACTATTTAAAAAGTAAAAACCAATCCAAAAATGGGAAACAAAAGAGAGGACATCACTACTTATTTCATAGTCAATAAAATAATTAAAACGATACTACAATTAACTTTATGCCTACAAACATGATAACTTAGATGAAATGGAACATTCACTTGAATGACATAAACTACCAAAACTCAAAATAGGAGAAATAGATCATCTGAATAGTTGTATACCCATTCTGTATTAAAGAAATTGACTGAAATTAAAAATCTTCTAAAAAGAAAATACCAGGTCCAGTATTTCTCTGGTGAAATCTACCAAATATTTCAGAAAAAATTAATACCAATTCACTACAACCTCTTCTAGCATATAGACTCATCTATGAGTACATGAATATCATCATATCAAAACCAGATAAAGACATTTGAATAAAAAAACTACAGAGCAATTTCTCTCATAAATATTGATGTAAAAAAGCAACTATTTTGTTGTTACTTCAAAACAAAATAATAGCAAGTTGAACTGAACAATGTATATATACACACACACACACACACACACATGCGCACACACACATACATTTAAAAAAGAATGTATTACACGCTATGACCAAGTAGGATTTATTCCAGATAGGCAAGGCTGGTTCAACTTTTAAACATCAATTAATGTAATTCTTCACATCAACAAGTTAAAGAACAAAAATCATGTAATTTATCCATAGATTCAGAAAAAATATTTTGAAAGACCCAACACTCATTCATGATAAGTAAAACTAGGGGGCCACTTCCTCAACTTGAAAAAGGACATCTATAAGGGTCTACAAGTAACAGCATGAAAGACAAATATCACATATTCTCACTCATATGTGGCAGCTAGATATTAAAAACAATTGATCTGGCCAGTCGCGGTGGCTCACACCTGTAATCCTAGCACTCTGGGAGGCCGAGGTGGCTGGATCATTTGAGCTCAGGAGTTCGAGACCAGCCTGAGCGAGAGTGAGACCCTGTCTCTACTAAAAATAGAAAGAAATTATATGGACAACTAAAAATATATACAGAAAAATCAGCCAGGCATGGTGGCGCGTGCCTGTAGTCCTAGCTACTCAGGAGGCTGAGGCAGGAGGATTGCTTGAGCCCAGGGGTTTGAGGTTGCTGTGAGCTAGGCTGACGCCACGGCACTCTAGCCTGGGCAACAGAGTGAGACTCTGTCTCAAATAAAAAAAATAAAATAAAATAACAATGCAGTAATAAAACAGGTAAAAATATTAAAAAGTATATAGGATCTATAGGTAGCAAATTATAAAACCTTAATGATTCAAAGAAGGAGAAGAAGATGCAAAGATATGGAGAGCTATTTTATATTCATGGATCAGAATATTCAATATTGTTAAGATTTTAAGTATTCCCAAATTGATCTATAGATTCCATGCAATCTCAATCAAAATTCCAGAAAGTCATTTTGTAGGTATGGATGAAATGATTCTAAACTTATAATAAAAGTCAAAAAACCTGGAGTAGCCAAGACATTACTGAAGAAGAACCAAGTTGCAAGACTGACACTATTCATTTATAAAACTGACTATAAGGCTAAGTAATCAAGGCAGGCAGCATGGAGTGGTGCATATATAGACACATACACCAACAGAAGGGAACTGAGAGCCCTGAAGTAGATCAACACAAATATAGTCAACTGATCTTTGGTAGATAAGCAAAAATAATTCAGTAGAAAGCCTTTTCAACAAATAGTGTTGGGACAATTGTATATCCAATTGCAAGGAAAGAAATAGAAGAAAAAGAAAAAAAAATTGAACCAAGACATAGACCTTACAACTTAAAACTTTCACAAAATTTAACTAAAAATAGATAATAAGGCTATTTACAACGTGTAAAACTAAAAAATTGAGAGGAAACATAGGAGAAAATCTATGTAAACTTGGATTTGGTGATGAGTTTCTTAATGCAACACCAAAATTACAACCCACAAAAGAAAAAATATTAGTTTACATATTATTAAAATTAAAAACCTTCCACTCAGGAAAAGTCACTGTTAAGAGAAGGAAATGATAAGCCACAGATTAGGAAAAACATTTGTAAAATACATGTCTGAAAAAAGGCTTATATCAAAAATATACAAATAACTCTTAGAATTTAACAGTAAGAAAGCAAACTACCAACTTTTAAAATGGCCAAATATATTAAAATGCACCTCAACAAAAAGACAGGCAGACATGCTGTATTTGTCAAAACCAATAGAAGGTTATACCAAAAACAGTAAACCTTAATGTATGTCAACTCTTTAAAAAATCATTGCGGAGGTCAGAGGGTTTCAGAATGGAATGTAGAACATGACAAAAGTCTCTAACAAAATGTTACTAATGTATAAAACAAACTCACTAAAGGGAGTAGGAGGAAAAGGTGATGATATAAGTAATTTCTGAAGTGAGTAGAGTCTGTAAGTCTAAACGCAAAAGAAACTGTACAAAAATACTGTGCCATAGTTGGTAAAGTTGTTTCCCATGGAGGTAAGTGTTACTAGTTCTGATATTATTGTACACAAGTATGCTGAAATTGAACAATTAAACAACAGAATGGTAGATGGCAGGAGCTGGGCTTCTCACTGCTGGAGTGGAAGGATACAAATAAACAAGGTGATGAAGCTAGAATAATCCATTGTGTAACAGATTATAGTTGGAGACATCAGTATAAATTTATATTTAGCTTAATATATACACAATGTTTACATACAGATAGATCTATAAATATTACTGTATGTGACCATTGTGTGTATATATACATATAAAATCTATACATAAATATCTATAAATGTATAACCCATACATGGTTTGGCATGCATGCATATATTTCCTTGTATTGTTGGCTGAAAGGACCTAGAAAAAAATGACATGCAATATCAAGGAGTATACCTAGTACCATGAGCTTGAATTCTAATACCGTTCTCCACTAAAGGGAAGGAGTTTTCTTAGAAAAATACTGATACTAGGACTGGGGCAGTGTCCTAGGTTTACACAGCTATAACATCTGAGACTGGGTAATTTGCAAAGAATAAAAATTTATTCTCTTGGGGTTCTGAAATTTGGGAAGTTCAAGACATCTGGTATAGGCCTTCTAGCTGTGTCCTCATGTGGCAGAAGAGTGGAAGAGAGAGAGAGGATGCCCACTCCCACAAGCCTTTTTTATCACATTAATCCCTTCATGACAGTGGAGCCCTCGTGACCTAAATATCTCCCAATAGGCCCATGTCCCAATGCTGTTGCATTAGGGATTAAGTTTCCAACACATAAATTATGGAGGGGACAAAAACATTCACCATACCTGGCAGGAAATAGCTAAGATGATCCTGCAGCATCTTGAAGTGCCAGAAAGTAAAGAAACACTCAACAAACTAAGCAAGCATGCACGTGTGTGTGCACACTTACTGCACACAGAGATGAGAGTGTTTGTCAAAGGGACATGGGAGATCTCTGAAAGAGCTCAACGGCCAAGCTGAAACAATTTGAGTAATAAAATGTTGTTGAATTATAGCCCATAGTATAAAATAAATATTATGGGTCCACACTGATATAAATAAACAATAGAATAAAAAGTAAATAAATAGGGGAGAAGAGACAAATCTCCCCTGCAGAAAAACTTGAAGTAACTTAGGTAGACACTTCATTTTCAAGGAGAAGGCTCACGACTCCCACTCCTTAATTGTGGAATGCACACAGTGACTTCCTTCCAAAGAGTACAGTATGGAAAGTGGAGAAGGGAGTAACTAAAAGGTGGAGAAACCTAAACAACACTACCTCAGCCATGTGATCAAGGTCAAAATCCACACTGATAAACCATATGTACGTATAAACTCCTCATATGGTGTCATGGAAATGGTGCTTTACCTCTCTGGTCTCCTTTCCATAACCCACAGGACAAATCTAATCAGGCAAACTCTAATTGGGCAGCATTTTATAAAATACCTGATCTTACCATAACCACTCAAACTGTCAAGGTTATCAAAAACAAACAAAGTCTGAGAAACTGTCATAGCCTAAGGGGCCTAAGGAGCCAAAACTACCAAATATGATTTGGTATTATTAATGAGATCCTGAAGCAGAAATTGGACATGAGGTCAAAACTAAAAAAAACTGAATATATTATGGACTTTAGTTAATACTAATTTACCAATATAGGTTCATTCATTGTAATAAATAAGCCATACTAATGTCAAATGTTAATAACAGGGGAAACTAGCTGTAGAGCATACATATACTCTCTGTACTATCTTTGCAATATTTGTACTATCTTTACAAAATCTCCTAAAATTAAATATTTATTAGAAAGTAAAGAAAGAGAGAGAGAGAAAGAAGAAAGGGAGGAAGAAAGGAAAAACTGAAGGAAAGAAGGGCAATCTTACCTTGGCAAAAGATTTATATCTTAGACTGGAAATTTTAGTCTAAAGGGATTTGAATGTTTTTAGCAGGTCATAGTGGAAGCTTACTAGTGAGTGGTTTGTGGAATAAACCTTATTCCATCTTTTAATTATTAATAGAATTTACCCGTCTCCAGTCTTTCAGAACCTCTTTGTCTTTACACGAATGTGAAAGATCAATGACAGTTTTCTAATGTAGACACTCTCTCGAGACCCTGGGTGTACTTTAGATTAGTCAGAAGATTTGGACTCACATAAAGCAAATATGTGTACTCCTACAATCTTTTTTCTCGATCGTGGCTTTATTTACTTTATTTTCAGTAATGTTCATTCTACCCTTTACAGTCCAAAGTTGACTCTGCTTGACAGAGAAAAGAGGAGCAAAATAGTAGTCAGAGAGTTTTGTTGGACCAGTATAGCCTCTTTTAATGTTTTGGTTGGTTGGTTGGTTCTCAAAACACACGTAGCAGTAATTTCTCTGCAGGTGTATGTGTGTATATGTATGCCCTTGTGTGTAAACTTTTTTTTTATTGAAGCATTAAATTACCTTGGTACCTTGGTCCATTTGTGTTGTTATAAAAAATAATTGAGAATGGGTAATTTATTTAAAGAAAAGGTTTGTTTGGCTCATAATTCTGCTGGCTGGAAGACTAGGCATCTGGTGAAGGCCTCAGGTTATTTCTTCTCACGGCAAAAGGCACAGGGAAGCTCACATGTGCAGAGATCATGTGTTAAGAGAAGAAACAAGAAGGAAGGTGCCAGACTCTTTTAAAAACCAGCTTTCATGGTAGCTAATAGAGTGATACTTCACTCACCCCCCTCCCCATCTATTCATGAAAGCTCTACCTTCATGACCCAAACTCCTCCCATTAGGCCCCCCTCCAACATTGGGGATCAGATTTCAACATGAGGTTTGGAGGCATCAAATCTCCAATCCATAGCACTTGGACACACATGATCTGGTATTTTTTTAATGTACATGTTGCTCACCTGTTCTTAACATTGCACATACAATATTCGAATGTGACCTGTTAAGAATTTGATCTTAGAGAAACCCCACTACTTTATCATTGTTATCATCACTGTTATTATTATTTCTAATTATAATACTATGAGGTAGTTTCTATAGTGAAGTCATATTACATCTCCTAGGGAGTTGTTTCTACTGTCTGATCATAGAGTTAAAATCCAGTACATTCCACCAATAATTCAGAGGGTATATGGTTTTGTATTCACTGCCTCATGAAGCATCTGACAAGCCAGTTTTTTCCTCCAGCATTACAAAGGATTGATGTTACTGCAAATAAAGCCATTGGCTTGTGGGGAGGAACCAAGTTTTTATTAAAAAAAAATCTTTAGTGATCCCAGTACTACATGAAGTTAAAGGCTTTAAATTAAATGAAATATCATGATATTTTTATTCCCAATTTGAAGATGATAAAACTGAGATTTTGAGAGATTGTGGAACCTCAACCAGCTAAACAAGTTTATATAATCATGCATATATGAGTGTGTGTATCTATGTGTGTGTATATAGTATATGTTATTGTATGTTTTATATATATAACCTATATCATAGGATATATATATCAGAACCTCGAAGGACGGAATAAACTTAATTTTATACTAAGGGAATTTCACAATTTTTTTGCACCAAAATCAACTTATATAATACTAACTTGTTACAATATGTCTTAACAGGATCTAGCTTTAGGCACTAAGAAGGATAAGGCACCAATTTGACAAAAGCCCCTATCAGAGCAACATGAATTCTACTAAAATTGAAGCAAGAACAAACACCAAATTCATGGTGAAGCTTGGGTGAAGGAATGGTGAAATCATTGATGCTTTATAGAAAGATTATAGAGACAATTCCTCAAAGAAATCAGAAGTTTATAAATGGATAGCTCATTTTAAGAAAGAATAAGATGATGTTGACAATGATGCCTGCAGCAATAGATCATCTACATCAATTTTCAAGGAAAAAATAAATCTTGTTTGTGTCCTAATTGAGGAGGGCCTACAATTAACAACAGAAACAATATCCAACACCATAGATATCTCAATTGGTTCAACTTAAACAATTCTGCCTGAAAAATTAAATTTGACTAAACTTTCCACTCGGGTGCCAAAATCCTTATGTGCAGATCAGCCACAGAGAAAAGTAGAGCTTTCAATAGAAATTTTAAACAAATAAAATCCAGATCCCCAAGAATTTTTTTGCAGGAATTGTTACAGGAGGTGAAATATGGCTTCACCAGTACAATCCTGAAGACAAAGCATAATCAAAACAATGGCTACCAAGAGGTGGACATGGTCCAGTCAGAGCCAAGGTGGACCAGTCAAGAGGAAAGGTCGTGCAATAGTTTTCTGGGATGCTCAAGACATTTTGCTGTTGACTTTCTGGAGCCAAAGAATAATAACATCTACTTATTGTGAGAGTGTTTTGAGGAAGTCAGCCAAAGCTTTAGCAGAAAAATGCCCCAGAAAACTTCACCAGGGAGTCCTCCGTCACAACAATGCTGCTATTCATTCCTTTCATCAAACAAGGACAATTTTGTGAGACTTTTGGTGGAACACCATTAGGAATCCAACTTACAGTCTTGATTTTGGTCCTAATGACTTCTTTTTATTTCCTAATCTTAAAAATTTTATAAAGGGCACCCATTTTTTTCAGTTAATAATATAAAAAGAAGATTACATTTGGCATGGTTCAATTCTCAGGACCCTCAGTTATTGTTATTTAGGGATGGATTAAATGGCTGGTATCATTACTCACGAAAGTGTCTTAAAGTTGATGGACCTTATGTTGAGAAAGAGGGTTTATATTTTTTATTTTTATCTTTTAATTTAATTTTTTACAAACTTTTTAAAGTCCCTATGTATGTGTGTATAAATATAAATATAAATTCAGGATATCTGACTATACCCTACCATGCTGAAGTAACAATCAACAAAATGTTAAAAATGATCTAGTGAAAAACTATAAAACCCTGATGAAAGAATATGGAAGAAGCACACACAAAAAAATGGAAACATATTTCATGCTCATGGATTAGAAGAATTAATATTGTTAAATTGACAATATTACCCAAGGCAATTTATGAACTCAATGCAATCTCTATCAAAATACCAATGGCACTCTTCCCATAAATTGGAAAAAAATATCCAAAAATTTACATGGTGTCGCGCCCGCCTCGCCAGCAAGGAAGACGCGGCAACAGGAGTTCTTCTACAGTGCTTTATTGGGGATCCCTCTAAGCTTCAAGATGCGGAAGACCCTGAGCACAAGCTTTCACACAGTAATATACCCTCAGGGAAACAGGAAGTAACAGAGATAGGTCAAAGTCAATCACAAGCGGTCACCAATAGGCCGAGTCAGAAAACCTCATATGCATACTTATGTAACAGACCTACAGATGTACTATGCATGCGCCACACTTGTTTACCTCAGCCAAGCCACCGGAAATCGGCGCCATCTTGTAATGGCGTCCGCGCTCCCCACATCTCCCCCTACTTTATTATTTAAGAAGGCCTGCCAGACTGGAAACCGCCTCGTCTCGTGCAATGAGTGAACTCGGAGACGTGCAGAGGCCGGTTATAAAGGCGGCCGTGGGTAAGGCCTCTGTCTTAGGCTACGCGGGCTGCCTCCTGGCCTGGCACCAACTGGTGTGCCTCCAGGCGCGGGACCCATGCATTCCCGTCATGGAGGTACCTTACAGCCGAGAGAGGGGGGAGAGCAGGCAAGTCGCGGAACGCCTATAACCTGGCCATCCACACGTGGGGGTCCTGGCCGAGTTGCAGTGCGGCAAAGGCTTGTTGCAGCAACATTTGGTTGCGCCGATTGCGACGCGCCATACGGGTAAGGGCCACAAATCCTATCAGGGCCACAGTCGCGAGCAAGGCTAACAAACAGCCCATTCCCGCCCACTCTTTCACATGGTTGGCCACTTGCCACACCCAATCCGACAGTCCTTGGGCAAAGTCCACGTCGACTCGCGTAGAGTTGACGTGAACTATACTAGCCTGCAGCTGTTCCAGCAGAGTCTCAAACTCATGGGACCATGCACCCAACAACTGCTGTGACAGGGTTCGTGATAGGTTAGCTGCCCGGGAAGCGTTCTGAAAAGGGATAGAGGTGACACACATGCCAGGCAGGCGCCACTCGCATCCGAGCTGCATGACCTGCATCAACAAGTCCACTTGTTCTTGAACCAAGTCCACTCTTTGATTGAGGATCATGATGCCCCCTTTCAGCTGAGCGTTGACGTTGGATTGGGTCGCCAGGGCGGTCGCCACCCCCGACGATAAGTTGTTCAAGGCGGTGGCCGTCTGCACCGAAGTGGTGAGCGCAACTGCAGCCGTCGCCGCGGCAGCCACCGCGGCCGCTACGGCGGCAACTATGGCTGCGGTGATGCCAAAGTCGCGTCGCTGCCGATACAGCATCGTGGCCGAGGGCGCTTCCACAGGGATATCAAACGGGAGGAAAGGTAGTTCTAGAGACTCGTTGGTGGTAAAAAAGCGGGGAAAAACTGTGGCGTCATGCCGGACGGGCATCGGCAGAGGGAAGACATCCATCAGGGCCCAGCGCGCTTCCGGTACCGCCGTCGCCGTCATTAGGACTCCCGCCAGCATCAGCATCTGCAGTGACGCCATCCTGGCCCGCCGGACGCTCGTCCTCCTCAGCCGTGGTGTGCACCGAGCGGGTCAAGCGCGTCGGAACCCAAATAGGGTCCTCGTGATCCTGCGGGAAAACACAAACAGCTCCCCTGGACCTGGCTATAACCGGATCCGGGCCTCTCCACTGGCTGGTTAAGACGTCCTTCCATTTTACCGCCTCGCGGTGAGCCACCGGGGGGGACGTGTGTCTCTCTGCCGCAGAGCGGCCGGACACATCCAAAGTCAAAAAATTTAAGGTAAAAAGGGCAAGGGAAATGGTACCTTTAGGGGACCTCTGTATGGCCTCCAGGGCATCTCCCCCTTTCTGTTTTTGTAGATAAGCCTTGAGCGTGCCATGGGCACGCTCCACAATGCCTTGTGCCTGAGGATTGTAGGGGAGGCCAGTGAGGTGTTTGACTCCGAGGCGAGCACAAAATTGTTGGAAAACTCTGGAGGTATAAGCGGGGCCATTGTCTGTTTTAATAGTACTTGGCTTGCCCCAGGCAGCCCAAGCCTCCAAGCAATGGATGATGACATGACTGGCTTTTTCCCCCGTTAGTGGCGTGGCGTGGAGGACACCAGAACAGGTGTCTATGGACACATGAACAAAGGAAGTTTTTCCTAGAGAGGGAATATGAGTGACGTCCATTTGCCACAATTGTAATGGTCGCAGACCCCTGGGATTTACTCCCGTATGCGCGACATTGCGAAAAGGAGCACAAGCGTGGCACTGCAAGACAATCTCACGCGCCTCGGCACGCAAGATGTGAAATCGGAGACGCAAGGTCTCAGCTGGCACATGGTAAAGTGTATGAAAATCTTTGGCAGCAGCAAGGTTATCAGCCACCCAAAGAGTGCGGGTGGCCTGGTCTGCCATTGCATTTCCCGCCGCCATGGGTCCAGGCAGGAGGGAGTGTGCTCTGATATGCTGAATAGAGAATGGGTTGGTCCTACTCAGGATGATGCTTCTGAGGTCCGTGAATAAGGAGAAAACTGTACTTTTAGGAAGGATATAAGGGGAAGTTTCCAAAACCTTCACTGCGTTAACCACGTAGCAAGAGTCTGAGATGATATTAATGGGATCGGTGATGGTGCTGAGAACCAGACCAACTATTGCACACTCCACCAGCTGAGGGGAGGCGTAAGGGAATTGCTTAGTAAACACCTGGTCCCGGACAACATAACTCCCAATGCCTGTTTTAGAGCCATCAGTATAGACATCCAGGGCATTAGGCAGTGGGTGTGCCGAAGTCACCTTCGGGAAAATGAGGTCATTTCTCATAGCAAATTGCAATAGGGGATGTTTGGGGTAGTGATTATCAATGCCTCCTGGGAAAGCGCACCGCAGCACCGCCCATGCATCAAGAGTGGCACATAAAGTATCTACCTGGTTGGCAGTGTATGGACAGATGAGGCTCTCTGGGTAGCGCCCGAAGTGGGAGAGAGCCATGTGAAGGCCCTTTAATGTGAGGTCAGCTACACAGGTCGGGTAGTGACCAATCACCTTTCCCGGAGAGGCTTGAGGATGTACCCAGAGAAGGGGACCATCCTGCCAAAGGACTGCTGTAGGAAGTGTAGGAGAGGGGAGCAGGCAGAGAAGAAAAGGGTCCTGGTGACGAATGCGTACCAGATGCGCACTCTTAATGGCTTCCTCAACCCTATGCAAGACCTCTAGGGCTTCCGGAGTCAAGGTTCTAGGGGATGTGATATGAGGGTCTCCCTCAAGAATCTGAAATAAAGGCTTTAGTTCAGCGGTGGTAAGACCCAGAAAAGGCCGAAGCCAATTGATGTCTCCTAATAATCGCTGGAAATCATTTAAAGTTTTCAAAGCATCCCTTCGAATGGATAGCCTCTGAGGCACAATTTTATCAGGAAGGATGCTACTGCCAAGAAATGAGCCCACTTCCCCTTCCTGCACTTTATCGGGAGCTATGGACAGCCCCCTTTCCTTTAACTGAGCGTGAAGGAAGGCAAAGACCTGAAGCAACAATTGGGCATCCCGATGGCATAGTAGAATGTCATCCATGTAATGGATGATTCTTACCTTAGGGTACCTCTGTCGAACAGGCTGGAGAGCCGCGCTCACGTAAATCTGGCATAGAGTGGGACTGTTAGCCATGCCCTGAGGCAGGACCCGCCAGTGGTACCTTTCATCAGGCTGCTCATGGTTCATGGAAGGGAGTGTAAATGCAAATCTAATTTTGTCAGATGAGTGAAGGGGAATAGAGAAAAAACAGTCTTTAATATCCAAAATGATCAGGTTCCAATGCTTGGGCAAGGCAGAAAGAAGAGGCAACCCTCACTGGACAGGCCCCATAAGGCGCATCTGGGCGTTGACCGCCCTTAAGTCCTGCAGTAAGCGCCATTTTCCTGACCTTTTCTTAATCACAAAAATAGGGGTGTTCCAAGGCGAGTGAGAGGGTTCAAGGTGCCCAAGAGTGAGCTGTTCCTGTACCAACTCACGGGCTGCAAGCAATTTGTCGGAGGGTAATGGCCACTGAGACACCCACACCGGGTCCTCCGAAACCCAGGGAATGGGCAAGGCAGTGTCAGCGGCCCCTAGGAAAAACCCAGTCCCTGTCTACCGGGATTGGGAGTAGGCATAAGTGGTGTTGACCTGCCTTGCAAATTCTTTCCTAAGCCCTTACCCGGGACCCATCCCATGTTACTCATCATGCCTTGGCTCTGAGCAGAATACTCATTTGTCAGCTTAAGGTCTAACTGTCTCAGGACGTCTCTGCCCCAGAGATTCACTGGCAAGGGGAGAACAAAAGGCTTAAAACTACCCCTACTGCCTTCGGGATCACTCCAAGACAGAGTTCGGGCACTCACGGCTGGGGCCGAAGCGTAACCCAGGCCCTGTAAAGTTGCCTCTGAGCGGGTGAGCGGCCAGCCTTTAGGCCACCACCGCTCAGATATGATACTAGTGTCTGCTCCCGTATCCAGCAAACCCTCAAATTTTATTCCCTGAACAGTCAATACAAGGGTCGGACGGGTGTTTAAATCCAAAGACAAAAATGTACAAGTGCCTCCGGACGACCCGAACGCCTTACTACCACGTGGCTCCTGCTTGCTGGGGAACCAAGCGTGAAGGCTAGGGAGAAGCAGGAGCTGAGCAAATCGGTCTCCGGGGTGGATGGAGATAATTCCCCGAGGTGATGAGCACATGACCTTTATTGGCCCCTGGAAGTCTGAGTCTATAACCCCCGGGTGGACAATCAGCCCTTTTAAGGTAGCCGATGACCTCCCAAGCACTAATCCCACAGTATGATTGGGCAGAGGTCCTTTAAAGTCTGAAGGGATAGGTTGACATCCTAACCCAGGTGTCAAAACTGTGAGGGTGGTGGCACGGAGGTCCAATCCTGCGGAACCGGGGGTGGCCCTCCTAGGTTCCCCCCCGGTAGCGCCGGATTCAAGGAGGGACGAGTCCCCGGGGTCAGCAGAGACGGGCCCGGGGGCCCCTGGGGGCTGTCCTGCGCCAGCATCGCCCCATATGTTTGCGGGCCCTGGGGTCGTGGGCCCCTCCTCCCGTTTTTTGGCGGTGCAGCCATGCTGCCGCTAGGCCCTCGGGAGATGGGCCGGCCTTCCTTGTCTTTAACGGATCGGCACTCTGCGGCCCAGTGCCGACCTTTCTGGCACACGGGGCAAACCCCCGGCTGTGAAGATGATTGCTTCACCTTACTTGGCGCTTGGCACTGTCTTCTCAAGTGACCGGGCTTGCCGCAGTTGTAGCAACAGCGTTGTTGCTGGGCTTGTGCCGCTATGACCGCGGCCGCCAGGCCTTGGTTAGTCAGAGGACCCCCAATCTCCCTGCAAGCCTTCAGCCATGCATTTAATCCTTTACTTTTCCATGGCGTAATAGCATTCCGACATTCCGAAGTGGCCTGCTCAAAAACCAGTTGCTCAACCAACGGCAAGGCCGTGTCTACGTCCTCAAAAATCTTTCCTGCGGCATCCATCATGCGAGCCACAAAATCCGAAAACGGCTCTGCCGGAGCCTGGACAATTTTTGTCAGATTGCCACGAACCTCCCCCCGTTTGGGCAAACACTTCCAAGCCTTAATGGCTATCTGATTTACCTGGCGATACACCTCCTCCGGGTAAGCTGTTTGATTATTGGCCCACTGCCCCTGTCCAGTGAGCATGTCAAAAGTCCACGCTGCTCTGCCGCCTCCCTGGGCTGCATTCGCACGGGCCTGCGCGGCACACCCGTCATGATACATGGACTTCCAGTCTAGATATTGGCCCGTGGTTAGCGCCGCGCGCACCACCTGCTGCCAATCCGTGGGCGTTAGGGCACTAGCGGCAAGCCTCTCCAGCAGTACTAAAGTGTAGGCTGCGCTATGCCCCCAGTTGCGGACCGCCTCTGCAAATTCCTTTAATTGCTTATGGTCCACAGGTTGCCAATATCTCTGCTTATTGTTGTCCACATACACAGGGAAAGCAAATCCTAGCTCTCTCCGCGCTTCTGGGGGGAGGAGAGACGCTCCACCCCCCGGTGCGGGCCCAACGAGGGGCGCTGTAGGTGGGGGCAGAGAATACGGGGGAGGCCAGGTCTCTATATGGAGCCTGGGCGGGGCCTGCCTTCTCGGCTGGGCCACATCCTGTTTTTTGAGTTCCCGTACTTCTTTTCTCAACTGCTGAAAAGAGGGGGTAGCTTCTTCCCCCTCCGAGGCGGACGATTCACCTTCCGCCTCGGACAAATGCAAATCTGCAAATTCTGGCAACAGCGGGTCGTCACCCGTTCGCCGGTTCTCTACCTGACATGACTGATCGTCCTTAACCGTTGCAACTCCTTCCCCTCTCCCTCCTTCTGAGAGCTGAGACTGCACTTCCGCAAGCTGTCCTGCCGCGCTCCGCGAACCCTGCAGATCGCACTTTAGGCAATCCATAACTAACCTATGAAGTATCAAGACGCCAGGCCTTAAATCTGACGCCTCGCTTAGATCATGACCCACCTTCCTCCAAGATGGTATGGTGAGCGAGCCGGAAGCTAGGAACCAAGGGGACACCCGGTCCACCTCCCTCAACAATCTCTTTAAGTCATGATCGTCAACATGAATCTTATTTTCAGCAAGCAGGGTTTTCAGAGGCCACAGGAACCTGCGTAGTGGTATGTTGCCCATGTCTCTCTTGGGGGCGGGGAAATTGGCCGTCCCACACTGTAGTTCTGAACTCACCTCACTAGAGGTCGTCTCCGCTGGTGCCCTGGTGGTACAGTTCCCGGGTTTCGGCACCACTTGTCGTGCCCGCCTCGCCAGCAAGGAAGACGCGGCAACAGGAGTTCTTCTACAGTGCTTTATTGGGGATCCCTCTAAGCTTCAAGATGCGGAAGACCCTGAGCACAAGCTTTCACACAGTAATATACCCTCAGGGAAACAGGAAGTAACAGAGATAGGTCAAAGTCAATCACAAGCGGTCACCAATAGGCCGAGTCAGAAAACCTCATATGCATACTTATGTAACAGACCTACAGATGTACTACGCATGCGCCACACTTGTTTACCTCAGCCAAGCCACCGGAAATCGGCGCCATCTTGTAATGGCGTCCGCGCTCCCCACAACATGGAACAACAAAAGGCCTCAAAAAGACAAAGCAATCCCGAGCAAAAAGAGCAAAGTTGGACATATCACACTAACCTGATTTTAAAATTTACTACAATGCTATTGTAACCAAAGCATGGTAGTGTCATAAAAACAGAAACATAGACCAATGGAATATAATAGAGAACCCAGGTATAAATCCATGCATTTTCAACAACTCATTTTTGACAAAGGTGCCAAGAACACATAATGGGGAAAAGACAGTCTTTTCAATAAACGGTGCTGGAAACACTGGATAACTATAAGTAGAAGAATGAAACTAGCCTCTTCTCTTACCATACACAAAAATCAGATCAAAATGGATTAAAGACCTGAATCTAAGACCTGAAACTGTGAAATTTCTAGGAGAAAACATTGGAGAAATGCTCCAGGATATTGGTCTGGACAAATATTTGTTTGTGTGTAAGACCTCACAAGCACAGACAACCAAAGCAAATATAGACAAATGGGATCACATCAAGCTAAAAAGCTTCTGCACAGCAAAGGAAACAATCAACAAAGAGAAGAGACAACCCACAGAATGGGAGAAAATATTTGCAAACTAATCATCTGACAAAGGAATACAAACCAAACTGTATGAGGAGCTCAAACAACTCAATAGCAAAGGAATATATAATCAAATTTAAAAAATGGGCAAAAGATCCAAACAGACATTTCTCAAAAGAAGAAATACAAATGGCCAGCAGGTATATGAGAAAATGCTCAACGTCACTAATCATCAGAGAAATGGAAATCAAAACCACAATGTATCATCATGCCCCAGTTTAAACGGCTTACATCAAAAAGACAGGCAAAAAGATGCTGCCAAGGATGCAGAGAAAGGGGAACCCTTGTGCAATACACTGTCTTTGGGAATGTAAATTAGTCCATCTATGGAGAACAGTATGGAGTTTCCTCAAAAAGCTAAAAATAGAACTACCTTATGATCCAACAATTCTACTGCTGGGTATATATTCAAAAGAGAGGAAATCAATATATTCAAGAGCTACCTGCATTCCCGTGTTTATGGCAGCACTATTCACAACAGCCAAAATATGGAATCCACCTAAGTCTCCATAAACAGAAGAACAGATAAAGAAAATGGGCCATATATACACAATGGAATATTATTCAGTGATAAAAAGTAATGAAATCCTATCATTTGCAGCAATATAGATGGAACTGGAGCTGCTATGGTAAGTGAAATAAGCCAAGGACAGCGAGAAAAATATTGCATGTTCTCACTCCTACGTGGGAGCTAAAAAAACCGTGGATCCCATGAAGACAGAGAATAGATTAGCAGAGGCCGGGGAGGGGAGGAGAGAGGGAGATGAAAGAGAAAAAAAGGACATAAATGTATTTATCACTGTAAACTGCACACTCAGAAATGGTAAAGATGATAGATTTTATATGTATATTTACCTCAGTGAAAAATAAATGTAAAAAAAAAAAAAAGCTCTAGTGAGTAGGTGAGTGCGGGAGGGACGGTGCCAGAGCCGTCAGCGGTTCTCCGCGCGGGGTGGGTAGGAGGGGAGCCCGGCTCCGACCCGGCGGGCTGCTCCGCCCCGGGGGTTCCGACCCCCTGGCCCTGCCGAGCCGGGACCCAAGAGATGCCAGGGAGGGAAGGACCCCTGTCTCCCCACCTACGAAGTCATGATTCCTTTTGAACCCACCGCTAGGATCTGCGGGGGGCCTTGGAATCCGCAGCCTTCTTTGACAAAGAATGAGAATTGGAGGAAATTCTTCAGAAGGGCATTGAAAAACAGTGCCTTGTGTGTCTGGCTCCTGTGAAGTGTTAAACGAAGGCAATACAGGACTCAGAGGAAGAAGGTGCTGGAAGCTGGGGTGGGAAGAAGGGATTCCCACAGGAGGCAAAATTGGAGAAGAGACCTAAGCAAGGCAGCCCGTGTGAGTGTTCTGAGGAGGTAACTGAAGAGAAAGCAGTAGCGCAGGATGCAAGAGCAGCAAAAGGTGGGCCTTGACCAGGACATGCCCCAGACTTGCCGCCCGAGTGTGCGAGCTGGCCCTCCCCAGCAGGCCCGCGGGGACAGCTGAGCGAGGCCTGCGGGGAAGACGCTGAGCTGCTCATCCACCCCCAGTGAGGAGAGGAGAAGAGATGTGCTCTGAAGCCATGTTCCAGGGGCCAGGGCTGGGGCCCAGGGGACAATAATTCCGAGAAGCAAAGCTTAAAGAAAGTCTCAGATCACTACACATGAAAGAGGCAAAGGGACAGAGGCCAGTTATGAAGGAGTGGCTCTAGGGATGGAGGCTGCTGATAAGGAAGAAACTGCAGGGGCCAAGGGCTGGGGGTCCAGGGGCAACTTCACAGCTAGACAGCAAAGATCGAAGGTGCTTTTTTATCCAGTAGTTCTGGGGCTCTAGATGCTAGTGGATCTCTTAAAAGGGGATTTCTGAATGTGACAATCAGCGTCCAGCAACCTCAGTACTTGAGTCTAGATAAAGTAGAACTCAAGCACGAGCCTCTCGCAGCTGCTAGTATTTTACACGCAGATCTGCTAGGAGCCCCCAGGGTGATCCACAGTGACCTGTGAGCTGAGAGGCTCAAAACATGACTCAGAGGGCATTTTAAGAGTCTCCTCCAGGGAACAGCAAGGTTTTTACTCTCTCAAGATCAGCCTGGAAATAATATTTTTAATCTATAGCTATGGGGGTGTCAGCCCCTTAACAAGTCACTATAACAGAGTTTTAAGGTAGAAACTTGTAGGTCCAACACCCTTGTATAAAAACCTCTCATAATACTAGCTGTATGAGCTAACCTTTCTTACCTTCCTGAGCCCCAATTTTCTTATTTTATTTTTAAAAAGGGGATAATAACACCTATATCTCAGGGTTGTTATAAGGATTAAATAAAATGGGTGTGATAAGAGGCAGAGTGTCAGAACAACTAAATGTTCAATGAAGAGTAACCCATTAGTAAGTAGTTTTAGTATAACTCTTAATATTTGTAGATTATTAAAGTTAATACTAGTATCACTTTTTTGTTGATCACATTTGTCTGTTGTCTTCTGCGTATTTAGGAAGCATTTCTTGGAACAGTCATCTAGTTTTCTCTGGAAAAAGTATGCAAGCACAAAAATTCAAGGTTACCATGTTACAGCAGGATCCATTTCATTATACTAGAGATCCACGATCTCTCTCTCTCTCCTCCTCTCCCTCTTTCCCTCCCGACCCCCCACGTGCACCCTGTGCCTCCCCTTTCAGTGCTGAGAAAACCGGAGTGAGGCAGAGCAGTCAGGGCACTGAGGTGAGGACGGCTATATTTAGACCAGAAAACAAAACACCTTCCAAAAAGCTGACTTTTCGCTAAATAGGAAAACTGTTTGAATCATTCGCATAGAGAAAACTTTTTAAAAAATTTAGTCCTTTGTTCTTGTCCCCAGATCTGAATTTTCCATCACAGTCCCATTGCCATTTTATTATAAAATTCTGACACCAAGATATGGGGTCATTTATGAGGCTGCAGGAACATAACATAAAATGGCTAAAAAAAAAAATTAATCGCTCATTTTGATTTAGTCTTCTCTTCTGCCCAGTAATGACTTTGGATGCCATCCTATTGACCTTCTCTGCTTTTGTTCCCATTGAAATCGATACTGTATGCAACACCATAAATTTGCTTTGGCTGCCTTTCAGTTCATGGCCGGCCCCAACACTCCCCCTGCGAACGGGTGATAATGAAGTTATGGGCAAGGCGGCCTCCTTTAATCAGCAATCATTACAGTGGGGCCTGGCTTTAAAGTGAATGACAAATAGGCAGTCTCAGAGCCAGCGGGGATTCGGGGAGTTATTGATCAAGAAACAGCCTTGGAAACTTAATACTTTACCTAGAGCTCTGTAGGCAATGAGTATTAGCTGCAAAGTACCAGGTTCAAACAATTTTCTTAGTAAGGTTTATTTCCGGTGGGACCTGAGGAAATACAAATAATTTATGTGAACTGAACATAATGTTTCCTCATGGAAGTGACCCCTACCCAGTTCCAAAAGTATATTATATACATAAAGGACCATACAGAGTATACATATAGATTTCAGAGAATGATAAGCCGGAACATATACTTACCCTCCACCAATTTACAAAATAGAATATTCTAGTATCTTGAAGCATTCAGACTTCAGATGTTGACCTTCACTGAGGTCCCTGCACTCACTCAGATGTAACCACAAATCTGATTTTTGTGGTAACAATCACCTTTCTTTCCATTGTACCACTTATAGATGTATCCATGAACAATATATTGCTTTATATTTGGAGTTTCTTAATGATTTATAAGTGGGATCAATTTGTCTTCTGTGACTTTCTACTTTTACTTGAAATCTTTTTTCTTTTTTTTAGATTCACTAGCATTATGCAAGTGAATGTGGTTCACTCACGTTTTCTGCTTTGCAGTAGTCCATTATTTGAATTAACTGCAATCTATGTATTCTTTCTACTGTCCATAGACATTTTCAGGTTTTGTATTTGCTTATTTTATTATTTAAAAGCCACCATAAGCCTGTTCCCACACATCTCATAGTTTGCTGCATGCAAGAGTGTGAATGGTACATCCAAGAGTGGAGTTTCTGAATCTCAGGCTATGTTGAGCTTTACCACATGAAGCCAAGTTAGTTTATACCCACTTGCACTCTCATAAACAAGAGATTCTTTTGCTCCCTGATAGCTAAAATGCTTAGAATTTTGTGGTTTTTTTAAAAAATTAATAACATTGGTAGATGTAAAATTGTATCCCATTCAGATTTTAGTTAGTTTTAATTGGAATTTTCTGAAAACTAAAGCAATGGAGCATGTTTTCATTAATTTATGGGCCATATGTTTTTCCTCATTTATGTAATATCTCAGTATCTGTTTTTATGTTTCATTCATTTTTCTATTAGGCTATTTCTTATTGATTTCTAGAAAATTTTACATATATTTTGGACACTAATCCTGTGTCGCTTATATACATTGCAAATACCTTCCCTATTTTGTGGTTTGTCTTTTCATTTTTCATGGTTTGCTTTTAATGAATTAGAGCTCTTTTATTTTTAATTGTTCAAGGGTAATGTGATTTTAAGTTTAGTGACCAGGCAAATACTTGGATTGCAATCCTAAAGTTTTGTTTGTTTCTTTAATGGTGGTAAAAAACACATAACATTAAATTTGTCATCTAAACCAAGACTCAGGGTACATACAGTTCAATAGCGT
Source organism: Lemur catta (assembly GCF_020740605.2). Taxonomy (NCBI): domain Eukaryota; kingdom Metazoa; phylum Chordata; class Mammalia; order Primates; family Lemuridae; genus Lemur; species Lemur catta. The sequence continues at coordinate 98,863,725 of NC_059135.1, forward strand.
AAAATATACTCACATTGTCGAACAGCAGATCTCTAGAAGAGTTTCATGTCTCAACCCTGAATCTCTGTACCCACTAAGCACTAATTCCCTCTCTCCCCACCCTCAGACCTTGGTAACCACGTTTCTACTTTCTATCTCTGTGATTTTTGATGACTCAAGATACTTAATATGAGTGGAATCATGTAGAATTTTTCCTGTTGTGACTGGCATATCTTAGTTAGCATAAAACCCTCAAGGATCACCCATGTTATAGCATGTGACAGGATTTCCTTCACTTCAAGGCTGCAGAATATTCCTTTGTTTATATACAGCACATTGTCTTTTTTTTTTTTTAAATCCTTTATTTTTTTTATTGTCTTATTTGGATTGCCAGAATCCAATGTCAGATACGAGGGATGGTTTCCAAAAATACATTAAAGTGGTAAATTATCTAAGTGAATTTTCTTTTTTTTTATTTCAGCTCATTATGGGGGTACAAAAGTTCAGGTTATATATATTGCCCATGCCCCCCACATCCCCCCGAGTCTGAGCTTCAAGCGTGTCCATTCCCTAGACAGTGCTCATCACACTCATCACGTAGGTATGCACCCATTCCCTTCCCCCATTCCCCCCAGTCAGAACTTCAAGCGTGTCCATTCCCCAGACAGTACACATCTCACTCATCAAGTAGGTATACACCCATCCCTTCCCCCCAGCCCCCACCTCTGTCCGATACCCAATTGGTGTTATTCCCAAATGTGCACTTAGGTGATGATCAGGGAAACCAGTTTGCTGGTGAGTACATGTGATGCTTATTTTTCCATTTTGGGGATACTTCACTTAATAGAATGGGTTCAAACTCTCTCCAGGAGAACCAAAGAGATGCCATATCACCATTATTTCTTATAGCTGAGTAATATTCCATAGTATACATATATCACATTTTGCTAATCCATTCATGAATTGATGGGCATTTGGGTTGTTTCCACATCTTTGCAATTGTGAATTGTGCTGCTATAAACATTCGGGTGCAGGTCTTTTTTATAGAATGACTTTTGTTCTTCTGGGTAGATGCCCAATAATGGGATTGCTGGATCGAATGGTAGGTCTACTTGAATCTGTTTAAGGTATTTCCATATTGTTTTCCATAGGGGTTGCACTAGTTTACAGTCCCACCAGCAGTGTATGAGTATTCCTGTCTCTCCGCATCCACACCAACATGTATTGTTTTGGGACATTTTGATAAAGGCCATTCTCACTGGAGTTAAGTCATACCTCATTGTGGTTTTGATTTGCATTTCCCTGATGATTAGAGATGTTGAACATTGTTTCATATGTTAGCCATTTTTATACCTTCTTTTGAAAAATTTCTATTCATGTCCTTTGCCCACTTTGTGATAGAGTTGTTTGATTTTTTTCTTACTGATATTCCTGAGTTCTAAATAGATTCTTGTTATCAGTCCTTTATCTGATGTGTAGCATGTGAAAATTTTTTCCCATTCTGTAGGTTGTCTGTTACTCTCATGACTGTTCCTTTGGCTGTGCAGAAGCTTTTTAATTTGATCAGGTCCCATTTATTTATTTTTATTGTTGCTGTGATTGGCTTAGGGGTCTTCTTCATAAATTCTTTGCCTAGGCCAATGTCTGTAAGAGTCTTTCCTACATTTTCTTCTAGAATTCTAATAGTTTCCCACCTAAGGTTTAAGTGCGTTATCCACCGTGATTTGATTTTTGTGAGAGGTGAAAGCTGTGGGTCCTGTTTTAGTCTTCTGCATGTGGCTATCCAGTTTTCCAAGCACCATTTATTAAATAAGGAATCTTTTCCCCAGAGTATGTTTTTGTCTGCTTTGTCAAAGATTAAATGGCTATATGAAGATGGTTTTATATTTGGATTTTCTGTTCTGTTCCACTGGTCTGTGTCCCTGCACTTGTGCCAATACCAAGCAGTTTTAATAATCAGAGCTTTGTAGTATAGTTTGAACTCTGGTAAATCAATACCTCCCATTTTGTTTTTGTTGCTTAAAATTGCTTTTGCTAAATGGGATCTTCTCTGGTTCCATACAAAGCATAAAATTATTTTTTCTGTATCTGTGAAAAATGATGTTGGTAATTTAATAGGGATTGCATTGTATCTGTAGATAACTTTGGGCAGTATAGACATTTTAACAGTGTTGATTCTTCTGATCCACGAGCATGGTATGCTTTTCCACCTATTTACATGCTCTGCGATTTCCTTCCTCAGTGTTTCGTAGTTCTCCCTATAGAGGTCCTTTACCTCCTGAGTTAAATATATTCCTAGGTATTTTATTTTCTTTGTTGCTATTTTGAAGGGTATTCAGTCCTTAATTTGGTTCTCTGTTTGACTGTTATTGGCATATATGAATGCCTCTGATTTGTGTGTGTTGATTTTGTATCCTGAGACTTTACAACTCATTGATCAATTCCAGGAGTCTCTTGGTTGAATCCTTGGGGTTTTCTAGATATAACATTATATCATCAGCAAAGAGTGAGAGTTTGATCTCTTCTTTCCCTATTTGGACTCCCTTGATTCTGCTCTCTTGTCTGATAGCTCTCGCAAGGACTTCCAATACTATGCTGAAAAGTAATGGGGACAGTGGGCAGCCTTGTCTGGTTCCAGTTCGAAGTGGGCATGCTTTCAATTTTTTCCCATTCAGTATGATGTTGGCTGTGGGGGCTTGTATCATTTTTTAGATAGGCCCCATCTATGCCTATTTTGTTAAGTGTTCTTATCATAAGTGTGTTGAATTTTCTCAAATGCTTTTTCTGCGTCTATTGAGAAGATCATATGATCTTTATTTTTGCTTCTATTTATGTGGTGAATTACATTTATAGATTTGCGTATGTTAAAACATCCCTGCATCTCTGGAATGAAGCCCACTTGGTCGTGATGGATTATTTTTTTGATAAGCACTTGGATTCGATTTGCTATGATTTTACTGAGAATTTTTGCGTCTATATTCATAAGGGATATTGGTCTGTAGTTTTCTTTTTTTGTTGCATCCTTTCCTGGTTTTGGTATCAAAATTATGTTGGCTTGGTAAAATGTGTTGGGGAGAATTCCACCCTTCTCGATATTGGAGAATAGTTTATGTAGGATGGGCACCAGTTTTTCTTTGTAGGTATGGTAAAATTCAAGTGTGAACCCATCTGGTCCAGGGCTTTTCTTTTTGGAAGGTTTTTTATTGCTGTTTCGATTTCTGATTTAGATATTGGTCTACTCAGGAATTCTGTTTCTTCCTGGTTGAGCCTGGGAAGGCTGTGTGTTTCTAAAAATTTGTCCATTTCCTCCACATTTTTCAATTTGTGTTCATAAAGATTTTTTTAGAATTCATAGATGATATCACGTATCTCTGTGGCATCAGTCATGATTTCTCCTTTCATGTTCCTGATGGAGGTTATTAGAGTTTTTTCTTTTCTGCTCTTGGTTAGTCTAGCCAGAGGTGTGTCAATTATATTTATTTTTTCAAAGAACCAACTTTTTGTTTTATTAATCTCCCTTATGGTTTTTTTGTTGTCCTTTTCATTTAGTTCTGATTTGATCTTAATAATTTCTCTCCTTCTGCTGGGTTTGGGGTCAGTCTGTTCTTCCTTCTCCAGCTCTTTGAGTCTATTCATTAGATTGTCTATTTGTATGTTTTCTGTCTTTTTTATATAGGCATTTATGGAAATAAATTTTCCTCTCAGGACTGCTTTAGCTGTGTCCCACAGATTTTGATAAGTTGTGTCTCCTTTGTCATTTAATTCAAAGGATCTTTTGATTTCCATCTTGATTTCTTCATTTATAAAATAATCGTTCAGGAGAAGGTTGTTTAGCTTCCATGACTTTAAGTAGGAATGAGAATTTCTGTTAGGGTTCATTATTACTTTTATTTCTCTGTGATCTGAGAAGATGCATGGTATAATTTCTATTTTTTAAAATTTTTTAAGGCACGCTTTATGCCCTAGGGTATGGTCAATCTTAGAGAATGTCCCATGAGCTGATGAGAAGAAAGTATATTCAGTGGAATTTGGGTAGAATGTCCTGTAGATGTCAGTCAGGCCCAATTGTTCTAGCATTCTATTTAAGTCCGTTATTTCTTTATTTTTTGTTTGGAGGATCTGTCCTGTACTGTCAGCGGTGTGTTAAAGTCTCTGACTATTAAAGTTTTGTTATCTATCATTTTGTTCAGATCAAGTAGGGTTTGCTTTATGAATCTGGGTGCACATAAGTTGGGTGTATATATATTAAATATAGTTATGTCTTCTTGTTGAATTGTACCCTTCACCAGTATATAGTAACTATCTTTGTCTTTCATTACTTTTGTTGATTTAGAAAATAAGTTATCGGAGATTAAAATTGCCACGCCAGCTTTCTTTTGGCTTTCATTTGCTTGAAATATCGATTTCCACCCTTTCATTTTCAGTCTAAATGCATCCTTGCAGGTTAGATGAGTTTCCTGAACACAGCAGACACTTGGCTTGTATTTTTTTAACCGTTGGGCCAGTCTATGTCTTTTGAGTGGGGAAGTCAATCCATTCACATTTAATGAGAGAACTGATAAGTGAGACTGATTTCTGTTCCTCATGTTGGGTTGAATTTCATTGTTCTGTTTTGTCTCTTGAGCCATTATGATAACTGGGTTTTTATCTTCTCTTGAGTAGTTTTATATTCATGGGTCTTTCTTGTGCTGGTCCGTGTGTAACTCTGTTTTGAGTACTTCTTGGAGAGCTGGTCTTGTCTTGGTGAATTCTTTGAGTTTTTGTTTATCTGAGAATGTCTTAATTTCACCTTCATATATAAAACTGTGCTTAGCTGGGTGTAAGATTCTAGGCTGGGCATTATTCTGTTTCAGAAGAGCGAGAATGGGGCCCAAGTCTCTTCCTGCTTGTAAGGTTTCAGCTGAGAAATCTGGCGTGATTTGGATGGATTTTCCTTTGTATGTTACTTGTTTCTTTCTCCTTACAGCTCGAAGAATGGCCTCTTTAGTGGATATTTCGGTCAGAGTGATAACTACATGACGTGGTGTCTTCCATTTGGTATGAATCTCTCAGGGGTTCTTTGAGCTTCTTGAGCATGTGTATCTAGAGTTTTGGCAAGGCCTGGGAAATTTTCCTCAATTATATCTTCAAATAGCTTATCCAACCCTTGCTTATTGTCTTCTTCACCCTCAGGAATGCCGATAACTCTCATGTTAGGCTTCTTCACAGAATCCCACGTTTCTTGTACACTCTGGTCTTTTCTCTTATTTCTTTGCTCCATCTCTGTGATTGACTTATTTAATTGGAAGGTGTTGTCTTCAGTCTCTGAGATTCTTTCTTCTCTTTGATCTACCCTGCTCTTGAGACTTTCCATTGTGTTTTGTAGCTCCCTGAATAAATTCTTCATTTCCAGGAATTCAGTTTGATTTTTCTTCAATATTTCGATTCCTTTAGTGAGATTTTCTTCCAAGTCTTGGATCTTTTTTGTGGTTTCTTTGTGTTGGTTATCCATTTTTTCTTGCATAATATTCAGCTTATTTATGATACATGTTTGAAATTCTTCCTGCAACATGTTGCTATTTTGAATCTGGTTTGTGTCAATTGGTAGAGAACTAGTAATCCTCTTTGAGGGCAATATTTCAGCTTGATTCTTTATACTCCCAGAGTTCTTTTGCTGAGCCTTTCCCATCTGGATCAATCGTTAAGTCCCTTCTTTCAGCTTTAGTCTTGATAGAGGCACGCCGTGTGCGTTGATCTTGGGCTGTAGCAGCCCAGGTAAGCTGCCTCCTCTGTCACTAGGGGGAGCCCTTCACATGTTGTTCAGGATTTTGCTGCCTCAGCTGGGGGGCTGCTCCTGTTGGGTCCAGTCCCAGAGAATTAATTTGGCCCGAAACTGGTTTGAGAATCAAGTCACTGGGCTGTTCTAATTGCAGATGGAAAGCGACTTTTTCCGTGCTTCTTCCTCTCCCGAGGTGGTTTCTGCCTCTCTCTGCGTGAAAGACAGCGGCTAGGGGGAGGGGGTACCCGCATTCGCCCAGTGCCCCGGCTGCTGCAGCTCCCATGGGCGATGGTCCACCCCACCCCAATGTCCGCAAGGTCCACGCTCCACTCCCTCGTGACTGGGGGAGCACTCAGTGTTCACGCAAAGGTGGAGCTCCTAGTGGGGGACCGCGCACTAGGGGATGGAGCCGCCCGGTTCCCATTCGCTCCGCAGAGGCTAGGCTGTGGACCCCGACAATGGCGGCTGCCCACCTGCTGGTTGCTGGCGCTGGGGGCTAATGTTCAGGGTCCAGCAGGGACCGGGGGAGCCGGGATTGCGGGAGCCCAGCCACCCACGTAAAGGAGACAGTTTGGCGTCCCCCAGGTGTCTTTCGCTGCAGCCCAGCACGAACCCTCTCCTGCGGCTTGCAGTTGGCCCACAGGGCTCTGGGGTCCAAAATGCCCTCTGCTATTGTCCCCTCTCCACAGAGCCCCGCGTCTCCCACGGTGATTCTGCACCGGCTTCAGGCAGATCCCTAATTGAGTGGGTGTGGAGGTCAGTGGGGAAACAAGCCGCTTCCCTATGGGGCTGAACCCCCCTCACTCACCGGTGAGGCGGGTACAGCCGTCCCACACTCCCCTCTCTACTGTCCGTCCTGCACTCTCTAGATTGTCACGATCTGATTTCCCGTTCACCTCAGCCTTTTCTTGCTCTGTGTCCCATGCTGATTCTCCGTGGATTCACACCGCTGTTCTTGTGGGGGAGCGATCCTCTAGTGCTGTGGCAGACTGAGATCCGTGCCTTCCTCTCTGGGAGCACGAGTCCAGGAGGTCACCTCCACTCTGCCATCTTCCATCCTCCAGCACATTGTCTTTATCGATTTATCTGTCATTGAACATTTAGGTCACTTCCACCTCTTGGCTATCATGGTTAATGCTGTGATGAATGTAGCATGCAAATATCTCTTCAAGACACTGCTTGGGATTCTTTTGGATATATACCTAGAAGTGGGATTGCTAGATCATATGGTGATTTTATTTTTAATTTTTTAAGGATCCTTCATACTATTTTCCATAATGGCTACACTATTTTCCATTCTCACCATTAGTGCACAAAGGTATCAATTTCTCTACATTGTAGCCCATACTTGTTTATAAAATTCTTTTATAGTGATGAGTTGATATATCGTTGTGGTTTTGATTTGCATTTTCCTAATGATTAGTGCTGTTGAGCATCTTTCTATATGGTATTGGCCATTTGTGTATCTTCTTTAGAGAAATATCTATTTAAGTCCTTTGGCCATTTTTTAATCTGGTTATTTTTGTTGTTGTTGAGTTATAGAAATTCCTTACATATTTTGGATATTAAGCCCTGATCAGATATATGATTTACAATTATTTTCTCCCATGTCATAGGTTGCCTTTTCACTCTGTTGATTGTTTCCTTTGATATATATAAATTTTAAAATTTGGTATAGTCCCATTTGTCTATGTTTTATTTTGTTTCGTGTGCTTTTGTTGTCATATCCAAGAAATCATTGCCAAATCCATGTCATGAGATTTTTTTCCTGTTTACTTTTAGGAGTTTAATAGTTTTAGGCCTTACATTTAGTTCTTTAATCCATTTTGAGTTTATTTTTTTATATGGTGTAAGGCAAGGTTTCAATTTTATTCTTTTCCATGTGGTTATCCAATTCTTCTACCACCATTCGTCAGTGAGATGCTCCTTTCCCCACTGTGTAGTTTTGACACCTTTATGGAAAATCATTTGGCCGGATACCAAGGGTTTCTTTCTGGGCTCTCTCTTTGGTTCCATTGGTCTGTACAGGTACCTTTATTCCAACACCACATTGTTTTAATTACTGATGCTTTTTAAAATGTTTTGAAAGCAGAAGATTTTGAGGCCTCCAAATATGTTCTCCCTTTTAAAGATTGTTTTGGCCATTCAAGGTCCCTCGAGATCCTATGTGAAGTTTAGAATCATTTTTCCATTTCTACAAAAAATATGACAATTGAATTTTGATAGGGATTGCATTGAATCTATAAATCTCTTTGGATAACATGACAATTTTAACAATATTAAGTCTTCTGATCCATTATCATGGGATATATTTCCATTTATTTGAATCTGTTTCGATTTCTTTTAGCAACGTTTTGCAGTTCTCAAAAAGTGTACATGTCTTTCACCTCCTTGATTAAGTTTATTCCAACATATTTTATCCTTTTTGATACTATAGTAAATGGAATTGTTTTCTTGATTTCCTTTTTAAATTTGTCATTATTAGCGTATAAAAATGCAGTTGAATTTTGAGTGCTGATTAAGTATCCTTCAAATTGCTGAATTTGTTTACTACTCTAACAGTTGTGTTTTTTTATGGGGGAAGGATCTTTAGGGATTTCTGCATATAATATCCTGTCATCTGCAAACAGGTAATTTACTTCTTCTTTTCCAATTTATATGCTTTTTATTTCTTTTTCTTGTATAATTGCTCTAGCTAGAACTTCCAGTACTACACTGAATATTAGTGGTGAGAGTGGGTATCCTTGCCTTGTTCCTGATATTAGAAGAAAAGTTTTCAGTCTTTTTCTATTGAGTATGATGTTAGCTGTGTGCTTTCCATATATGGATTTTACTATATTGAGGTATTTTTCTTCTATTCTTAGTTTGTTGAGTGTTTTTATCATGAAAGGGTGATAATTTTTTCAAAAGCTTTTTCTCCATTGATTGAGATGATGCTGTGGTTTCCGTCCTTTATTTTGTTAATGTGGTATATTTCATTGATAGATTTTTGTATGTTGAATCATACTTGCATCCCAGCAATGAATCCTATTTGGTCAAGGTGTATGATCCTTTTAATGTGCTGTTGAATTCTATTGCTAGTATTTTGCTGAGGATTTTTACATTAAGTATCAAAAGATATTGATCTTGTTGTGTCTTTGTCTGGTTGAGTATGAATGATGTTATGCTGGCCTCATAGAATAAATATGGGAGTGTTCTCTCATCTTCAAATCTTTGGAAGTGTTTAAACATTTAAGAAGGCTTAATGTCAATTTTTCTTAAAATTGTTTGGTGGATTCTCTAATGAACCCATCTGATACTGAGCTTTTCTTTGTTGGGAGATTTTTTATTACTGCTTTAATCTTGTCACTAGTTATTTATCTGCCCAGATTTTTTATTTCTTCATGATTCAGTCTGAGTGGGTCCCATGTTTTTTTAGATATTTATCCATTTCTTATAGGTTATCCAATCTGTTGGTATCTAATTATTGATAGTAGTCTCTTATAATCCTTTTTATTTCTGTGACATCACTTGAAATGTCTCCTCTTTCATTTGTAATTTTAGCTATTTGACCCATCTCTCTTTTTTTCTTAGTCTAGCTGTTTGTTAATCTTTAAAAAAATAGTCCTTGAATCACTGATATTGACTATTATTTTTTTATTCTCTGTTTCATTTATCTCTGCTTTATCCTTTATCATCTCCTTCCTTCTGCTGACTTTGGGTTTAATTTGTTGTTCTTTCTTGAGTTCCTTCAGGTGTAAGTTAAGGTTGTTTATTTGAGATCTTTCTTCTTTTTATAATGTAAGCATTTACTACTATAAACTTCCTTCTTCCCACGGCTTTTGCTGCATCCTATAAGTTTTAGTACATTGTGTTTCATTTTCATTTGTCTCCAGATATTTTCTAAATTCCTTTGGAATTTCTTCTTTGACTCTCTTGGTTTAAGAGTGTGTTGTCTGTTTTCCACATATTTATAGATTTTCCTGTTTTCTTTCTGCTATTGATTTCTAGCTTCATTCCATTCTGGTTGGAGAAGATAGGTTTTATGATTTCAATTCTCTTAAATTTGTTAAGACTTGTTTTCTGACCTAAAATGTGGTCTGTCTTGAGGAATGTTCCATTTGCACATAAGAAGAATGTGTATCTGCTCTGGTTAAGTGAACTGTTCTGTAAACATCTATGAGATTCAATCAATCTATAGTGTTGTTCAAGCCCTCTGTTCCTTATTGATCTTCTGTCTGATCGTTCTCTCTGTAATTGAAAGTGAGGTGTTGAAGTCTCCTACTTTTATTGTAGGCCAGCCTATTTTTCCCTTCAGTGCTGTCAATGTTTATTTCATATATTTGGATGCCTTAATGTTAGCATCTAGCATTAGTAAGTGTTAATAACATTCACTGAGTTAGTTATTGTTATATTAATATTAATGTATTCCTGATAAATTGGCCATTTTATCATTAGATAATGTAATGTCTTCCTTTGTGTCTTGTGACAGTTTTTGTCTTAGAGCCTATTTTGTCTGATATTAATATGGCCACCCCTACTCTCTTTAGGCTCCCACTCACATGCTATATCTTTTTCCAGCCTGGTACTTTTAGCCTATATGTGTCCTCAGATCTAATGTGTGTCTCTTATAGACAGCTAATGTTGGATCTTATTTTTTATATCCACTTAGCCAATCTATGTATTTTAATACATATGTTCAATCTGTTTACTGATGATACAAATTAATCGTTTTTATATTGCATATCTATTAACATTTATAATTTATTAACTTATGATTAATTTTTATGCTTTTTAAAAGAAGTAAATTTTACCATTTATATTTGAGGTTTACAACATGAATGTTATGAGATACATATTTAAATAGTAAATGGTTACTACAGTGAAGCAGATTAACATATCTATCACCTCACATAGTTACTTTTTTGTGAGAATAGCAACTTGTCACCAAATTTAACAAAAATTCATAATAGAATAAAGTTTTGCTAACTTTAGACCTCATATTGTACATTAGATCTCTAGTTCTGTTCATCCTACATATCTGTTCTTTTGTATCCTTCGACCTCCATCTCCTCATTTTCTAATTTTTGTTTTTCTTAAAAGTTCTGTACCATATTTATGGGATTTACTCACCTACATTACAATATTACAAGATTCTATATTTGTCTATGTATTTACCTTTATCAGGGAATTTTATATTTTTGTGTGCTTTTGTATTGCTATTTTTATCATCCTTTCATTTCAAATTGTAGAATTCCTTTCAGAATTTTTTGTAGGTCAGGTCCAGTGGTAATGAATTCCCTCAGACTTTGTTTGTCTTGAAAAATCATAATTTCTCCTTCATTGTTTAAGGAGAATTTTGCCAGATTATAGTATTCTTTTTTTAGCAGGGTTTTTTTTTTTTTTCTTTCAATAATTTACAAATATTATCCCACCCCTTCTAGCCTGGAAGATGTCTCCTGAGAAATCTGCTTATAATCTATAGAAGCTTGCTTATACAGGTCAAGTTGCTTTTCCCTTGCAGCTTTCAGAATTCTCTTTATCTGTCACCTTTGACAGTTTGATTATGATGTGTCTCGGTGAATGTCTCTTTAGATTCACCAGTTGAAATTTTTTTCAGCCTCTTGAATTTGTATATCCATTTCTCTTCTCAGATTTGGAGAATTTTTAGCCATTATTTCTTTATATATATATATATATATATATATATATATATATATATATATATATATATATATATATATTATTCTTATTTTAGCATATTGTGGGGGTACAAAAGTTTAGGTCACATATATTGCCCTTGCCTCCCCACCCCACCCCCCGAGTCCGAGCTTCAAACGTGTCCATCCCCTAGACAGTACACATCGCACTCATTATGTATGTATACACCCATCCCCTCCCCCACCCACATCTGCCCAACACCCAATCAATGTTATTCCTAAATGTGCTCTTAGGTGATGATGATCAGTGAAACCAATTTGATGGTGAGTACATGTGGTGCTTCTTTTTCCATTCTTGGGATATTTCACTTAGTAGAATGGGTTCCAACTCTTTCCAGGAAAATACAAGAGATGCTATATCACTACTATTTCTTATAGCTGAGTAGTACTCCATAGTATACATATACCACATTTTATTAATCCACTCATGTAGTGATGGGCACTTGGGTTGTTTCCACATCTTTGCAATTGTGAATTGTGCTGCTATAAACATTCGGATGCAGATATCTTTGTTATAGAATGTCTTTTGTTCTTTTGGGTAAATGCCCAATAATGGGATTGCTGAATCAAATGGTAGGTCTACCTGTATTTGTTTAGGGTATCTCCATATTGCTTTCCACAGAGGTTGTACTAGTTTGCAGTCCCACCAGCAGTGTATGAGTGCTCCTGTCTCTCCACATCCACGCCAACATTTGTTGTTATGGGACTTTTTGATAAAGGCCATTCTCACTGGAGTTAAGTGATATCTCATTGTGGTTTTGATTTGCATTTCCCTGCTTATTAGAGATGTTGAGCATTTTTTCATATTTGTTGGCCATTCTGTCTTCTTTCAAAAAATTTCTGTTCATGTCCTTTGCCCACTTTTTGATATGGTTGTTTGATTTTTTCTTGCTGATTATTTCTTCAAATAGATTCTCTGCCCCTTTTTCTCTTTCTTTTCTTTCTTGAACTCCCATGATGCCTATGGTTTTCTACTTGATTCATGAGCCATAAGTCTCTTAAGCTCTCTTCATTATTTTTTTCTTTATGCTTCTCTGTCTCTGTAATTTCAAAAGTCCTGTCTCTGAGTTTGTTGACTGTTTCTTCCACCTACTTAAGTCTGTTGTTGAGTCTCTCTAGTAAATTTTCAAATTAGTTATTATATTGTTTGGTTTCAAAACTTCTGTTTGGTTCTTCTTCATAGTTTCTACCTCATTGTTGATAGTCTCATTTTGTTCTTACATCATTTCCTTGATTTTATTTAGTTGTTTATCTGTGCTCACTTTTTAATTCACTGAACATCGTTATGATGGTATTTTTTAATTCTTTTATGGCAATTCATATGTCTCTGTTTCTTTAGGTTCAGTTTCTGGATATTTGCTTGGTTCCTTTAAATGTGTCATGCTCCCTGTTACCTTCTATGCTTTGTTATATTTTGTCATTGGAATTTCAGCATTTGGAGAATCAGCTAACTCTCTCAGACTTTGTGGTCTGATTTTGTGCAGGGAGGACTTTCTCTATACTCCCTGGCTAGAGATTCTAGAGATATCTCAAGCCTTTTCTGGGTATGTAATGTCTCAAGGCATGTTCATATAATCTTTTATTTGAAGAAACCTGCTAATTTCTACTTAGGAGCTGTACCTGGTCTCTGTATACAACACTGCAACCTCTTTGGTGCTGTAGTAAATTACAATATTGGCACCCAGATAGTGTCTATCTGTGGTACTATAGATTCTGCTGCAAGGTTGCTTGTCCTGTTATCTTACAGACCCCCCCAAGTTGGTGCCCTATTTCTGTCAGTACTTAGATACAGAAAACAGAAAAAACAGTCCCATGAGCAGCCCCCCTAAAAGTCAAAATGTTGGAAGGACTAAGTGCAAACTACAAAATGTTTCTATTCTTTTCCTTCCCCAGTGAGAAGGCTGGAGTTGGAGATTTTCCCACAAATGTTCTATGCTGTGCTCTGAGTGCAGAGCCTCTGGGAGAAGTAGTAGAGAAAGGCACAAATTTCCTGACAGGCTTTGATATGGTTGACTTCATGGTCTTGTGGCACAGAAGTTTTTAATTGTGCTGGATTTCTCACAGACCTTTTGGCTCATTTGTTGTTAAATTCATGTCTCTGTTGGGGAAGGAGGATTTAGGACTTCCTATTCTGCCATCTTGCTGACATCGTTCCATCCAGAAATTCTTAAATTTAATGTAGTTGAATATATAGAACTTTTATCACATAAAATATTCTGCTATACTGACTTCAAATAGTTTTATAATTTTTCATTATACATTTAACTGTTTAACATTCATGGAATTTATGTAAATGGTATGAGGTAGGATTATAATTTTGTATTTTGCCATTTTGATAATAAATTTTCTGAGAACAACTTATTAAGTACCTCATCTTCCTGTGCTGTTAGCAATGCCTGATCTGTCCTATACCCAGGGGTCAGTTCCAGTATCTCTATTCTGTTTCACTGGCCCATTTGTTCATCTGTAAGCCAACTCTACAATCTTGACTACTATTGCTTCATAACAAGAGTTGATGTTTGATAGAGAAAGTTCATTTGCTTATCTCTTCTTTAGGGATATTTTAAATTGTCTTGGCCTTTTGCCCATCCTAACAAATTTTAGAATCAGCTTATCAATTTCCAAGGAAAATTATATTGGAATTTTGATTGTATTCCACTAAATTTCAATTTAGAAAAGCTAATATTTTATGATACTATGGCTTTCCATTTATTTATGCCTCCTTTAAAATTTTTCAACAAAGTATTGTATTTTATTCATAGGATTTGTCCATAACATTTGTTAGATTTACTTAGGCAATTTATCTATTTGTTTTATTATTACCATAGATGGTATCTATATTAGTTTTCTAAGGCTGCTGTAATGAGTTACTGTCAAGTAAACTAAGTAGCTTAAGGCAATGAAAATTTATTTTCTCATAGTTCTGAAGGGTAGAAGTCAAAATTCAAGCTGTTAGTAGGGCCATAATGCCTCTACAACTCTAAGGACAATCCTTCCTTGCTTCTTCCTTCCATGCGAAGATGGCTATAGATCCTTTGCGTTTCTTGGCTGGCACCTTCATCATTACAAGACTGGAGCTACATTGGTCATTGTATGATTTTCTCCCTCTGTGTCTTTTCTCCTCTTTTTATAAGGACACCAGTCATATAAGACTAAAGACCACCCTAAAACTTCTGCTTAATTTGATTATATCTGTAAAGACCCTGTTTTCAAATAAGGTCACATTTATAGTTACCAGGGATTAAGACTTCAATATATCATTCTGGAGAACACAGTTCAATCCATAACTGCATCGTTGTTTTTTAATTACATTTTTCCTAAAAGCTTTTTTGGTGGTATACAGAAATACAAGTGAATTCTGTACATTGATGTCAAATTCAGAACACTTGTTAAATTGCCTCATAAATTCTAATAATTTATTAATAGATTCTTTAGGGTTTTCTTCATTAGAAAAATGTTATCAGCTACAAAATGATAAAAACTATTCCCTCTTTTCCAATTTTTATAATTTTGCTTTTCCTTGACTTACCACTCTACTGTCTGGAATTCTAATAAGGAGTCTTTATATTTATTGTTCCTGATCATTAGGAAAATGTTTCCAACACGTCACCATTTGCTTTTTTTGTTTGTTTATATATTATTTATCAGTAATTATTTAAGGAAGGGATTGTTTTAATTCCTAGTTTTTCAAAAAGGTTATTTTTGGGAAATCATGAATAGCTATTACATTTTATGAAGCATTTTTTCTTTATCTCTTGAAATAAACATACAGGTTTCTCTTTTAACCAGTTAATATGAGAAATTAAAATAATCATTTGTAATAATAATTCTTGCTTTTCTAGATAAATTATGCTTGGCTTATCTGTCTCCTAATATTCTGTCTATTTCTTTTTCTTTTCTTTTTACCCCTAAGCGAATAAACTTTACTTTTCTTCCTGGTTTGGGAGTCAATATAATGCAAGCTCCATAAAATGAGTGTTTTCTGTTGCTTCTTTCTCTGCAGGATTTTTGTAAGATTGACATCATTCTTTCCTAAATGTTTTATAGAATTTGTCAGTAAATCCATCTGGGGCTAGAATTCTGTGTATTTTTGTGTGAGAGAAGAGTTCAACTTATGGATTCAATTTTTAAATAGTTTTAAAAAGATTTTCTATGACAGTTGCGTTACTTCTGGCAAGTTGTATTGCTACCAGTTTATTACATAAAATTTTCAAATTTATTATAATATCCTCTGACACTCTTTTGTAGTATCTGATCTGTGGGGTATTCTATTTTCATTCTTGATATAGGCTAAAAGCACCTTCAAACTTTTTTTTCTTTGTTTAATCTTGCCGTGGTTTTATACATTTTATTAGCCTTGTCAAAGGATCAACTTTGGGCTTTGTTAATCCTCTCCTTGTAATTTTTCCCATATTAATCTCACTCTCATCTTTAATATTTGCTTCTTTCTTTTTTTATAGTCTATTTGTCTTAGCATTTAATTTTCAACCTTCCCCTTTTATAATGAAAGTTCTTAATCTCCTCTAAGCAGAGCTTCTCATATATTTCGTAAGCTTTGATTTATCTTTTTATTTTCATTTGGTGCAGGATAGTTTCTAATTTCCCTTTGACCCATTGTTTTTTTAAAAGTTTACTTTCAAATTCCCAGATGTATAGATTGCCTTTCTTTCTATATTTCTTTTAATCATTTATTTCTAACTTATGATAAAAGTTATGATAAAAATCTTTGAAATGTCTTGAGAATTCAAGCAGATGGAAAATTTTCAAAGTTAATGGATATGCATTTATAAAAATACATTTCTCAATTATTTTGTGCAATATTTGATCAAGACAATTCTTCTACTCAAAACCTCAAAAATTGCTCCTTTTGTCATATTATTTCTTTTTTCTTTTTTTTTTTAGTCTGCTTGCAGAATAAGTTGCTGAGGGATGTTTGTTTTAAAAATTAATATGTGAATTTTTAAATTATTTCTTGTAGTTTAACCAGTGAATACATTTCACATCCTTAGACTTGCTTTTAGATATAGCAATGTCAGAAGTGCTGTATCTATCTCCCTGCTAAATTGAATATATATCACTATGGAATTATTCTCTTCAATGTTATTATTATTTTTTAAATCTATCTTATCTAGCTACACCAATTTTCATCTGATTAGTATTTTCTTAGCATGCTCTCCTATCTTTTAACTCTTGACATCATTCTTTTTATTTTGTATTGAAAACAACATATATCTTGTCTTGTTTTCATTTTTATTCACCCTGAAATATATTTGTATTTTAGCTGAAGGATTAACTTAACTATTTCAGTTTTACTATTTGTATCTATCTCTACCATCTTATTAATGGCTTCTGACCAACCAACCTTGTTTTGAAATTTGCTTTGCCCCTTATTTTCTTTTTGTAGATTGTTACAACCTTCTTTCTATTTACCATTATTCTCATTATTTTCTATTTTCTCTGCTTGTTTGGAAGTTACATGTTCTTTCTTTATTCTTTTAGTGGGTAGCTGAATATTTTTAAAATTATATATAACATAGCATAAAGTTAATCAAAATATTTATTCTCCCCCTAAAGGAGCTTTAAAATATTTTAATTTTCATTATTCCTTTTATCTCAAATTACATTGTTTTCCAGAGTTTTCCTTCTTTTGGTCCTATCACCCCCTAGGACATATACACATGGGGAATTACCATTTTTAATATATTAATAGCAATGGATGCTTAGATTATATACTAACTGTATGTTAAAATATTTTAACTATATGTTAACTAATAACTAATATATCTGCTTATAATTCCTTTCAAGTTCCATTTCAAATCTTCTACTTGAGAGTTTTTTATTTCTACAAAATATATGGTTTTTTTTATAATTTTCTTGTAAAAATCTGTTGATGGTAAAACTTTTTGTTCCCCCAATTATTTTCTATCTTTATTCTTAGCAACTATGCAGCATATAGAATTTTGGGGTAGGAGTTATTTAATGTCAGCACATTAGAGATAATATTCCACTGTGCTCTGTCATCAATAATTGTTTTTAATAAATCGAATCACTCTAATGCTTTTTTGTGGTCAATACATATTTTCTCTATTGCTGTTTTTAATATTTTCACTTTTTTGGGGGCTCTGCAGTTTCACCATGATGTGTCCAGGAGTAACTTTTTTAAACTTTCTTTTCCCTGTTTGGAATTTATTGGGTTCCTGAAGCTGGGTTTAGTGGGATGAATTAAATCAGATATAGGATACCATGGAACATCATAAAAAGAAAGAGATTAATTATACGCAGAGCAACTTTTTCAAAAGGAAAACAGTGAGACAAAAATGAAAATATATAATGCATAATATTTTAAAATTTTTAATAATTTACACAAAACAGTATAAAATCATGGATACTTACAAGCAAAAAAGTACATACTAGGCCGGGCGCGGTGGCTCACACCTGTAATCCTAGCACTCTGGGAGGCCAAGGTGGGAGGATTGTTTGAGCTCAGGAGTACGAGATCAGCCTGAGCAAGAGCGAGACCCTGTCTCTACTAAAAATAGAAAGAAATTATACGGACAGCTAAAAATATATATAGAAAAAATTAGCCAGGCATGGTGGCGCATGCCTGTCGTCCCAGCTACTTGGGAGGCTGAGGCAGGAGGATTGCTTGAGTCCAGGAGTTTGAGGTTGCTGTGAGCTAGGATGATGCCACGGCACTCACTCTGGCCGGGGCAACAGAGTGAGACTCTGTCTCAAAAAAGAAAAAAAAAAAAAAAAGTACATAATAAACAAGAATAGTTGCATATGATGTTGGCACACGGGAGAATAGAAGTGAGGAATTAAAATAAAGGGTAAATACACACACACACACACATAAGCAAACAAACAAATAAGTTACTAAATAGAGGGGCCTTGAACTGACCAATGGGATAACTTAACACTGAGCTGAGAAATATTATTGACTCAAACCTTTACATCTGAGGCCCAGAATGTATATATGTATGGGTATATATGTGTGGCCATTCACTTTGTACATTTCTTAACCAAAACCTTTAATTTCAATGTACTCAAGTTCATCATTCTTTTTACTTGTACTTTGTGTTTACAAGCTTTCTCTAAAAAATTCTTCTTAATTTTTCATTCAAAATTATGTTCTTCTGAAATTTATTTCATTAAGCACACCGCACACACACACACCCACACATGCATATACATATATATTTTTCATTATTAGATCTTTAATCTACTTGGTGTACAAATTTGCGTGTGGTGTTAAGTGAGACCTCATTCTGGTTTTCTGCTGCCAGTAACAGCAAGGATTTCTGGGTCAGGCTCTACCTTGCTTTTCTCTCTCTCCCCGATGCCTTTGCAGGTACAGACTCCAGTTAAAACTATTCTGCAGCAGCCTACAATGCACAGAAAGATGTTTCCTTCAACCTGAATTATTTTTATTGTAGCCATAATTGGAATGTAAATAATGCAGAAAATAATCATATACCAGCCTTGAGCAGCTCCTCAGTAAGAGTATGAGACTTTGGCATAATTAAGTCTATAATATTTCACTGGTGGCCAGATAAAAATTTCAATCGAAAGAATAGGCACAATGACATAGAGATGTAATGACAAACCAGCAGTCCTCCACCATAGCCAGAGTATCTACCTCTGCTCCAATCACTGTTTTCATATCTTCAATGAATCTGTTCCCTCTATAAATCCAGATGATTCCTATTAGTTCCAGTAGAGCCACAATCAAAATGCTCCATTCAGTGCAAAAGTGGCCAGTCAGATGAACCAGTAAATTCTAGCCTGAATCAAATTACACAGGCAATTTCTCTCTCTCTTTCCACCTCTCTCTCCTCACTTCCCTCCTCCTCTGGCAGGGGGACTTCAGGCATTCCATCACTTTGTCTGTCAGGACTACTCTGCCCCTCTTCACAGAGCTAATACTCTCATCTGTGGTCTAAGCTTCAGCTGTCACTTTGGGAAGCTTATCCGTGTAGTCTGTTGTCCTCACAAGTACTGATGAAGCCTTGTTGTGTTTTCCCCATTAGAGCACTCATCAAACATACATAACTATTCCAGATCAGGGAACTGTGAACTAAAATAAAATCTTAAGCCACGCCCCCCACCAGCTGACTGAATGGACCCCCTCAGGCCCAAGGAGATATCCTAAAACTAAATTGCCTGCCATGAGGAGGGAGGTCAGACATGACTCATCATGCCCTCCTCCCTTCTTGGGGACATCCATTGTAACTCATTAACAGGCCCAAGGCTACTCAAGACGAACCTGCAGGTCCTCAATTTACACAACAAATATGTCCAGTAGCTTGTCTCTGATTAACAGACCTCCTTATCTTAAAACATTCCAAGCCTTTAGACAAAACTTCCTGTCTTTAACCAATTACAAGTCAAAGAATCTTTAAACCCACCTATACCCTACAAGGTCTCACTTCGAGATGACCCACATTTTGGGCCAAACCAATGTGTGCCTCCCACATATTGATCTATGACTTTACCTGTAACCCCTGTCTCCTTGAAATGTATAAAACCAAACTGTGACCCAGCCACAGCGAGGCCACTTGCTCAAGGCTTCTTGGGCCACTCTGGGCCTTGGTCCTCAAATTTGCCTCAGAATAAATCTCTTTAAAATTATTTTACAGAGTTTGGCTTCTTTTCTGTCAACAGAATCATTGCTTTAAGTCCATCCAGAAGCATTTTTCTTTCCACTTCTCCTGATATTAGACCCCTCCTCTCTGATAACTGGCATGGCCCACACCCCTGGAAACAGCGGTCGCTTTAAATGGTGGGCATGGGCTCCAGTGACATGAGTTAGAGCCTTTCCCTGGGGCAGGTGTACGGATGTCTCTTTCTATTGGAGAAGATAAAAACTCAGGTTATCATTGGCCACATTCACCTGTCACGAAAAAGGGACAAGACATGAAGATGAATGACCAGGGACATTAGTCACAACTCTCCATTGAAAGTGATGAAGACCCATTAATTAACGTAAGCAAAAGGGAGTCCTTAAGCCACATTTGAATCAATAATGGCTTTTGTCACACATGCACATGTTCGTTGTTAACTGTCCATGAACCCAGTGGGGCTGGCCCCTAACCACTGTGCCCTCTTTCCCTGGTCTAGTCCCACCACTTTCTACCTCTCACCTGCTGTGGTATCCACCCCCAGTACCTGTGGACCCTTGTCACCCTCACTGCACCTATCACCTGGCTTCCCACCCGGGCCTTGGAGGGCCTCTCACTCCTCACACTGCCAACTTAGCCACCCACCAACCCTACGGAAAATGCCCATTCCTGCCCTCAGAGCCCAGAGAGATGCTTCATAGACAGGACGCTGGAGAGATAAAAGGGCACAGCATAGTTGTAGACGCATTCCCTGTTCATAAGAAATTATCATCTAACTGATGATTTATTTAAGGCTGTTTGCCTCCAGGGAAGCAGAGAACAATAATTTAACTCCACATGAATGCCTCTTCAAGACAGAATCTCAAACCATCCACAGGATGTTGACACGCAAGTTTTGGAGCGGAGTTAGGTGATGGGGTGAGGCAGATGGTACCCTGCAAATCACATTCTAAAAATGTCAGTTCTTGACCACATTCCTCAAAAGTGTGATTTTTCCTTTTGCTGCAGTCATAGTTATATATTTTCTCTTCCTTATGATTTCCTTAATAACCTTCTCTTCTCTCTAGCTTACTTTATGGTAAGAATACAAATACAGTATATAATACATATAACATACACAGATACGTGTTAATCAACTATTTGTGTTATCAGTAAGGCCTCCAATTAGCAGTTAAGTTTGGGGGAGTCAAAAATTATACATGGATTTTGGACTTCAAGGGAGGTCAGCAGCCCTAACCTCCGCATTGTTTGAGGATCAACTGCAGTCTACTCTTAGGCACACACAAACACAGTGTACTTGACAATTAATAAACTACTGCTGGAGCTACCTACCCTCAGGAAACGAGATAACCCTCCCTGGGAACACTGATGATGGCTCCCTTCGTAACTACAGCACACTTTTCCCCTGGGTTCCAGGAAACACCTGTGTAGCCCCTCATTCTCCTGCTCTTGTTCAGACGTTCCCTTCTCTGCTTCAATCCTTAGCCCTGTGGGTTGGTGTCTCTCAGGCTTTCACTCCATAGCCTCTTGCTAGACAGTCTCTGTCACCTTTAGGGTTTCATATTTCACCTCCTTCAACATGAATTCCAAGACCATCCATTTCCTAATACTGAAATGCTACTCAATATAACTGACAATTCATCCCAGGGGCACCTCAAATCCAGGTGTCTAATACCAAATTCATTGCATTACCCTTTATACACTGATCCTTCTTTATACATTCTATGTCTTTATTAGTGTCACCCATTGTGCAAATATAAATTATAAACTATCCTTGACTTCCCCCTTCCAACATCAGACAATAAGTAATCAACAAAAATTCAGTTTACCTCCTAAATCATTCTTGAGTCTTTCTCCTTTTCTCCAACTCCACTTCACTTTCTTAGTTCAGGCCTTCAACATCACTTCTCATTACTTACAGCCACTATTTATTGAGCACACACTATGTGCTGGGGTGGTACTAAGCACTTTATGTAGGTTCTCTCAAGTAATCATTAAATTGATGCCAGACACTATGTCTGTGGGAGGAGAAAAATCTCTTAGTTTGCGTCTGTTCACTGTGTCCCGCGCTCCCCCGTGAGCAGGCGGAGATGCTCACGGGACGCAGACGGTGGTGCCCGAGCGGCAGCAGCACTGCTCCATAGCAATAATGTGCGGAGGTTTGGGGCCATTTAGAAATGACCAGGGGAAGGGCACTACTGGGATTTTGTGGGCAGAGACCAGGAATATAAAAACTCCTACAATGCACAAAATAGTCTCACACAATGAAGAATTGCCTCAAACACAGCGATAATTGCATCTCTATTGCTAAACCACTAAAGTAGGACATTGACTGAACTGCATTTCCAAGCCAGCTCACTCATCATGTGCTTAAAGGAAATGTCCTGACGTGTCGCCCTCCCTTCCTCTCCTCACGGGTGTGCATTGCTCTCCTTGTACACAAACCCACGTCCTGGCCATTACTCTGGGTCCATTTATGAATTCATGAATTCAATCACACATTCAGTGGCTGGTTATTGAGCAATTACTACGTGCCACATACTCTGCTAATGCTGGGTCAGGGCCAACACTGAAGTAGTTTCTCCCATAGCCTATAGTACAGCTGGAGAGAGAAAACAACCGATAACCACACAAATAAAGACAATTACACCTGGCATGAAAGCAATGGAGGGAAGGGCCATGAAGCTAGGAGAGTATAAATTAAAAGGATTGGAACTCTGTACTTGGACTGGGGGTCAGAGGAGGTTTTCTTGCAAAAGGGTGGTCTGGCTGAGATCTGAAGTCCAGGAGGGAGTGGGCTAGGTAAACACGGGCTGCGAGTGGGGAGAAGGGAGAGAGGAGTGATTTTCAGAAAGAATAAACAAGGAATACAATTATCCTGTGGCAGGAGAGGGGACATTGCATCCAGGGACCTGGCGGGAGGCCACAGTAGCTGGTACAAAGACTCAAGTTGGCATGTGAATCAGGTGAGGCTGGAGGGACAGGTAGGGCCCAAACCATTCATGGGCTCACAGGCCATGCTGAGAGCATGAAGCACACCCAAGAGTCATGAGAAGTCAATGAAACCTTTCAGAAGGGTTCGTGTGGTCGTATTTGCATTCCGAGACAGACCACTCATGGCAAATGGATTGGAGCAAAGCATGAGTGGGTATAGCGGATCATGCGGGCTGCAATTGCATCAACCCTGCCAGCAGGCGAGCGCTTTGGTCGCCCACCAGTCATGCTGGCAGAAGAGATGGAAGAAATAGAAGAATCTGAGAGTGGCGTAGAAAGGATAAGTAAAAGGCCTATTCTGGGCCTGAGATGAAACCCTGCGCCTCAACTCTGCTTTCCAGAATTCCTCACGAGGGCATCAGGCATTACAGGATGGTAACAATTTTCGTATTTGATTAACCTGTCCAACATCCTTAATAATACCATGTTCATTTTTAAAAGGTTTCTTATCTAAGGGACTTACATAGATGCAAATTTCAGTAAGCAACGAAGGCAAGTTTAAACCTAGGTCTGTGTTAATCAAAAGCCAAGACTCTCCTGAAATAGTACCTTACACTGTGTCTTTTTGCAATGGTCTTTTAACTGGGATTCTTGCCTCAAGTTCTACCATCCAGTTCAGTGATTCTTAAATAGTGAACCTCAGACCAGCAGCATCAGAATCACCTGGGAATTTTCTAGAAGTGAAAATATTCCAACCTCATTGCAGTCCTACTGAATCAGAAATGCCAGCATCGGACTCAGCAATTGGTGTTTTAACAAGTCCTCCAGGTGGATCTGATGCATGCTGAAGTTTGAGAAGCAGTGATTTAACTCATTTTCCATATTCTTTCTGTAAAAAACACTTTGAAGTTTCCTCAGCCAAGAGTCATGCATAGTCAATGAACTCTGATAAAATAGATCCCTTCCCTAAATTTTATCCAAGCCTCTCAAGGATAATAACAGTCAGGAAGTTGGTAACTTAACAATTCTCTTTTCATTGTCATATTCCTAGCTCACAGGACAGTTCCTAGAATGCAGAGGGTACTCAGTATTTGCTGGTTGAATAACTGTGATGTGTGTCTTTTTTGAACGCCATTTTTCTTCACCTCTCATGCTCAGTCTTCCAGTTTATTTTCAGCTAAGCCTGTTTACTTACAACTCTTGTGCGCGTACACCACTAGTACCCAAAGTAGAATAAGCATCGTAGTTCCCATTGCTCAGTACTCACCCTTCTCCCCACACTTCCCCCTTCGGGGGACAGAGTCACTGCAGTAAAAGTGAGCCATTCCCTGTGCATTTTTAAAAACCTCATCATTTCCCCCAGCAAAATGTCAAGAGCTATTTGGCTGGGAACCCATAACTAGGTAGGTAATAAAATAAGCATGGGTTTGAAAATCATGTCTTAGGACTAAAGGACTCAGAGGAATTTTAAATAAATGATTTATCTAATTGAGTGATTGTATTAATTGCTATATGTAGAATTTAGCTTATCTGTTAATGCACCCTGGTGAATTCGGTGATATGGCTCCTTCCCAAGGTGCTTGTAGCCATCAGAATGTCATTCAGACAGGACAGAATGTCCACCCCAAGGCTAAGTGAGAAACATTATCTCAGCAAAGCTGTGTTCTGGCCTGGAAACATATGGGCAGAGAAGAAATTAACAATGGGAGCTGGAGGGGCAATAAACATATGACATTATCACTAAGAAAATCCATTTAGATATTTAAATTACACACTCTAGTGTCTCGCTGTTCAAATGGACCTATTGATCTTTCGGTTTCAATAAAAATTGCCCTCATTTTGATTTTACTGTTTAACCTTGCAGAATTTTAGGAAACATCCCCCTTCTGTAACTTTCTCTTTCTCCCTTTACATTACATTTTAATCCTTTCTTCCTTTCTCACTCTCTTCCCTTCTCTATTCCTTCCCTCTTCCCTTCTCATAATTCCAAAACTTACAATGTTATTTAAGGAATCTTGAGTACTACACTATGTTAGCACAAAGAGAAAAAAACAGGATCTCCTTTCTTCCCGGGATGTATTATCTTACCTAGGAGATTAGGCCTCTCTCAGTGACTACACCTGCTGTCAGGGGGCAGGATTTCACGTGGTTAAAGGCACCGATGCTGAAGTAACACTGCCTGGGTTCACACTCACCATGATCTAGCTGTGTCATTTTGGCCAATTCTTTGATTTCCCATTTGCCCATAAGATGAGGGCAATAATGATACTTGATGATACATGCATATTATATGATATGATTTTTAGGAAGAATAAATTAGTTAATATATATAAAAGTTCTATGAAGAATTTAAGGCACATAGTAAGCACTATATAAATGTTAGTTGTTGTTTAAGTGTGATAATAAAAATAAATGATAGAGGCAGACATCACCTCTAGAATAGAGACATACTAAAAAGACCATTCCCAATGTGACAGTATTTGAGATGGGAACTTAGAAATTTATATACCAGTGTACCCATTTATTAAATATATTGAGCTCTCTTAATATGACCTGTGCTAAGCACATGAGATAAAGAGATAACGTGTGTTTGTGTGTGTGTGTGTGTGTGTCTGTGTATGTGTGTTGTTACATATCTTGGGTTCAGCTGGGCAGATTTCACTGGGGCCTTTCATGTATTTTCAATCACTGGAGCTGGAGTCATCTGAAGGATTCTTCATTCACCTCTATGGTTCCTGAGTCAGAATGGCTGGGATATCAGGGAGCTGGGCAAGGATCTCTCTCCCCACAAAACTTCTCTATACAGCTAATCTGAGCTTCCTCCTATGCTGAAGGTCCCCAGGTTGTGGCACTGCTAATATGGTGACTGTCTTCCCCCAGGGCAAGCTTTGCAGGGGAGACAGACAGAAGCTACCAGTCCTCTTACAGTCTGGGTCCAGAACTTGTAAGTATCCCTTTCCACTGAAGTCACTGTTAGAAACAATTCCAAGTCATCCCAGCTTCAAGGAATGTGAAGAATGAAGTCTACCTCTTGATAGGGATATATGCTCTCAGCAAGGGACAGAATTGACTGTGGCCACCCTTGAGATGAGCCCTTGGAGTGATGACTTGCTACCCTCATTCAACAGTGAAAGAGGTTGAGGTCAAGGAGAAACTTGCCCCAAATCAAGGCATCAAGTGGCAGAATTGAAATCAAAATTTAAGATTTCTGACCCCAAACTTCATTCATAACCACTGTGCCATTCCTTTCCCAGGATGTGATGCTGCAGTGGGGACAGCCCTGGGTTGAGATCTGACCTCAGCGCTGCTTCTACCTTGCTATGCGATGCTGGGTGAGTCCCCTCTCAGCTCTGGGCCTCGGTCTCCTCTTCTGTATTGTGATGGGTTGGATTCAGTGATCTTGCAGGCAGCCTCAGCTCTAGAATTCTGGAGGTCTGTCTGTGCTTCCCTTGCTTGGCTTATTGAATTGACCAACTGGCTCCTTCATCACTTAGGAGCGTCTGCATGCCAGCTCCCTTCCAACTGAGCTCTGAGCCTCCCAGACTCTGTTCAAGGAGGACTTGCTACTGAGACTGCTGGGCCTGTCGCTGGGCACTCCTGGTTGGCCCAGCTGCAGAAAGCGGTTTAGACTGAGGCTATGCACTTCTCAGGGGGCCTAAATCCAACAACCAGCTGAGTCTTGGGTGTATAGACCTGGCCATTTCCACCCAACACAGAGATAACTCCAATGGCCAGTTTAGCTCCAGAACCCTCCGTGGAGTTGCCTGGAGCTGTCATTAGGTCTCACACTTCAGCTCTGACCTCTATGAAATCCTGCTTCTTTTCCCTCCCCAAGGGTTCTCCCTGATAAATTTCTTGCAACTAAGCTCCATCTCAGAATCTGCTTCCCAGAAAACCCAGCCAAGGGCAATCGCCCACACAGATCCTGAGGAGCTGCCTTTCCAAGGATCACTGATCGGGAAGATGAAAAAATATGTATGTTACAGTGTCCCTGATTTTACACATGAAGAAATGGGGGCTTAGAAAGATAAAGGTCTTTCCCCTACGACAGAGCAAGAAGTGATAGATCTGGGTCCAAATCTCAGTGCCTAACTGCAAGCCCCACCCTCACCCCAGTACTCACAGAGGAAATCCGAGATTTTCCACAATAGTTTTGGTTTAATATGATTTGGATTTCTGCAAAAACTAAATAAAATTTTATGCTTACATATTTAGCATTTAGATTAGCTTCTTTATACCCCAGGTGTCTGATAGTTTTCCTTAGAAAATGTAATAAATATCATTCACATGTATAATGCACCATTTATATTTTTCAACCAATTCTATATTTATTTCTCCTTTTCTTTTCCTATTTGTAATTTCCTATACAGATAAAGAATCAATACATACGTTAATCAACCGTTACTATCTGGTGTTTCTTACTCAAGGAGAATGGTTTAGATTAGTGCTTCTCAAACATGACAACATTGTTTAATCTCCTAGGCAGCTTTACAAAAACACAAATTCCAGAACTCTCTCCTCCCAAGCAAATCCAGTCAGAATCTCTGGGGAAGAGCCACAGGTTTTTTATATTTTGAAAGCTCCCCAGAAGATTGGACTGGAAATTGTGGCTTTAGTTGTAGCTGCCTAAGATATTAATACATTAGATTAGCTTCTTTTAAAGCTGCCTAGCAGTTTGTGTTAAGACTGTAGAATTTATCTATTCACTCATTCATTCCTTGTAGAATTTGAAACAAACATTTCATGAGTACTTACCATGTGCCAAACACTTAGCTAAGTCTTGTGAATTCAGCAATGAAAATGCAGCCAGCCTTTCATTCTGAGGAGTAGAGTTTGCAGTGGAGAGTCGGCCAGGGTAAAGGCATGTAAAAGAGCAACCTGTCTTCAGTAAATGCTATGTTTGTGCAATGACGTTAAGAAATCCCAAATGTGGTAAGTTTTCTACTTTACAATACTGGGTTAGAAAGAGTGTTCTTGAGCAGATTATACTTATACTTGAAATTACCTAGAAGACAGCACAGGGCTTATTCACGAAGACGAAGTAGGTGGGTGTTTCAGGCAAATGGCGCAGGTAAGAGGACAGAATATCAAGTTTTTTTGAGGTACTAAGAGCAGGACCAATTCAAGTACTTGAGATACAGCAAGTTCAAAGATCACATCGTACAAATTAAATCCAAAGTATTAGTTTATCACTCATGGCAACTTATATCCACAAGTGTCACAAAATCCTAGAAATAAGATAACTGCTGCTCTGTGTGAACCGAAATGTTTGTTTAAATGTTTGTGGAAAATCAAATGTTAGGCAGCGGCACCAATTTTTGAATGATGTCTGTGATATCTCAAGCATGATGTCAGGGGTTTTGCATGTGTTCTCTTCCTCAGTAATCCTGCAAGGAAAGCAGGCTCAGCCCTGTGTTCTTCAGGTGAGACACATGGGGCTCAGAGAGCATAACGTGCTTACCCAAGGTCATATCTCTTAGGAGTGGTAAAATAAGGGTTCAAGATCATAATAAGGATCCAAAAAAATAAAAAGTAGAAGTGCCTGTTGTATTTTTCTAACTTCAGTCTTATTTCACAATGATAAGCTTAGAATTCTAAAAAATGCTTAATCAAAATAAATATAAAATAAAAATATTACATTCAATGATGTCTTGCAGTGAGGAAATAAATATGTTATATATTTATTATGATGATTGTCATAAATAATACAAATAAAACACATTGTACTATTTGACATATATCTTAGTTTATGCACAATGGATGGTAGTGATTTTTGTTTTTAATATTACTTCTGGTTGTTATTATTAGTGCTACAACTTGTGATCACAGTATATAGAAATTTTTAGGGTACATAATGCTTTCAGAAGTGTCATCTTGCATTATATTTACACCAGCTTTATAAAATAGACTATTCTAAAAATAAGAAAACAAAAAATGTCTTCTTCTTAACTAACTTTCAAAAACCATACAGTTAGTGACTAATAAAGATAAAATTCAGAACACCATCATGACCCTTTCCTTGCAGCTATAATTCAGCAGTTTTGCCAGGCCAAACCTCCCACCAGGAACAAACAGGGAAGCTGTGTAACACACACACACACACACACACACACACACACACACACACACACACACACATACACACACACACACCTTGGTTTCCTGACCTCAGGCGGTTATCAAGAAATATAGGATTTAAGGATCATGCTGAGATGAGCCTATGGCCTTTCGTCTCACAGCATTTGCTGGTAACCAAACTTCAGGGAACTAGAGTCTAAAAAGTCAAACAAAAACTGCTCCAAAGAAGCTCAAAAAGATGAACAAAATTTTTGACAATCCAATGGGATTGGGGAGATAAAACTTGGAATTCAGAGTTCCCAAAGAAACAAAAGTACAGAGAGGAGGAAAGAACACCGCAAGTGACCTCAGTACATGCTCCATGTTTCCTTTGGGGGCACTTGCCACAGCTCCTTACGCACAGCGTCACGAGAGGCTCAATAACAAGGAAAAAGAAGAGTCCAAGAAGAGGAGAAACTAAGCAGAGCTCTGGGGAGCCTCACAGTACTATGTGCGCAAAGAAACATGGGTCTGAACAAGAAAGACCTTATAGAAACACCTAAGCTCACAGTTTGAACTTTAGAAGTTCACACTGAGAGTAAATGCAAAGCATAAATAGAATATAATTAAAAGATAGAGATCCAATCTTTATATAGCTGGATCCCAGATAGCAATTTTGTGATCTGCCCCTTCTCTAACTGCCTAGCAAAAATTAAATTAAATCAAATAATCTATAAAGGTATATAACATCATCCAGCATCTCTATAACTTTTCTATATATGATGTCTAGAGCTCAATTATAGATTACCATCACACCCCTGAAATAGTGCCAAGAGGAAAAAAAAAAAAAAAGAAGAAACAGAACATAGAAATAAACTCATAGATTCAAATATTGAAGTTACCAGAAATGGACTCTAAAATTGCTATGACTTATATGTTCAAAAACGTAGATGACAAGATATAAAATCTCACCAGAAAAGAGAATCAATATAAAAGAAGCAAGTAGTGATTATAGAACTCACAGCTTCTGCTTCAGACTAAATTGGAGTAAAAGGAATCAGATTTGATCTCCCAGTGGAAACAAATTTTAAAATGGACAAATATATGAGAAAAGATGATTTTCAAGACATTGGAGATCAAGAAATGAAGAACAGTGATCCCTAAGAATTAGGAATGAAAACAAGGGATGCCCTGCAATTGCCCATATTACTGCCTTGAGAGAGATTCCAGGCTGCAGCTCAGGAGAGGGATACTGAGGAGCAGCCTGGGAGACCCCCAACTTGAACAGACAGGGCTAGGAGTCTGGGGAGACCAAGGAGAAGAGTTTCTAGGACAGAGTCTCAGACGAGACAGCTACACACAGAGAGAATTATGAGTAAGACTCTGGATATCTGCAAGTTGCTCCCACCTCAAGTATTCAACAGAGTACTAATCTATGCATGCACATGAAAAAATGACCCCAGGAATAACCAGAAAGGATTAGAAAGAAGATTATGTGGAACCTACACAAGAGCTGTGAACAGGGCCTGCTCCCACTCAACAGTCTAATGAGTCACAGGGTGTTGGATGCGGAGCAGATTCACTGTGCACTGGCATCAATTCCAGGGAAGACTCCAGACCCCTCATCTACCACACCCTGGGTTGTGCCCACTTCCATCACTTGCACAAGTCTGGTGACATAGAACACTCACACTAACCTTACAAGAAGTAGGTTTATTACTTAAACATAAGCAGTGAGGGACAACAGAAGCCTAGAGTTCATGACAAGACAGTCTCCCAAGTCTCAGAGAAGTTCCCCAGGGCAGATGGAATCTTCTCTGTTCATGCTCTACATATGCTGGAGCTGAGGGACCCTGGGAAGCAGTCTATCCTGGAAGGCTTTTTGGACTGAGCATTGCAGGACATTCTGTTTTAGGAGGGACAGAAACAGAGCCTGAGCTGTTCTGGCCAGTTCCTCTTTAACCTCAGGATGTTGCATTCCCGGTACATTTTTTCTAGTTATTCTTGAGAACTACAAGTAAGACAGAGGGAAAAGACAGCGTTGATGCAAGATACCTAAAGAACTGTTCTGCCTTGGATAGAATACCCAGAAGGATCTTGTCAGAGCTGTGGGGAAGAGTTTACCCTAGACCAAAGGCTGCAGACAACGTATGTGTTTATCAAGACATGAAGGGATAAACAAACTGTGGCACATTCATATAACGAAATACTGCTCAGCCCTAAAAAGCAATGAACTATTGGCTATGCAATAACAAAATAATTATGCTAAGTAAAAGAAGACAGCCAAAAAATAGTACATGTCAGCAACAGAAGGTAAAGAACCCAATTAAAAGATAGGCAAAGGATCTGAGTAGACATTTCTCCAAATAAGATATACAAATGGCTACTGAGTACATGCAGATGTACAATATCACTAATCATTAGGGAAATAAAAATACAAATCACAATGAGATACCACTTCATAGCCCTTAGAATGGCTCTTACAAGATGAAATAAATAAATAAATAAATAAATAACAAATGTTGCACAAGATATGAGGAAATTGGAGCCCTTGTACCTTACTGGTGAGAATGTAAAATGAATCAGCCACTATGGTAAATGGTGTGGTGGTTCCTCAAAAAAAAAATAATAATAATTAATTAAAAATATAATTGCCATGTGATCCAGTAAGTCAGCTTCTGGGAAAAAAGTGGAAATCATGGACTTGGACAGGTATTTGTCCACCAGTGTTCATAGAACATTAGCTAAAAAATGGAAACAACTTAAATCTCCATTGCTACATGAATGGATAGACAAAAATGTGATATATATATACAATGAAGTATTATTAAGTCTTAAAATAGGAATGTAATTCTTATGTATGCTATAATATGGTTAAATCTTGAAGACATTGTACTAATTGAAATAAGCCAGACACAAAAAGACAAATATATGAAATATCCTATATGAGGTACTTAGAATAGTCAAATTCATAGAAACAGGAAGTAGAAAAGGTTGCCCTTTGCCACCGCTTCTATTCAACATAGTGCTGGAAGTCCGAGCAAGAGTGATCAGACAAAAGAAAGAAATCAAGGGCATCCAAATGGGGGGCAGAAGAGGTCAAACTATCTATTGCTCTTTGCTGACGATGTGATCTTATATCTACAAAACCCCAAAGATTCTGCCATGAGAATGCTGGAATTGATAAATTCAGCAAAATCTCAGGTTACAAAATCAATGTACATAAATCAGTAGCATTCCTATACACCAGTAACAGTCAAACTGAGAACCAAATCAAAGACTCAATACCCTTCATAGTAGCAACAAAGAAAGTAAAATAACTAGGAATATATTTAACTAAGGAGGTAAAAGACCTCTACAGGGAGAACTATGAAACACCAAGGAAGAAAATAGCAAAGGATGTAAACAGGTGGAAAACCACACCATGCTCATAGGTCG
Organism: Lemur catta; assembly: GCF_020740605.2. NCBI lineage: Eukaryota > Metazoa > Chordata > Mammalia > Primates > Lemuridae > Lemur > Lemur catta. The sequence goes on from NC_059135.1 coordinate 98,896,211, forward strand.
GCAGAATCAACATTATTAAAATGTCTATACTATTCCAAGTGAGCTACAGATTCAATACAATCCCTATTAAAATACCAACATCATTTTTCACAGATCTAGAAAAACTAATTCTACACTTCTTATGGAACCAGAGAAGACCCTGTAAAACAAAAGCAATCTTGTTAAGTGTTCTTATCATAAAAGGGTGTTGAATTTTGTCAAATGCTTTTTCTGCATCTATTGAGAAGATCATATGATCTTTATTTTTGCTTCTATTTATGTGGTGAATTATGTTTATATATTTGTGTATGTTAAACCATCCCTGCATCTCTGGGATGAAGCCCACTTGGTCATGATGGATTATTTTTTTGATAAGCACTTGGATTCGATTTGCTAGGATTTTATTGAGAACTTTTGCATCTATATTCATAAGGGATATTGGTCTGTAGTTATCTTTTTTTGTTGCATCCTTTCCTGGTTTGGGTATTAAAATTATGTTGGCTTGGTAAAATGTGTTGGGGAGAATTCCACCCTTCTCGATATTGGAGAATAGTTTATGTAGGATGGGCACCAGTTCTTCTTTATAGGTATGGTAAAATTCAGGTGTTAACCCATCTGGTCCAGGACTTTTCTTTTTGGGAAGGTTTTTTATTGCTGTTTCAATTTCAGATCTAGATATTGGTCTATTCAGGAATTCTATTTCTTCCTGGTTGACTCTGGGAAAGCTGTCTGTTTCTAAAAATTTGTCCATTTCCTCCTCATTTTCCAATTTGTGTGCATAAAGATTTTTGTAAAATTCATAGATGATCTAAAAATGATACAAGCCATTTATGACAAACCTACAGCCACCATCATACTGAATGGGGAAAAATTGAAAGCATTCCCACTCAGAACTGGAACCAGATAAGGCTGCCCACTGTCCCCATTACTTTTCAACATAGTATTGGTGAAGTCCTTGCGAGAGCTATCAGGCAAGAGAGCAGAATCAAGGGAGTCCAAATAGGGAAAGAAGAGATCAAATTCTCACTCTTTGCTGATGATATGATGTTATATCTAGAAAACTCCAAGGATTCAACCAAGAGACTCCTGGAATTGATCAATGAATTCAGTAAAGTCTCGAGATACAAAATCAATACACACAAATCAGAGACATTCATATATGCCAATAACAGTCAAACGGAGAACCAAATTAAGGACATTTCAATACCCTTCAAAATCGCAACAAAGAAAATAAAATACCTAGGAATATATTTACCTAAGGATGTAAAGGACCTCTATAGGGAGAACTATGAAACACTGAGGAAGGAAATCACAAAGCATGTAAATAGGTGGAAAACCATACCATGCTTGTGGATCAGTAGAATCAACATTGTTAAAATGACTATTCTGCCCAAAGTTATCTACAAATTCAATGCAATCCCTATTAAATTACCAACATCATTTTTCACAGATATAGAAAGAATAAATCTACGCTTTGTGTGGAACCAGAGAAGACCCCGTTTAGCAAAAGCAATTTTAAGCAACAAAAACAAAATGGGAGGTATTAATTTGCCAGACTTCAAACTATACTACAAAGCTGTGATTATTAAAACTGCTTGGTATTGGCACAAGTGCAGGGACACAGACCAATGGAACAGAACAGAAAATCCAAATATAAAACCATCCTCATATAGCCATCTAATCTTTGACAAACCAGACAAAAACATACTTTGGGGAAAAGATTCCTTATTTAATAAATGGTGCTGGGAAAATTGGATAGCCACATGTAGAAGACTAAAACAGGACCTACAGCTTTCACCTCTCACAAAAATCAAATCAAGGTGGCTAACAGACCTAAACCTTAGGGGAGAAACTATTAGAATTCTAGAAGAAAATGTAGGAAAGACTCTTACAGACATTGGTCTAGGCAAAGAATTTATGAAGAAAACACCTAAGGCAATCACAGCAACAACAAAAATAAATGAATGGGACCTGATTAAATTAAAAAGCTTCTGCACAGCCGAAGAAACAGTCACGAAAATAAACAGACAGCCTACAGAATGGGAAAAAATTTTCACATACTACACATCAGGTAAAGGTCTGATAACAAGAATCTATTTAGAACTCAGGAAAATCAGCAAGAAAAAATCATACAACCCTATCAAAAAATGGGCAAAGGACACGAATAGAAATTTTTCAAAAGAAGATATAAGAATGGCCAACAAACATATGAAAAAATGCTCAACGTCCCTAATCATCAAGGAAATGCAAATCAAAACCACAATGAGATATCACTTAACTCCAGTGAGAATGGTCTTTATCAAAAAGTCCCAAAACAACACATGTTGGCGTGGATGCGGAGAGACAGGAACACTCATACACTGCTAGTGGGACTGCAAACTAGTGCAACCCCTGTGGAAAGCATTATGGAGATTCCTTAAACAAATTCAGATAGACCTACCATTCGATCCAGCAATCCCATTATTGGGCATCTACCCAGAAGAGCAAAAGTCATTCTACAGCAAAGACACCTATAGCAGCACAATTCACAATCACAAAGATGTGGAAACAACCCAAATGCCCATCAATCCATGAATGGATTAGTAAACTGTGGTATATCTATACCATGGAGTATTACTCAGCTATAAGAAGTAGCGGTGATACGACATCTCTCTGGTTCTCCCGGAGAGAGTTGGAACCCATTATATTAAGTGAAGTATCCAAAGAATGGAAAAACAAGCATCACATGTACTCACCAGAAAATTGGTTTCCCTGATCATCACCTAAATGCACATCGGGGAAAGGTACTAATTAGATATCAGATTGATATGGGGGTGGGGGGAGTGGTTGGGTGTATGCCTACATGATGAGTGCCTTGCGCACCGTCTGGAGAATGATCATGCTTGAGGGTGCTGACTCGAGGAGGTGGGCAGTGGGGGGAGGGGATGGAGGTATGACTACACGGTGAGTGCCAGGTGAACTGTCTGGTGAAAGGACACGCTTGAGGCTCTGACTCGGGGGGATTGGCAGGACATGGACATTGTATATAACCTGAACTTATGTACCCCCATGATGAGCTGAAATTAAAAAAAAAAGATAACTATTAAGTTAATAATTTTAAAAGCTTTTAAGAAGCAATCTTTCTGTAAAATTAAAAAATTCTATAAAATTAAATTATTTAAAGTGGCAAAAAAATAAAACTCACTTTTAAGATTTAATACCTCTTAAAAAAAAAAAAAGCAATCTTAAGCAAAAAGAACAAATTAGGAAATATCAATTTACCAGACTTCAAGCTACACTACAAGGCTATAGTAACTAAAACAACATGGTACTGGCACAAGAACAGAAACATAAACAAATGGAATAGAACTGAGAACCCAGATATAAAACCATCCTCATACCGTCATCTAATCTTTGACAAAGCAGACAAATACATTGGGGAAAAGAATTCCTATTCAATAAATGGTGCTGGGAAAACTGGATAGCCACATATAGAAGACTGAAACAGGATCTGTACCTTTCACCTCTCATAAAAATCAACTCACAGTGGATAACAGACTTAAACCTAAGGCATGAAACTATAAGAATTCTAGAAGAAAATGTTGGAAAAACTCTTATAGACATTGGCCTAGGAAAGATTTTTATGAAGAAGACCCCAAAGGCAATCACAGCAACAACAAAAATAAATAAATGGGACCTAATCAGATTAAAAAGGTTCTGTACAGCCAAAGAAACTGTCATGAGAGCAAACAGACAACCTACAGAATGGGAGAAAATATTCACATGTTACACATCCAATAAAGGGCTGATAACTAGAATCTGTAGAACTCAGGAAAATCAGCAAGAAAAAATCAAACAACCCTATCAAAAAGTGTACAAAAGACATGAACAGAAACTTTTCAAAAGAAGATAGATTAATGGCCAACAAACATATGGAAACATGCTCAACATCTGTAATCATCAAGCAAAGGCAAAACAAAACCACAATGAGATATCACTTAACTCCAGCGAGAATGGCCTTTATCAAAAAGTTCCAAAACAATAAATGTTGGCATGGATGCGGAGAGATAGGATCACCCATACACTGCTGGTGGGACTGCAAAGTAGTGCAACTCCTGTGTAAAGTAATATGGAAATACCTCAAAAAGCTACAAGTAGACCTACCATTTGATCCAGCAATCCCATTATTGGCCACCTACCCAAAAGAACAAAAGTCATTCTATAACAAAGACATCTGCAGCTGAATGTTTATAGCAGTACAATTCAATTGCACAAATGTAGATACAACCCAAGTGACCATCAATACATGAGTAGATTAAGAAAATATGGTATAGGTGTACCATGGAGTTCTACTCAGCCACAAAAAACAACGGTGAGCTAGCACCTTTTGTATTATCCTGGATAGAGCTGGAACCCATTATACTAAGTGAAGTATCCCAAGAATGGAAAAACAAGCACCACATGTACTCACCATCAAATTGGTATTAACTGATCAACACTTAAGTGCATATATAGTAGTAACATTCATCAGGTGTCGGGCAGATGGGAGGGGGGAGGTGGGGATGGGCATATACACAAGAAATGGGTGCAGTGTGCACCATCTGGGGGATAGACACCCTTGAAGCTCTGACTCAGTTGGGGCAAGGGCAATATTTGTAACCTAACATTTGTACCCCCATAATATGCTGAAGTTAAAATAAATAAATAAATAAAAGTAGAGTAGTAGTTGTCAGGGGTAGGGGGAGGAGGGAATGGGAAGTTATTGCTCAAAAGGTAGAGTTTTTTCATTTAGGATGATGAAAATTCTGGAGACGGATGGTGGTGATGGTTGTGTAATAATGTAAATGTATTCATTGCCACTGAACTCTACACTTAAAGATATTTAAAATACCAAATTTTATGTTGTACTTATTGTACCACAAGAAAAACAGTAAAAAGAAAAAAGTATATAATAGTGTATGATTGAATTTACATAAAATTCTCAAAATTGCAAATTAGTCTCTTGCAACACAAAGTAGGTGTCTCCCAATGTTGGCAGAAACAAGGAGCACCAGGGAGTGATAATGAATGGACATAAGAAAACTTAAGGTAGGAAGCCTGTGTGCATTTTCTTGATTCTTGGCAATGGTGTCAAGGCTGTACACATATGGCAACATCTATCAAATCATACACTTTAGATAAGTGCAAGTTATTGTATAACTATTATCTCTAAATATAGCTTTAAAATAAATTTTAAAAAGGAAATTATGAAATTAAAACATAGGAAAACTAAAATTAATAGGTGAGTTTAAACTGAGATTATACACAGATGAAGACAGCATTAGTCAACAGATGTCTGAACAAAATAAGTAAACTGAAACATGAACAATTGAAAGAATGAGCACATTTTGAAAGAGAATAAGAAGCCTATTATACATGATGAAAAGTTCTGCCATATAAATATTTATGTATAATTGGAGCCCCCAAAAAAGTAAGAAAAAAGACAGTAGGATTAGAAGAGATAATGGCAAGAATTCTCTAAAATTAAAATAAAATCCATCAAGCCACAAATGCTACAAACTCTAAGCAGGATGCATTCAAGGCAAATAAAATGTACACACATCAGAGTAACACTGGTGAAAACCACAACAAAGAAAAAGTTTTAAAAGAAACCAAAGAAAAAAGACATATTACATTCAAACGAGTAATAATGACTTCCCAACAGAAATGATGGAAGCTAGAAAACAGTGGAATATAATTGTTAAAGTCCTAAGGAAAAGAAATATAACAATAAAATATAACAACAGAGAAATTAATACATGTGTGTATGTATATATGTGATTAACATATGTATATTAGTACATTAATAGCTGTGTATTATTAGGTATTTATAAGTATGTATATGATTAAAACTGATGAAACTTTGTAGACAGAAGCATCAGAATTTACATTTGTTCTTAGAATATTCACCAAAATTGGTCATATGTTGTGCCGTAAAGCAATTTCCAAGAAATTTCAAAACACTGAAGTCACACAAAATATGTTTTATAATTACAGTGGAATTAAGCTAAAGATGAACGTCTAAAATAGATGACTACAAAATTCCCAAATATTTGAAATTAAACAACACTTATAAATGAGTTGGAGTATATATTTTCAAAACACATAACATATGAAGGATTTGTATTTAAAATACATGAAGTATAAATACAAATCTATAGAAAATAGAAAACCCAATAAAATGGGCAAAATACTACACAGATCAGGATATCTAAATGTCCAGTAAACACGGTGATGTATTTACCTCCACTGCTCTTCAGGGAAATACAAATTAAACCAAGATGGGATGCTACCACACTCCCATCAGTATAGCTGAAATAAAAATATCTGTTAAAGTTACATGTTGATTAGCATGTGGGATCTGTCATGCATTGCTGATGGAGTGTAAATTACTACAATCACTTTGGAATACATACACATATATGTATATGTGTATATATATATATATATATATATATATATATATATATACACTCTATGGTCCTACAATTCCTTCTCTAAATAGGTACCCAACCTAAATGTGTTCAACAAATGACATATTAAAATGTTCAATAGCAGCACTAATTGTAAATGACAAAGACTGGGAAAAGACCTACATGTTTATCAGCTATAGATTCTATAAATAAATCATAATATATTTACAAGAAATAATATACTTTTGCTATATGCAATAACATGCAAAAACATGAATAAATCTCAAAAACATAATATTAAATAAAAAATCATAAAAGCATCTATACTGCATGCTTCAATGTATATGCAGTTCACAGTAAAACTATTATAACAATTTATGTGAAGTTCAATGGTGATAGAAGAAAGCATGATGGTACCCATGGGGTGGAGAGTTAGTGACAGGAAGGGGCCCAACGCTGGTTGGGAGCTGGCAATGTTCTACTTTTTGTCCCCAGTACATGAGCACTCATTTTGCGAGAATGCATTGAACTGAACACTCGCAACTGACACTTTACTGTATGTGTGTTATACGTCATGAAAATGTTTACTCACAAAAACAACTTTCTGGCTCCATTTCACACCATTTTTGCCTCAGCCTGCGTCACCTCAAAGCTCATATGCAGATATGGCCTAAATACAGGAATGACGGTCATCGGTCACAGACATTAATTCATGGCCTGCTCTGTTGCAGGGAGCTGTATGATCAGTGGCAGTAGTGAAGTCTATATGTAATGCAGGTCCTGTCCTCCTGGGGTTTGTAGGTGTAGTTGGGGAGAGTTTTGTAAACTAACAGTAAAAGTGAAAATACACATATCCAACAATGATGTAAGGGTATAGTTAGAGAAGAGTTAGTTAATCACTTTAAGGGGTACAATAAGAGAGAATTTTAAAGAGAAGGCAGTATGTTTTGTGAGGCAAAGTTTACATTTTGCCAACTGTAATGTTCCCAACACAAAGAAATGGTAAACGTTTGGGGTGACAGACATGCCAATTATCCTGATTTGTATACAGGTATTGAAATATCACAAGTGCCCCATAAATATATATAATTATATGCCAATTAAAAATAAAAAATAAAATATTTTTCTTAAATTAACACCATAGCATATGCAAATATAACTGCAACTCTTTGGAAGCTTTTCACATATATCAAAAAATAATTTATAAGTTAAATGTTATATTATCTTTTATTTGTTAAAAACCCCTTCAAGAAAACTGACCATATAGAAATTAATAACATATAATGCTGGATGGTTCCATTATCAACATGATTTTCTTAATAGTAAGATAAAAAAATTGTCTTTTAAATCAAAAAGTAAGCATATAATTGCAATGGTAATTTCCTGTTAATTAATTTGATACAAACTGACTATTAAAACATGGATTGAGGCCAGGCACGGTGGCTCACGCCTATAATCCTAGCACTCTGGGAGGCCAAGGTGGGCGGATCATTTGAGCTCAGGAGTTCGAGACCAGCCTGAGCAAGAGTGAGACCCCATCTCTACTAAACATAGAAAGAAATTATATGGACAGCTAAAAATATATATAGAAAAATTAGCCAGGCATGGTGGCGCATGCCTGTAGTCCCAGCTTCTCGGGAGGCTGAGGCAGGAGGATTGCCTGAGCCCAGAAGTCTGAGGCTGCTGTGAGCAAGGCTGACACCATGGCACTCTGGCCCGGGCAACAGAGTAAGACTCTGTCTCAAAAAATAAATAAATAATTAATTAATTAATTAAAAATTAAAAAAAACATGGATTGATGTACTATTATATGAATAAGAGCATATCAAAAACTTGGTTAATGAAAATTTACATTTGTAAGCTGTCTTTGCTAAGCCTGGTGCAGAAATGTCAAGCTTGTAATTGCAACAATTATATATATCCTTGTACATGTACAGATATATCTGTGCATATATAGAGTGCACAATAACCAGAAATCTGGTGTGGGGTAAACTTGGGCTTCACAGGTAATGTAGAAAGATGAGGCGTATCAGGAGTGAGTGGACTTTTATAGGAACCTTAAAAGTCGCAAAACTGCTTTCTGAGGCCTTTTGAAGATCAGTTGCTCCAGGGAAGGGCATGATGGCCGGAACTTTGGTCATTAAAAGGTAGAAAGCGTGCAGAAATGGATACACTTTTATAACCATATTTTTATCTTCATGACTTTTGCTGCAATCATGTTTCAAGGTAGCCAAAGGGCTTCTGAATCACAAATCAAATGCTGCTCCAACAATTTATGCCCAAGTCAACAGAGTTATTAGCTCTAATTATAATTAGAAATGATGATCATTAAATGTGTTCTAGTTTTCTATAAGTTAGTAATACTATGTGTGTTTGGGTGTGTCCTTTCTTCAAAAACAAAATTTACCAGAAAAGGGGAAAAATTCTTCCCAACCTACCATCCTGGACAAACTGTTGACTTAAAAATTAAATGAGGCAACATATTTCAAAGACATTTATGAACTTAAAGTACTAGAAGATTATGGAAATGGAATTAATAATCTATATATTTTTCTATAACTAGTAGCATAATATTTCAGAGCAGGAAGGAATTTGAGAAATTGCCTTGTCAAATGGCAAAAATTTACAAGGTGGGAAAAGAATGACGAATCTGGGTATGTATTAATACCACCCAAAGCTTCACACCCTCTCAGTGACAGACACAAGCCGCAAATCTTGGCCTCTAATTCCGACTCCTGTGTTTTCTCTCCACAAAATTCAACTCCTAATGCTGATTTATAGTGCGAAGTTCTTCGTAGCTTCTTAATAACCAATAACCAAACGGAGCTCAGGTCCTCGCTCTGCAGCCGTGCCTGTCCCCGCTTTGGCCCCGCGCGCGGCGAACGCGCTCACTCCGTCCACACGCTGAGTGCAGGGAACCCCGCGCAGATCCCGGAACGGGGTTTTAATATGACAAACAGGAGTATCTAATGCGGAACATTTCAGGATTCATTAAATGTTGCTGCGTTAGCAATTAAAACTGTTAATAGTGGTAAATAAATTTACTCATTCTCCATGTAATGCGTGGAATATGGAGTAATTAGTACTTTATTTCATTGCCTGAAATTCGTATCCATTAATTCACTTGCCATGTAATTTAATCAACCTGTTTAAAGATTTTTTTCGTTATGATTCTGTTACTACCTTTGACCAGTAATTTTTAAAGCACAATGTAAATTAAGTGACTAAAACTACTGCAAATCATATTTAGCAAGTACAGTGATCACCATTACTTTTTTTGTTCTTTGTCAGTGCTATAATTGAACACACTGTCTGTGTTGCATGCCTGGTGTGTTAGGATGGATGTGCCGCTGCCCTTTCTTTGCTGGCTATGCTTGGTTTCCAGATTTTTATAAAATTTTCCGTTAAGCAATTGTGGTAAGAGACGCATCCCTCGTCTCTCTACTCAAAAGCGCAGAAGCCACCCAGTGCTCCTGGATTTCTTTCCCGTCACCTCCTCCCCACTTCTCTCCATTTCAGCCTCCTCCTCTCATTCTCCTCTGCCTCCCTCACTTATCTGACTCATCCACTGGCTGGGCTCCCTCCCTGTCCTTGCGCAGCCCCGTCCTCCTGCTGCCACAGTGCACCTCATCCTACATGAGGGTCACTTGTCTCCTGTACATCATCAAATATTCATGTGCTCAGGTTCCAAAAGCTCTGCTGGAAATGTAGTGGTTAAGGTGACCAGCAGAGCCCTTGACCCCATGCCAGAGTCGAAACAAGCAGGGGAACTAGGACAGATCACCAGTCATATTCCAGTCTTTACTATCATACAAAACACTGAAGTAGAAACACAAGGCAATACAAAAAAAATTGCTGCTATATGTTTGCACTATCCTGATCACATCAGAAATATAAACAAATACACAAAAAATGAAAAATGTTTCATTTTTTTCGAACAATATTTATGTGCAAGATACAAAAATTTCTTGAATTAACTCAACATGTGAATGACTATTGTCCCAGTGTCCCTCCCCTAGACCCATGTGGAAAATTCAAACAGTGTTTTATTTCTCTGTACTTACCCTAAAACCCCACAACTTTCTCAGACTTTACTATCAGACTTTCACTAAAGTTGAGGGGTTTGGTTATGGTTTAAGAGTTCCTAAAATGCGCCTCTGTTGGAGTGTGAGGTTCTTGTCTTCCCCGGGGCCGCGCTCACTTCCACCCAGACTTCGTGTCTAGGAGACGAGCAGGGACCTGCTGGGCAGCACCTCACGCAGCCATCCTGTCTCCTCCGCTGACGAAGCCTTTCTCCGTCTGTTCGTGCCTGGATACCAGGCCAGCTCCTTGCTGAGTAACCGTGGCCCTTGGAGTGCTGCACGATATCGGTGTTTGCCAAATGTGGGTCCAGATAACCTGGAGGTCATTTCAAAATGCAGTTTTTGCTTCAGTAGGTCTGGGATGGAGTCTGAGATTACGCTTTTCTAACAAATTCCCAGGTGATGTCAATCCTGCAGGTCTGAGAACCATATTTTGAGTAGCAAGGTTACAGAGAACAAAGAGATTCATCTGAATGACAGAAACTTGGGATATTTATTGGTGTCATAATATCTACCAAATCAGGGTCAAGGCTAGAGACATCTGCAACTCAATTTAAAGACAGACATTTTTGACCAGGACTTTTAGAAGTTCTAAAAACTTCTACTAAAATGTTTCATAATACCCTCCTACTTCAGGTTTTGTGTCTAACTCCATGGTAGCATATGTCACTAAAGAAACAACAAGGGCATTATCAAGAGAAAAGTCCGACCTCTGTCCCACTTTATTCACCAAGACCTTATCACGTGAGCTCAGTAGCCTATGGCTGCAGCCTCCACTGTAAGTCCACGTTCTACATCAGGACTGAGTTTTGTTCTGCATCCTGTACCAGGATAATCTTGAAATCACTTCTTAAATTCACCATTAGTGAATCAGAGGAATACCAAAAAGCCAGAAATATTGCAAACTACCTAAGTGCCAAGAGAGGTCAAAAGTTTCAGGGCAATAGGAGTTCAGTTATCATCAACTTTTTTTTTAAGCTAAACAAATGCAAATCAGAGAGAGTTATAACTGTCTAATTTTTAAGAATGGAAGGAAAAATATTGACCAATGAGCTTTGACTTCAAATCCCATCAGTTACCTTGGGAATCTCCAGTGACTGCCTAATTCCAACTGCAGTTTGCTCAACAAAATCCTTATCTGGCCAGAATTCCCTCCATTTTCTCTTTTCTCTCCCCTCCTAATTTTGTGAAGACAAGGAGATGGTGAACTACAGATCCACTAGCTCGGGTCCACAGTGTGACCTCCCCTTGTGACAGGCCCAGCAGATCCTGTCACACTTCTGAGTTACTTTGTTGCTGTCACCTGCTCTGCCCTTGCCCTTTCTGCCATGACACCATCTCTCGCTTTAGATTCATGAAACAGCACCCAGGACACTGTAGGCTGCAAAGATAAGCAGCAACCATCAGGTTTTTGTTTTGTTTTGTTTTTTAATATTAATTCTGATGACAATTCACCTTTCTCTTTACCTGTGAGGTAGGAAAACTGCCTTTTTCTTCTTTTTTTCTCAGTTCAAGTACTTGGTTATTGCTTTGAAGTCTTTGTGTGTGTTAAATAGAGATAACTATTAGAATTTTTATCCTCCTTCAAAGTGTTATGAAGAACAGAGATAATAGTCAAGAAAGTCATTTGAAATGTTGAAAATCTTGATCCAGTGTAAGACAGCTATTTAAGTCATAGCTTATAAATAATAAAACAACATTGTATCAGCTTTCCAGCATACTGAAAATAATAATGTTTTGTTTCCCTGGAAAAAAATCCCCACACATTTTTTCCTTAAAGGAAAATGTATAGTTTTGATTGCATTTTGGAATATCCTAGTCCCAAACTTTTTAAAAGCAGCTTCACTTAAGAGCTTTTAGCTTTACAAGAACCTACCACAGCATGGATGCCATTCCTTTTACTTCCCAGAGGATGGTCGGGGGAGGGTAGGCACATCCTTTCTCCATCCTGTGAGAGCCTCTGTCCTGGAAAGGCCGAGGTGCGTCTTCCACTACGCAGTTCCAGCCTAATAGAGAAGTTATGTCACTGTTCACAGGCTTGTCCTTTCTTACTAAATCCTGGGAGTTATCCCATAAGGAATATTCATTTTCGTTCAGACATGAAGTGACCATTAAGATCCACCAGTAAAGAATCCATGGCTTTTAGTGTCTGGCCCTATTTCTTCTAGTTTAAGGATTTTAAGGAAAAAATATTGCAGTGAACAGCATATTTTTATGAGAAATGGAGCAGATATATCTCTCATTTCTTAATAAATAAGGGTTACTATAAAATTTTTCAAATAATTAGGATATATATTTTGCTAAATTTAACTTTTAAAAATATGCATGCTTAATTATAAAAGAGAAAATACTTATAGAAAAACATCTTTATAAAAGGAAAGGTTTTCAGACCGTTGTCTGAAGCCAGTTGGAGGTGGTGAGACTCATTACAAGGAAACGGAAGTGCCACAAAATGGAGATTGGTTCAGACTGAAGGTGGGGCTGGATCATCAAGGGACAGGAAGGACTGTGGGGGCTGAGAATAACAACAGAGGGGACCCACAGCAAGGTCCAGCCTTACCCTTCACCAATAAATAAATGAGCCACTCAGAAAAGGTGGACTTCTTCGTCTCTAGGGTTGTTGACTGTGCTGTTTTCTCTCTGCCACTTATCAATATCTGCTCACATGAAGAGATGCTAGCATCCCATGTAATCAGGAATAGAAAACAGTTCACTTTGCAAGTATTACAAGGGAAGGGAAGGATGGCAAGTGGGTGTATATGGAGAGCCATAGAGGTAATGTTTATCGAGTACCTACCATGTGCTGGAATCTGGGCTAAGATACTTACATATGTGTTTTCCTGACTAAATAATTATATTCTCTACTGTTTAAAGGTCTCTGACACTGAGAAGTTAACTTACTTGCTCCAGATGAGGCAGCCGGTAAGTATTAATATCAATAAGTATCAATGCCATACTGTGATGTTCAAATCACATCACACGGTATTTCCTCACACACACAATAGACCAACATTTTCCAGTGAAATGCATTGCAATGATGGAGATGTTCTACATATGAGCATTCAAAGTGGTAGTCACTAGCCTCATGTGACAACTGAGCCCTTGACATTTTGTTACTGTGACTGAGAAACTGAACTTTACATTTAATTTAATTTCATTTAAATTAATTACAATTAATTTAAACTTAGACACATGTGGCTGGTGGCTACTGTATGGGACAGCAAACATTCAAACAGAGCTTTCCTTAGTGACAGTGGTAAAGGACCTTCTTTCAACTTCTGTTTATCTCCTCGGGCTGCCATCACTGTTGTCCCCAGCTCCCCAATTCCTTCCCCTGGTATTTGTGGAAAACACTCAGAGCAATTCTTTCTTTAGCTTTGCAGTTGCCTGAGGAAGTAAATAACAGTAGGGACAAACAATGAGCCAGCCAAAGGAAGCGTAAAGGAATTGTCTGGGGAATGAGATGTTCATAGCGGCTTTGAAAAGCTCTGATATATTCCCAGGAATATGGGAATCCAGATGATTCCTGATATCGAAACATTAACTTACTTACTCCAGATGAGATACCTGGTGGACATCAAGACCAGCCTCAATCTCAGGTCTTGATGTTCAAATCACACCACACCCTGATGCCTCAGGCACGTGCGAGACAGGCATCATACAGTAGGCTTGTGTGCACGCCCGGCGCTGGGCACACGCACTGAGAAAAGACTGAGAAGGCCCTAAATTCTGGACTTGGACTGACCTTGAGGCTCCGTGCAAGCATGATGTGAAGATTAAGTCAAAGTCATCAACTGCTAGGCTGAGAGTTAGGGTCATGCTTCAACACGCACGCAGAGCCCCTTGAAAAATACTAGGAGAGTTACTGTTCCATGCTTTTAAGAATATATGTACAATTATTAGGTGGTCACTAAGCTAACAGAGCAGAGATTTCAGTGAACACACACAACAAAGACCACAGACTTACTGAATTAATTCATAAAATCATTAGTCACTAAACAAGCAAAGAACAATAAAAACGACAAACAGCAGTGACAACTCCTGAGTGGGAGTGGGTGAGATTTGAAGTTCAGAGTTGCCAAATTACATTATTTAAAATATCCAGTTTTCAGTGAAAAAAAATTTAAGACATGCAAACAAACAGAGGATGCTGGCTGATACATGGCACTTTTCAACAGAAATGACCCCTGGAGAAGCCCAAACATTGAACATAGCAAAGACTTTAAACCACCTATTATAAGTATGTTCAAGAGACTAAAAAAAATCCACATCTAAAGAACTAAAGGAAAGTATGAGAACTATGTCTCACAAAATAGAGAATATCAATAAAAAGATCAATTATAAAAAATATCAAATAGAAACTGGTGTAGAAAAGTATAATATCTGAAATTAAAACTTTACTAGAGGGATTTGATATCAGATTTGAGTAGGAAGAAGAAAGAATCAGTAAACCTGACGATAGATCAATTGAGATTTTTCAGTCAAAGGAATAGAAATAAAAAGTAATAAAGAAAAATGAACACAGCCCCAGAGACTAGTGGCACAGCAGCAAGCAAAACAGCATGCACATTGAAAGTCACAGAAAAAAGAAAGACAGAAAGAAAGAAAGAAAGAGAGAGAGAGAGAGAAAGAAAGAAAGAAAGAAAGAAAGAAAGAAAGAAAGAAAGAAAGAAAGAAAGAAAGAAAGAAAGGTATATAATGAAATAATGACATAAAACTTTCCAAATTTAAAGAAAAACATTAATCAATACATGCAAGAAGCTCATTGAGCTGCATGTAGGATCAATTCAAAATGATTCACATCTGGACATTGCAATTAAACTGTTAAAAGACAAAGATAATTAAGCACAGCAAGAGAGAAGTTACTCATCACATGCAAGGGATCCTGGGTAAAATAACAGAGGCTCCCTCATCAGAAACCCACAGGCCAGCAGGCAGTAGGACGGCATGTTCAAAGTGCTGAAATAAAGACTGTAAACCAAGAAGTTAAGAGCCTGCAAAACTATCTTTCAAAAATGAAAAAGAAATTAAAACAATAACTGAGATAATTTGTTATCAAGAGACTTGCCCAAAAGAAATACTTAAAAGAGCCCTCCAAGCTGAAATGAAAGAATACTAGAACCAAATCCACCTCAAGAATTAAAGAGCACTGGTAAAAGTAAATACGTAGATATATAAAACACAGAACATACGTATTTTTGTTTGTAGCTCTTCATTTCTCCTACCTTATTTTTAAAACAATTTCATAAAAACAATGATTACAAATATTTGTCGATGGACACACAATGCATAAAGATGCAATATGTATAACAATAATACCACAAAGGAGAAAGAATTAAGTGGAGCTAACTAGGAGCAAAGTTAGTGCATACCGGAGAAAGTAATTTGGTGTTACTTCGATACAGATAGTTACATGTTAAGATATTAATTGTAAACTCCAGGGCAATCACTAAGAAAATAACTCAAAAACACCTAGTGAAAGAAATGACAAGAGAAATAAAATACTACTCTAGAAAATAAATATCTGTTTAACACATAAATGACAGTGGTGGAGGAATAAGGAGAAAAAAAGACATAAAATACAACATAAAAGAAAACAAACAGGAAAATGGTAGACGCAAATTTTACTTTATCAATAATTATATTAGAGGTAAATTCATGAAATATTCTTAATGAAAAACAGATAATAGCATGAGAATTAAAAAGGAAAGCATGAGCCAACTATGTGCTATCAATTAATAGGAGAGAAATACCTTAAAGACACAAGTGGGTTGAAAGTAAAAGGATAGAAAGAGATGTCATGCGAACAGTGACCAAAAGGGAGCTAGGTGATTATATTAATATGGGACAAACTAGACTATCTACTTTGTGGTAGACAGAATGACGGCTCTCCCATCAACATTTCCACATTCTCATACCCAGAACCTGTGAACGTGCTACCGTATGTGACAACAGCCGACCAGCAGGCAGATGGTGGCTTTAGGGGCAGAGCCTGCATACAGTAGGAGCTCAGTGTGCTAGTTCCCGCCTCCTCAAATGTCCCTCCTCTAGGCACGTGCTAAGTGGAGAGGATGGAGGCAGCAGGTACTGATGAGTCCCGAGCTAGAATGAAGACGGGCTCTTCCTGAGAATTCCGGGAAAAGTCACCTGTGTTCAAGCAAGACTTAAAGCCATGAAACTTGACCCACAGGTCAGTGGGGTGGGGGCAGTTGAACTGATGATTTACTCTTGCTCATGTTCTTGAGGACTCTGGGATTTATTTGGCTAAACTTCTTGACTGAGCAGGACTGGAGAAAATGGATTTCGTCAGTTCCCCCGCCCGATTGGTGCCGTCACCCGGGCCTTCCCGTGCCACTTGCCTCAGGAAGCAGGAGGTTGGAGGACACCTTGCTGGGTACCAAGACACAGAAGGCTTGGGAGCCCTAGGAAGAAGAAAGTGTGGTTTGCTGCAGCGTGTGAGACCACATTTGGGTAGTTGAAGCTAATGGGGACCTTGGGGACATCTGCCAGTTAGGCAAAGGATGCTCAGAAAAGACCCGTCCAGCTGGTTTCTGATTTCACCTGAACTTTGCAGTTGAGGAGAACACACGTTCCTGGGGTGTGGGCTGCACACACTCTGCACCCCCCCCTACTGCTGGTGGATATTCTTCCACCTCACTCCACCCCTACCCAGACATGTGCGTCCTTGCTGTCACCTGGAGGTTTCCAGCAGAGACCTGTGCTGGCTGCATCAGAGCCACTTCCTTCCCTCAGAGGACGTGGTTCTGGGTCAGAAAGCCTTGCTCAGCTGTCCCTCCTGCCAGGCAACTTAGCCCGAGTGCGTGGTCTCACCTTTTAGAACTTCACCTTTACAGGCCCCATTTTTGTTGTTATTGTTTTGTTGTGTTTTTGTTTTTGATTTTTTTTTCTGTTGGTTTGTTTTGCTTTGCTTTTTAATCTAAGAGCCAGAGGGGACATTTAAACTTAAACCTCCCTGCTACTGATTCATACCTCCCCTGATCCTGTGAGTTTCTAACGATACCCACCAGACCTCTGTCCCCAAACCATGCTTCAGGTCATGCCTGTCTCAGTGTCACGAGGCGATGAGAACTCTGGCCTTAGCATGAAAAGTGTGCGGCTTTGGAGGGAAGCAATCTGGGTATGAGATTAGTCACACACAAGCTGATCTAAGCTTCTTCATCCCCAGACAGACAGATCACTGACACTCACCTACGTAGTAGAAGAAAACATCAAATATCAAAAGTCTTGAAGCACCTCAGGCCCCATGAAGAGCTGCCCCGGTGTCTTTGCAGTCAGTGCTCTCGGCTCCCCACCCCCACCCCCAGGCCCCGGGGCCGGCAGCTCAGCCTGAGATGTGGACTTCACTCCTACTCTCAACCGCGTCCTCCCTGTGAACTCGGGCCTGCCTCAGTCCCAGCCTCCCGGTTTGCCGCATTCTGGCACATACTTTCTGTTGTGGGTCCAGTACTGCGGCCATTTGTTTATTCTTCATATACTTGTTACTGTTGTTTATTTCTTTTGTTTCATTTTAGCACTACCCAAATGTCACCTTCGGCACTCAGTACTGGAGATACTCACTGCAGAGTGGTGAATCCAGTCAGAAAGCTAAACACAAGTGCTCTGAGGAAGAGGAGATGCCCGTCTATTCTTCCCTGTGCCGTCCTGTACCCCACAACCGTGCTTGGACATCAAGGAGCACACAGCTCCTCCAACATGATCGCGGCTGGATGGCAAATTTCTAATGAAGGTGGTGAAAGCGATTTGCCACACCCAGATCTTAGCAAGTGCGCTGGTCTCAGTGCCTACTGGAGAAATCGTATACATCAGATGTTATCAACGCAGAGTGGCCATGAGGTCAAAGCCGTGCAAAACCTAAAGCGGCTATTTTGCACTGGACTGTTCTTTATGCTTAACCTACCAGATGCTTTGGACTGCCAGGCCCCGTGTTTCTGTTTTAAGCAAGAGAATGCACAAATAGCCACTGACAGCAGCTGATGAAACGCAGGGAGGGTCTCAGAATGGATGTTCATCACGCAGACAATGGCAAGTGGCCAAGAATGCAAGCAGCTCTCCATAGGCCACAGCAGTAATTGAGTAAAGGGAGATGGATAGACGCTCAGGTTAGCTGCGGGAGAGGCCCAGAAATTGCAGTGCTTCACCAAAACTCTGATGCCGTGATGTTGCCTGACCACAGAATTTCCTGTTAACAGGTGATGGTTTATCTGGGATTATGAGTGCTCCTTGTGCTCGGAGCCTGTGATTTAATTCTGTGGCTCCAGCCCTTATCACTTTGCCCAGAACAGAGCAGTCTCTGTAATTACTTTTTTATTGTCTGAAGCAATGTTGTCTCGATGATGTGGAGCAATTGCTTTTCAAAGCGGGGGCCTGCAGCTCTGTGACATCACTCACCGAAAACACAGCCATTCTAATTGCTTTGTTTCTGTTTTATTAGTAATAGTAATCTAAAAAACATAATACAATATTCAGCATCATTTTATAACCACCTAAACGATGGAACTCTGACCCAAGCTCTGAGAGTTGGCATCTCCTCCTGACATCACCCTTTTCTGAGCGGAGGTGGGGGCGTCTTTGCGGTGTGAACTGGCTCCTGTGGCCGCGCATGTTTGGGGACCCCGCACCCTTAGAATCCCCTCAGCATTTACTTCAATGCACATGATAGGTTTCAAATCAAGATTTAAGGACAAATTACTGGTGAAACTAAATCTAGTACTCAGTACCGTGTTGACCTTATGGCTTTGTAACGTGTCCGCATGGCTGGGCTAAACTGCATTGGCCAGAATTTGCTTTCTTGCATGTTTTCCGTTAAAGTGGACCACGAGGGACTTTCCCCTCCGCTGTGGGGGACAGGGGAAGGAATAGCCAATTTGCAGCCCACAGAAACTGTGATCCCGGACTCACCTCAGCAGTGTGAGGCCACAGCAAGGCCAGCACCCGCCCCTTCTGCCTCCGAGCCTTCTTCAAATTCCTGACTCCTGGGCCACAGGTGTGTGCTTCACTCTGCGACGAGGGGCCCAGGTCCTGAAGGGCACCAAGGTCAGAGGTGTGTCTCAGTCCATTCTTCTGGAATTTCAGCTGACGCTGTGGGTCCCAGCCCACCCCCGCCCGCCCCCTTCCCTCCGTCTTCCCTGTCTGCCAGCCCGTCGGGGGACTTCAAGCTGCAGCGTCAGAAGCAAAGATAGCAGCATCACAGAGACTGTGAAGCCAGCGCCCACGTTGTGTCAGCCAGTTCTCCGCAGTGAGCCCCTTCATCTGTCCCGGCTTTGTGTCTCTGGTGGAGCCATGCGGGGCTGGGCATCGCCTCGCTCTTATCAACGTCCTCCTCGCGCCGCAGCCTCCTGGGAGCGCATGTGGGAGGAAGTAGGCAGCGAGGAGTTGTGTGTTCCTGAATCCATAAATAACTACATCAAGACAGGCTTTAATAACACTGTAATCCTAACCTTATCTTCGACTAGATCAAACAATTGCACAGAGTCATTAAGTGAGGTACACGGTACCCGCAAGGCCTGCTCCCAGGCTTGGCACCCACACTTGGCACAGTAACACAGACTCTGCCATGGGCAGGTGAGCAGGGGCATTTCTGGTGCCTGCAGTCCAGCCAGGTCACCTTCCCAGCTTGCCAGCATGATTCCTGCCTGATGGGCAAATGTGCTGTGGAGAGGGACCATTTTGAGTGACAGACGTCTAGTTGTACAAAAATAAATATAACTCAAGCAAGGGTATTCTGGGCATCAGAACCACGGATCTGAATGTCATCTCACCTCTGAATTCAGTGTCTGGTAGCGTTAGCCAGTATTGTGCTGGCTCTAGGCAAGGCCCACCGCAGTCATGCTATCAATGGCAAAGGGCCACCAGACAGGAACCTGCTCTGCCAGAATACACAGTGTTCTTACTCTCAATTCATAGTACTTGTTTTTCTACAAACCAGTAAGAGGAAAGCAAAAGCCACCATAATCCGGAAAGGAGGCAATGATCAAATACTGAGCTTTGAGCTTTTGTGTCTATTAAAATTAGCATGCAGAAGTTGCTTGCTGGCAGAATTTTGGTTGAGGATGGAGAATAATTATTCTTCATCAACCAACAATACTATTAATAATACAACTTAGCATACTTAAAGGAAAGGGGATTATTATTGAATTCAAACTACAAAAACATATTAAATATAAAACAGAACCTGAGGCTACAAAAGCCAACACTAGCAATGCTGTTTTAGCAGGACATAAGCCATTGAATTAATATTGCTAATTTGAATTGTATCAGTTTTGTCATTCTGCATGTAATTCTTATGCAAACAGTCCCCGGGTAACGGATGAGATACGTTCCTGACAACGTCTGCGGTTGGATTTGTATGTCACTCAGATCCCTGATGAACAGCACATGTACGGTAATAATAATAACAACACCATAATGGCTCACATGTGGTAATAATAACACAGTGTAATATTGTAATAATAGCACCCCTGTACTGTGATAATACGTTACAGAAACTCTGGTGCTCTTTCTTTTAATTTGAACAAACGGAATGTAAAAACAAGCTCATATATAATGTTTAGAACAGAGATAGGAGAATTTTCAAAAAAACATTAAAGGTTAACACACTTAATGTTGCATCAGCGTCTTGCCTACAGGGCATTTTTGAGGCAGGAAGGCAGCTGACGGCTGTGGGAAGGTGACGGCGGGGACAGTGCCGGAGAGGACGGAGCGGGTGCTGAGGGTCAGGGTCCGACCCTGGTGCTGGAGGAGGGAGCTCACCACTGAAGTCGGTTTCTTAAAACAGCCGTCTAGGGTTGTGTGCACAGCCTTTTTCTTTTTCTCCTCATAAATAGCCTTGCAGCAGTTGACATTCTCACTACCTGCATGGCAAACCTCTGTAAACCGCTCAGTGTTACGATCTTGCCCCTCAAGCTCAAATCCTGCTTCAGTGAGACCAAAGGCTTCAGCTACTTCTTTTGTTTAAACTTTTTTCTTGGCTCTGGATCTTCTGATTCTTAGTGTTCTTGTGTTTCTATCAGCGGCTTCTCTAAGTATGAGCTAGTGTAAAGCTGCGCTGACAAACCACTTACCCCACGCGGGTTTGTTTACACGCGTGGCCTAGTTCCCGAATCATTAATTTAATTGTTTAATTATAAGTTATCTTTATGGGGGACTTGGGGGCCCGTTCATAAGTAGGAAATGCCATAAGTCGGGTTGTCTGTAACCCAGGCGCTGCTTGTATTTAGGAACTATAAGTAAGTTATAAGCAAAATTTAAATCTCCAGCCATGCATCACCTAATGACGGGGCTGTGTTCCAAGCAATGCATCCCTGGGCACCTTTGTTATTGTCCGAGCATCACAGAACCTCCCTACACAAGCCTAGACAGCACCGCCTGCTGTGCACTGAGGCTGCAGGTGGCAACCTGTCGCCTCCAGACTCCCAACCTGTAACACGTGTTACTGTGCTGAACACTGTGTGCAATTGTAACCAGTAAGTATTTGTGTGTCTTAGAAAAGGTGCAGTAAAAATATAGTATAAAAGATTTTAAAAAATGGCACAGCTGTACACCGAAGCTCACAGGACTGGATGCTGCTCTGGGTAAGTGCGTGGTGAGTGGTGAGTGACTATGAAGGCCAAGACGTTACTGAGTACCGTAGATTTTATAAACACTGTATACTTAGGCTACACTGAATTCATTAAAAAATAGTTTTCTTTCTTCAGTAACAAATTAACCATAGCTTACTGTAAACTTTTTACTTTATAAACTTTTTAATTTTTTATATTTTTGATTCTTTTGTGATAAGCTTAGCTTAAAACACACACTGTATAGCTGCACAACTCTTTTTCTTTATATTCTTATTCTATAAGCATTTTTCTACTCATTTTATTTTCACTTAAACTAAGACACACACACACACACACACACACACACTAACCTTGGCCTACACAGGGTCAGGATCATCCTCCACATCTTGTCCCACTGGAAGGTCTTCAGGGCCAGTGACAGGCATGGAGCTGCCGTCCCCTGTGGTAACAATGCCTCTTCTGGAACCTCCTGAAGGACCTGCCTGAGGCTGCTTTACAGTTAATTTTTCTATAAGTAAAAGAAGTATGCTAAGATAATGGTGAAAAGTGTAGTTTGGCAAATATATAAACCAGAAACGTAGTTGTTTACTGTCATTATCAAGTATTTTGTACTGTGCATAATTGTCTGTGCTATACTTTTACACGACAGGCAGCACAGTAGGTTTTTCATGCCAGTGGCACCACAAACATGTGAGTAACGCCTTGCACTACGTTATGATGGCTATGACATCACTAGGTAATAGGAATGTTTCAGCTCCATTATAGCCTTATGGGACCACTGTCACATATGTGATTTGCTGTTGACCAAAACATTGTTAAGTGGTACATGACTGTAGTTATAGAAGTGATTTCTGTCAACAAGTAATGTCAATAAGAATTCCATTTTTCTCTAGAACCATAGTTTTTAACCCTGCTGACAAATTAAAATTACTTGTGAGGAGTGCATTTCCAGCGATTCTGAGATTTAATTGGTCTAAGGCAGATCACTGGCCTCTAGGCCACTTTTAGCACCCATCCCTCAGTAACCAATAGAATAATTAGAAAAACAGTAAGGCTACTGAAGATTTGAACAATACCATTAACAAATTAGCATAATTAGCCTATCTAGAACATTATGAACATTATACCTAATAAGTATAAATTTATTTTAATAGCAGCTGGAATCTTTACCAAGATAAATTACATGTTGGACCATGAAAATAAATCATAAAAAGATTATAATATAAGCTCTAACCACAACATAATTACCTTGGAATTCAGTGACAATAGTATATTTGAAGAACATTCACAAATATTTAGAAATTAAATAAGATAGTTCAAAATAACAAATAGGTCAAAAATAAATCGGGAAGCTATATTAGGAAATATTTGAACTGAATGATATTGAAAAAAGAGCATATCAGAATTTGTGCACAGCCAAAGAAACTGTCACAAGAGTAAATAGACAACCTACAGAATGGGAAAAAAGTTTTGCATGCTACACATCCGATAAAGGACTGACAACTAGAATCTATATAGAACTCAGGAAAATCAGCAAGAACAAAATCAAACAACCCTATCAAAAAGTGGGCAAAGGACATGAATAGAAATTTTCCAAAAGAAGACAGAAGAATGGCCAACAAACATATGAAAAAATGCTCAACATATCTAATAATCAGGGAAATGCAAATCAAAACCACAATGAGATATCACTTAACTCCAGTGAGAATGGCCTTTATCAAAACGTCCCAAAACAACAAATGTTGGCGTGGATGCAGAGAGACAGGAACACTCATACACTACTGGTGGGACTGCAAACTAATGCAACCTCTGTGGAAAGCAATATGGAGATACCTTAAACAGATACAAGTAGACCTACCATTCGATCCAGCAATCCCATTATTGGGCATCTACCCAAAAGAACAAAAGACATTCTATAACAAAGATATCTGCACCCGAATGTTTATAGCAGCACAATTCACAATTGTGAAGGTATGGAAACAGCCCAAGTGTCTATCAATACACGAGTGGATTAATAAAACGTGGTATATGTACACCATGGAATGCTACTCAGCTATAAGAAACAATGGTGATATAGCACCTCTTGTATTTTCCTGGATATAGCTGGAACCCATTCTACTAAGTGAAGTATCCCAAGAATGGAAAAAGAAGCATGTACTCACCATCAAATTGGTTTCACTGATCATCACCTAAGAGCACATTTAGGAATAACGTTGATCGGGTGTGGGGCAGATGTGGGTGAGGGAGGGGATGGGTGTATAAATACATAATGAGTGCGATGCACATCGTCCAGGGGATGGACATGTTTGAAGCTCTGACTCAGGGGGATGGGGGGGCAAGGGCAATATACGTAACCTAAACTTTTGTACCCCCACCATATGCTGAAATAAGAATTAAAAAAAGAATTTGTGAAATGCAGCCAAAGCAGTGTTTTGAGGAAATTTTATAGACTTAACTATTTATTGTAGAAAAAAAGAGAAAGATTTGAAAGTCATTCATCTATATTTCCACCCTAAGAAGCTGTAAAGTGAAAATCAAGTCAACCCTAAAGTGGAAGAAAGAAAATAATGAAAATAAGAGCAGAAATAAGTGAAATAGGGGGAAATGTAGAAAAATTATCAGAAGATAAATTTGATTCTTTAAAAATATTAATAAAATTGAAAATTCCCAAGGAAGATATCCCATTTTTTTAAAAGAGAGAAAAAATATATCACTATCAGGAATAAAGTAGATAGAAATATATCACTATCAAAATGAAATATTTCTACATATCCTACAGACATTAAAAGTATAACAGTTATGAATAACTTTTTGTAATTAAATTTGACAACTCACATGATGAACAAATTATTCTAGAAACACAAATAACCAAATTGACTCAAAATTAAATAGAAAATCGAAACAGTCTCATATTTAGTACAGAAAGTAAACTCAAAATTGAAAACTTCCTATTCACAAATAAAATATCACATATTACCCTGGCTAATGCTATTAAACTTTTAAGAGTGAAATAATACTAGCTCTCAACAAATTTACACATCCTTTGTTCTGAAAAAGATTTTGAGGTAACATAATCTTGATACTAAAACCTGAGAAAGTCATTATTAGGAAACAAAAAAAATGTATAGACTAATACCCTTCTTTAGCAAGTTCTTTACTGAATATCAGCAAACAAATTTAGCAACACAGACAGTCCCTGATTTACAATGGTTCAACCTAACAATTTTTTAATTTTATGATGAGTTTATCAGGGTACTAAATGCATTTTTGACTTATAATACTTTTGAATGATGGGTTTATCAGGACTTAACCCCATCATAAATCAAGGAGCATCTGACCAAATAGGGCTTCTCCCAGGTAGTCAAGATTGATTAAACATTCAGCAAAAGTTAAACATCACATTAAAAGAATGAAGGAGAAAGAGTTATCATCTCAATAGACATGGAATATAGAACCAACATAAGATCTAATGATCCCACTTCTGAATATCTATCCAAAAGGATTGAAATCAGAATCTGGAAGAGATATCTGTACTCCCATGTTCATTACAGAATTATTCATAATAGCCAAGATGTGAAAATAACCTGAATGTGCATTCACAGATGAATGGAGAAATAAAATGTGGTATTTGCATAAGATGGAATACTGTTCAGCCTTAAACAAGAAAAAGATTTTGCAATATGTCATAGTGTGGATGAGCCTTGAGGACATTATGCTAAGGAAGATAAGCCAGTCACACAAAGGCAGACAGTGCACGATTCCACTGATATGAGGTGTCTAAAACAGTCAAATTCACAGAATTAAAGACTGGCATGATGGCTGCCAGAGACTGGGAAGAGAGGAGAACAGAGTGTTAGGAATCAATGGGCACAAAGTATCAGCTAAGTAAAAGGAATAAGTTCTAGAGCTCTGGTGTACAACATTGCCAACAATACTGTGTTGTACACTGAAAACATTTTTAAGAGGGTAAATCTCGTATTATTTGTTCTTATCACAATAAAATAAAATTTTAAAAATAAAAAGCATTTGATAAAAGTCAAAATCCATTCAGGCTAAAACCAGCAAACTAGGAATGGAAGGGAACTTTCTCAATATGATAAAGGAGAGCTATAAAGACCCGACAGCTAATATTATATTTAATGATGACATTTTGAACACTTTTCCAAAAGATCAGAAATAGACAAGGATATCATTTCTCACAAAAAAAATTTAAAGGAATAAATATTGAAAAGAAAGAAGTAAAACTGCTATTATTTACAGATGGCATTATCACGTATGTAGAAAACCCTATGGAATCTAACAAAACAAACTTTGAAAACTGGTAAGTATATTTCTTAAGAATGGACAAAAAAGAATTTCTATACACTAGCAACAATCAAATTTCAATAGAAAATTATTTAATTTAATATATCATCAAAATAAACCTACACTTCCATCTCACACCCATGAGGATGGCTACTATCCAAAAAAAAAAAACAAGACGATGATGGTATTAGTGAGGATGTGGAGAAACTGAAACCCCTGTGCACTGTTACTGTTGATGAAACTATAAAATGGGGCAGCTACTATGAAATCAGTATGGTGGGTCCTCCAAAAATTAATAATTGAATTACCATATGATCCAGCAATTCCAGTGTGAGTATACAGCCAAAGGACTTGAAAGCAATGTCATAAAGAGATATTTATGCACCCATGTTCATGGCAGCATTGTACCCAATAACCAACGGATTGAAGCAACCCAAATGTCTACCTACAAATAAACAAAATGTAGTACTTATGTACAATGGAATATTATTTAGCCTTGAAAAAGAATGTGACTTTGACACATGTGGCAACATACATAAACCTTAGGACATTATGTTAAGTGAAATAAACCAGTCACAAGAGAACAAATACTGTGTGATTCCTCTTATATGAAGTTCCTAGATTAGTCAAATTCATAGAGACATAAAGAAGAATGGTGGTTGCTGGGGCTAGGAGGAGGAGCAATGGGGAGTTAGCGTTTAACGGATACAGAGTTTCAGTTTTGCAAGATGAAAAGAGTTCCAAAGATGGATGATGGTGATGGTTGCACAGTAATGTGAATGTACTTAATGTCATTGAACTGCACACTTAAAAGTGGTTAAGATGATAAACTGTTATTTTTCTTTACCACAATTAAAAATAATAATGAAATAACCCTAACATATTTAATAAATTCAACAAAAGATGTGTAAAACCTCAACACTAGTAATCACATAACATCACTTGAGATAAAATACATTCAAATAAAAGAGATGTATCCCATATTCATGTATTTAAAAACTCAATGTTTTTAAAATATTCATTCTCTTTAAATTAATCTCTGCCAGAGACTGGCAAACTATGGCTCACAGACCAAATCCAGACTGCTGCCTGTTTTTATACAGTCCGCAAGCTACTAACTTTTTTACATTTTTAAATTACTAAAAAATAAAAGAATATGTGACAAAAACTGCTTAAAATTATTTACTACTATCTCCTTTTCAGAAAAATATTTTCCCAACCTGATTTGTACATGGTCTTTGAAATTCTAATTAAAACTTGTCTATATAAATTGGTAAATGCAGTCTACAATTTGTATGGAATTACTTTTTGTAGAAATTGAGAAGTAGTATATTCTGAAATATATATGGCAAGAGAAAAGACCCAGAATAGCCAAAACAATCTTCAAAAAGATGAAAGGATTTGCATTGTTTTTGACAACTTACTGTAAAACCACAGTTGTGAGGACAACGTAGTATGGGCACAAAGACAAACAAACGGGGCTCTGGGATAGAACAGAATCTACTCCTGAACATAGATATATTTGAGTTTTACTTAAGTGCCAAAGTATCAATTGAGATTTTGTTCATTTCTTTGCTTTTATAGTGACAAAGTAATTCAGTGGTAACAAGACAATTTTTTCAACAAGTGATACCAGAACAATTAGATAAACATGTAAAAGCAAAAATATGAACCTTTACACTTGAAATACGTCATACACAAACATTAATTCAAGATGGATCATATGCTAAAGTACAATTAAAACTATAAAGCTTCTTTAGGAAAACCGGATAATATCTTCATAACCTTGAAATAAGCAAAGATTGCCCAAAATTACTCAGAATGCATTAACTATTAAAATAAAAAATAAGTGATAAATTGGACTTAAATAAAATTAAAAACTTCTGCTCATCAAAATATATAGTTATGCAAATAAAAAAGCCACAGACTTAGAGAAAAAGGACTTGTGTTCAAAATACAAAAAGAATTTATACTAACAAATAATAAAAAGACAAACAACCTATTTCAAAATTGAGCAAAAGATGTAAATAAATACCTCACAATAGAATATGTGGAAATGGCTGACAAAGCACACAAAAAAAGTTCAAGATCGTCAGTCACCGGAGGAGGTGCGAGAGGTCCCGCGGGCGTTAGAAGCTCTTGGTGGCCGGGACGAACGGCTGGCCATCTTCTCCTGCAGGCCCGGGCAGATATTTTCCTGGAGAGGCGGACAAGCGACCCGGGACGTGAATAGTGCGGATCCTGTTTCAGTCTAAAGACTGAAACAGGGAGAGAAGATGGCGGAGTGGAGGTGACCTCCTGGATTTGTGCTCCCGGAGAGGAAGGCGTGGATCTCCACCTGCCACAACACTGGAGGATTGCTCCTCCACAGGAAGGGTGAGGTGAACCCACGGAGAATCACCGTCGGACACAGGGAACAGGAAAAAACTGAGGCGAGTGGGAAATCGGACCGAGATAATTTGGAGAGTGCGGGACGGAAAACAGACAGCGGAGTGCGGGACGGCCGTACCTGCCTCACCGGACAGTGGGGGCGTTCAGCCCCACAGCAAAGCGGCTTGATCTCCCCACTGACCCCCACATCCACTCGGTCAGGGATCTGACTGAAATCGGTGCAGAATCACCGCGGGAGACCTGGAGCTCCGAGGACAGGTGACATAGGCGGGCGAGAGCTTGGACTCTGGCGGCTCTCCGGCGCCCTGTCTCTTAAAGGGACAGACGCGGGCCTGCGCCGAGGCGAGGGGCCGCGAGCGTGAAATATTAAAGCGGGACTTTTTCTTTCTTTTTTTTTTTTTTTATTTTATTTCTCTCTTTCTTTCTTTCTCTTTTCTTTCTTGTTTTCTCTTTATTCTCCTTGTTATTCATATTGTTTCTCTCTCTTTTTTTTTTTTTTTCTTTTTCTTTTTTTTCTTTTTTCCTTTCCGGTGGCCCTCCAGCCCAAGAGCTACTGTATACTCCTGAGTGCTCCAGACCCCCAGGTCTGATTCCTATTGGTCCATGAATATTGCCCCCCAGTACCAGTGAACTGTGGGTGGGCAGCAGCAATTGTGAGGGCCAAGGTCTAACTGCTGCAGAGCCATAGGGTGCCAGGCGGCTCCCCAGGAGGCTCCATCCCCTGATCCATAGACCCTCTCCAGGTCCCCTTCCCAGGTGTGAACACTGAGTGCTTCCCCAGACGCAAGAGTGTGGAGCCTGGACCTTGGGAACACTGGGACAGTGTAGACCCTTGCCCGTGGGAGCTGCAGCAGCTGGGGCACTGAGGGAGTGAGGGCACTGCCTCCTCTGCCTAGCCAGTGTCTTTCCTGCAGAAAGAGACAGAAACCACACATCCAGAGGAAGAACCAAAAGTCAGGGGGGGAAGAAGAAGGAAGAGGAACAGAGAGGAAGGGAAGAAAGAGGAAAGAGGGAGAGGACAAAAAAGAAAAAGAAGAAGGAAGGGAAAGAAAAAGAGAGGGAGAAGAGGCTTTCTGCTTGCAAATAGTGTGAATCCTGCCTACTAACTGAAAGTCCACAACACAGTGATTTAACTTGCCAAACTGGTCTTAGGTCAAGCCAACCCTCTGGGGGTGGACCCATCAGAAGCAGTCCCCCAACTGAGACAGAAAAAAGAAACTCTAAACAGCACACAACAGTCTCCCCCTATAGATAAAGGAAGCAACATTCCTAGACTGTTCCACAGCCTAAGAACAGAGTACAAGACGTGCTGTTAACTAGACTAAAGCTGTGAGAAAAGGTCTAACGATAGAGCCAGATGGGAAGGGCTCAGCGGAAAAATATGGGGAGCACAAAAAACCAAACGGAAACCTCGCCCCCAAAGAGAAATACCAACTCTCTTCCAATTGGCACAAGCCAGTTTCAGAATACCAACATGTTACCAGAAGAATTTCAGTCTTGGGTTATAAATAAGCTGAATGATATACAAGAAAAAATTGATATCCACCGCAAAGAAACCGCAAAAAAATTCCAGGATTTGGAAGAAAAATTCACTAAAGAAATAGACGTATTGAAAAAAAACCAAACTGAACTCCTAGAAATGAGGGATTTATTCAGGGAGCTACAAAACACAGTGGAAAGTCTCAAGAACAGGGTAGATCAAATAGAAGACAGAATCTCAGAAATCGAAGATAACTCTTTCCAATTAAATAAGACAGTCACAGAGATAGAGCAAAGAAATAAGAAAAAAGATCAGAGTCTTCAAGAAATGTGGGATTATGTGAAGAAACCTAACGTGAGAGTTATAGGCATCCCTGAAGGTGAAGAAGATAATAAGCAAGGGCTGGATAAACTATTTGAAGACATAATAGAAGAAAATTTCCCAGGCCTTGCTAAAACTTTAGATATACAGGTTCAAGAAGCTCAAAGAACCCCTGGTAGATTCATAGCAAATAGGAAAACACCACGCCACGTAGTCGTCAGACTGACCAAAATATCCACTAAAGAGACCCTTCTTCGAGCTGTAAGGAGAAAGAAACAAGTAACATACAAAGCGAGACCCATTAGAATTACGCCAGATTTCTCAAATGAAACTTTACAAGCAAGAAGAAGTTGGGGCCCCATTCTCACTCTTCTGAAACAGAATAATGCCCAGCCTAGAATCTTGTACCCAGCTAAGCTAAGCTTTCTATATGAAGGAGAAATTAAGACATTCTCAGATAAACAAGGACTGAGGGAATTCACCAAGACAAGACCACCCCTCCAAGAAGTACTCAAAAGAGAGTTACACACGGATCATCACAACAAAGGCCCACGAATGTAAAGCCACCCAAGAACTAAAGATCAAATTCTAGCCACCACAATGGCTCAAGAGAGAAAACATAGAAAAGAAGTTCTACCCAATAAGATAAACAGAAATCTGTCCCAATTATCAGTTCTCTCACTAAATGTCAATGGCCTGAATTCCCCACTCAAGAGACATAGACTGGGCCAATGGATAAAAAAACACAAACCAAGTATCTGCTGCCTTCAGGAAACACACTTAACCGGCAAAGATGCATTTAGACTGAAAATAAAAGGATGGAACTTGATATTTCAAGCAAATGGTAGCCAAAAGAAAGCTGGTGTGGCAGTTTTAATTTCCAATAACTTAGTCTTTAAACCAACAAAAGTAATAAAAGACAAAGACGGTTACTACATACTGGTGAAAGGCACAATTCAACAAGAAGACATAACCATACTTAATATATATACACCCAATCTAGGTGCACCCAGATTCATAAAGCAAATCCTACTCGATCTAAACCAAATGATAGACAACAACACTTTAATAGTTGGAGACTTTAAAACCCCACTGACAGCACAGGACAGATCCTCCAAGCAGAAAATAAGCAAAGACATAGTAGACTTAAACAGAAGGCTAGAACAAATGGGCCTGACTGACATCTACAGGACATTCTACCCTAAATCCACTGAATATACATTCTTCTCATCGGCTCACGGAACATTCTCTAAGATTGACCATATCCTAGGCCATAAAGCAAGTCTTAAAAAAATTAAAAAAATAGAAATCATACCCTGCATCTTCTCAGACCACAATGGAATAAAAGTAATAATGAACCCTAACAGGAACTCTCATTCCTACTCAAGGTCATGGAAGCTAAACAACCTTCTTCTGAATAACAATTTTGTAAAGGAAGAAATTAAGTCAGAAATCAAAACATTCTTTGAATTAAACGACAAAGGTGACACAACTTATCAAAATCTATGGGATGCAGCTAAAGCAGTCCTGAGAGGAAAATTCATTTCCATAAATGCCTATTTCAAAAAGACAGACAACTTACAAATAGACAACTTAATGAACAGACTCAAAGAGCTGGAGAAAGAAGAACAGACTGACCCCAAACCCAGCAGAAGGCGAGAAATTGTTAAGATCAAATCAGAATTAAATGAAAAAGACAACAAAAATACTATAAGGGAAATTAATAAAACAAAAAGTTGGTTCTTTGAAAAGATAAATAAAATAGACACACCACTGGCTAGACTAACCAAGAGCAGAAAAGAAAAATCTTTAATAACTTCCATCAGGAACATGAAAGGAGAAATCACAACCGAAGCCACAGAGATACATGACATTATCTATGAATATTACAAAAATCTTTATGCACACAAATTGGAAAATGAGGAGGAAATGGACAAATTTTTAGAAACACACAGCCTTCCCAAGCTCAATCAGGAAGAAATAGAATTCCTGAATAGACCAATATCAAGAACTGAAATTGAAACAGCAATAAAAAACCTTCCCAAAAAGAAAAGCCCTGGTCCAGATGGGTTCACACCTGAATTTTACCATACATACAAAGATGAACTGGTGCCCATCCTACATAAACTATTCTTCAATATTGAGAAGGATGGAATTCTCCCCAACACATTCTACCAAGCCAATATAACATTGATACCAAAACCAGGAAAGGATGCAACAAAAAAAGAAAACTACAGACCAATTTCTCTCATGAACGTAGATGCAAAAATTCTCAATAAAATCCTAGCAAATCGTATCCAAGTGCTGATTAAAAAAATAATTCATCATGACCAAGTAGGCTTCATCCCAGAGATGCAGGGGTGGTTCAACATACGAAAATCTATAAATGTAATTAACCACATAAATAGAAGCAAAAATAAAGACCATATGATCCTCTCAATAGATGCAGAAAAAGCATTTGACAAAATTCAACACCCTTTTATGATAAAAACACTTAACAACATAGGCATAAATGGGACCTACCTAAAAATAATACAAGCCATATATGACAAACCCACAGCCAACATCATACTGAATGGGGAAAAATTGAAAGCATTCCCACTCAGAACTGGAACCAGACAAGGCTGCCCACTGTCCCCATTACTTTTCAACATTGTATTGGAAGTCCTTGCGAGAGCTATCAGACAAGAGAGCAGAATCAAAGGTGTCCAAATAGGGACAGAAGAGATCAAACTCTCACTCTTCGCTGATGATATGATGTTGTATCTGGAAAACCCCAAGGACTCAACCAAGAGACTCCTGGAATTAATTAACGAATTCAGTAATGTCTCAGGTTACAAAGTCAATACACACAAATCAGAGGCATTCATATATGCCAATACCATTCAATTGGAGAACCAAATTAAGGACTCAATACCTTTCAAAATAGCAACAAAGAAAATAAAATATCTAGGAATATATTTAACTAAAGAGGTAAAGGACCTCTATAAAGAGA
The DNA here is from genome assembly GCF_020740605.2 of Lemur catta. NCBI lineage: Eukaryota > Metazoa > Chordata > Mammalia > Primates > Lemuridae > Lemur > Lemur catta. The sequence continues at coordinate 98,929,774 of NC_059135.1, forward strand.
ACTATGAAACGCTAAGGAAGGAAATTGCAGAACACGTAAATAAGTGGAAATCCATACCATGCTCATGGATTGGAAGAATTAACATCGTTAAAATGTCTATACTACCCAAAGTAATCTATAGATTCAATGCAATTCCTATTAAATTACCAACATCATTTTTCACAGATTTAGAAAAAATAATTATACACTTTGTATGGAAACAGAGAAGACCCCGTATAGCAAAAGCAATCTTAAGCAATAAAAACAAAATGGGAGGTATTGATTTGCCAGACTTCAAACTATACTACAAAGCTGTGGTGCTTAAAACTGCTTGGTATTGGCACAAGGGCAGGGACACAGACCAGTGGAACAGAACAGAAAACCCAAATATAAAACCATCCTCATATAATCATCTAATCTTTGACAAAATAGACAAAAACATACTCTGGGGACAAGAGTCCCTATTCAATAAATGGTGCTGGGAAAACTGGATAGCCACATGTAGAAGACTGAAACAGGACCCACAGATTTCACCTCTCACAAAAATCAAATCACGGTGGATAACAGATTTAAACCTTAAATGGGAAACGATTAGAATTCTAGAAGAAAATGTTGGAAAGACTCTCACAGACGTTGGTCTAGGCAAAGAATTTATGAAGAAAACCCCTAAGGCAATTGCAGCAACAACAAAAATAAACGAATGGGACCTGATTAAATTAAAAAGCTTCTGCACAGCCAAAGAAACAGTCACGAAAATAAACAGACAGCCTACAGAATGGGAAAAAATTTTCGCATACTACACATCAGATAAAAGACTGATAACAAGAATCTATTTAGAACTCAGGAAATTCATCAAGAAAAAATCAAACAATCCTATCAAAAAATGGGCAAAGGACATGAATAGAAATTTTTCAAAAGAAGACATAAGAATGGCCAAAAAACGTATCAAAAAATGCTCAACATCCCTAATCATCAGGGAAATGCAAATCAAAACCACAATGAGATACCACTTAACTCCGGTGAGAATGGCCTTTATCAAAAAATCCCAAAACAACACGTGTTGGCGTGGATGCGGAGAGACAGGAACACTCATACACTGCTGGTGGGAATGCAAACTAGTGCAACCCCTATGGAAAGCAATATGGAGATACCTTAAACAGATTCAAGTAGACCTACCATTTGATCCAGCAATTCCATTATTGGGCATATACCCAGAAGAACAAAAGTCATTCTTTAACAAAGACACCTGTACCCGAATGTTTATAGCAGCACAATTCACAATCGCAAAGATGTGGAAACAACCCAAGTGCCCATCAATCCACGAATGGATTAGTAAACTGTGGTATATGTATACCATGGAGTACTACTCAGCTATAAGAAATAACGATGATACGACATCTCTTTGGTTCTCCTGGAGAGAGCTGGAACCCATTATACTAAGTGAAGTATCCAAAGAATGGAAAAACAAGCATCACATGTACTCACCAGAAAACTGGTTTCCCTGATCATCACCTAAATGTACATCAGGGAAGGATACCAATTGGATATCAGACTGGGATGGGGGGGGTGGGGGGAGGGGATGGGTGTATGCCTACATGACGAGTGCATTGCGCACCCTCTAGGGAATGGTCATGCTTGAGGGTGCAGACCCGGGGAGGTGGGGGGGGGAGGGGATCGATGTATGAATACATGGCGAGTGCCAGGCGCACTGTCTGGAGAGTGGGAGCGGACGCGCTTGGGACTCTGACTCGGGGGGATGGGCGGGACAGGGACAACGTATATGACCTGAACTTATGTACCCCCATGATGAGCTGAAATAAAAAAATATATAAAAATAAAAAAATAAAAAAAAATAAATAAATTATAAAAAAAAAAAAAAAAAAGATCGTCAGTCACCAGCGAAATGCAAATTAGCTCTCCAATGAAAAATCACTACAGAATGACTAAAATTAAAACCCTGTTACAAAGCTAATGTTGACAACTGTGTGGGACAATAAGAACCATCATAAATTGATGGTGGCAGTATGTAATGTGACAACCACTTTGGAAAAACTGTTGAGACTATCGGAAAATGTCAACTATTATAGAAATCCTACCTTATGGTCCAATGTTTCCACTTCTAGTTATTCATCCAAGAGAAATGCAAATATGTGCTCAAAAATGAGTGCATAAGAATATGCATGGCAGCTTTATTTATAGTATCCAAGATCAGGAAAGAGTTCAGGTGTTCATCTACAGAAGAATGAATCAAACACCTGTCTCATTTTTGTATAATGGAGTACTTCCCATCAATAATAAAGGCAACTCACAAGAACATGAATAAATCTCATAAACAATACGCTGAGTTAAGGAAACCTGGCACAGACCACATACTGTATGATGTTATTTGCAAAAAGTTCAAGAGCAAACTCCCTTTGGTTATTACACGTTAGGACACTGATTTCCTACAGGGAGGAGGTATGGGAACCTTTCTGGTTGGTGGAAATGTTCTGTACCTTATTGTGGAGTGGTAGTGACATGGATGTGCACATCACAAAAATGTGTTGAGTTGTGTACTCGGGACCTGTGCATTTCACTGTATGGTTTTTTTTTAATCTGGTTAATTTCTTATGTGTTTTCTGTCTTCTTTATTGACCCTGATTGATATACTCAGCCACTGAGTGTGGTGCCAAAGTCAGAGAGTCTTACTTACCTCTGTTTACTCAGTGCTTGAATGGAGAAATGAATGAGCATCCGTGGTGAGGAGGTAAGAAGAGTGGAATGAACCAAAGCTGGGAAACAGTGTAATTCAGCCAGGCGACCCAAACCAAATGTGCTGCACCTTCTCCGTACAGACCCTCACTGCTGCCAGGGCACTCGCTTCTGCAAGCCAACCAGGTGTCTATCATTGAACCCAAAATACAACGCCATCGATTTTTGCAGCCAGTCTTCCTAAATTTGAAGAAAAAGACCTGTATGAGTGGCAAATATATAAATATACTATCTCTAGTAGAAGTAATAATGGCCACATGCAAATAGCAAAACTCAGTATTGTTGTAAAATTGACATTTTTCTCTAAGCTATCCTTTTCACTCAAAATGCATATGAAAAGGAAAATTAAATTGCTTACATCCTGTATCCACTCATTAGGCTATTCACTAATTCATTCATTCATTCAATTATCCACTGGGCATTTGTATATTGAATATCTACTTTGTGCTAGACACTAAGCTAGAAGTCTGAATATACCAATTAGTAAAAAAAAATTCCTTTCTAAAAACAAATTGACATTTTAGTTGAAGAGAAAAATACATAAGCAAACAAATATAGGAATGGCCGATTGTGCTATGAAAGAGGTAGATAGAGAGTAACATGGATTTTTGCTGTTTCTTTTGGGAATATATATACACAACGTGACATGCCTGGGCAGCTCCACCAGACATCTCTGCCAGAGGTAAGGCACCTCGTTCCCACCTCTTGTCCTCTTTCTCCAACATCAGAATTTTGCTCAAGTTGTGCTCGCTGTGTGCAAAGTGCTTTCTCCACTTCTCCCTACCCTGTCCAGAGACGCTTGTTTTAAAAATGTCCAATCCAAGTTCCACCTACACTTTTGACCCCCTCTCTATTTTCTACACCACTATGGTAGAGGAAGGACATGGTAGTGTAGTTCCCTTCTCTACTTGATCCCCGTGGGCTTGTCTGTGCTGCGCTGAGTCTGAGGTTCCTGTGGAACAGAGACTTGTCTCAAACTTAGCAGCTGCCAGCAACATCGGAATGTGGCTGCCACGTGGAAGACGCTGCAAAGCCGAAGTTGATGTTATTAGTGCCCAGTTGTTGAATGCATACCATGCACAAAATACTGATGGTTGTATGGCTGGAGGGGTTTGAGGATAGTTGGGATCCAGACACCTGTGATCACTCTCCCTCCCTGTGCCCAAATATATCCTATTTCAACACACCTGCTGCAATTGTGGCACAAGCAGACGGCAGGATGTGTGATTTCTACATTCAGCAAGGGTGCAGATGTGGAAAAATCTGTAAAATATAGTTAAGAAATAATAACTGCCACTTCTGAACCTCTCTGGAGCAGCAGTTTGCTACTGTGCTGATGTGACTGAGGTGACTCATGAGGGGTTGGCCCGAAGGGCAAAGGTGAACATTTTCCATCTACCTCCGGAAAAGGGAAGTGCTCCTGGGTCTCTGTGGGAAAAACTTTTCCCCCTGCAATGGAGTAGGGATAGTTACAGGATATAGTAGGACTCTTTTTATACGAGTCTAAAAGCTCTGGATGCAATTTGATCCCTGACCACTTCTCAGGACGGGGTGACTAATGGCAGGCCGTCTGAGAAAGGCAGAAAGACGATGCCTGCTAGCTGAGAGCAAAGGGACACTGGCCACATGTCAGAACAAGGGCTGTAGCTGTGGTTCTCAGTCTTGACTGCACATTTAGAATCAGACCAAGAGAAGAGAATCTCTAGGGGCGTTAGGATCCAGGCATTAGGATCCAGGCGTTAGGATCCAGGCATTAGGAATTTGTAAAGCTCCCCAGGTGCTTTCAGTGTGCAACCAAATTTAAAACTACTGAGTACAGTGACAGGAGGTAGGCCAGGCCTTTTTGCACCTGCGTTACCTAAAGAGAGCTCCAAAACTACATGAGATGTTTAATTTTACATTTCGTTTTGACTAGGCCAGGGGTGCCCAGCCATTTGGTCAAACATTTTTCTGGGTGTGTCTGCGAGGGTGTTTCTGGATGAGAGTAAGACTTGAATCAGTCTACTGAGCAAAGCAAGTCACCCTCCCCAGTGTGTAGGTTTCACCCAATCCCTTGAAGGCCTGAACGGAACACAAGGCTGACAGCTCTCTTCCCCTGAGAATATTTTATTGAGAGTATATCATATCATTTTTACTTTAGAAGAGTAAGAGGGGACTCCATCAGTCTGGCTGCCTTCAGATGGAGCATTGATCTTTCCCGTCTTTGGACGTCTTGGTCTGGAATCTGCTGGAATTCAGACTGGAGCTTCTCAGCAGAGTCATGTCGTTCTCATCAGAGTACAGTTTGAAACCTATAGATGTCTCAGGTCATCATTCTTTTAATTTGCCCCATAACAACACATGAGTACCTTTTGCCTTTGTATCCATGACGGAAGAGTTGACCCAGTTCCAATGATCACTAGGCACTGGCCCAACTGACTTCTTTAATATATTTTTGCCTGCTCCAATTTCTTCAAGTTCATCACCTTACTTCTTCTGGCACTGAGTGTCTAAGTACCTTCCAATCTTAGCTCAGCTCTTTTTGGAAAAATAGGTGGTGATAGTAAACAGTTACCAACTGACACTTGAGACAGGATTTAGCCAAACACCACTTGCTGCATATCCTTGGTCTGAATTTTAAGGCTGTGTTTTTCATTCACGCTGCTGTACTGTTATTTGAAATTCCTTAAACAATGAGTTTGACCTTAAGACACTGCAATGCCCCTCATTGGCTGTAGGGTCTCCTTTGTATCCACACCCTGTGCTTGTTGCATCACAATCATTTGAAATAAGCTTCCGTGTAGGAAAATGTAGCATGTTTATAGTCATTAATCAATGCGTACTTAAGAGAGATTTTCTATAACAATTATTTTAGATTATTTAAATATCATTTTTACTTTAAAAGAGTACATGAATCCAAAACCTCAGTAATAGCAAATAACTCAAAACAGTCTAAGCAGAGTATGATGCAGTTATAATTATCTGAATATGTTAACATTTAGTGAACAGTCAGGCACATTACTGGCCTTTAGAAAAATAGAATGCTTCATGCAGACACTAATTAATCAATAAAATCCTAATTGGATTCTATTAAGTATTGGAAACGACATTTCAATTTGAATATTCCATGTACAACCCTGACCCATTCCCAAGCAGCAATAAAAGCCAATTAAGGTGGCATTCAAATTATGATTATGAATGCTATCTCCACCCTCATCTACTTTAACATTATAACAATTAAAAAGAACGTAGTAAGGAATGAATCAGGCAAGTTCTTCTGCACAGATGCTTTATTTCCTTGCTGTTTTTGAGGAATTTAATACCATACAAAGGCTGCTTTTGGAGACCTAAGCTTTGGCATTAGAAAGGCTGAGATGATTGACTCCGTTCTTTACTGATTGTGTCTGTGTCCAAGACCAATGTCTCCATCTGAGAAATCGGAGGAACAGCAGCCATTTCCAGGACTGTGTTGAAGATTAGAACCGTTGCTCAGGAGGGATCTAGCAGAGCGCCAGACCCACTGGAGTCGTGCAGGCAGTGGCAGATCTAACCCAGAATACCGAGGCCTGCATTCATGGGATCTTAGGAAGAAATCTTGGGCTCACCAAAAGCAACCTGCCATTTTCAGTGAAAGACCCCTCTTATGAATAGTCTATTCCAATCTGCCTGAACACCTTTATTGCTTCAGCATTTACATCCTCATGGGGTACCACAATTTCATCGCTGGAATATGCCTAAGTTGCCCTCCTTAGTGACTTTCACTGGACCTATTTTTACCACGAGCAATAACATAAACCATATCGAAATGCTTTTCTAGATGATTTGTTCAGGAAATACGGCCAATTGTTCCGTAGCACAAGCTTTGGAGCTAAGCTGTCTGGGTCCCAATCCTAGCCCTACCATTGACTGGCTGTGTGACCTTAGACCCATTAACCTCTCTGTGGTTTAGCATTCTTGTCATTAATGGTGGATAATTCCTACCTCTCATACTTCTTGTGAATGTTAGCTATTATGGAATTCTACTCATTTCACTTCATTGGTAGCCTCGCAAACATTCCTCGTAGGCTATGACATTCAAGCCCTCTTCCAGCCTAAGGAGTCTTGCCTGGATATTTGTTTAAACACCAAAACCCCTGTTAAATTGACCAGTTGAGGAACAACTCAAGATGTGCTTCATCTTTCCATAGTTATGTGACAACAAAAGCCCCCATCTTTTCCAGCATGCAAATGAGGAAACAGAGACTTAGAAAGCTGAGTTAGAAAACCTCCCCACAGTCACCCAACTTGTATGTGAAGGGCCAGAAATTACAAACACACCACCCACACCAGAGCCACTTAAAAGGGCTTTGCTGCAGTTTCTCCATTATCAGCCACTGGTGGGCAAAGAAAGGAAGTAGGAAGGGATGAGGCCAGAGTTACAGGAAGCTGGGCCCTGGGCCTGAGAACTTGCTGCTGTGAGGAGTAACCATGCAAACCAGATTGAATGGGCATCGCAAAATCACTTGGCATCCAGAGTGTCTAGACTTTGATGCTCAGCAGTCAGAGGGGAAGCGTGCTGATTCCTGTTGGGAATGGCAGAGGCTGAGTGTAGACCTGGGGCTGACAATGTCAGTCTCTACTGCACAGTGCACAGAAATGTAAGATGGTGTTAGCCACCAGGGAAGGCAGGATGTATGTCGTTCAGCAGTTGCCTTCTGGAAACAATGCTTTTATGCAAAAAAATGAGTTTAATAGTCAAATTTTCAGATACAAGTGACAATCTAAGAATATATTTGAGGTGGCAATAGGTCTTATGATGACCTTCAAATCATATTATATAAGTAGTCACCTCTTTATATTATTATGACGACTACTGTTGCTACTAGTGTTACTTATAGGAACATTCCCAGTTCTCAGGACTGTGTGGATGGCACCACCCAGCTCCTGATACCTGAGTTAAGACTTGTCCCTAAACCACAGCCCACTAGGTAGGAATATTCTAAGACTGAACCTCGAGATGGTGTAAACTGACCACCCCGTAGACCCAGAGTGTTCCCTTACGTTATTTCCCTAGCATTACAAAGCCAGCACATACCTGAGATAGATCCTAAACCCAAGCCTCTTGGCAGCAAAATTCATGCAGTTTGTGTGGCATGAATTAAGGGAAAACCCCAACACTGAAACTGGGTTATTAAGATACATGAAAACTTTCCCATTGTAAGTTAAAGTTTCTATCATTTGGTCTTACAGATTTTCCAGATTTGAAAAGAATTCTAATTAAAAAGTCCTTCATATGATTGATTCCATTTATATTAAATATCCATAAATATCTGAAATAGGCAAATTCATAGAGATGGGAAGAAGATTAGAGGTGGCCAGGAGCTGGGGGAACAGAGAGTGTCTGCTCAGTGGGTACAGGGTTTCCGTTTGGGGTGGTGGTAATATTCTGGAACTAGGTAGAAGTAATGGTTGCACAACACTAAATATACTACATGTTGCTAATGGTAAGTTTTATGTTATGTGTATTTTTCCCAATAAAAAATTTTCAAAAAAATCATTTCAGGAATATTTCATCTTATGGAAGTGAGTAGGGTTTTGTAGGGGGGAAAGGATTGGGGGAATAAACAGACCCTTGTTTTAATCCTGGTTCCCCCACTTACTAACTATAGGACCTTGGACAACTGGCTTGATCCCCCAAAACTCATGCAAACACAAGCTTGTTGTAGGACTGGCCAATGTGTAGCAAATGCCCTCCTCAGTATTGACGTATAGCAGATGCTTTGCAGGAGTAGCAGCCACACAGTCACGGGTCCTCTGAGGCGATACGGTAGGTAAACGAACGGCAATTTAGAGGGTGGTTTTATCGTAAGGACTTTTGCTGAAAATGTGCAGCAGTGAGTCCCAGGAGCCTGGTTCTGGGGTGGTTGGATTAGTCCACCAAGTCTTCAGTCTTTTATTTCTCCCTGAGCTGGAATTCAGTGCAAAGAATATTTTGACATTTCAATAAAATAAAACCAATAAGGGAAAACATTATCTACCCAGATTATTGTACCACTGGGCCTAATATCAATACGCCTGTTTGAAAAATTAAGCTGTAGGATAAAGGATTAAGTTACCATGGACAAACCATAAAGGATTGAGATAATAGAGAAAACTCTACATTCTAAAATATATGTGTTGTACTACATTTCTTGTAGTATCTCTATGTCGGTTTGATGACTGGGGCAAAAACCAAGGGCAATACAGCAGGTGAAGGTATCATCAATGTAATTACATCCACCAAGACACTCGGTACTTACTACGCCGCGTGCTCTGCCCTCAGGCAGGTTACGTATGTCGCTGTGACTCTGTGACATGGGTGCTGTGGTCATCATCTCATTAGTGTTTGGATTCCCTTCCACAGCTCTGCTCGTCTGGGGTTCTGGAGTTCTGAGTCATGGGGCAAACACACAAAACTCAGAGCCCATGGAGAAATAAAGCACCACTTTAACCGTCTCAGGAGGGCCCTGTAGCCTTCCCCAAAGCAAGTCATTCTGGTTAGGATGTCACTAAGTACAGCTTGCAGAATGTGCAGCTATAACTCGCTTAAATGGTTAAGAGGTTAACTGTTTTGCCTGACAAGTCATCCAGAGGTTGCTGGGTTGTGCTGGGTTTCATGCAAAGACGCAGAGTCTCAAGATGGTCCTCAGGGACTCAGGCCCTGCCCTCCTGCCCCTGCCGTGCTCCTCAGTGTGGTCTCTTCCATTCAGGGGTGTGCTCCTTCCTGGCCGCAGGGCAGCCTCACCTCCATGCACCGTACCCTAACACAATTGTGCCCGAAGATTAAAGCCTAAAACAAGCTTTCTTTAAGTATCTGTTTATTTATTTTTTATTTAGGAGGAATATAAATTCTCAAAGCCTTGTACTGTGACTCATGGGTTAGAACTGAATCCCACAGCTAACCCCACGGCAAGGAAGCTGAGGAGGAGAATACACGGCCTCATCAACTCCTGCAGGAGGAGGAAGATTCTTCCAGTAACAAGATGAATGAGACAGACGGCTTGTAGGAGTATGATACGGCTTGGATGCTTGGCCCTCCACATCTCGTGTTGCAATGTGACCCCCATTGTCGGAGGGGAGCCTGGTGGGGGGTGTTTGGGTCGTGGGGCGGATCCCTCATGAATGGCGCGGTGCCCTCCCCACAATAAGGACTTCTCGCATTATTACTTCAAGGGAGAGCTGGTTGCTTAAAAAGCAAATAGTACATGTGCTCACTAATAATAACCGGGAGCTAAACGATGGGCACACGCAGGCACAAGAGATGTAAAGGACACTGGAAAGCAAGAAGAGGCAGGGTGGGAGGGGTGGAGGGTAAAACCTACCTGTCGGGTACAATGAACACTATTCTGGTGGTCAGTGCACTAAAAGCCCCAACTTAAGCATTATACAAAGTATACATGTCACAGAAACATGTGGATCACCTTAATATTTTGAAATAAAAAAAGGAAAGAAGAAAGAAAGAAGGAAAGAGAAAGAAAGAAAGGAAGAAAGAAAGAAAGAAAGAAGAAAGAAAGAAAGAAAGAAAAAGAAAGAAAGAAAGAAAGAAAGAAAGAAAGAAAGAAAGAAAGAAAGAAAGAAAGAAAGAAAGAAAAAGAAAGAAAGAAGAAAGAAAGAAAGAAAGAAAAAGAAAGAAAGAAAGAAAGAAAGAAAGAAAGAAAGAAAGAAAGAAAGAAAGAAAGAAAGAAAGAAAAAGAAAGAAAGAAGAAAGAAAGAAAGAAAGAAAGAAAGAAAGAAAGAGAAAGAAAGAAAGAAAGAAAGAAAGAAAGAAAGAAAGAAAGAAAGAAAGAAAGAAAGAAAGAAAGAAAGAAAGAAAGAAAGAAAGAAAGAAAGAAAGAAAGAAAGAAAGAAAGAAAGAAAGAAAGAAGAGAAAAGAACCCAGCCCCACCTCCTCTCTCTGTCGCTTTTCTCCCACCATGTGACGCGCCTGCTCCCGCTTTGCCTTCCGCGGTGACTGGAAGCTCCCCGGAGCCCTCACCACGAGCACGATGCTTCTTGCATAATCTACAGCACCGTGAGGCAAGTGAACCTCTTCTCCTTATAACTTACCCAGCCTCAGCCATTTTTTTCATGGCAATGCAAAACGGACCGACACAGAGTCTAACCATCGGTGTTAAATACTGCAGGTCCCTGGCGCAGTGGGGCTTTGGTTTCTTCCCCCAATCTAGATCCAGAGGCCGGAGCGCCGGCAGCACCAGCACCAGCCTGGGAGAGCAGCGACCCAGGACAGAGCGGCTGTCACACAGGGCCTGGCGGGCGGGGTTACCCACCAGTTCCTGGCAGACCGGAGACTAGCACGACAGCTTCCCCTGGCACATGGGGAGACCCTTCCCAGGCCTGCTTTTCGGGAAGTGTCTGAAAGCAGGAAAGAATCTGAGCACCAGCTGAGAAAGAGACAGCACAGAGCCTCTAACTGTCACGGGACACAGTAGACCGATGTGGCCCACAGAGGGACCAAAGCACAGTCTGGATTCCTATTAGTCGGAATTGTTGTCTTTTCTCAGGGGAGAAGAGCAAGGAATAGAGAGTCCGGGAGGTTGGAGAAGAGAGAGAAGCTTTCTCCCCCAGAACAGTGTTCGGGGCTGGAATCAAATCACCCTTTTTGGTGGCCGGGCGGAGGGCTGGCCAGCGCTGCCGAGCCTCCCCCGCGCCCCTTTCTCTTTTGCTCCACCGCCTTGGAGTTAGGAAAAGGAAATCCATCCCTTAGAACCTTCACTGTCCTCTGGGGAAAGTGCCTGTTCTTTGCACGTGCAAACGCCCAAAGCTGCTTTTCAAGTCAAGTCCCATCCGTGGAGTGCTAAGGAGGCTTGCGTCTTCCATCCCGCTCCAGCGTCCGGGCTGCTTGCACTTTGTGTGACACCGCACCGTCTTCCGGTCGCCCGCCTGGCTCTTCAGCCCTCTGTCCTCCGTGCTGCTGTCTGCGTTGAATCTCTGCGGCAACGAGGGGCAATTAAGATAGCAATGAGAAATGTAAGGAAATATGAGGAACTGTTTTTTTGGAAAGAATACCTCCGGTTGACATCTGAGCAGAAAATTAATCTGTACCCTCCCTGAGTAGAGCCATGACACATCCTCTGTGACACTGTTAGGCATCCTTCCCCACACCCCCAAAATAAATGGGGGCATTGTCCATCAAGCACTGCCGGCCCACTCTGCACCTAAGTACGGATGACACAAAGTTGGCAATGAACGGTAACTGCCTTTCCAAGATCCTAGTCTAAGTAGAGTCATGCACAGATAAGTGAGCAGAGTGTAATATGAATTTGAGATTTGAGCAAAGTCGAGCATAGGCTACTTAAGGAGTGATAGACCCTGTCTGAGAATTCATAGTAGCCATTAGGTTTCTGTACCCTGAGCTGATGGTGGTCACTGGTCATCTCCCCAACCCTTTCTGTGTGGTATAAAAGACAGAAAATTACTTAAAGCCAAGTTGTAAGTTCCCAGTCTAAGTTTCTCCAATGCAGTTGCTCCAGGAAGCCATAGATGTGGGTTCTGGAAGCCAATACCTGACTCTTTCTAAAGGGTATCTGTATTTTGACTTTAATTTCATGCATGCGATAAAAGATGAGGGCATGAGGTGTGTAAGGGAGACGTCTCCAAGATGACAAGGTGACAGACCATGGAATGCACGTGTGAGACCAACTCTGTCTCAATACCTAGGAAATAAAAGTAGTGAAAAGATGGCCGGGTGTGGTGGTTCATGCCTGTAATCGTAGCACTCTGGGAGGCCAAGGCAGGAGGATCGTCTGAGGTCAGGAGTTCGAAACCAGCCTGAGCAAGAGCGAGACCCCGTCTCTACTAAAAAAAAAATAAAAAGAAATTAGCTGGACAACTAAAAATACATAGAAAAAATTAGCCAGGCATGGTGGCTCATACCTGTAGTCCCAGTTACTCGGGAGGCTGAGGCAGAAGGATTGCTTGAGCCCAGGAGTTTGAGGTTGCTGTGAGCTAGGCTGATGCCACAGCACTCTAGCCTGGGCAACAGAGCGAGACTCTGTCTCAAAAAAAAAAAAAAAAAAGAAAGGAGTGAAAAGAAATCTCTTTCCAGGGAGGCTCAAACCTTCTTTCTTCAAGACTTTATTCTTGCCCATTTTATTTTTGCTCCTATGCACTCTGTCCTTGTGGCACGGATGTGAAGCATTTTGCTGTGGTCTCCTGTTTGGAGGACAACACATGGGGCCCTCGGAGATCCTCGGGCAGCTCCTCCTGCCACATGGCAGCGGCCTGTGCCCACCGGGCCTCTGAGCTGCTCCAGGGGCTGCCACAGGCCACCACCACTGGGTGGGAAACCTCAAAGTTGACCTGCATTTAGTGAAAAAGCTAATGACAAGGGAAAGATTATTTGGAGGAACACATGTAGAAAGTTCCTGTAGAAAAAGAGAGAGAAATAAGAATTTAACCACACCTGGCGGCATATGTTAGGGTGGAATGAATTTTAGGAAATATTAAAAATGTCTACGTTTGGCCCCTTTCTCTGTTCTCAGGTAAGGCTAACGAAGGATACCTGATACTTGCGTAGGACTCTGTAGTATTTCTCACATGTATTTCACAGACTCACTGCAGCACAACCAGGGTGCTTACTAAAATCTCAAGTTCCTGAGGAACTCCTTCAGAATCTCTGCAAGTGCTGCTTTAGAGTTTCTATTCTACCAAGCTCTGAGTGTGCACTACTTTCCTATTGCTACTGTAACAAGTCATTGCAAATTTAGTGGCTGAAAACAATTCAAATTTATTCTCTTACTCTTCTGGAAATCAGTTTCCCTGGGCCAAAGTCAAGGCCTCAGAGCCTTCTGGAGGCTGCAGGATAGAAACCGTTTCTTGCCTCCTCTGGCTGCCAGGGGCTGCCTGCAAGTCCTGGCTCGTCACCCCTTTCTTGTGTGACTCTAACCTCTTGCTTCTGCTGTGACATTCCCACTTCCCGTCTGATCTCTTGCCTCCCTCTTATAGGGACACCATGACTGCATGGGCCCCGCTGGGTAGTTCACAATAACCTCTCCAGCTCAAGACTGCTGTTCCAATTACATCTGCAAAGTCCCTTTTACCACGTCAAGTAACATTCCTGGGTTCCAGGGATTAGGACCTGGACACTTTGGGGCATTATTCAGCCTACCAATGGGCGATTCTCGCGCAAACGAATGTTTAAGAAGCCTTGTCCCAGAGTGTAGGCGGTGAGCTGGAGTAAAGGGGTGTTTCAATGTGTAAAATGTCAGCAGGGGCTAAGTGAGCCAGGTGACAGGCCACACATACAACACATGCTAAGAAATTACATAGTCAAACAACTATGGTTAATTAGCTCACCATCCCACTCAAGTATGTAAGATAACACAATTGAAAAGTGGTGAATGAGATGCGTTTTTAGAAATGGTTTTGCTGGACGTCCTGGAGGTTGCTGAGAGGAGGGACGGCTGCTTCTGCCCCACCTTAGGCTACGTGAGAGGGATTTGCAAGGGGTGCTCGGAGAGCTTGGAATGTGTTTGAGAACGTAAAGCCTCATGTTTTACTCATAAAGAGCAGATACAAAGGCGAGTTTCACAACAGGCTGGAGTCTAAGGAAAATCTATAAAGGCTCTGCTCCTCTCATTTCTCAGTTCAACTTTTTATTTTTTTCAGTTGATCTCATCCCTCTGCTTCCAGACCTTTGGTTCTGTGAATTTGTCTTTTGCATTTGGTGATATGTGTTACTTTCCCTAATGTTAAGAATGCTTATCTCACTTAAATGCTCAGGAAAACTTAACTCCTTAAAGCTTCTTATTTTCTACTGTCCTGGCTTGTGTAGTTTCTGATGAGAAGATGACTATAATTATCTGTTTTTCTGTACATGATGAGTATTTTTATTATTGCTGCCTTAAATTTTTTCTTGTTATCTTTGATTTTAACTGTTTAAACATGATGGATCTCTCTCTCTCTCTCCCTCTTTCTTTGGATATTTAGTCCACTTAGATTTCTATGAGTTTTATGGTTCGTGGGTGGTTTGATACATGTATTTATTACTTTTGGAAAATTCTCACTGTTATCTCTTCAAATGCTTCCTCTTCCCTGATTTTCTCTCTTCTCCTTTGGGACTCTAATTATACACATGCTACTGTTTGATACTGTCCCATGGCTCTTTGATTCTGTTTTTTCTTTCAGGTCTGGGCTTTAGCAGGTTTTAAATCCTCCAGCTGATCCGTACGTGCAGCTAAAGTGGAGAATCATTGTAAGATTTTGTAAACCACCCCAAGCCGCTCAGTGGCCGTCCCCTTGCAGCCCACCCCTAGCTGGTTGCACAGGCAGAGTGGGGCTGATCCGGCGAGTGGGCTCCGAGGGGCTCCACCGTGCCTCTCCCTGGAGGAGTCCTCTCCACAAGCATCCTCAAGTACCCCAAATGCCCCCAGTCTGGTGACTTTTTTAGTAAGGCATCACAAGATCTTGTTAAGGTGTATGCTGGCTTTACTGTGTCTGGGTGGGGAGGGGTGCTTCTCACCTAACGTCAGGGCACCGTCCACACATATCATGACTAAAAGTGTGCCGGGCAGTGAGAAGCAGAAAGCAGGGACCAGGCTGACAAACTGGGGTGGGCTGTGGGGAACCTGCAGGCAGAGGCATGGGGGTCAGAGAGAGTACACTAAACACCTGCGTGTGTGCCTGTGTGAAAGCCAGAGTGGCCAGTAGCCGCCCTGATGGCACTAACCTTGAAAACAAGGGAGCAATAAAAAGGAAAGAAGGGTGGGAAGGAGGGAGTTGAGAAAAACCGAATTACTGAAAGCAGTAAAGAATCCCAAGGCAAAAGAGCAGCATCCCACCACGCCACACGTGCAGTGTGTCTGTATCGCATGCAGTGCTCCTGTACCACATGCAGTGCTCCTGTACCACATGCAGTGTGTCTATACAGTATGCAGTGCTCCTGTACCACATGCAGGGCACCTGTACCACATGCAGTGTGTCTTTACCACATGCAGTGCTCCTGTACCACATGCAGTGTGTCTGTACCACATGCAGCGCGCCTGTACCACATGCAGTGTTCCTGTACCACATGCAGTGTGTCTATACAGTATGCAGTGCTCCTGTACCGCATACAGTGCTCCTGTACCGCATGCAGTGTGTCTGTACCACATGCAGTGCTCCTGTACCACATGCAGTGCTCCTGTACCGCACGCCTGTACCGTATGCAGCGCGCCTGTACCATATGCAGTGTGTCTATACAGTATGCAGTGCTCCTGTACCACATGCAGTGCTCCTGTACGGCATGCAGTGCGCCTGTACCGTATGCAGTGTGTCTATACAGTATGCAGTGCTCCTGTACCGCATGCAGTGTGTCTGTACCGCATGCAGTGTATTTCTGACAGTGGCTACAGTTTCTTAGGCCTTCCAGAGTACGGGGCCAATGTGCCTCTGATTATTAGAGGGATATAAGAGTCCTGGGTGGAGACAGAATTTTGACAACACCAACACCGTTAATTATGTCACTTTACAGTATTTAATTTAGTGGTTTAGTTGCTCCGTCCATCCTCAGGCAATTCCTGAGCATTTATTAAATGCAAACCTCCCTGCTAAGCCTCTGAGGCATCCAAGTCCGTCCAGAATTACGCTCATTGGAGGTGCGGATGGAAAAGCAGCCTGGGTGTCAGGGAGCCCCTCAGCCCTGGCGCAGAGACGCACAGGCCACATGACTTCGAGGAAGCTACCTTTTTTCTCTGCTCCTTAGGCTTCTGGTACAGACAATGTGTAGGTCAAACTAGATCTTTGCCTTCCAGTGCTGACATTCCAGGTTCTAGCACACTGTGCTCAGACATACAGCTGGAAAGCCAAAAGTATGAAGAGATAACATTGGCGTTGTTTATAAGATCCTCAGAAAAATTGCCAAAAGTTTTCTGAAAACCCTAACAGCATGCGATATTTTTTTTTTCTTAAAGGGACCATGCTGGAAGTCTAGATACAAACCCCTCATGGGCAGGAAGTTACCCAAAAAAGGACAATGACCTTCTTATTGTAACAAAGACACATAGGGAGAACATATGACAAATGAAAGTCCCTTACTGGCTTCCTTTCCTTTATGATTTGTCCTTTTGCATCCCAATTGCAGTCAAAGACACTTGGGATAGGATTTTAGACCTGGACAGGGTTTATAACTAAATTTCACCTGAATATCTTGCCCTGAAAGAAAATGATATGAAGGATCCCTAAACCCTTAGCTTCTTGAGGAAGTTTTCCCAGGGTGTGAGATGTGGGCTGGTTCTGGCCTCTGCCCTTCTCAGCAGGCAAACCTTGCCACTCTAGTGACCACCTGGGTGGCTGACACCACCTTGTCAGGACAAGGCCGGGGTGGCACTGCAATCTCTAGCTTTTGTTTGGTACAATGCATTTGATGTACCGGTCTCTGTCTCATTGCGATTTACGATATACAAATCAGCACACATGTTGTCCCGGAAAGAACAGGCCTCCCCACTGTTAGCCAGACCCAGGGCCAATAACAAGAGGCCTCATCTGTTTGACAGCAGCAGAGCCAAAGTGCAGCCTGCACAACGCATGCCCAGCTGGCTCCAAATGCCGCAGTGGTCCCAGCACTTCCTTCTGCTGACCTTGCCCATTTCTCCATCTGGCCCCGTGTTCCCTGGGTTTGGCATAGCAGCATTCATGGAGCTGACCAGGAATATTTTGTTCAAGTTTTTACAAGATCAGTCATATCCCTTCTTTAATAAATGAAAACATTCAAAGCTTAGTGCAAAGCCACCATAGTCAAAACCATGTGTCACTGGTATAAAGACAGACACATAGACCAGCAGAATAGAACAGAAACCTCAGAAATAAACCCGCCCATATGTGGTCAAATGATTTTCATTAAGGGTGCAAGGTCATTCAGTAGGGAAAAGACAGCCTTTTCAACAAATGGTCTTGGAAAAAGTGGATATCCACATGTGAAAGAATGAAGTTGGACCCTTCCCTTATAACCTTTGTACATATACAAAAATTAACTGAAAGTAGATCAACAGAAACGTACAGGCTAAAACTATAGAAATCTTAGAAGGAAACATAAGGGGAAAGTTTACGGCATTGGATGGCAGTTATTTCTTGGAGATGACACCAAAAACACAGGCAACAATGAAAGAATACATTAAGTTGGACATCATGAAAAATAAAACCTTTGTGCATCCAAGAACACTATCAACAGAGTGAAATGACAACCCGTAGAATGGGAGAAAATATGTGCCAATCATGTATCTGCTAAGGGATTAAGAAACAGAATATGTAGAGAACCCTTATGATTCAACAATTGATGGGATTAAGACCACTGGGACTTAGGGATACTATGTCTGAGGCTGTGAGAGGAGAGGGGGTGAAGGAATTGCCTGAGCAGAAGCCTGAAATAAGGGCAGATGTTAACTGCCTAGTTGAGGGACATATGTCAGCGATCTGGGAGTGCAGCAAAGCATGATCCAACCTCAGCGCCTAAGAGGTCTCAGGCATGAAAAGCCACGGAGCACCCTGACATGAAAACTCCTCATGGTTGTAGAGGAAGATTGCCATATGTCAGCCTGGGAGAAGGGACTCAAGGCTCCCACTGTTAGAACACTGAGCCAAGCTCCTTCTCTCCCTTTCTCTCCACAATGCCTCAGTTAATGTAAAACCAGTCTCCCAGTGGAAAGCCTGTAGTTTCTTTGTTCCTTGATCAAATGGGTGGCCGCTACTGAAGTTAAAAGACTGATATCCATGTACATAGCTTGAGCTTGGCATAAAATCCTTTCCTCCTCCATCTTCCATCTCTGTCACCTTCTCTCAGCATATAATCAACAACAGGAAGTTAATAAATATTTTTGGAATTTATGCCTAAGATTTTGCATTTATATTTAAAAAATGAAAATGCCTATTTTTCATTCCCTTGTTAGGAAATTCACTTATTTTTGCCTTAAAAATAGCTCCCTAACTTCTCCCCAGGGAAGCATCATCTGCAAATGTCTGTGCAGAGTCGGATTCACGTGTATTGAAGCAGCTCCCTCTGCTTTGTTTAAAAAAAGAAAGGAAGTATGGCCTGGGGTAAGAATCCGCCTGGGTCAGATGGGTGGGCTGACACAAGACTGTTGGTGTTGTTGATACCTAAGGACCAGAAATCTAAACCAAGATGAGGGAGGAGAACAAAGGGAGGGCCTTCCAAGCAAAGGAACAGCGTGTGCAAAAGCGCAGAGATCTACAGCAATTCAGTGCTGAAAAAATGCAAACAGGTGCAGGGGAGGGGAGGAAGCCAGGGACACACCTTGGCAGAAACTATACATAACAAGGGGCTTAGTGAAACCAGTGAACCATACCCAGGAATTTAAGTCTATGCACACTTAAAGATAATGAACAACTGACACACGTTCACATCAGATCTGCCTGGCAACAGTCAGGAGTCTGGGTTGAGGGGGAGGAGGGACCTGGGCAGGCAGGTCAGCAACAATCCACTGAGAAAGGGAGTGCTTGAGAGGGGAGTGACAGCTGAGTCAAAGGCCTTAGTAACTGACCCCCTGTGGGGCTGGGCTGTTTGCCACATTCTCAGCTTAGTCATCACACTCTGAGATGTGGAGAGAGGGCAGGGGTGCTGGAGTGGGGTTGTGGAGGGCAGTAGAGGGGCTCAGGCCCGTACGTTTTGGCAGAGCTGCCCTATCGCCTGGCGTATTCTAGGGAGCTCGCCTGGATAAGACTTTCACCCTGAAGCAGCAACGCTCTGCCCAGCCACCTGGTAAGTCCTCCTATTAAGAGGCTGTAGAAAAAGACTCAAATCTCTGTATTTAATTCTGATTCCTTATGCAAGTCAGATTTTTTGTTGTTTTCTGGAAATGCTTCAGCCTCCCAAGACTGCATGAGCACTACTTTAGGTCCGCAACAATAGGAGAACCTTCCAGACCCCAGGCACATGTCCTGGCTCAGCCTGTCTCTGCACTTCTCCAGAGCCAAAGGCTGCCAGGTGACACCCCTCAATCAGGTTTCTGTGCTCTTTTCCATGGTGTCACTGTCTTTGTCTTCACCTCTCCTCTCTCATATTGCTTTTTCTTTCTCAGCTCACCTCTTTTCCCTGGAGCAGGGGTGTTTGCTAAAACTACACAACCTCCGCCCTATTCAAGATCTGGAATAATAATAAATCACACGCATTTCTCCTCGGGGCTGCCTGACACGATTCCCTTGCCTGCTGCTGAGTGAAGGCGTCCTCCTCCCCACACAGCTATGTTATAGGGTTTACCAGGGATTAATTCTTCCCTTCAGCTGCAGCTTGTCAGAGATGAAGATGAACAAAGCGGGAACATAAGGAGCAGGAGACAGACCGTCCAGCTTCATCTGCCATTCACTCCTGTTCACCAGGCCACGTTTCTGGACACGGCTGGCAGGCGTGGCTGGGGGGAAGCCCGAGGCCGTTGGCATGCAGCTGCCACACAGCTGGCACTGTCTGCTGGGAGCTGGAACCTGCCTGCTGATTTGCATATGAACACAGACTAATCGCTCATTCACACCCTGGGTAGCTGGTTGTTCTTTCACACAAGTAAACCTAAAGGCTTTGGCCTTTTGGTGTTCCAGAGATGGGGATCCCATCAGGAACTTCAGTGTTGCCTGATTCAGTGGAACAAGTATCATGGCCTCCAGCCACAGCCTCTCATTCTCTTTCTGCTCAATAATTGTATTATATAATATTATGATATATTTCTTGAACCCTTCCTACCCCTACCAGACCCACGTAAACAGCCTAACAGACAACGCCCACCCAGTCCCTACAAACATCTGCTGGGGAGTCGCTGCGTAGCAATAGTGTGTTCCCCGTTTCCAACATTTCCCCAGACCACATGCCCTCTGCTGACCAGGACATAATTGCTGCTCTAATTTCCTTGGCTCCCCAGCCCTATAACTGGATCAATACCTCGGTTCCTGGGGACTCAGGGCCCCTGCCCTAATGCTGTCTTCCTCAACTCTGCCCCAGCAGGACTACCTGACCTAGTCCTAGGACCATGGACATTATAGTAATAAGAATTTATTTATCAGCCAGGCAACCTCCAGTTTATAATTATAATAAAATTTAAATTTAAATCTATGCTTGTCTCTAAATTCAAGTTGTATATATTAAATATGCACAGTTTTTTGTATATCAGTCATACATCCATAAAGTGGTTTTAAAAAATAAATTTATTTCAGCCAGGTGTTGTGGCTCATATCTGTAATCCTAGCACTCTAGGAGGCTGAGGCAGGAGGATCACTTGAGGTCAGGAGTTCAAGACCAGCCTGAGCAAGAGTGAGACCCATCTCTACTAAAAATAGAAAAAATTAGCTGGACATGGTGGCATGCACCTGTAGTCCTAGCTACTTGGGAGGCTGAGGCAGGAGGAAGTCTTGAGCCCAAGAGTTTGAGGTTGCTGTGAGCTAGGGTGACACCATGGCACTCTAGCCCAGGCAACAGGGCAAGACTCTGTCTTCAAAAAAAAAAATCCAAAAATCCAATTCAGTTTCTGTTATTTATATTTTTATTAATAAACTTAAATTGAATTAAGTTTAAATTTAATTATAATTATTCATATAGTATGAAATATAATTTTAATATATTAAATGTAATTATAATTAAATAATTTTTAAACAAACAACAGATACTCAAAATTCATCATTTCCTAATGATTTTACTACATCTGACTATTTTCTAGGCTATTGAGATTATATACATGTATTGTATTTCTATAGTAGAAATATGTATAATTGTGTTCTACCATGCATCTCTTCCCAACTCTGTGTCGCATTAATCACCCAGGGGAATATTTACACCAGAGAAATAGGCGCATCCTATAAGTCAAGGCTTGGTCCACTGTTTTGCTAGTTCTCTAGACCAGGGATCTCCAAATGAAGGCAAGTGGGTCAAATACAGCCTGCAAGCTGAGAATGAATTTTACATTTTCAAAGGGTTATAAACCAAAAATAATGAAGAATATACTACAGGGATCTTATATAGCCACAAAACTTAAAATATTTACTATCCAGCCCTTTACAGAAAGTTTGCTTGTTTCTGGTCTAGAATGAGACTTGACATACTCTGGCCTGTCGACCAGATCCAGCCGCTGTGTGTTTGTGTGGATGACGTTAGCTGGAACACAGCCAGGCCCGTTTGTTCAGTGCTGTCTGTGGCTGCTTCCACGCCACAGCGGCAGCCCTGAGTAATGTGGCAGAGGATGTCTAGCCTGCAAAGCCTAAAATATTTACTCTCTGACACTTCACAGTAAGTTTGTGGGGCCCTGTCTAGACTAAAGAAAGTAATGGAAAAAAGTTGACAATGCAGATTAAACTTCAAAATATGTTATGTCTGTAGTTGTTCCATCGCATACAGCACAAAAATTTAGAAAACATTCTTTCAGTATTGAACAACAGTTATCTGAATCCACAAAGAACTTGTTCAGGTCATTGACAAATGAGGGAAGTTTCAATATGTCTTTGATGTTTTCACTTTTGTCTTACACATGTTAATGTAAACAAAAGCATCAACTAGCACCATATGGAAAATACATTTGTTCATCAGTTGCAACCATATGGATGTGAGTTCAGCAACAATCAACAAAGCATTCTGTGAGAACTGATTTGCTATATGGAATTTACAATACAAACTATTGCATATTTTGTTATCTGTAAATTGTGTGCCATATACATCCTTTATATCAGTAAAATTTATAATAGATGTGTGCAAATATATGTACATGTACATATATGTTTATGTGTATACATGCATATACATACATTCTTTTTTGTTCAGAGAGACAGTTTTTAAACATTTACCAACATGCCATTCAGCAGTTTAACAGGAACTGGTAAAGCTACTGTGGGGAGAAACTAACACCATTTAGATTGTAAATGGAAGACAAAAATCTTATACAAAAGCAAGGAGGGGGCAATAATATTAATAACAAGCATTTTTAAAATTAGAATTGCTAGTGGAAAAAGAGTTAAATTTTATAAAAAGTTCTCACACGTTAAAAAAATTGCACGTCTCAGTATGAGACCTGTCAGGTTCTGATCTTGATGCCGGAAGGATCCACGCTGCCCTCTGTGCTGTAGAAGGGAGTCGCTGGAGGATCTGGCCTTGCAGACACCCTCGGCGCTTTGCACAAGCAGGGCACAGCCTTAGCGGCCGAGTTCAGGCCCAAGCAGGCAGGTCTGGCCCACAAATGGCTCGATCACTTAGTCACCAACTCACAGGAGCTGAGACTGTGCTACGCCTGGGGAGAAGGGAGAAGGTGCACATGTCAAGTCCTGGGTAGGCTCCTCGGGTGGTGACACGCAGAGGCACTGAGAGGCCGCCTCAGGAATGATGCACACCAGGCCGAGGAGGGTGCCAGCATCCCAAGTAGACGAAGTGAAGCCTCAATCATTGACAGGAGAGAAGTGTTTTTAATTAGACTTTTAATTTTGAAATAATTGTGGTATACATGCAGCTGTTGGAAATATCAAAAATCCTATATAATTATTACCCTGTTTCCCAGTGGTAACATCTCACAAAATTATGATATATCAACCAGGATATTGACATCGATACAGCCAGTATAAAGCACTTCCATCACCACGAGGATCACTTACACTGCCCTTTTAAGACTACGTCTACTTCCTTTCAACCACCAACTCCTCCGTAACCCCTGCAGCCACTAATCTGTTCTTCATTTCTATAATTTTGTCATTTCAAGAATATTATAGAAATTGAATCATATAATGTATAACCTTTTGGGGTTGGTTTTTATTAATTAGAATTGCCAGGGAGAAAGACATAGCTTTAATTAAAAAAAAAAAAAGTTCTCACGTGATAGGAAAAGTCCTGATCTCAGTAGGAGACTCATCAGTTTCTAATCTTGACACTTTCAAGACCTAAGTTGCCCTCTGCTTTATAAAACGAAATCATCGAAAGAGCTGGCCTTGCGGGCACCCTCTCCTTTACTCTGTACTACTCAGAGGGAAACTCTCTGGAGACTCATCAAGGCTGTCATGTGTATCAAGTTTGTTCTGTGCATTGCTGAGTAGCAAGGCACAGTGTTTTAACCATCCGGTCATTGAAGGACATCTGCATTGTTTTTTTAGCTATTAAGAATAAAGTAGCTAAGAACATTCACATTTTTGTATGTACATAAATTTTCATTTCTATGGGATGGACAAACAAAAGTGCAGTTGTTGGGTCATATGGTAGTTGCATGGTTAGTTTTAGGAGAAACTGCCAAACTGTTTTCAGAAGCTATTGGCTGTACCATTTCACATTCTCACAGGCAATACATGAGTGACCCAGTTTCTCAGCCTTTTTGCCAGCATTTGGTGTGGTCATTATTTTTTTTTTATTTTAGCCATTCTAATAGGTGTGTAATTATATCTCATTGTGGTTTTAATATGCATTTTCATATTGGCTAATGATGTTTAATGTGCCTGTTTTCATGCACCTGTCTGACATCTATTTATTCACTTTTGTAAAGTGTTGCTTCAGGTCATTTGTCCTTATTCTAAATGAAATGGCTTATTTTTGTTGTTTTTTTGTTTTGTTTTGTTTTTTCTACTGAAGCCTGAGAGCTTTATGTTCCATATATTAGTCCTTTGTCAGATATATGGTTGTAAATATTTTCTGCCAATCTGTAACTTACCTTTTTAGCCTGTTCACAGGGGCTTGCTTGGGTAAAAGTTTTAAATGCTGACAAGATTAAATTTATCAATTTTTTCTTGTTTTCCTTACTTTTGGTGTATCCTAAGGACTTTGTCTAACTATGGATCCTGAAACTGTCCTATTTTTGTGTGTAAAAGTTTTAGAGTTTTATGTTTCACACTTATGATCCCAACTTATGCTAATTTTTATATAACATAATATTTGCTAATATTTCCTGATGACTTTCGGGTCTAACTTTAAGAGAGATTTGGTCTGTAGTTTCCCCTTTTGTACTGCCTTTCACTGGCCTTGTTTTCATGGTAATACTAGCTTCATTAAATAAGTTGAGAAGTTTTCCCTTCTTTTCTTTTTTCTGGAAGAGAGAGTATAAAATTGGTGTTAATTCTTTAAATGTTTTATAGAATTGTATAATTCTATAATGTAGCAGCATGGCCCCGGAAATTCATTTGTGAGAGTCTTTAAATCACAAATTTGATTTCTTTAATAATCAAAATTAAAATTAAAATACAGGTTTTTCTAATTCATCTTATTTGATTTTTTGGTACTTTGTGGTCTTCAAGGAACTAGTCCATTTCTTCCAAGTTGTCAGATTTGTGTGTGACTGTTGCTCACAGTACCCTTGTCATCTCCTTCTGGGCTGCAGGATTTAGAGCGGTAGCTCCTATATTCCCTAGTTCATTCCCGATAGTGGTGAATTATGTCTTCTCTCCTTTTGTCAGTCTTGTTAGGGTTTTATCAATTGTATTGATTTTTTTTGAGAACCAACTTGATTTACTTATAGTCTTTTTTAGTGTATCACTTTGTATCATTTTCTTACTGGTTGCTTGAGATATTACAATAGATTCATACAACTTATCCTTGTCTACCAGTATTGGTGCTTTACCCCTTCAAGAGAAGTGTGGAAAATGTAATTCATTTTAAGTCTTTTTTCAGTCTTATTTAAAAATACATAATTCTCTTAACTATTTCCTTTTTATATATTGAACACCACATAAAGTGGTTTTATAATTGTTGCTTCAACCACCAAATATGGTTTAATAAAGTCATGGTAAGGATAGTCTATTATGTTTACCCCTGTTCTCACCCATTTCAAAGTTCCTCTCTCCTTTCTAAAGTGAGGAACCTTCACTTGTTAGTGTTTTCTGTTTGTTTAGAGAACATTGTTTAGCAATTCTTTACAGGTAGGTGCCAGCCAAGTATTCTCTTTGTTTCCCTCTGTCTGAGAATGAATGTATTTTCCCTTCATTCCTGCAGTTGGTATTGCTGGGCGGTAATTCTTGGTTGACAGTGCCTTACTTCAGCACTCACAGAATCTTCCATTTCCTGCAGCCTCCATTGTTTCAGGGAACAAATCCACTGTCATTCAGATTGTCACCCCTGTCAGTATGCATCTTTTCTCTCTTGTTACTTTCAAGATTTTTTTCTGTGGCTTTAGAGTGCAGAAGTTAATAATGAAATGCCTTGGCCTGGATTTCTTGGGTTTATCCTTTTTGCAGTTTTATTTTTGTCTTTTGCCAAATTTAAAATTTTTGCCATTATTTCTCTGAATAGTTGTTCAGCCTCACTCTCTTTTTCCTCGTCTTCTTTAAATTCAATATTGCAAATCTTGGATTTTGTTATTATTCTCCCACAGGTCCTTGAGGCCCTGTTCATTTTTTTTATAAGACTATCTTGTCTGTGTTGTCCAGAGTGGGAAGTCTATTGATCTGCCCTCAAATGCAATTGTTTTATCTCTGTCAGTTCCACTCCACTATTGAGCCCATCTAGCAAGCTTTGTTTTTTGTTGTTCTTTTTCCCTTTTTACTCTTTTTTTTTTTTTGAGTGAGTAGTTATATGTTTTGGATCCATACTGTCTATTGATTATACTTCTGTTTTTTTGCCAATTTTTTTCTAATTCCCCATTTAATTCAAGGGAATTGAATTGTTTCTTGAAGCAGTTTGATGATGGTTTCCTTAGAATCCTTTTCAGATAATTCCAGCCTCTGATTCACCTTGGTATTTTTCTGTTGATGATGTTCTTGGTTCTTGGTAGGTCAAGTGATTGTCAGTTGTATCCTGGACATTTTGGATATCATATTGTAAAACTCTGGATCCTATTTAATCTTTTTGTTTTGGGGGCAGTTCTCCTATTGAGGTATTCCATGAGGTCTGAGTGGTTGTATATTTTCAGCTTCCCAGTTGGCCCTGATGACAGGATGGGACAGAAGCAGGGAGGGTGAAGCCTAGTGACAATCAGCCCCCACCCAGACCACCCCAGTAGGTCTCATTGCTGCTGAGTGGGATGGGAGCTCCACTCACTGACAGACCCACCTGACACCATCAGGGTGGAATGATCAGGTCACCGGCTGCTTTACAGTGTGGGGAACGGAGGTCTCCTGCTCAACCTCGCCAATACTTCAGATGCAAGGGAATCACATCACTGCCACCTACTTCTGTCAGGTGAGGGATAGAAAACCAGCTCCCTACTCGGCCAGGCTGACAACGTCTGGAAAAAGATCTAGAGCATGCCGCCTGCTTCCAAGGGAAAGGTAGTATTGAAGACCAATTTTCTGCTCAGCCCTGCTTAATTTACCAGGGCTGGGGAATAAGTGTTTTCTGTTGGTGTTTGACTGGAGTAAAGCAGGTATTGCCAAAAATATCTTCTGTTGTTAGACCACTCTTTTCTGGGCCTTTGGCTGAAGAAAATAGGTATTTCTTGCAGCTTATATTTTCTTTTTTTTTTTTTTTTTTTTCTGTGCTTTGTGGTGGTTCTGAATTTGAGGCTTTTTCATCTTGTCTGAAATATACAGGAAACAATAAGAAAACCCAGGGAATTCGCTGCTGTTTTGTTCCTCAAATCCTGAGGTTTCCATGCACCCCATCTTCTTTCTAAATTTCAACTAATTCTATACTATGTCATTGTGTTATGTGTGCGGTTTTTCAGTTGTAAAGGGAAGCCCTTGAAGGAATGGGCAACTCCCTTGTGCAGAAGTAGAGGTTCATGAGGAGTGATTTTTAAATGCAGCATTTTTACTCTCTGGTGACTTTGCCCCCCATACGGCTCCATGGATGAATGCCTATGGAGTTTCATGAATGCTGTTTCACTAAATACGCTGTCAAAGATCAGGACACAAGCAAGGTTGCCTTGGAGACACCCCATCAACACAGCGCAACAGCAAAGAGAAGACATGCGTTTTCTCCCTGTGCTAGCTGACAAGCTCCACCGGGACCCACTCATTACCAGTGACCCTGGTCAGAACAGTCCATGCCCAGGGAAGCCCATGATGTCCAGCACGGCAGTGTTGGTTCCCAGAACTGTAGAGAATAGACAGAGAGAATAAAACCTGCCACAGGCAGTGGTTTTCTCAGTAATATTAGACTTTTAGGGAGCATGTATCATCCATGAAACATCAAGACACACCTGAAAGAGAAGTTCTTGAAAGCTGGAGGGCTTGTCTCAAAGGTGGCTGAAGACTGGAGAAGCCTATATTATATAATATCTTTAAAGCTATTATATTTTAATCTTTAACATCCTATATCAAATACAATAATAGGTTATCAGTCTCTTCATAACGCAGCAGATGCAGTGCGACTCCAATTTTCCAGCTATCTTACAGTGATCAGTTGAATTTAAGTCTCTGCCAAGTGTTTCCAAGTGAGTTATCAGCGAAACATAATACAGTGAAACATTTAAGCATGAGCATAGAAGGATCCTTACATGGAGATTGTGAAAGGTATTTTCACTCATCTGATTTCATAACTCTTGAATGCTGCACTGTTCCACGTGGCAATATAGTCTACCGGCAAAATACATTTCAATGATTGTTTCTATGGGTCAATTAAAACATTGTGTTCTCCAATCTCCATTTCTAAACGTATCCCCTTGCTGCTTTCCTACCCTGATTCTCTGGTCTTATGAGGCCCATATCCATGCAGCCCTCTGCACATAATTAGTATGGCAGACAGTGTTTTTCAAAAAATGATCACAGAAATGTTTCCAGTTCTATACGCGCTTCCAGAATCTTGCCACTCCCCATGAAGAGGCAGTCTATTTCCTCTGCCTTTGAACATCAGCAGATTTTGTGACCCCTTTTATGAATAGGATGTGACAGAAGTGACTACGTGACCTCCGCGTCTACATCATAAGAAGTGGTATGGTTCCAGCCAGGCTCTCTCTCAGGGTGCCCGTGCCTGGATCTCAGCCCCTGGGGGGCGGGAAAGAGCAGGCTGCACGGAGAGGCCATGCGTGGCATTCCGGTGAGCAGCGGAAGCTGCAGCCTTGGCCGCGGCCAGTACTGACCACCAGACGTGAAAGTGAGGGAGCATGAGCACGACTCCAGCCCCAGCCGTGAGCCTCTCGGTTGAGTCCCAGATGTCGGGGAGCAGAGACGAGCCACTGCGGGTTTGCTCTGTTTGAAGTCCTGATCTAGAAAACTTGTGAGTCTAATACATGGTTGTTAGACCACTAAATTTTAGGGGCAGTTTTATAGGTACCCATATCATTTCCTCACATGCTCTGGAAATGGTAGCACCATTTTCTAAAATGTGTTTCAAAAGAAATGTGTAGATTTTACGTCAAGCGGCTCTTTGTGGTGAAATAACAGCAAGCAACATGGATCTCCATGAAGAAGAGGTACGTTGTGGTATGTCTCCAAGTTTCCTAAGCATTTAGGACCATGAAAACTTCTGCCTCCCCCTATCTGATCTTCCACCTTCCATCCTTCCCGCTTCTTTCTTGGGGTTTACCCCTACGCTCCGATCCCAAGTAAGAGCTGCAGGGCAGAGGGTGAGGCAGGAAGTGTTTGCATGAGGGGACAAGACTCTCAGATATCATACCTATCAGGCCCAGTTAACCTTTGGGGAGAACAGACATGCACTTAGTGGCAAAATCTATGTAGTAATTAAGAGAGTGCAGTTAAAAGGAGTATCCTTTGAGCCATATACTCTTCCTCGGAAATACCTTTGTGTGCAGGGTGGACGGGGTGATGTCAGTGAACAGGAAGATGGAATGCAGGGGAAGAGGACGGTGCATGTTGCTGTATTTCCAGGTTTGGCATTATAGTATAAGAATCAAAAATCCTCATCTAGGGCAACTGCATGGCTTCTTCCACCTCCCTATTTCCTCTTGCCTAGAGTGTTTTCTTGAATATTTTCCACTCATCAGTATCCATTATAAAACAATCACAAAGGCCTAACAAAGAGGTCTGGGCATGGAGGGATGAGTGAAAGTCAGTTCTAGCCTTGCTGATGACACAGATACCCAGAGTGTGGTAGCTCATTGGCAACAACAGCCTCGATTATCACCCCTGTGCACTACGACTTTCAGCAACTCCCACCTCCCACCTCCCACCTATCATGCATGGTTGGTTTTCTGTCCTTATTTGACAAGTGCAATGCGAGGGAGGCGGCATCATGGTGTCTCCAAGCCCAGGCCTGAAGGGGCCTTGTGTGCTTCTGCTCTTGTTCTCCACCAGCTGCCATGTAAACAAGCCTGGGCCAGCCAGCTGAATTGTGGGGAGTCATGTAGCCTGGTTCCCCTGTCCCCCAACCAACAGTCATGTCAGTAAGGCCACTCTAGATCAGCCAGATCACAGCTTACACACAAACTGATGGTCGACACATGAGTGAGCCCCACTGAGGCCAGCCAAGCCTGCCCGAATCAGCAGAGGCACCAGGATGACCCTTAGCTTCATGACCAATAATAAATGAGTGTTGCTTGAAGCCACTAGGTTCTGACGCGCTTTCTTAAGCAGCAAAAGCTAATGGGTGCGGGGAGATAGCAGCACAAACAAACCAGGTAAGTGCAGTTTTAGACATAAGCCCAGACTCGGGTAGCACAGAGGAGAGTTGTTGATACGAGTCTGGTGGGGATTATACATGACTTCCAGGACAGAACTCTTAAGGCAGAATTAGAAATTAGCCAGGAGGTAAGAATGTCGCAAGTAGGGTAAACACAGGAGCAAAAACACACAGGTGAGCAAGAAGCACCGCATGTGTAAGGAAATGCAAGCTGCATGGAGCTCAAACCATGCCACGTTGTTGGGGCCTCCAGTTAGAAAAGGAGCGAAGGCTGGCCTTGCTAAGGAGCTCGAATTCCTAGCTCAGTGCACGAGTTAGTCCTCCCGCGTGGTGGTAAAGTTGTCCTGACTGCTCTCCATCTCTGATGGCTTTTCTGGCTTTTCTGACCTTCTGTAATACTCCTTGTCTCTGTCTCTCACTGGGCTTTCGCTCAGTCCATGGGAAGTACATAGTGCCCATACTTGTAATATTTTAGCCGGGAGACACCTTTCTCCTCCAAAAATGCCAGATTTGTTTTCATCTCTGTAGCATCTTTATTTCATCTCTGTTAACAAAAACAGTTAATGAAAAAGATGATAATTCACTTCTACCCACATTTGCTGAGCTTCAGATTTTGTGTAAGTGTGCTCACCGCTTTCTCTTCACGCGGAGTGGAACCGATGAGGCAGGAGACCAGCCCTAGAGCCCCCGTGGCTCTGCTGAATGAGGCTGACGGTCAAGAACAGCCTGAGGCAGCCACACGCCTGGGACAGGAAGCTGTAACTGTAGAGGCACCCAGAGCAGCAGGTTGACACCGACCGCCCTAGGCCTTGGTTTCTACGTTTATGAAACAGCGATGTTGTTAACCACCTTCTAGAATTTTTTCCGATGAATAAATGAGATAATATATGTTCAGAACTTAGCACAGTGTTTAGTCAGAGGTAACTAATTTCAGTATAGCTGGGAGCTCAGTGTCGGGTTGAAGATCCAGTACTAATGGAACAGCCCACCTGAGGGGACAACGTCAGGAAACAGAAAACCAGATCAGGGATCTGCCCCTGATAAGGGTTGGGAAGCTTGGTTAGGGTTGACAAACAGAAGAAAAGGGGAGTGCATTGAAACAGAAGGTGGCCACAAGCAAAGGAGAGTATAGGAAACACCCTTGGAGTGGGCTGGAGCAGGGATTGATGTGTGCTGATAAAATTATCATTTGCACAGCAGTAAGTTAGAAGGGGGTGGGGAAAGTTGTTGCCATATATCACAGGCCAAACAGAGTAGGCTCTAGGGCTGCCCAGCGGATGACGGAAACGTTCTAGTCTGCACTGTCCAATATGGTCAAGATGGTAGCCGCAAGCCACTTGTTACTTAAGTACAACTGAGGAACTGAAGTTTTTACTTTATATAATTTTAATTAATTTTAATTTAAGTAGCCACTTGTGGCTAGTGGCTACTACATTGAACAGCAGAAATCCTGAGTCAGATTGCCCTGGGTTCATACCCTGTCTATTCACTTAGTAGCTGTGTGACTTTAGGAAACTTACTCAACCTTGCTGACTCTTGGTTTTTAGATCTGTAAAATAATAAAAAAAAATTTTAAAGTTATTGGGAGGCTAACATGAGATACATGAATTTAGTAGCTGGTACACACAGAAGTACACAAAGTAAATGTGAGTTATTATTACTTTATGATTTCAAATATTCCTAATTTTACAAATACATTAATTATGTCATTGTCTCCCAAGAAAATCCAATGAGGCAAGTGAATAGGTTTTATTGTATCAACTCTGTTACTGACAAGGTGTAGAGTAAGTGTCTTGCCTGAAGGGCTGAGGTATGTACTCATCAAGCAGTGCTCAAATATTTGTTTTTGGGTGCTCAGGGTCTTGGTGATACTGTGCTAAGCACAGTCAGGGTCACGAGAGACACCTGCAATGCAGACCCATTCCCACGCTATTTAGTGCCCAATGGCAGGTGCAACTGACACATGGGAAAAAGAAGGAATCAATGCTTTGTTAAGTGCTGTGGTTCTGACCACGCCATAGCAACGGTTCAGCAACATCCACATGGCTTGGGGCCTTGGAAAGGATCCAGCCACTCAGCAGGAATTGGGCCAGGTCCTTAACATTTAGTAACGTATTAAATGCTAATACCAATCCTTACATGGCACTACTATTGTCTGTCTTCTACACATGAGCAAACCAAGAATTGGATGGATGAAATAATTTGGCAGGACATCAACAGGTCTGGGATATAATTTTGGCCAACTTATAAGCTAATAAATTAGTTTATTCCTATTTCATGGATGCTGGCAAAAGACACAAGACTCCTGGGTCAGAGTACAAGGACTTCATTATTTATGGCACAGCAAGAGGCAAATTTGTATTGTTTCCCCCTTACCCCTAAGTCCCACCATGGCTCACATGGATGCTGAGCATGCAGTGGGTTTGTATACCACTGGAGAACACTGGGCTTAGGGAATCCACCATTTTATAGCAAGCAGTAAGCAAACCTGCTCTTGTCTCTAACAGAGGCATTAAGTCATCCCTCATGTTGCTCCCTGAAAACATAAGCCTGAGAAAAGGCCCAGGGAGAGAGCAGTCAGTGCTTTGCATTATGGGCTTGCCCAGCTAGAGGGTATAGCAACACTCAAGGCCTGTGGTTGGTTTCTTCTTCCAACAGGACCAAGCTAAGAAGTTATGGAGGTCCTTTGGCTTTAAATTGGCACATGCTCCACTCCAATATGGTACCTGTGAACACACAGCCAAGCCCAGCAGCTCTGCCCTCTCATCCCCCGGAGGGCTTCTGACATCATCATACACCAGTGAAATTTACATTGCCATAATTAGTTTAAGAGGAGCTGTATCCTTTACCTGGTATTTAAACAACCTCACATATTATTTTTAATAATCATTAAGATATTTCTTATTTTATGTAAGATACAGAGGAAATAATTTAAATGTCTTGCCCAAGAGAGACAGAAGCTTTGCCACTAGGAAAACATATTTCCATTTATTTTTCTCTCTCTCTAGCCTCATCTTTCTCCCTCCCCTATTGGACTAACCCTCAGCTCTCTCTCACGAGAGGATGCGGCTCTGCACGGTTGCTAGGGATGACAACTCGAACCTTCCGACATGGGCTATTCCCCTATTTTGTCCAACACTGAACCTGATAGTACCAAGCCCAGAAACAATCGAACCCTCTCAGCTTTCCCTTTTTATTTTTCGCGAATGCTCAGTGAGGTGCATGGCAGGACCAGCAATTAAAAAAAAAAAAAGAAAAGAAAAAAAAGGCTACTCAAAGAAAGAAAGAACATAAATCATTCTAGGTGAAACTCAGCTAACATTTGGAGCAACTTTTATGGCATTTAGAGGATTCTTCACTCTCCTTACACAGGGTATAAATGACCAAACGTGACGGATTTCTAAGAGGGAAAAATCATTGCATGTTTCTAAAAACATAAAGAACAAAATTATGTGCCATAAAGTGCAGAAGAGCATCTTTCTCAGTCCTAACTCCCTTGAAATAGAGTTTTCTGATGTCTTCTGTTGGAGTTTCCCAAGGCGTTTTACCAACTCCGTGCAGAACCCATCTCCTCCCCTTTCCACGGGAGTCGCGAATTAGCACCCAGGCAGTGGGAACTGTCCTCACCGGCCAGCAGGTGCCCTGCAGGCTCCTGGAGGGGCTGAGGCCTCACCGAGCAGGCCACAGCACAGGGCGAATGACACAGCAGCCCTGGGAGGCCTCTTGCTACCACGGAAGGCCTGAATCCTACTTAAAACAACTCTGTAGAACAATTTTCTGATGGCTTTTGGAATGAGGAGTGACGTCAGGGACTCGCTGAGACCTCACTCAGATGTCACCAGGAAGTTGGCACCTTAGGCCTCTCCCTTGCTGGGGGAAAACACTTTCTTGCCTTTTACTTCAGTGGAGTCTTTAAAGCAGATAAATTATTTACTCTTTTTTTTAGCACTTTCTTTAATCTTAGCTAGTAAGATTCAGGTACCGCATTGCTTCCTGCCGCTCACTGATCACTAGGTCTCTCCGCAGGAACTGAGGGGGTGACGGTGCAGGCCAGCGCGACGTGCCAGGTGCCATTGCTTCCCTTCCAGTCCTCACAGTGTGAGGAGCTGAGTACTATTATCCTCATTTTTAAATGAGGCATCAGAGGCCCAGATGGTGACGATACTTGCCCAAGTTCACACGGCTGGAGAATGGACAGGCTGGGGCCATGCAGGGCTGCCGGTCCCAGGACCTGGTGTCCTGGTCCCACCCGGCTGTCTCGCCCTCTCTGCAAACACCGCCACCTCGCCCGCCATGCGCCAGAGGAGCACCTGTGGGCTAATTTTCCTTCCGTGTCGTCACCCGTTTTGCACGCGAACCCCTTTACTTCACTCCTGACGGGCTCTCGCTGCAGAAACTTGGTGCCAGATAGGCGGAAACTGGGATTCAGAGCCAGGGTCTATCAGAGGAACTGGTCGCCTGTGGTCTTCAGACATCGTTTTATACAACAGAAAGTGGCCTTGAGGCAGAGGTGACTTGAGCACAGAAGCACCTGAGAGCCGGGGAGAGCCGTGGAAGGGACCCCAAGGCCCCTGTCTCACCACCTCAGCCCGGCTCAGGGGCCTTATTTCTGAGACAGAGGAGTGTTGGTATAAACCAAGGATGTCTTTTTCATGAGGACATATGTGGGACACAGAACACATGCAGTGTTGTTTCAGGGCCTAGGGGACAGAGTGTGACACAGAGGGACAGAAAAGAGCAGCTTCCTGGGTCTGTGGGAAGACAGCAGGGCCCTGTGACAGCCGGGGCACAGTGGTGCTGCCTCTCTCATGGCAGGGCCAGCAGACCAGGGGGAGGGGACAGGGGTAGACACGGGGTCCGCAGGGAGCAATGCCCAGGCCTCTCACACAAACCACAGGAGCCAAAGACGGAGCTGGGCTTTATCATTCAGCGACAGGACACAGCCGGGAATTTCCAAAAATCGATATGATTTTAACAACATTTGCTCCCTCAAGCCAGAGGAATTCAGTTTGTGCTGCTGAAGACACATGACCTGACTGTAGATGGGAGTCTATTGTAATTGTTATTATTTTTTTACTCAGGAAAAGGCTAAAATCAGTTGCACGGTAACCACACACTCCATCCAGGAGCCGCACGAATCATAGGCTCAGGGGAAAATGCCATGAAAGCTGGAATGTGGGGGACAGGGTCCCCCGTGTCCACACTTGGTCTTCTCCACGGTGCTAGTGGGAGGAGAGACACAGGGCACTGCTGGACCCCAAGTCATGCACCCAGTGCCACAGCACCGAGCGCAGTGCCGGGAGCACCCGAGGTGTTCCTGAAAGCGTTGCTGTAACCGTCGTTTGTGCCAGGATTTGTGTGAGTAGCGGGGAGGCAGCAGCTACGACTTGCTCAAGAGTCAGGAAAATTTCAGGGAAGAAGTGACTTCTTCGGAATACATCAGAGCCGGTGGGCAGAGCAGGGAGGAAAGTTAGACACCAACAGCTTACACGCTCCAGGAGAGCAAAGCTTGCCAACACTGACACACGTCGTTTCACTTGTAACTTCAAAATCAACCGGTCGTGAGAACTGAGATGAACGGAATTGACTCTCGCTCACCCTGCGTTCGCGGCCCGCACCAGACGCGCGGCGCAGTGCTGAGCGCGGAGGCGGCAGGGAGGACCGGGACGGGCCCATCTGCAGTGAGTCCCCTGGAAGACAGGGGGGCAACGCAGGGACGCCAGTAAGTGGAGAGGTGACTCGGGCCAGGTGTGGCCGTAGCTGTCAATAGGAATCGATATAAGCCTAGTCCTGCACTCTGTGTGCAGCATGGAACCAAGTCCTAAGGGAAACGCTGCAGAAATAGACCCGGTGCCTGCCCTGGAAGCGGGTGCTGTCTACGCCGGCGACGGAGAGGACGTGGGCGTAAGGAAGTGCGAGCTGGCTTGGCCTCCTCCCTCCGTAAACGCAGCACGGGAACGGGAGCTATCAGTGGGGATTGTCCCAGCACGCATTTTAATCGTCCAGATTTCAAACTTACTTTTTATAAAGAATAAAAAGTATTCAATTCATCAAATATTGTTCTAGCCGTGCTGCCAGGACATCATCTGGCAACCGTTAAGAACGTTTTGTAGTCCAGGTTCTACGTCCTACAGATAAACGGGAAAAGAATAAATAGAGGATTAGAAATTCCTGGCCAGAGGAAAAAAAAAAAAAGAAGAAGAAGAGTAGAAGAATGAATTGTTGTCATGAAAAAGCAGATTCTGAACCGAGAAAGTTCCCCAAATGTTGCCAAGGTAAGTGACCTGTCACTTGGATCCCACAGGCCAGATGTGCTCTGCTCTGCTCCTTCCCCTCCACCCTCCCTCTCCTCTGCCGCTGGTGCTGCACACCCTGAAAGTTTGCAACTTAAAGGACTTTTTCGATCAGAAAATGTGTCAGATTTTATATGGAAGGTTACTAGAAAGAAAGGCAAGAATTACTCCATAGACAAATTTTCTGGAACAAATTTATTCCATAAAGCAAGTGTACCTTGCCAAGTAAAAATAATTGCCCCATTTATCTGTGATAAGCTTCATTTCATGGGTCAGTATGAAATAATCCATAACACTTAAATTTTTACAGAAACATTATCGATAGTAGGAAATTCCAGACTTTCTTTGCCTAGCTCCTTGAGGGCAGGAGGAAATCTATTTCAGCTTTGTCTCCAGAATCTACGTCAATGCTTGGAACATTTGCTGAATGAATGAATGAATGAGTGAATGAATGGTCAGAGCTGGGAACAACTTCTGCTTGGAGGTGAACATTGAAAGCAAAGTCACACACACATGAATTTGCCCTCTACGATCTTGGAGAGGATGTTCTTAGGTTCTCTCTGTCATCTTAGATCATAAACTCTCCTTACAATTCTAAAACAAAAGGCCTGTGAAAATCCCCAGCAGGGTACTTGGTGACACAAGAAAGGCTTGCCATCCTCTGAGAGGCTTGGTTGCAATTCGCTAAGTTCCTGCCACAGCAACTGTTTTCAGAAAGGTGAAGACAGGACATGTTCCTCAGCCCAGCGTCTCTTCCAGGTTAGCTGGAGAAATGAGATCAAGACTGGAGAACAGTGTAGCAAAGGAGTTTGCTGTACAGTTGCTGCAAAAACAATATTTTTTTAAATCAAAACCTCAAAAAGTGTTGTATGCGATCCAAAGGAACAGGAAGAGATGCTGTCTTTGCCTTGGGAAGACATCAGGGAGGAAGGTAGTGCTCCTTGGGGCTTGGCAGAGGCCACTGCAGTGTCAGCATCTGGTGCCCAGAAAGGACGTGGGGACTTGGAACAGTACAGACTGTGTTCAAGGCCCTCTTCTCCCACTGTTGGGGGCAAGGTCAATAACTCAGATTGGAACCCAGTTTTGTGGGCTTAAGGCTTATTCTATGTTGGCGCTCCATCTTTAACTAAAAAGAATACAAATACAAAATAAAGTATGAATGGGATTTTTTTTAATAATGAAAAAGGAAATCACAACGAATGACTGGAGTTTTGACAGTCTGAACCCCTTTTTCTCTAAGGTACTGGAAGTGCTCACACAGAAGTGCTTCCTGACAGCAGCAGCTTCCCCTCCACACCTCGGACCCTCTGCGGCTCTCAGCTGCTCCCAGCGGCCGCAGGAGCTCACCCGAGTGAGGAGCTCCACAGTTTAAGCTTCATGGTGAATTTGCCTTTCAGCAAACTCTTAAATTATTGATATTGTCAAATGGAAAGTGAGACATCATAATTCACACAATGTTAAGTTTTGTAAGAATTAGAGGAAAGAACATATGTGAAATTTTTGTTTGTTTGTTTTGTGGTAAGAACATTTAATGTGAGGTCTACCCTCAACAAACTTTTAAATACAACATACACTATTGTTGGCTTATAGGCACTGTGTGATATGACAGATCTCTGGAACTGATTCCTCTTGCATAACTGACACATTATACCTGCTAAACAACTCCCCATTTCCCCCTCGCCTGGCCCCGGTATCCGTGGTTCTGCTCTCTGCTTCTGTGAGTGGGACATTTGGATTGCCCCAGTGAGTGAGGTCGCGCGGCATCTGTCTTTCTGTGCCTGCCTTATCTCTTTTAGCATCATGTTCTTTGGGTCCGTCTGTGTTGTTGCAAATGATAGGATTTCCTTCTTTTGTAAGACTGAATAACATCCCATTGCGGGATTTGTTTTGGAAGGCCAATGCCTCTTGAAAAAGTTGAGCGTATCTGTGAGATGCGCCGTGTACAGGTTCCCCCCCACGCACAGACAGGGAAAGTAGCACCGACACCGCAGACAGCGGGTGCGGGAGGCCGAGCAGGAATACACGCTGGTAGGGAGAAAGTATTGGTAGCATAAGAAGAAATCAGAAACGTGAACTTTATCCCAAGATCTAATGAAGTAGGGGGAAGTGGAGAAATTAACAGCTATAACCGAATGGAGTAACTACAGGAGGGTTTTGGAAAACGAATTTAGGAAACAGTTGTGATAGATTATACTGTTATCGGCCAGCAGCACTTTCGCTCAGATGGCCCAACACAAAGTTCATGTCTGACGTTGGAGGCTGGAGGGCACGGCCTGTACGAGTGGCACTGTGGGCAGGGAGTGTTGGCAGGGAGACGGAAGAGGTGACAGAACATCCTGAAGGTTAAAACAGTGGCTGCAGTAGCTCTGTGTGAACTCTCGGCTAAACCGGAGCGCCCTCGTGGGGGACGGGAGGGCACAGGTTGGAAGGCGCAGGCAGTCGGCCAGGGCCCACGGTGCCGAGTGCGCAAGGAGAGGAGCCGGTCGCACCCCAGCTCCGGCACTCGGCAGCTGGCTGATCTTGACCAAGCTGTTTACCTTCAAAACATTAGAGCACCAGTTTCACATCTATAAATGGATATATAATAATACTGGCTTTCAAGTTAGTCAACCAGTCTGTCTGTCTATTTTGACAAAGACACACTGAAATAATGTCCAGACCTGAAGGCTTGAGAGACTATCGCTCCAGGGAGTCTGTATTTTGGTCCCCGTGGTCTCTAATTTGCTTTGGAGGGTAAAAAGATGACCAAGGGCTGTGCATGTGTGTGCACGTGTGTCTGATCACTTGTGTAGATATGGCCTCTACTTTCTTTTATTGACCAAGCCAATTTCGTAAAAGAAATTGTCCATGTGGAATCCATGACCTCACTTTTCCCTTCCGAACAAGGGGATTTCTTTCCTCTGATGCCCTGCTTAGCCAGTCTGGGGAAACATTTTATTTTCGAGAGGCAGCAGAGCCTGTTTCTGAAGCTCGTCTCTAGTGCACATCTGCACTCTCCACCCTATCCTGCCTGCATTTTTAATGGACATTGGAACAGAGTTTTCAGGCAGACAACGGACTAAATGTCTTTTTAAAAAATCCTTCTGGGGTACGATCAGAATGGCCCCATTTCTCCTGTTTGGAGCCTCAGTCCCACTGCACACACGTCAGAGCACCAACATTCACTCGTATTCATGCAGGACTGGCACCAAAATGGCATTTCCCTTTAAGACATACAGGATCAGTTCTAGGAGTTTCCCTAAGGAACCCCTGGCAAGATCTCCATCCCCGGATGTGAAATGGCCCCTTGGAACTGCCCGTAGAGCTGCGCCACGGCCCGTACCCCGCCGGGGAGTGCACGTCTCTTGCCGGGTTTGCTACACGCCGCGGCGATCACCATACCCTCTTCCCTCAGAGTCTTGAAGCCAGTGTGGAATGCGTTTTCATTCAGCTATCTAACAGATGCCTTAGGAGCTTCTATCTGGGGGTGCTTTTTTTCTTCTTTTAAAAGATTTAAAATCCAAGAAAACAGGATGTGCTTAAGAACAAAGGGCGCCGAGCCTAGCAGGCGAGTCTGGGGTTGGACTCTCCCAGCCCCTGAGAAACAGCGGGGACAGGAGCTCAAGCTCTGCAGAGGAGATGCAGGTTTGGTTTGGTTTGGTTTGAGGTTTTTTGCATTTTCAGTTTCTATTTTTTATTTTTTGCTTTGAAGGTAAATTGCTTTGTGAAAGTGTTAGAAGTGGCCTTTTGACAGCCAGATGGGACTGAGGTAAAATTTCCATTTTAGTCAAACTGGCTTCACACACTATACAATTTTCTTCATCTCCCAGTTTAAATGCAAGGCTCCTGTAGTGATATCACACTCAATCAAAGTCGACAGGTTATTTCTATTAAAGTTTGGGGTTGAATGGAGACTAACTAGAACAGCGCTTCTATTGCTAATATTTCATTCCAGTGGCAGAACGCAACACCTGGGATGGAGTTAAGGAGATAAAATTTCGAGTGCGGCTGAAATTGAAAAACAGCTTGTTAGGGTAATTTAGCACATTTAAATAAAAGCACCGTTTATTTTGATGGCCTCCCGAATTACAGAGCTCCCTGATCCCATTGCTGCCCCTGACGCCTGCCCCTTCCTGAGGATCTTAATTACTCCTCGCTCAGGTGATCTGGCCCCTTGGCCACCAGGTGGAGAGAACAGCAGTGACAGGGGCTGCCGACCTGCCAATTTCCACTTATTGTGCAGAACAAAAATCCATTTTATTGGATAATCTCTGGAGAAGAGGGAAAAAATACACAGTTCTGCTTTCCACAAACTTCAATTACCCTTTCAAACCTGTTCTGTTTGGTTCAAGTGTAATAAAAGCTAATTCCCTGCAATCGAGTTGGCTTCTGTGAGAGCCAAGGCTGCTGCGGGTGGGTGTCAGGGACTCAGGCGAAGATGAGGTCATGATTAATTAGTGCACACATCCATGGGCATAACCACTGCTGCTCCTTTTGGAAGACAGACAAATAAAATTTACCTACATGTTAAGTCCTTTTAAAACAAGATTTTATTTGTCAGAGCAACAGAACATGCTTTTGGAGATGGATAAACTTTAAAAGCAAATCAAAGAGCACCCCCTTCAAAGTGTATTTGCCAATATGAACAAAATGGGCCATCATTCTTACACACATGTAGCAATATTTAGGAAGCATGGGAGGCACATAACATCCACAGGGTAAGCACGGTGGACAGCATCAATGTTGGGAGATAAAAATACTGAATTTGGCCCTATCCCAGGGCATACAACCTCCACAGTTGCCATTTAATATGGTCAGGGGGTGAGGATTCAAAAGGAACGCTTCTCACGTTCGTTGGCAGTGCACGGTGTGTTCGGGGACCTGGGGTCCTGCCCTGGCTGTGTTCCTATTTAGCTGCACGATGTGAGGAAACGTTTGTAACCTCCCCCAGACAGTTTGTTCACCAAGGCAACAAAAGTGGAGTTTACAGAGAGTGATCCAAATCTGTAAGGAGTTCCATATATCACATTTATTAATATAAGTTCTTAGCAGGAATGAGCACTATGAATAGTTCAAAGAAAGGCTTAAGAGAGATTTCATGAATAACGTGTACCTGAGCAGGAAGGCAGAAGTGAAGAGTTCAAGCAACACGCAGAGAAAGAAGGAGGCTGACAACTGAGGGAGGATCTGCAAAACCCAATAATACCCTCAACTCTTCCTGCTGCGCCAGGCGGCCTTCACCTGCCCTCCACATCAAGGGTCTTCTGGACACCCAGCCTACACTCAAGACTGCAAGAAAAGGCTCTTTTATCCCCCAGAAACCCCAGGGCTTGTGCACACAAAACCCAAAATTGATTTCTATGGGATGAGGTCTTTCATTCCGCAGTAGGAATGAGAGTAAGTAGGCTCGAGAAAGACTGAAAATGGAAGTTCCCCAGAGAGAGGAAGAATGTGGCTTCCTTTCTCTGTGCTCCTGGAACGTCCTCAATCGTTGGACAAAGGAACAATGCGTACCCACCAGGGGCCAGGGCGGTGCTAGCGCCGACAGTGGCCAAAGCAGGCACACGTTGCAGGGAAGGGCTGAGAAATCAAGCAAACTAGCAGGCACGGAAATGTAGAGTGGCAGCAGCGAGGTTCAATGCTAGAGAGAACATTACCATGGTACTATGAGAGAATTAAAAGGAAACCTCCTTCAGTGATATTATTATTATCAATTTTGTGATACTAGTAAAAATGTTTATGATTTATTGAATACTTTCTTTATTTTTTTATTTTTTTTTAATTTC
The DNA here is from genome assembly GCF_020740605.2 of Lemur catta. Taxonomy (NCBI): domain Eukaryota; kingdom Metazoa; phylum Chordata; class Mammalia; order Primates; family Lemuridae; genus Lemur; species Lemur catta. The sequence goes on from NC_059135.1 coordinate 98,971,941, forward strand.
AGCTTATTATAGGGGTACAAAAGTTCAGGTTATATATATTGCCCATGTCCCTCCCATCCCCCTGAGTCAGAACTTCAAGCATGTCCATTCCCCAGACAGTGCGCATTGCACTCATCATGTAGTTATACCCCCATTCCCTCCCCCCACCCGCCATCCCCCCGAGTCAGAATATTCAAGCGTGACCATTCCCCAGACAGTGCACAACGCTCTCATCATGTAGGTATACCCCCATCCCCTCTCCCCATCCCCCACCTCAGTCCGATACCCAATTGGTGTCATTCCCAAATGTGCACTTAGGTGATGATCAGGGAAACCAATTTGCTGGTGAGTACATGTGGTGCTTGTTTTTCCATTCTTGGGATACTTCACTTAATAGAATGGGTTCCAACTCTCTCCAGGAGAACCAAAGAGATGCCATATCACCGTTATTTCTTATAGCTGAGTAATACTCCATGGTATACATATACCACAATTTACTAATCCACTCATGAATTGATGGGCATTTGGGTTGTTTCCACATCTTTGCAATTGTGAATTGTGCTGCTATAAACATTCGGGTACAGGTGTCTTTGTCATAGAATGACTTTTGTTCCTTTGGGTAGATGCCCCTTTCTTTATATCATACCCAATGTCAAGTATTTTATGTTCATTTGATCTTTAAATCAACACTTTGAGGTTGGTGTAATTACTAAATCTGTAAGAGCAGATAAGAAAACTGAGCTGGATCTATTAAGCAATGATCCAAGGTAGGAAGTGCAGACACGGGTGTGGAGCAGATCTGTTCAAATCCAAGCATATTCTCATAGTAACGGTTTTTTATCTGCCCTTTATTGAAATGATTCAGTTTCATTTATGTTTCCTTTTTCCTTATTTTGATGTGCAAAATTATACATTTCATTCTTATTCATGAAACAGTTTTATTTAATTTTAATTGACATTATTAACCATAATTTATATAAAATAAAATGCATTTACTATGAGTATAGTTTGATGAGTTCTGAGACATCTATGTAACCACCACCATACCTAAGACTTAAGACATTTTTATTACCTCTAAATAAATCTCCCTGTGCCCCTTCCCAGCCCCAAGCAACCACTGGACTGCATTCTCTCATTACCCTTTTGATTGGCTCTGCAGGCACACCTCAGAGACGTTGTGAGTCTGGTTCAGACCACTGCAGTAAAGTGTCATAATGAAGTGAATCACATGATTTTTTTGCTTTTCCAGTGCATATAAAAGTTATGTTTACATTATACTGCAGTTTATTAAGTATGCGATAGTATTATGGCTAAAACAATAATGTGCATCCCTTAACTAAAAAGGCTTAATTGCTAAATAATACTAATGGTCATCTGAGCCTTCAGTGAGTCATAATCTTTTTGCCCGTGGAGGGTCTTGCCTCAATGTTGGTGGCTGCTGAATGATCAGGGTGGCCGTTGCTGAAAGTTAGGGTGGCTGTGGCAACTTCTTAAAACAAGACAACAGTGAAGTTTGCCACATCAATTGACTCTTGCTTTCATGAAATATTTCTCGGTAGCATACAATGCTGTTTGAGAGCACTTTACCCACAGTATAACTTTCAAAATTAGAGTCAATCTTCTCAAACCCTGTTGCTGTGTTATCAACTAAGTTTATGTAATATTCTAAATACTTTGTTGGATTTCAACAGTGTTCACAGCATCTTCACTAGGAGCAGTTTCCATCTCAGGAAACCACTTTCTTTGATCGTTCATAAGAAGCAACTCATCTGTTCAAGTTTTATGAGATCACACCAATTCAAATACATCTTCAGGCTCTACTTCTGATTCTAGTTATCTTGCTATTTCCACATCTTACAGTCACCTCCTCCACTGAATTCTTGAACTCCTCCTCAAAGTCATCGAGGAGGATTGGAATCAACTTAATCCAAACTCTTGTTAGTGTTGATAGTTTGATCTTTTCCTATGAATCACAAATCTTAATGGCATCTGGAATGGTGAATTCTTTCAGGATAGTTTTCAATTTACTTTGCCCAGATCCATCAGAGGAATCATTATCCAAGGCAGCTATAGCCTTATTAAATGGCTTTCTTAAATACCAAGAATTGACAGTCAAAATTACTCTTTGATCCATGGGCTGCAAAATGGATATTGTGTTAGCAGCATGAAAATAACATGAATCTCTTTGTGCATCTCCATCAGAGCTCTTGGGTGATCAGGTGCATTGGCAATGAGCAGTAATATTTTGAAAGGAATCTTTTTTTTTCTGAGCAGTAGGTCTCAACAGTGAGCTTAAAATAGTCGGTAAGGCATGGTATAAACATATGTGCTGTCATCCCAGCTTTGTTGTTTCATTTGTAGAGAACAGACAGAGTAGATTTACCAAAATTCCTAAGGGTTCTAGGATTTCTAGAATAATAAATGAACACTGGTTTTAACTTAAAATTATCGGAAACATTAGCCCCTAACAAGAGAGTCAGCCTGTCCTTTGAAGCTTTGAAGGCAGCCTTTGACTTCTCTCAGGCTATAAAACTCCCAGGTGACATCTTCTTCCAAGAGAAGATTTTTTTTGTCAGCATTGAAAATCTGCTGTTGGGTATCTCCTTTATCAATTATATTAGCTAGATCTCCTGGATAACTTGGTGCAGCTTCTACATCAGCACTGTTGCTTCACTTTGCACTTTTATGTTATGATGATGGTTCTTCTCCATAAACCACATGAGACAACATCTGCTAGCTTCAAACTTTTCTTCAGAAGCTTCTTCACCTCTCTCAGCCCTCACAGAATTGAAGAGAGTTGGGCCATTCCTCTGGAATAGGCTTCGTCATAAGGGAGTGTTGTGGCTGATTTGATCTTCTCTCCAGATCACTCAAACGCCCCACATCATCAGCAAGGGTGTTTCACTTTCTTAGCATTCGTGTGTTCACTGGAAGAGCACTTTTAATTTTCTTCAGAAATGTTTCATTTGCATTCACAACTTGGGTGTTGGGTGCAAGAGGCCTGTTTTTGGTCTATCTCAACTTTTGAAATGCCTTTTTCACTGAACGGAATCATTTCTAGATTCTGATTTAAAGGAAGAGATATGCAACTCTTCCTTCCACTTGAACACTTAGAAGCCATTGTAGGGTTATTAATTGGCCTTACTTTAATATTATTATGTTGTGAGGAGAGGAGAAGCCTGAGAAGAGGAAGAGAAACTGGGGAATAGCCAGTCAGTGGAGCAGTCAGAACACCCACAGCTTTTATTAGTTATGTTTGCCATCTTATATGGATGCAGTTTCTAGCACCCCTAAATAATTGCAACAGTAACATCAAAGATCACTGATCACAGATCACTAAATAATAATAATGAAAAGTTTTCAAATATTGTGAGAATTACCAAAATTTTACATAGAGACACAAACTAAGCACAGTCTGTTGGACAAATGGTGCCGATAGACTTGCTCAATGCAGAAATGCCACCAGCCTTTAATTTATAAAAAATACAATATCTGTGAAGTGCAATAAAGCAAAGTGTAATGAAATCAGGTATGTCTGTAGCAAATAATGACTATGTCATAAAAGAAAAAAGATTACAAATAAACAGCCTAATGATGTACCTCAAGAAACTAGGAAAACAAGAACTAAACTCAAAATTAGTAGAACAAGGGAAATACAAAAGATCAGAGGAGAAATGAATAAAATAGAGACTTAAAATACAGAAGATTAATAAAAATAAGTTTTTTGTAAAGATAAACAAAATTGACACACTTCTATCTAGACCAAGAAAAAAGAGAAAAGACTCACACAGATAAAATCAGAAATGACATAGAAAACATTACAACTGGTGCCACAGAAATGCAAAGGATCATAAGGGCATACTATGAATAATAATGTGCCAACAAATTTGGATGAGTAAGAAAAATGAATAAATTCTGGACACATTCTATCATCTAAGACTGAATAATAATGAAATAAAAAATCTGAACAAATAACCAATGAGGAAAGAATAAGTAATAAAAAGTCTCCCATCAAAGAAAAGAAAAGGACCTCCTGACTTCACTACTGAATTCTACCAGACATTTAAAGAAAGTAATCCCAATTCTTCTCAAACTACTCAAGAAAACTGAAAAAGAGGGAATACTTCCAAACTCATTCTATGAGGCTAGCATTACCCTGATACCAAAACCATGCAAAAATACAACAAAAACCAATAAAGAAAACCACAGGCAAATATCCCTGATGAACATAGATGCAAAAACTGTCAACAAAATATGAGCAATACAAATTTAACAGCACATTAAAAAGATCACTCATTATGTTCAAGTGGGATTCATCCCAGGGATGAAAGTATGGTTCAACATATACAAATCAATAAATGTGATGCATCCTATTAAAAGAATAAAGGACAAAAACTATATGATCATTTTAATAGATACAAAAAAAGACAGAATTTAACATCCCTTTACAAGAAAAACTTCGAACAGCTTAGGTATATAAGGTATGTAACTCAACACAATAAAGACCACATATGACAAAATCACAACTAACATCACAATGAATGTGGAAAAGTTGAAATCTTTTCCACTAAGATCTAGAGCAAGACAAAGATGTCTAGTTTCACCACTTCTATTCAAAATATTACTGGAAGTCCTGGCCAGAGCAATTAGGCAAGAGTAAGGAAAAAAAATGCATCCAAATTGGATAGGAAAAAGTCAAACTATCCTGTTTGCAGATGACATGGTTATATACATAGAAAAACCTAAAGAGTCCACAAAATACTGTTAGAACTAATAAATAAATTTAGTAAAGTTGCAGGATAGAAAATAAAAATACAAAACCCAGTAACATTTTGATACACTAATAGTAAACTAACTGAAAAAGGAATTAGAAAAACAGTCTCATTTACAACAGACACACACACACACACACACACACACACACACACACACAAATACCTAGGAATAAATCTATCCTAGAAGGTGAAAAAAACTCAGCAATGAAAACTATAAAACAATGATAAAAGAAATTGAAAAGGACACAAATAAATGGAAACATATCCTGTGTCCATACCCAAACCTATCTATAGATTCAATGCAATCTCTATCAAAATACCAATGACATTTTTTGCAGAAATTTTTTAAAATCCTAAAATTTGTATGAAAACACAAAAGACCCTGAACAGCCAAAGCAATCTTGAGCAAAAAAACAAAGCAGGAGACACCATACTACTTGACTCTGAAATACACTACAAAGCTATAGTAACCAAAACATCATGGTATTAGCATAAAAACAGACACATAGACCATTAGAACAGAGTAGAGAGCCCAGAAACAAATCCACTCATCTATAGCCAACTTACTTCTGACAAAGGTGCAAAGATCACACATTGAAGAAAGGACCCTATCTTTAATAAATGGTGCTGGAAAATTGGATATCCACATATGGAAGAATGAAACTGGATTCCTATCTTTCACCACATACAAAAATCAACCCAAAATGGATTATAGACTTAGATGTAAGACTCAAACTATAAATAAACCTGCTAGCAGAAAACAGACAAATGCTTCATTGCATTGGACTTGGCAAGAATTTTTTGGATATGACTCCAAAAATACAGGAAACAAAAGCAAAAATGGACAAATGAGATTATATCAAACTAAAACACTTTTACACAGCAAAAGAAATGATCTACACAGTGAAAAGACAGTCTGCACAATGGAAAAATATTTGCAAACTATTCATCTTACAAGTGGTTAATATTAAAAATATATAAGGAACTCAACTTAGTAGCAAAAAAATAATAATCCTATTAAAAATAGGCAAAATTTCTCAAAAAGAAAGCATACAAATGACCAAGAGGTATATGAAAAAAATGCTCAACATCACTAATCATTATGGAAATGCAAATCTAAACCACATCAAATAACACCTTACTCCAGTTAAAATGGCCATTACCAAAAAGATAAAAGATAATAAATTTTGGCAACAATGTAGAGGAAAGGCGACACTAACACCCTTGATAGGCATGTAAATTAGTACAGCCACTATGAAAAGCAATATAGAGGTTCCTCAAAAAATTGAAAATGAAGATGCCATATGATTCAGCAATCTTGCCATAAGGCATACATCCAACAAAACAGAAATAAGTTTGTCCAAAACAACTGCACTGCCATGTTTACTGCAGTGCTGTTCACAATAGCCAAGATACAGAATCAACCTAAGTATCCATCAATGGATGAATAGATAAAGAAGATGTAGTATATATACAAAATGGAACACTTTTCAGTTTTAAAAAAGAATGAAATCTGTCATTTGCAACATGGATCATCCTGGAAGACATCGTGTTAAGTAAAATAAACCAGACACACAATGACAAATACAGCCTGATCTCACTCATCCATAAAATCTAAAATGTTGATGCACAATGACAAATACAGCCTAATCTCACTTATTTGTAGAATCTAAAATGTTGACCTTATGAAAGCAGAGAATAGAATGATCATTACCCGAAACTGGGAAAGATTGTGGGGGTGATGCACAGAAAAAGAAATTGGTCCATGAGTACAAAATTAAAATTATATAGGAGGAATAAATCATAGTGTCCTATTGCACAGTACAGTAACTATAGTTAATAATGTATATTTCAAAGTAGCTGGAAGAGAACATTTTTAATGTTCTCACTACAAAGAAATGATACATGTTTCAAGTGATGGATATGCTACTTTTATTTGATTATTACATAATATATACATGTATCAAAAACATCACATTGTACCCCACAAATGTTTCAATTAAAAATTTTTTAAAAAGAATAAAAAGGAAAAGACACTTTATATGATTTCAATCTTTAAATTTATTGAGACTTGTTTTGTGGTTTATCATATAGTCTGTACTGGAGAATGTTCCATGTGCACTTGGGAGGAATGTGTATTCTACTGTTGTTGTGTAGAGTATTCTACATATATCTGTTAGATATAGCTGGCTTGTAGTGTTGCTTAAGCCCTCTATTTCTTTACTGAGCTTCTGTCTAGATGTTTTATCAGTCATTGAAAATTGTGTATTGACATCTTCAACCAGTATTATAGATTTATTTCCTTTAATTCTGTCAGTGTTTGCACATGTATTTTGGGACTCTGTTATTGGATGCATATATTTTTAAAATTGATGTAACTTTTTGATGAATTGATCATTTTATCAATATATTATTTTTTTTCTCTTTTAACAACTTTTTGTTTACAGTCTATTCTATCTGATGTTTGTACACCCACTCTTCTCTCTTTTGGTTACTATTAATAATTGCATAGAATCTTTTTATCTTTTTACTTTCAATCTCTTTATGTTTGTTTCTAAAGAGAGCCTTTCATAGACAACATATAGTTGGATCATGTGTTTTTATCCATTCTTCCAATGTTTGTCTTTTGATTGGAGAGCCTAATCTTATCGTTTAAAGAAATTACTGTAAAGGAAGGACTTACTTGTGTACTTCTTTCATTTTGCTATTTGTTTTCTGTATTTATTATACCTTTTGTCTCTCATTTTCTCCATTAATGACTTCTTTTGTGTTCATTCAATTTTCATGGCAAAACATTTTGACTCTTTTCCCATTTTCATATATTAATAATTTTAAGGGTTTTCTGTAGTTATCATGGGATTACATTTAATATCCTAAATTTAAAATAATCTATTTTGAATTGATACCCACTTAACTTCAAGAGCATAAAATAAACTCTTCTCCTATACATCTCCACTATTCCTTTATGTATGGTGTTGTCAAAAAATATAACTTTATACATTATATTCCTAATAATATATATTTGTAATAATTTCTTATGTATTTGTTTTGTAAATCCAATAGGAAACAAAAAGTTCAAAACAAACAAAAAATACAGTAATATTTTATTTTATATTTGCTCATGTATTTACCTTACTGAAGATCTTTATTTCTTCATATGACTGAGTTGCTGTCTAGTGTCCTTACATTTCAACCTGAAGGATTCCCTTTAGCATTTCTTGTAGGGCAGTGTAGTGGAAAGGAAATCCCTCAATTTTTGTTTTTGTGGGAATGATTTGATCTCTCTGTCATTTTGAAGGACAGTTTTTGCCAGATATAAAAATCTTGGTTGACTGTTTTCTTTTTTCAGCAATAAAATGTCATCCCACTGTCTTCTGGCATTCATGGTTCTTAATGAGAAACTGGCAGTCAATATTATTGTGTATTCTTTGTAAGTGACAGCTTGCTTGCTTCTCTCTGACTGCTTAAAGGATTCTTTGGTTTTGGTTTTTGACACTTTGATTATAATGTGTCTTGCTGTGAACATCTCTGAGTTTATTACACTTGGGGTTCTTGAGATTCTTGAATGTATAAATCTCTGTCTTTAATCAAATACACAACATTTTTAACCATTATTTCTTCTAATAATGTACTTTACTCTCCTTCTCCCTTTCCTCTTTCTCAGACCCTTGTCATGGGCACATTGGCCCTTCCATGGTGTCCCACAAGACCCTTCAGCTCTGTTCACTTTTTTCATTCTGTTTGTCTTTTCACTGCTCAGACTTAATTTCAAATTGTGTTCTCAAGTTTGCTGATTCTTTCTTTAGCCTATTTGAGGCTGCTGTTGAACTGTTCTAGTGAATTTTTCATTTCCATTATTGTACTTTTCAACTCCAGAACTTTTGTTTGATTCATTTTTAGAATTTCTATTTCCTTATTGATTTCCTAATACTATTTATGTATTGTTTTTCTGATTTCATTTAGTTGTCTGTCTGTGTTCTCTTAGCTCATTGATCATTTAAAAAAAATTTTTAAAGTTTTTGTTGAATTGGTACAGCCATTATGGAAAAAAATATATGGATGTTTCTCAAAAAATTAAAAATAGAACTACTATGTGATCCAGCAAACCTCTGTTGTCAAATGTATACCCAAAGAAAATACAATCAACACCATTTAGAGATATGCACATTCTCATATTCATTACAGCATTTTTCTTAATAGCAAAGATTTGAAAACAACCTAAGTGTTCATTGACAGATGCATGAATTAAAAAAATTTGACATATATATACATATGCATGCAAACATACGCATATATATGTACACATATATGCACATATATCTATATATATGAAATAGAATATCATTCAGGCTTAAAAATGAAAGAGATAAAATGAATGTTGTGATTTGCAACAACATAGATAAACCTAGAGGACATTATGCTGAGTGAAATAAGACAGACACAAAAAAAATGCTGTACAATCTCACATATATGCAGAATCTAAAAAAAAAAAAAAATAGTTGAAGAAATAGAAATAGAGAGTAGACTGATAGTTACCAGGAACAGGGAGGAGGAAGAAATGCATAGAAGCAGGTCAAAGGGTACAAATTTACAGTTTGGTGGGATGAATAAATCTAGAGATCTAATGTAGAACGCGAGGACCATGATTGACAATAGTATATTGTATATTGAAAATCTGCTAAATGAATATATTTTAGATGCTCTTACTACAATAAATAGGTAGTAAGAAGGTGACAGATATGTAAATTTGATTGTAGTAATCATTTTACTACACATCAAAACATCACGTTGTGCACCTTAAATATGTACAATAAAAATAAATCAAATAAATAAATAAATATGCATTTAATCACTAAAAATTTAAAAATAAAGTCTTTTTTGAGTAAGTCAGTTTCTGGAGATTTACTTTTATCCTTTGATTGGGATGTGATGTTCTGGGTTTTTTGTTTATTTGTTTGTTTTTGTATGTCTTTTGATCTTTTGTTAAAAATTAGGCATTTGTAAAAAACAGCCACTTGTCCAGTCATTGTGAACTGGCTCCATGCTGGGAAAGACCTTCACTAATCAGCCTGGAAGAAGGCTTGAGGTGCTTTCCAACATTTCCTGGGTATATGTCTTCCGTGGGTCTGTGCATGGTGTGTTTGTTACAGATTCCCCTTACTCATGCTGCTTTTAAATGCCTTAATTTCCTTAAGAGTCTTACACCTACGTCTTCTTGCTTTAGCTGTTCTGTTTTATTATTCTGCTTATAATCTTCTATCCTCAGGACCCCATGTGTCTGCAGTCCCCCTGCAGCGCTGATGAACCCCAATGCCCACCACTGCTTTCAGTACCATCCAAGTTGGTATCCAAATTATGCCAACTTTCCTGTGTGCTCTGGGTCAGGCAAAACAGAAACCAGCCCTTTGTACAGTCGCAGACAAGCCAGAATGTTTCGGGTAAGTGCCACTCTTTCTCTTCCGTACCCAGGAAGGACCCAGGAATTGAGTGGCTTCTTCCTGACCACACTGGGCTGCTCTGAAGAGGCTGGAGAAAGGGCAAACAATAGGCCACAAATTTTCCTACCATTTTGGGTTCAGCTTTTTCTTGATTAGGCATTATCTTGGTTGTTGTAGCTTCTTAACTGATTGCTAAAAATCTCCCAAAGCTATTTTGGTATGTATGTGGTTAGTTATTTGGTGTTCTTATGGGAGAAAGGATAGCCTGGAGTCTCCTGCTAAGCCATCTTGCTGGCATCCCTTCCCTTCCTCTGTTTCTCTCACGTTTATTGTTCGCATGTTATATTTTTTCAACCATATATTTTATTTACCTCTGTCATTATATTTAAAATGTGTTTTGCCTGTCTGTGCCTGGCTTATTCACTTAGCATAATGTTCTCCAATTTCATCCATGCTGTCACAAATGACAGAATTTCTTTCTTTCTAAACACTGAATAGTGTTTCTTGTGTATGTAGACCATGTTTTCTTTATCCATTCACCCATTGATGGGCACTTAATCGACTCCATAACTTGGCTGTTATGAATAGCACTGCAGTAAACATGCGGATTCAGGCATCGCTTCAACACACTGATTTCAAATCTTCTGGGTAAATACCCAGAAGAGGGAGGAGTTGCTGCTTCATGTGGTAATTTTATTTTGAGTTTTTTGAGGAATCTCCATACAGTTTTCCATAATAGCTGTACTAATTGACATTCCTACCAACAGTGTGCAAGAGTTCCCATTTCTCCACATCTTTGGCAGCATTTATTTTTTATCTTTTTCATATTAGCCATTCTACCAGGTTTGAGTTAATGCCTTATTGTGATTTTAATTTGCATTTCCCTAATGATGAATGATGTTTAGCATTTTTTCATATATTGTCAGTCATTTGTATATATTCTTTCGAGAAATATCTATTCAGGTTCCATGCCCATTTTTAAATCAGATTATTTACTTTACTTCTATAGAGTTGTTTGAGTTCCTTAAATGTTTTGAATATTAACTCCTTATCAGACACATGGCTGTCAAATACTTTCCCCCAACCCATAGGTTGTCTCATTACTCTGTTAAATTTTTCCCCTAGTTGTGCAGAAGCTTTTTGTTTTGGTGTAATCCCATTTGTCTATTTTTGCTTTTGTTGCCTGCACTTTAGGAGTCAAATCTTAAAAATAATTGCCCAGACCAATGTTGTGTAGTTTTCTTCTGTGTTTTTATCTAGCAGCTTTACGGTTTCAGGTCTTATGTTTAAGTCTTTAATTCACTTTGTGTGGACTTTCTTATATGGTGTGACATAGATCCCATTTCATTCCTCAGCACATAAATACCTGGCTTTCCCAGCACCATTTATTAAGGATACTGTCCTTTTCCTATCACATACTCTCGGTGCCTTTGTCAAAAATCAATGGACTATATAAGCAGAGGTTAATTTCCAGATTCAATATTCTGTTCCACCTTTTGCTGTGGAATATAAAACAATCAAATCATAGAATCAAAGAGTAGAATGGTGGTTACCAGAGGCTGGGAGGTGGGGGAAATGGAGTGATCATGTTCAAAGAGTCCAAAGCCTCAGTTAGACAGGAGGCATGAGTTTGATTTTTTTAAAGATCTACTGCACAGCATTGTGAATATAGTACATAATAGTGCATTACACATTTCAAAATCGCTAGGGGAATAAATTTCAAATGTTCTCACCACAAAGAATAAGTATTTGAGGTGGCTAATATGTTAATTAGCTTGATTTAATTATTCCACATTGTATTCATGAATCATAACATCACTCTCTGTCCCATAAATATATACAACTATAATTTTTCAATTAATAATAAAATAAAATATATATTATATACATAGCATAGAACTGGGCCTTTTTAATTAAGCCTGACAATCTTTGCCTTTTAGTTGGAGGGATTACACTATTTGTCTTTAATATAATTAAATTATATGTTATTTTTACATATATATGTACCACAAAATTATATCTAATAATTTACATGAGTTTAAATCTTTCTATTATTTGGTGAGTTTTTTGGCTCATCTGTTCTCTGTATGTTTATTTTTACTCCTTTGTTTTAAATTTTCCTCAGATTATTTGAGGTTTTTTAATTCCTTTTAAATTGACCATTCACTTTTTAACTATACTTCCTTTATTGTTCTCTTTTTTTCTTTTCTTCTTTCGTTTCTTCCTCTTACTCTCTCCCTCTCTCTCTGTCTCTTTCTTGCTTGCTTTCTTACTTTCTTTGTTGTTGCCTCAGATTTATAGTATGTATACTTATCACAGTCTACCTTTAAACATCATTATATATAATTTTTATATAATTTCAATTTAGTGTAAGAATTTTACAGCAGTATATTTCCATTCCCCAATCATTTGTTGTACTATATCTGGCATACATTCTTTGTTACATGTGTTATAAACACTACAAAATAGTGCTATCATTTCTGCTTCATGTAATCAATTATATTTTAAAAACGATTGAGAAAACAAATTTTTAGAAAATTTATTCACATATCACTTTTAACGTTTTTCAATTCTGCGTGTAGATTCAAGTTTCCACCTATTATAATTTTCCTTTCATCTGAACGGCTTTTTTTAACATTTCTTCTAATGCAGTTTTGCTAGTGAAAATTGTCTTCTTTTTTAAGAGGTCTTGGAAATTTGAAAAATGTTCTACCTTCATATTAAGAAACATCTTTTATTTACTTTCATTTTTGGACAATATTTTCACTGAATGTAAAATTCTAGGTGACACTTATTTTGTTCCAGCACTACAAGGGCCTTCTTTTATTGCCTTCTGGCTTGCATAATTTGTGACAATTCTGCAATTGTGTTTATTTTTGTCTCTCTAACTGTATGTCTTCTTTCTCTGGATATGCAAAATTTTCTCTTTACAGTGGGCTTTCAATAATTCGATTATGACATGCCTTGGTATTGATTACTTTGTATTTGTGTTGGTGGTTGTTCATCAAACATTTTTTGTGAGCTTATAGTTTTTATCAACTTTGAATAATTTTTCATTTTTTATTTCTTTAATTATTTGTCTCTCCCTCCATATGCTCTTCTTTGGACTTCAATTACTCAAATACTAGATTCCCTGATACTATCTCACAGGTTGCACAGGCTTTTTAAAATTTTTATCATTTCTCCACTCTGCTTCATTTTGCGTAAAGCATATTGCTTTTACTGATGTTTTTATTTGCAGTATCCAATATCCCATCAGTTGTATCTCAGATTTCAGAAAAAAAACATTTTATTTTACTTTTTTATTTCTAATTGTCTTCTCTTTCTCTTCTTATTATATTCTTGTCTTCTTTTAAATCGATAAGCATGCTAATAATATTTATAAAGGCTCTTTTCAGCTTTTCATGTGCTAACCGTATAATCTCCATAATTTCTGGGTCTTTTTTAGTGACTGAATTTTTACCTAGCCATAGTTCACAATCTGCTGCATCTTTGCACTCTTAATAAATTTATTTTAGATGCTGGACATTGTGAATGTTATATTGTTGAGTCTTCAGAATTATTTGCGTTACTTTAAAGAGTGATGAAGTTTGTTTTGCCAGGGAATGAAGTGATTTTTGGATCAGGTTGATGAATTCTAGACCTGTTTTTAAGCATTGTTAGGGCAAGTCTAGAGTAGCCTTTACTCTAGGACTCATCTGGCCTTACTACGAGTAAGAGATAATGTGGGATCTCTGTTTATTGCTCAGACTCTTCAGTACTGTCTATCTTGACTAGCCAGACAGAATTAAAGCATCTCCCAGTGATAGGGATAAGACCACCGGGGCTTAAGGACCCCATTGCTGAGGCCGTGGGAGGAGAGGAGGTGAAGGAATTGTCTGAGAAGGAGCCAGAGATAAGGGCAGAAGTTAACTGCCCAGTTGGGGGACATTCCAGCAATCTGAGAGTGCAGAAAAGCAGACTCCCACCTTAAAGCCTGAGGGGCCTCATGCCTAAAAAACCACAGAGTGGCTTGACATGAAAGCCACCCACGCTGTAAAGGAAAATTGCAAAATGTCAGCCTGGGAGGAGGGAACCAGGCTCTAATTCTTAAAAACACCAGGTTGAGCTCCTTCCCTCCCCTTTCTCAGTAGAACGCCTCAGTTAATGAGGCGTTCTAACCTCCCAGTAAGAAGTAAGAAGTACTAATCTCTTTGTTTCTCAATCGAATGGGCCATAGCTGCTGAGTTCAGAGATACTATCTGTATATACCTTAAGGCATAGTTGTGCTTAGTAACAAGCTATGTGTTCCTGCTTCTATACATAAAAGAGTAATTAGCTAAGGCATCTTGTGACTATTAGGGGAGACTTGAAACTTCTACACACTGTAACCCATGAGCTTTTCACGTGAAATCATTGTAATGTATAGCATGAAAAAGAGAATAAAAATGGTGCTAGATTTCAGTCAGTGCCATCTGGCTCACGGGAATGCTGGTGGTCCCCTGATCTTCCCCGCACCCTTTCACTTTACTTTTTGTGTCCATGTCTTTGTCTCTCCCATCTCTTGCAGCACACACTGCCCATGGACCCGGTTATATCGGGGGCATCACGAACCCCCAATATCCCAGCACTATGCAGATTCCGGGAACTGTTTACCCTGTAGCTCCCAAGAACTTGTTCTTTGCCTGACCTCCTGGAATTTCTTCTGCAAATTAGCATACAGCTGAATATTTAAGAACACCACCCATGAGAATGTCTGCAACCCTTTCTGCATATATTTTTTTTCTTCAATATGATGTTCCACAAACACCATCCATCTCAGCCTCCCTGGGGTTGTTTCTTGTCCTTCCAACTCAGCAAGACTCTTACTCTGCTTGATTTCCTCCTCCCTTGGTTGTTCCAGAAAATACCACCCAGTATAAAGCTGGGACATTCCTAGGGCTGATCCCATCGGTTTTCCTTCTTTCTGGGACCACAGTCATGTACCATTTGACGGTTTTCTAGATTTTTGGGTTTTGTTTTTTTAACTGCAAAAGGGTCAGTCTCATCCTGATTACTGCTTCACATACCAAAGCAGAAATCTGTAGTGAGGATTCCTGGAATTAACTAATTATTTATGAATGAATCAATGTCAGTTTTGTGGTTAGTATACTGAATGTGAAGTGTTTGCAGGATAGCCACTTGAAAATAATCGCAAGCAATTGGATAGTTACCAATCCTGAGAGTGATTGGGACAGGATATATATTTGGGGAGTCATTTGCACAGAACTGACAATTTGTGGCAGAAGAGTAGAGATGAGAACAATTACAGTCAAGTGATGGGTACATTGTATAAATTGCAGGCGTTAATTGGTTTTGAGAAGTGAGGGAGTAGTGGCTACAGTTTATGAGTGAAATATGCAAAAATAATATGCATGTGATGATGGAGGAGATGGCAGTTTGGAGGGAAGGATGCCCTGCCCAGCTATAAATCATTCAAATTAGTAGTTACCTATGTTCCTTTTCTCAGATGACAGAGTCTTTGGATTCTGGAGCTCAATCCTGGGTTTGATAAATATGTTGCTTCAGATTAACCAACCTGGGAAACAAACAGATGAATTAAGATAAGCTAAAACCACATTCAGACTACACAGAGCTCAAGTGATGGAAACATGCACGGTACACACGGGAGAGTTTGACACACTTTGGGTAGGTATAAGGTGCATGCCGATCAACTTTAAGATATGGGACAAAAATATAATAACTAATAACAGCCAAAACTTGATGGCTTTTTCCTATTTATTATTCTTTCTTTTTGACTATTAATATAAATTTATAGCTTATTAGTACTAGAAGTTTTCTTAGAGTGCAGATTCTACAGTTTATTGTCAGTATGCAAATCTATGTCAAGTGAGGTTACCCAAATTGAGAGGATCATGTATTAAGTTAGCGGCAGAGCCAGAACTGCACAGGACCCCATCCTCCTAACTCTAGTCCAGAGCTCTTTTTCTTGAGCAGGTCTGTGCCCACAACTGACTTTCTGCACACGGAATGGTTTCTCACTCTTCCTGGACACACAATTCAGCTGAATCCCTAGCCTCACTTGGAAGTAGGCAACTTCCTCTGTCCTTCAGGCCTGCATGTCAAACCCCCTCACAGAGCACTGCTCTCGTCGTCTTCCCCTGCCTGTTGGCATCTGCTGAACCACAAGATGACCTCAGAAGCCGCATGCTGACATGGAAGAGCTTCTGTTAGTCTACACCCGGCAACCGTGAGGAGTTCCCTTTCAGTCCTTCCACCACCATTGGTACTTTATGCAAATACAAAATAAACTATTGTGTTATGTCACTGAGACTTAGGGATTTATCTTTCACAGCAGCAAGTGCTTCCTTAATTAACAAGGACCTGTAAGTTTGTATAAAATAATAATCTGAGAGCATGTTTTGATAAGCTAAGAATAGATGCCCCCGGGAACACAGGTGCAGAGAAGGGTAAATTCCTAAGGGACACTCTTCCCCACTCTCTCTCTCTGCCTTGTCTGCTTCTGTCTCATGTAAAGAGGGGGACTAGCTTGGGCAGGGCTGGTTTCTTTACAGCCTGGGGTAGAATGTGTCATCTTTGTTCAATACACAGGAGATGCTCAAATTGGAATAAAGAGCTAAGCCAAACACTATGCAGGAAAGCACAGATTTGGAGTTGGAGACAAAAGCCCTAGGGATAACAGACAAGAGCAAGTCAAAGTGTGAGTGTGACAGGAGGGGTGACCTAAAAAGTGTTCCTTGAAAAAGAAAAGTTAGCAGAGTCTGAAACTTTTCTTTATAAGCCATCTGGGGCAAGGTGTACAGGAGGGTTTTGTTCCTTTGTCCCATTTTAGAGAGAAGACACTGCAACCTGTCTTCCTGTTCACAGTCATGACACTGTCTCCTCTCTTCCGAAAATATCTCTGAGATCAAGTTCCATCATCCCAGCCCATTAGAAAATGGGCCATCCATTCCCATTAGCAGCCAGTCCTAGTCACTCAATATCACCCAAGGAAGCCACTTAAGAAAAACTGCAGAACTGGGTGGTGTGGACTGAGTGAGCCACCACATTCATTTTTCCTTGTAGTGGAATTGCTCGCCTAATTTCATTGTCTCCCCTAACACAGCAATCTATTTGGGTTCATTGACTGTTCTGGATTTACACAGGTTATTTGAAAGATAAAGGTCAGGTACACACCAGACTGCCAGAACCACATTTATTAACCACAGCCGTCCCACACCCCGCCCCCCATGCCCCACTGACTTTCAACATCGTCGGTGCCACCTGAAGCATGAGAGCAGTAAATTTAATGTGGCAGAACATGAAACGGGAGCCAAGGATGAAGCCACAGATTAGTGATAGATGATGTCAAGTTCAACCTTATTAGCCTTTGAAAAACCGCACTGCTCTGCCAAGCCAGTATCTAAACCTTGTTATATACAGAGCACCTAGATGGCCCAGTTGCTGCTGGTTTTAATCAGAGGCTGACAAAGAGGCAATTGGACGTGGCTTGGAGATGGAGATGAAGTCCTTCCTCAAGGGGATCTGAGATTCCGGCCTAAGAAGTTTTAAAAACTCTTTCTTCACTCTCTGCCTTGAGCAGTGCTAATTTTATGGCACCAGCCTTCAGACTAGGATTTTTCTTTTAAGATTCACATGTATGCATTCATAAAGCAAGGCATCCTCAAGAAATAAAATAGCAAAGGTTGCTCCAGTGCAAAGAAGGGACCTGCTTGTTGTCCATTAGCTTCATCAATGTCCATTAGCTATAACTTTGATGCTGCCCTTCCTTTGGGGATAGGAACCTCCTTGGAGATCAACAACAAATAGAACTAGGACATATCATAGGATGCAAGTGCTGTGCATGGATGGTACCCAGCAATTGCCAGTGGGATGGCTGGGCTCTTTTGACTCTCTGGATGAACACTGGGAGGTGGCGAGCTACCCTGGGGCCCGGGTGGGGATGCTGGGCAGTCCTGAGGACTGGCGCAGTATGAAGTCCTGAGGCTGGAGAGAACCAAGAGAGTTAATTAAGTTAGATCATGAGAATATTCTTCAGAAGACCAGAACATGCCTTGCAGCTTGTCTTAGCTGACAAGCCAATTTTGTACATCAAGACCATAAGGTGAGCAGAGGCTGGGAATGAAATCTTTATATAGAATCCAAAATAATCGCATATAGCACCTGCGTCTATTTCATGTCCTATACACTGTGTGCTTTTAATACTAATTTTAAAACAGTACTAAAAAGAAGAAGTGTTTTTTCCTCCACATATTGGATATTACAAGAAACAACGAAAAGTGAGAAAAAAAGGACAGTGGGCGACAGGATAGAAGAAACCAGGCTGAAAGGGTGCGCAGGGAAAGCTGTGTGTTCTGACTTTGGGAGCAGACCAGAGGAACTAGGAGCCTGGAGGGAATACGTTTAAAGAGCAGGGCACGCTCTGGCCAGTGCGCAGAGGACGGAATTAATGTGGGCTCCAGGGGCCGGCAGCACCCGCATCGCCCGGGAACCTGCTGAAGACGCAGAAACGTGGGCCCACCCTCCCGACTAAATTCGACTCTGTATTTTAACAGGATCCAAAGGCCGATTCAGGTCGGGGAAGCACCGTGTGTACGGCCGGCATCAGAAAGAGCAGAGCCAGTCTGACCTCACAGCAGCCCCTGTGAGTACCTGAGCAAGCGGAGACAGATGGCAGCCCCTTGGCCTTCAGGCCCGAAGTCTACGCTTTCTAAAAAGAAAATGAGCTGCCCCGCCGGGCAAAGTCTGGGGTTTGCGAAAGCAGCAGAGCAGAATCCTGGTGAGTTCGGACTTGAGGTGAGGCGAGGAGGGGAAGCAAGAGGCCGTCCCTCCCCGCCAACCGCGCCTGTCCCTCGCTCGGAGCCTGCCCCGCCCGCGCTGCCCACCGGCCCCGTCCCTGCGAAAGGCCGAAAGGCCGCAGCCGGCTGTCGGGGGGCAGGGCCGGGCCGGCTGCCCTCGCCCATTCGCGCAGCTCTTCGTCTGCAGTTACGTAAACACAGCCAAATATCATCAAGTGGGAGTAAAGCAAACATCATAAAGAGAATTTTTAATGAACACATTTAATAGCTAATGTAGCATGGACTCCAAAAACTGAAAAGACGTGCTAGCCAGGAGCATCCAGAATGGCCACGCTGCTGGCTGTCACTTACGGCCTGGGGAGAGACCAGCCGAAGTCAGGGCTTCCCAACCTCTAGCCTGCCTCGGAGGCCCCCAGGGGGCTTGTCATGAGCAACACACAAACTTCTGGGCCCCACCCCCCAGATCCTGATTCCACAGACCCGGGGCAGGGCTGGGATATGTGCGTTTCTAACAAGGTCCCAGGTGACGCCGGTTCTGCGGGTCGAGGGAGCGCGCTGAGCACGCGCCGCCGGTCCAGCCAGGAGCCAAACCCCAATCCGGGAAAGACCAGGAATTACTCAGGAAACGGTGGACTTTCAAAAAACGAATCAACGCCAGGAAGAAAGGAAAGCCTGTTTTCAAGTTAAAATGCATGGTTGTTGTAAAAATAAGCAAACAACAAATATAAAAATAATTGTTATAAATTACATGATTAAAAATAAACCAACTATATGAATAATAAATTGTACCCCAAAAAATCAAATTGGTGATCTGGGAAATAAAATCGAGGTGCTTTCTCATGATATACAACAAAATACAAAACTATAGAAAATGCGAGATAAATGATAGATGTACAGACCATTCCAGGGTGTTAAAATTTATCTGATATGTGAAAATAGAGAGAAAAAAATGAGAAATAATTTTTAAAAATAAAAATATTGCCTGTGGTATGAAAATGATTTTGAGGTGATGATGTCCATCATACTCTAATAAGGATCAATTTTTTAAAAGAACCATGTATAAATACACCCGTTTTGCACAACTGGAACTTCATACCTTCACCAACATCTCCCTGTTTCCCCTCAACTATGTGACTACAGTTAACAATACTTGACTGTATACTTGATGCTTGCTAAGAGGGGAGATATTAAATGTTCTCACCAAAGGGGGAAAAAAAAAAAAGAAGATATATACATGTTTAATTGTCATATATACCTTAATTTTAAAAAAGCAAACAAATAAAATTTAAAAAAAAATTCATTGTCCATTCTCATCTGGGAGAATAAAGTTAACTTTTTAAAAGGTTATTATTGAAGAAAAAGTAGCCAGAAAATAAACAAAAATCATATTAGGGATTGTATTAATTCTGTAGATCACTTTAGGTAGAATGGACATTTTAACAACATTGATTCTACCAATCCATGAGCATGGTAGGGATTTCCATCTGTACACATAGTCTACAATTTCTTTTCTCAGTGATTTGTAGTTCTCCCTATAAATATCTCTCACCTCCTTCATTAAATATATTCCTAAATATTTAAATTTCTTTGCTGCTATTGTGAAAGGTGTTGCATCTTCGATTTGATGTTCGGCTTATTATTGGCTCATATAAATGCCACTGATTTGTGTGCATTAATTTTGTATCCTGAGACTTTACTGAATTCGTTTATCAATTCCAGGAATCTCTTGGCTGAATCCTTGGGATTTTCTAGGTATAGTAGCATATCATCAGCGAAGAGTGAGAGTTTGACCTCTTCTGCCCCCATTCGGACACCCTTCATTCCCTTCTCTTGTCTGATTGGTCTGTCAAGGGCTTCCAACACTATGTTGAATAGAAGTGGGGATAGTAGGGAACCTTGTCTGATTCCAGTTCTAATCAGGAATACTTTCAATTTTTCCCCATTCAATATGATACTGGCTGTGGGTTTGTCATATATGGCCTTAATAATTTTAAGAAATGTCCCATCTATGCCTATTTTCTTGAGGATTTTAATCATAAAAGTGTGCTGAATTTTATCAAATACTTTTTCTGCATCTATTGAGAGAATCATGTGGCCTTTGTTCTTGCTTTTATTTATGTGGTGAATTACATTTATAGATTTGCATATGTTGAACCAGCCTTGCATCCCTGAGATAAAGCCCACCTGGTCATGGTGAATTATTTTTTTGATGTCCTATTGGATTCGGTTTGCTAAAATTTTGTTGAGAATTTTTGCATCTATATTCATGAGGGATATTGGTCTGTAGTTTTCTTTTTTTGTTACATCCTTTCCTGGCTTTGGTATCAAGGTGATATTGGCTTCGTAGAATGAGTTCGGGAGGGTACTATCCTTCTCAATGTTTTGGAATAATGTCTGCAGTATAGATATGAGTTCTTCTTTATATGTTTAGTAAATTCGGGAGTGAGCCCATCTGGTCTCAGACTACTACAAAAAACAATGGTGACCTAGCACCTCTTATATTATCCTGGACAGAGCTGGAGCCCCTCCTTGGAAGTGAGGTATCACAGGGATGGAAAGACATGCACCACATGTACTCACCATCACATTAGTACTAACTGATCGACACTAAGGTGCTCACATGGTGCACCTTACTCACTGGGTGCTGGTCAGGTTGGGGGGTAGCGGTGGAAGCTAGAGCAGGTGGGGTGAGTAAACCCACAGCTAATGAAGACGGGACACACTGTATGGGGGAAGGACACGTTTGTGGCCCTGGCTTGAGAGAGCCAAATGCATTTCATGTAACCAAAATGTTTATACCCCCATAATATCCTGAATAAAATAAAATAAAATAAAATAAAATAAAATAAATCCCATTAGCATAGGACTTTCTTTAGCAACAGTAAATATGAGAAGACGGTGGAGATACTTTGTTAAAATGTGAAGAGAAAATCATTTTAACCACAGAGTTCTTTACTTGGACAAATGAGCATCCAAGTGTGAACATAAAATCAAAAGTGCTTCCTGACATACAGGACCCCAGAAAATTCACCAGCCACAGTCCCCCACTACAGAATTAATTAAGTATGTACTACAAGTAAAATAAAAAGCAAAAAAGAATCCAAGGAGATGTGAACTGCATGAAACCCATACGCAGGCACGATATGTCACAAGGAAAGGAGGCAGGAACGGGGACCCGAGCGGTGTGGTCAGGCTGCGAGTGATTAGGCGCGGGTGGAAGTCTGCAGAGGGCGTGGCTCGGGTGAGAGGAGAGCAGTGGGTGAAAGGGTGATGACGCCTTTTGCTTTTGTCCTCCTCTTTCCCTTTCTTTCATCCTGCCCGTATTTTCCCTCCTTGCTCTATTCTTCTCTTTGTCCTGTCTTTATTTTCAAATTGTACACTTTTGTCTGCAGAGTACAGAAGCCCAGCTAAACGGAAACAAACAGAGAAAAGCATTCTTCCCCACGGCAGAGGCAGGCGGCTGCAGGGAAGCTTGCTCCAGGGCCCCACAGTGCTGCTGCGTGCTTGTCCCCAGGCTGGCTCCTGCCTAGCCACAAGGTCGTGTCAAGAAGCTTGGTTGGACATGACAATGTCTAACAAGAAAAAGGAAAGTTTTATCAATAAATTTTTTGCCAGGAAATACCACCTGAGTTTCTGGCTCCCAGGTGGTGTTAATGCAACTGGTTTAGGGACCACAATTTGAGAAACACTGGTTTAGTCCATCCAGGGCTTCAGCCAGTCAGCGCTCACTCCCTGGGCTGGAGACTTTCCGGGAGGCACAGAGATTCAAGGAGTAGGATGGCTCTCTGTGTATAATCTGTGCCCTGCTGGGAAAGAAAAAGGTGGCATGAATGTTACTGGGTAAGCATTCCACAGGTTCCACCACTGCTCACGTCTGTAGACCAGGACTGGCCAGTAGACCGGCACAGTCAGTGCTAGGCTGAAGCACAGGAGGAAGTTACCAGATGCCAGAGCAATAATTTGTGTTGTGGGAGGTGGTTACACTAGCTGGGACTCCTGCTGCAGAGACCTGTGAGGGTGGGATTGGAGCACACGGTTTAGGGCTAGCACCCCTCTCCCCTTCCCTCTGCCTCGGGCCCTGCACCCCAATCCTGCACATCACTTAAGTCTTCAGCTTTCCCCACCTTTTAGCCAGCCCTAGGTAAGAAAGAAGTTGGAGGCAGAGAGGTCTAGAACCTGCTAAGGATGACGGCAAGTCCATCACCCCACAGGCCTGTGTGAAATGCAGAAGTGGAGGGAGCAGGGTGGAGGTGAGGATAGAGCACCTCTGCCTCCCAGGACACAGTGAGCCTCGCCTGTGGCAAAATGCCCAACATAAGTTCTCCCACACCTCTCTCTGTGTGCTGGGAGGAAGGAGATGGATTACAGTGATGGTTAGGAAGGAAGTCTGCAGACTCCGCTTAACACAAAGAGCAGAAGGACCTTCTGTCAAGTAGAGGAACATTTTCTTCCTCCTTATGCAAAGGCCTGCCTCCAGGGTGGCCTCCCTGCATCACCGAGCCAGACCGCACTTTCTTCCATGGCCCAGTTGAAGTTCTGCTTCATGTCCAGTCCCCCTAACTCCATTGGAATTTCAGCTCGCTCTTTCCTAACTCCCTAGTCATGTATTTAAGTCCATGCTGTTTTTTACTGTTCCATCATTTTTATTAAGGTGAGAAGTCTGATTTCTCCAACAAAACTGTATGTTCTTCCAAGAGTATGAGGGGGCTATTTTTCTATTGGTGTCCTTCACTCCAGGCCAGTCTGGTATCTTTGAGCAGCCGCATTAAATCCCTGTAGCAAGACAGACATCATATAGAAATCAAAGACAAAGTTATAGAGCAACTATTCCTTGCAATCTTCATTCCTTCACTTACCCATGTGACTTGGACAATTTCATCTCTCTCTACATTTTAATATTCCCTTCTATTGGAAAGGAGATAATGTATGAAAGGCCTGATACTAAACCTTCCAAAAAGTAAGACTTAATGATTGGTAAAATTTCTTACAATTATTAAAAGATCAACATACACATGCACCCTTTGTTTACAAACTAGTTCCTCATCTACTCAGATCAGTGTCTTATACTCCATTCTCGCAGACATCCACCTCACAGCCCTTTCCTTTATAAATCTGCCTTGTGTACTTATCTACATCTTTTTAACGGCTATTTTTAATCTGGATTTTCTCCTTCTTCTAGAAATGGGTCCTTCTCCAATAGCATGCCTCCCTGCTGGGTTCAGTCTATGTCCCACCACTACTGAGACCTCCTGCCTCAATGTCCCTGACACAGTCACATTGAAATCTGTCCACATTACAAATGAGACTTCATGTCCCTAAGCACCCTAAGTTACTTCTGAAATCACAGTAAAATTTTTCTTCCAACTCTAAACTTAACCAAGGAAATTGAAGTGCAGCCATCAGGGTAGAAACCTGTGAGCTGAGGCAATGGGTTTGCATTGGAAGGTCAGGGCCCCTCCAACACGTGCCTCTGTAACTTCACCTCCCTTATCCTCCTGTTCTCTGCTGGAAAGCACTCCTGGGTAGCTCACTTCCATCTCAGCAAGTAGGCTACTGTTTTGTCCATGGCTAATGTTTGTCATCATGCTTGGTTTCTGCTGTCTGGTTCCTAATTTAGGTGTTGTGCCGTACCTGGAGGACCAAGCCATGTGGTTTCACAGGAAGTGAGAAGTCTTTAGAATAGAACAGAACACAGATTTGGCAAGCTGTTCTGAGACCAGGAATAAAGAAATACTGACAAGCCTACTCGTGTAATATTTCTAACTTTCCCACATTTCTCAGGCTTCCAAATTATCCAGGGGATATTTCTCTGTCTGAAATATTTAGAGCATGAAGACCTAGAATTTAGCTCAAGCATAAATCTCTGAAGGTTTTACAAGGATCCCAAAGCTTCCATACACTTTAGCTCATGGATTTTGTTTGCAGGAGAGATCCTCACGCCTTCACCCACAAAATCCATGTGCTCTTCCTTAGATACTCTTCTAACAAACTTGAGTACCTGGCATCCTAACCCATGACCAGCTAGAAACAGCAAACTGGAAGACAGAGTAATCTTCTTAGAAGTTTGCTTCCCAACATCAAGGAAATACAGCTGATGGGAAAGTAAAAAGACAGACGAAGCATAAAAATAAGACACAAGAAAACAACATTCTGAGCAATGACAGTGACTAGATTCGGAAGCTTTTCCAGTAGCATCGCCATTCCTGGCAGCCCTCCCTGTGTTCCCCTTCGTGTTTCCGCCGCCTCCTACTGCTCATCCTGCCCGAGTCTTCCTCCACTCCAGGTGACACTCTGCAGTGTCATTAAGGTTATCTTCTTGCAAAAAAAAAAAATTATAAGCTATGCTTACTTTAATGCCTATGTTGCACAACTTTTACCTTGAGAATAATGTTTTAAAATGTACCTGATATTTTATTTTTATTCGTATGTGGTGAGGCCAGCAGATCAAGAAATGACTTTTATTGAAAATATAGTTTGGTGCTCACAATCCCCAAGAGGAGGGAGCATGCCATGCCACACCAGGCCCCTGGGGGGCGGGGAGCTCCAGGCAGGCCAGGAGGCGGGAGGAGCCAGGGGAGAACATGGGCAGGAGCCTTTACTGTGATTTTCACAGGAAGGGATGGGTGAGGGGGTCAGCAGGCTGAGGATTGGATGGTTTGAATAACTGTGGCGGGCTCTGGGCTGTAGGGTGGTCCCCAGTCGTCTAGCACCTGGCCCTGCAGTGATTTGGGGTAAGGGTAGGAACCTGATAAAAGGAGGTCGTGGGGTACAGAATTAGGATGGGTGGGTTTGCAAATCGAAGGCATGCACACAGGCAAGTATTTTGTTGTCTCTGGGAATTACCTAGTCCTTGAAGAGGCAGTCTCTCCTGGGTTAGCAAAACCTCAGGTGTCAAAGCGTTACAAAATAAAGAAAAAAGCCATAATTAAAACAGACACAATTCAGGCTTCTTCGTTGAGCTCTAAGTCCATTCACGCTCAGCCTTCGCACGTCCCTCCCAGCCTCATCTCCGTTCCGTCCCAGTGCACCCGCTTCCAGCCACCTGCCGCAGACCTCCCTCTCCTCCCCTGCCTCCTACCTCCCTCTCCTCCCCCTGCCCAGACCTCCCTCTCCTCCCCCTGCCCAGACCTCCCTCTCCTCCCCCTGCCCAGACCTCTCTCTCCTCCCCCTGCCCAGACCTCCCTCTCCTCCCCCTGCCCAGACCTCCCTCTCCTCCCCCTGCCCAGACCTCCCTCTCCTCCCCCTGCCCAGACCTCCCTCTCCTCCCCCTGCCGCAGACTCCCGCGCCCTTCCCGCCACCTATGGCTTTTCTCGGAATGTTCTGTATGTCAGGAATTCTTTTCCTCACAGTCCTCACCTAGCAGACTCATCTGGAGCCTGCTCAAATTCCCTGAGTCCCTTTGGCACATGTACGTGTTCTTTCCTGTCATCTCCCATTCGATTTGGTTTATATCTCAGTTACAGTTAGTGTTTAATTAGTTGTATGTCGTTTATCTATCAACCTGTGTGTCTCCACCATCAAACCAGAAGCCCTATAAATAGGGACTGTCTTATCTGCCCTTGACTCGCCACCGGCTAGCACATATATCAGCATCGCAGGCACACACCCAGTGGGGGTTGAGTGCAAGGCAAATGTGAGTTCTTTTGTGCAGGAGCGAGCAGCTGCACCAACTTAAATAGCTTCCAAGGGTATTATATTAAGGCAAAGCTGCTTGGATTTTAGAAACTCAGATAAACTCTGATAAAAATAGGATTTATTAGTAAAGCCAAAAATCATCCTTACTCTTGGGAGTCTGATTGGTTTTGATTTGGAAGGCTGATTTCTTGGAATGAAGTCCTAAATCCTCCCCCATCTCAGAGTTCAACCAAAATACACAGGCCTGGCTTAAAGAAAAGAAGCCAAGCAGGTGACTGCAAGTCTGTGCTGGCTCCATTAGAACCAACACTCTGCTTCCTGCAAGTGGTGAGGTGAGAGGAGTTTAGCTTGTGGGTGGATAAAGGACTCTCAGGACCACTGTGTGCAGGAGAGAGGGAGATTTGGGATGGCAGCAGGCCTTTCTCATCACCTCTGAAATTAGGCGGTGTAGAGAGAGTCCAATTCTGCCTTGAATTATTGAACATAAAGCACCAAGTGTTAGTTTAATCCTCCCTAGCTCCTCCCAAGACCTGTGGACAGACTGTGGGTGCAGCGTGATGTGGTCAGGACGACATCAGGCCATTCCTGGGTCTGCTCAAATGGGGGTCCAGCTTCAGCTTATTTCAACGACATTCTCCCCCAGGGCAGTTTACAAACTCCTCTCTCTTCACCAAAGGAGCAAATGCTGACCCTACAGGACCAGCCTGCTCATTTCTGTAAAAGTACCAAAGAACTTCACACACACACAAGTGTGCCTGCACACATGTATTGTGCATGTTTAATGTAGGGGGTGTGTGTGTTTGTGTGTGTGTGCGCACGGGCAGAGAGAGAGAGGGAAAGAGAGATTGAGAGAGAAGCAGAGGGGGTCTGTGAGGACAATTCTTCAGGTTCTAAATCTATTTAAAATAATTTAAAATGTTTTCCAAAAAACCTGCCCTTCTATATTAGCCTGAAAAGAAATGTGACTTGAGATTTTTGAGATAAAGCGCAAAAGAAATTTAAAAACATTCAAAGTGTTGTAGTCTACAGTGTTTGCCTTTCTTCGTGACAGTCATGGAGGCCTCGTGAGGCAGCCCTGTGGCGTGGAGAATGTTCTGTTGGTAAGGACTTCGGCTGCCAAAGGAGGGCCCAGCCTGACCCCAGGGGGCTCACTTCAGGAAGTGTGGCATCTGACAGCTCACCTTCCACTTCCTCCAAGGCCACACGCCCCCCAAATGGCAAAAGTCCTACTTGGTCTGACATCATGCTTAAGTCAGGAGCAAATGGCCGGTTGTTTTTATAATTGTTCTTGCCTGAAAGTATTTTTAACACAAGTGATTTGCGAGAACAAAAGGAGATAATTAAGTGCAGACGTATATTTGATTTATTGAGCCTGGGATTATTTCTGACATTTATTGGTGACTCAAAGAGAGTCCAAAGCTGGAAAATATGTTCTCATTACTTTGCATGATGTTTAAATAAGACAGGGAGATGTGACCCAGGGCAAAAGTGACAAGCTGGCAGTTCACCTCTGTCTCCTTCCCCTGGGGGTCTTGTCAGCTCTACACACTTTACCAGGAGCCAGGGACCTCATTTTCTGTCTCCTCACAGACATCTCTCAGACCAACCAAAAAAACTTTGTTTTTACTTTCACTTGAAAAGAATTTCAAATTTACAAAAGAAAAAAAAGTCAATAATAAAAACAGTATGAAGAATACCCATATACCATTTATCCAGATTCACCGATTGTTTTGTTTATCACTTGCTTTAAATACCTGTTCTCTGTCTGTGTTTCTAATCTGAGGGTAAGTCACACACACCAGCCCTTTCTCCTAAACCCTTTGGCGTGCATTTCCTAATAACAGGGGTACGCACTGATGCAACCACAATACAGTTACCAACTCCAGCAAATTTAACACAGGTGCGGTGCTTTTACCTAACCCACTATTGTGATCTAAGTTTGTCAGTTGACCCAATAATGTCCTTTCTAGCACTGTTCCCTCCAGTGCAGGATTCAGTCCAGGGCCAGGTGTAGCGTTAGTTGTCATATCTCTTTGCCTTCCTTTAATCTAGAATGTTTCCTTAGCCATTCTTTGATTTTTATGACACTGTCATTTTTGAAGAGTACAACCCCTGCTTTTGTTTAGATACATTGTTTCCCATCTTGTATCTGATGTTTCTGCATGATCACAGATGGACCTCGGCAGTGTCGCGGGTTCAGCTAGAGACAACTGCAGTAATTACGATAGAGTCTCACGGCTTTTTGGTTTCCCTGCACATATTGAAGTTATGCTCTCACTATACTGTAGTCTATTAGGTGTGTAATAATAGCATTAAGTCTATGAAATTGTATATACCTTAATTTAAAAATACATTATTGCTAAAAGTGCTAATGATCGTCTGAGCCTTCAGCGAGTCATGATTTTTTTGCTGGTGGAGAATCTTGCCTTGATGTTGGCTGCCGACTGACCAGGGAGGCGGGTGCTGAAGGTTGCGGGGAGGGGCAGGGGGCTGTGGCAATTCTTAAAATAAGACAACAGTGAAGTTTGCCATATGCCTTGACTTTCACGAAAGATTTCTCTGTAGCATGGGATGCTGTTTGATAGCATTTTACCCACAGTAGAACTTCTTTCAAAATCAGAGTCAGTCCTCTCAAACCCTGTCACCGCTTTAGTAATGAAGTTTCTGTAATATTCTAAATCCTGTGTTGTCACTTCAGCAATGTCCACAGCATCATCACCAGGAGTAGATTCCATCTCAAGAAACCACTTTCTTTGCTCATCTGTAAGAAACAACTCCTCATCCACTCAAGTTTTATCATGAGATTGCAGCAATTCACTCACACCTTCAGGCTCTACTTCTAACGCTAGTTCTCTTGCTTCCACCACAACTGCAGTTACAGTGGTCATACCAAAGGTAGCTGATCACAGATCACATAACAAGCATAATAATAATGAAAACATTTGAAATATTGCAAGAATTACCAAAGTGTCACACAGTGACACAAAACAGAACACATGCTGTTAGGAAAATGGCACCAATAGACTTCCTAGATGCAGGGTTGCCACAGACTTTTAATTTGCAAAATATCCAATATCTGCAAAGTTCAATAAAATGAGATACTCCTGTTGTTTTGGGAGAATCTCAGGACGGTGTAGAAAAACTGCCCTCCAAACTGAGATGATGTCAAGAGACCAAAGAAATGACCCAGACAGGTCCAGCTTGGTGAGTTAGATGAGTTAATCAGAGGTTATCTACACAAGGCTCTCGTTCCCAGTCAGGACAGGAATCCTCCAGCCATTCCTGCACCTCAACAAGAGGTTTTTGGAGAGTAAGATCCGCATTGCCTGCCTGTTTGTGGAAACTTAACTTTCTCCCTGGCAAGTGACACAGAGTCCTCTCCCCCCCTCCCCCTCCCTCCCTCTCTTTCTCTCTCTTTCTCTGTGTCATTGCATGTTTACATATGATACCGGTTAAGCATGCACAGTACTTCTCATTAGCCAAGGACTTTAGTATTAACACTTAGCTAAAGGGCCCTATAAGGCAGTTAAGGTAGCTTGACCATCTGCACAAAAGGAACTACTGAAAAATACTCTGTGCTTTGTATTTCTTTCAGATTTTTTGTTCTGATCTGTAGCTCTAAGTTCAAAAGGAACCTGCAGGAGTTCTCTTAAACGTTAAAAGCCAGTAGTGGGGAACCTGTATTCTTCCTTCACATGTGTGTTAAGGTTATGCATTCTTGGAATACCACATAGTTGATGTCATGTTCCTCCATGCTATCATACTTGTATGTGTAACTGTCCCTCGTAGGCGATGTTAATTTTGAACACCCAATGAAAAAGTTTCCCTTCTCCAGTGTATAATTATTGTTTCTTTCCTTGCAATATCTAATAAGCAGTTTATAGGAACACATTTTAAGACCATGCAAATATCCTTCCTCTCATCACAATTTCCCTACTTTTAGCATCCATCAGTGAGTCTCGCCTGATACAATCTTTACCATGCTGGTTGCAAATGGTTTCCTTAAACTCCAGCACTACATCTACATTTCACAGATGGCTCTCCACATTCTACTATAATTCCTCCCCACCATTTATTTCTATCTACCTATATTTCTGTGTTGACTAATAAATTTGTATTTTTAAAGGTTTATAATTCCTTACTGCCCTTAATTATTTAATGCTCAAATTGCCCCACATTTGGCCTGTGGGACCCCCTTCAAGTTGGCTCCTTATAACATGCCCCACCATTATTTTTTAACACCTCTTAATTTTTGGCATACAAGACGCTCCAAGCTCATCTTGCACCTCCCTTCCCAGTTGTGCAATCAGCCATTTCTCTGTTGCACTCTGATTCATTTTAAAGAGAATGATATTACAGACCATGATCTGATCGTTCGATGTGCTCATTGCTGTTAGGAAGGCTTTGCCTGTGGCTCTTTCAGAGGCAGAAACAAAAAGCAGCTGCATATTTTTACACATGCACATGCACACACAGATATGCATACACATGTCTGCACACATGTGCATCTAAAAATGCATGTGTGTACATATTTTAGAAATCCTGAGTCCACACCACTGCCTCAACCTACCTCCATTCCATATTCCAGTGTTCCTTCTGTGTGGAGAACCCTGGTCCTCACAGCCTCAGTGCATTGTATCTGTTCAACCCTATTATTGCATCTAAAATAGCTTTAGCACAGTTTTCTCTACAACACTAAAATGAACAAACCTACTCAAAAGTTCAGAATGTGTGTACTGCCCCCTGCGTGCACACACACATCCCACCCTGCCCCAGATCCGTGGTGTGTGTCACATAGTGTGACCTTTAGTGACCTGAATGGGGTCTTGCTTGCTTTCTTTTCCCCTTCAGTGTGTGCAGGGTACTCACTAAGCTCTCATTGGGTTCCTTTGTTTCAGTTTTCTTTCAGTTTTATGTTTAGTTTTCCTTCCATTCTTGTTGATTTCATTTTTTGAATATGTAGCCTATTGACAGGCTTTAAAAATCAGAAGATTATAAAATTTATGCTTACAAAAGTGTCATTCTCTCCTGTAGCCTTCCAGCCCACACCACACCCTACTATCTTGTAGGTAAAAAAAAATGTGATTGTTTTTTATTGATTCTCCCTGTGTTGCTTCTAAATAAAAACCTTTTATGTAAGCCTTCCTTTGTCCTGAGAGGCAGAAGTGAAAGCAGAGTGCCACATTCTCCAGGTACCTGGGAACACTCAGCCCTCACAGCAACCCTGGAAGGAAGGCACCACGTCAGCCTGAGATGATGGGACCTTTGCCTGGGAAAATGCTGCTCGTCCTGGGACAGGAAGGGGTGGATCTGGCGCATCTGCAGCATCAGGGATTGGAGGTCAGGAGAGTGTACTGGGTCGGGGCCAGAGTGTCTCTGGGTCTGGAAGCCCTGCAGACCCAGCCACCCTGACACTGTGGCCAGGCCTTAGGAAAACAGTCATGCAGGGAGTGAAAAACAGAAAAGATTGACCCCAAAATAGCTGTAACTTTGGGAGCCAAGACCTGTGGTGGCACAGGACTGGCTGAACACCTTGAAACTAAGGAAAAGAGATTCCTCCTTCAGACCCAACTCCCAGCTCCAATGGCAACCCCAGACTCTGCCAGCCCTGTCTGCAGGGGTGGGGATGGCACCTGCTCCCTGGCCACCAAGCTTCAGCGGTTATCCAGCAAGGACAAACAAGGTGGTGTGAGCAACCAGACCACCCAGGCTGTAGCAGTGCCACTGTGTGGTTGTTACAATAAGCAAAAGAACTACAGATGTCTTCCTAACTGCATCCCCTTGCTCGGGGGTGATGACAACCAGAGGTGACTCCTTGACCTGAGTACACTCAGCTGGATGTCTTGAAGTTGCCCAGCAAGGAGGATCACATGGACAGAGAGCAAGGTTCCCATAAGAGGCTAGTGGGGAGACTATGAATCATTTGAGTATTATATGGAATCTGATCTCATTTTGTGCCCAAACCAGTGAATGTTATGCCAGTTTTATAGATGGGAAAACAGGCTCAGGAGCACTAAGCGGCTACATGAGCATCCCATGTAAACAGCAGAACTAGGATGAGAACCTTGGATTCCTGAATACAAACTCCACATGCAGCACACAATGCAGAGGGGTTGGGGACCTGGGAGCCCCACCTGTGGATCCCCAGGTGGTTCACATCTCTCTCTGCACCTCACTCTCCCCACCTGTCTATTCAGAGAGATGGGCACAGTTATCTCTAGACCATCTTCCAGTTCCAAAAGGAACACTTGCCCTGTGTGTGTGTGTGTGTGTGTGTGTGTGTGTGTGTGTGTGTGTGTGTGTGTAGTGGAGGGCATTCATTTCCCAGTGACACAGGCTTTAAGCAAAAGAAATGAAACTACTCAGATAATGAAAGTTCAGGGAAGATTTTGGAGAGACATTATTGGGCCGGGTGTAGACACTGGGGTCTTCCTGGCCCCCAGCACTGTGGTAGGTAGAGGTGGAGGGGAAGGGAGAGGGGCAGGAGCTCACTGAGGGAGGGCCCGGGGGTCAGCTGTGGTTCCTGGGTCCAAACAAGCATGGCAGGAAGGGAACTGGAGCCGATCGCGCAACACGTGTTGGGCTCTCTGACTGCTAGGAGCATTTTTTTTTTATTTGACGATATGAGGGTACAAACGTTTTGGTTACATTTTATGTCTTTGCCTCACCCAAGCAAGGATTAGAGGCTTGCCCTTCCCCTCTACAATGCTCACCGTGTCCATTAGTTGTGAGTTAACCCCCCCAACCCCCTTATCCCTGTAGAATATTACTACCATGTGAGCACCATAGTGTTGATCATTCAGTGCCAGTTTGACGGCGAGTACATGTGGAGCCTATTCTTCTGATCTTGTGATACCTCCCTTCAGATAATGGGCTCAAGCTCTATCCAGGAAAACATAAGAGGTGCTAGATCACTGTCATTTCTTATAATTGAGTAATATTCCATTGTATATATATACCAAATTTTAATAATCCACTCATGAATCGACAGGCACTTGGGTTGTTTTCACATCCTTGCAATAGTGAATTGTGCTGCCATAAACATTTGGGTGCAGAAGTCTTTATTATAAAATGTCTTTTGCTCTTTTGGGTAGATGCCTAATAGTGCTGTTGCTGGATGGAACGGTATTTCTATTTTTAGCTCTTTCAAGTATCTCCAAATTCTTTTCCACAGAGGTTGTACCAATTTGCAGTCCTACCAGCAGTGTAAGAGTGTTCCTGTCTCTCTACATCCTCACCAGCATTTGTTGTTTTGTAATTTTTTGATAGAGGCCAATCTCACTGGGGTTAGGTGATATCTCATTGTGGTTTTAATTTGCATTTCTCTAATGATTAGAGATGTTGATCATTTTTTTTATATGTTTGCTGGCCATTATTCTGTTTTCTTTTGAAAAGTTTCTGTTCATTTCCTTTGCCCATTTATTGATGGGGTTGTTTGATATTTTCTTGTTGATTTTTTAAAGTTCTAGATAGATTCTTGTTGTCAGCTCTTTATCGGATGTGTAGAGAGCAAATATTTTCTCCCATTCTGTAGGTTGTCTATTCACTCTAATAATAGTTTCCTTGGCTGTGCAAAAGCTTTTTAATTTGATGAGATCCCATTTATTTATTTTTGTTGCTGTGGTGATTGCTTTGGGGGTCTTATTCAAAAATTCTTTGCCTAGGCCGATGTCTGAAAGGGTCTTCCCAACATCTTCTTCTAGAATTCTTAAGGTTTCATGCCTTAGGTTTAAGTCTGTTATCCATCTTGAATTGATTTTTGTGAGAGGTGGGGATCCAGTTTCAATCTTCTGCTTGTAGCAATCCAGTTTTCCCAGCACCATTCATTGAAAAGAGATTCTTTTCCCCAGTGTATATTTTTGTCTGCTTTGTCAAAGATTAGATTACCATATGTGGATGGTTTCATCTCCGGATTCTCTGTCCTGTTCCAAAGGTCTATGTCTCTGTTTTTGTGCCAGTACCATGCTGTTTTAGTTACTATAGCCTTGTAGTACAGCTTGAATTCTGGTGGACTGATACCTTCCAGTTTGTTCTTTTTACTTAAGATTGCTTTGGCTAGGAGCTTTTGAATATGCTTCTCCTTGAATTCTTACAGGAAACTTACGAGGTGGGTAGTGATACCCAAACAAACTACCTGTGGGCAGACAGCTCAGAGAGGAGCGAGCCCTGCCTGGCCCGCACGTAGGTAAGGAGGGGGCAGTACGCCCCGCCAGCCTGCTGGGTGCCAAGGTCGCGCACCCTTGCTGCACGCCCCAGCCAGGGGAGGGCAGTGAGAGCAGGATGCAGTGTGCCCCTGCTCCCTGGACCTGGAGGCGTCACCGTGCCGCGGGGCCCCTAGCTCCCACATTAAAGTTCTCTTTCCTTTCTCTACCCAGTTTTGTGGGGAGTAAAATATGACATTTGGTTAATTAATTTTTCAGATCTACAAGGCCGGTGTAGGAAAGGCCGTAAATTAAACAATTCTCATTTCCATAACACTGAGGTCCAAAGGGCATCGCTTTATGATGCAGCCCTGAAGCAGCGGTGCGCGGCTTTCATTAGACAGAGCCCGCATCCAAGAGCCGGTGCTCCTGCTTTGTGATGGAGTTAGGCATGCGAAACGGAAAAATAATTGGACGTGTTTATCTCCTGATTTTTTTTAATCTGAATCTACTCAACAGGGCTGTCAGGGACTGTTCCCTAAGACAGGTCTACCGCTTGAAGAAAAAGAAGGAAATAAAAAAGGCCCTTTACTACGTAATCTCCATCTTGTTCCAAGAAGACGTGAGGCGGCTTAGCCCTGCACCTGCAGGGGACGGGATGGAGCAGAGGAGGTCGGAGAGGACGAGGACCCAGCAGAGGGCGGAGAAGCGAGGCAGAGAGGGCACAAACACTGGCAAAGTTGATCCAGTGCCCAAGCAGAGAGGGCTTTGCAAATGTTAGATGGCAGCTCAAAGGTGAGCATCACAGACACAAGGAACAAACAGAGTGAGAACTGCACAATCGAGGAGGGATTAGCTCTGGGCAGTTCTGTTGTGTTTGGCGAGTGTGCGGTCACAGAGGGCTTGGCGTTGAGTGGGGGATGAGGAGACAGAGCCAGGTACACCCTAAGGGCAGAAGGGCAGAAGGGCAGAAGCTGACCCCAGGCCAGGAGGTGCCAAGGGTCAAAGGCATGGGGTTGGTACTTCGCCATTCCTCACTGGGGCCAGCACCGTATGCAGGGGCCAGGGCTGACGATCTCAGGGTAGGCCGGGATCCTGCTGTATGGGAGGGTTAGGAGTCAGGCAAGGAGACTGAGGGGGAGGGCCGGAGCCAGGCAAGAGCCGGCGTCTTCCAGCTCCAGCCACAGCAGCTGGTAGGTGGTGCTGCTGGACACATCCTGGTGGGGCCTGCGGGCTGCTGGACACGGGGCCTGCGGGATGCAGGGCTGGACAGGGCCAGGAGCAAGACGATTTCGAATACAGAAAACTAGCTGAGCACCCCTCGTTAATGGGGTCCAGGTAGTGAGTGGGGCAAAAATAACAAACTTAGAGAATAGCTAGTATGTGCCTGGTGCTATTCCAGCCTCTGGGGATACAGAAGTAGATGAGACTGGGCTCCTGCCCTGCGTTAAGGAAATTAAACTGCAACACAGCTGATCTCGGCAACTGCTCTGAATACGCAGGAGGGAGCCCTTGCTCCCGCCTCGGAGAATCAGCGAACATTTCTGAGGAGATGCGATATTTGGGCCGGATCTGGCAAAATAACAGGAAATTTTCCTAGGAGAAAGAGGAAGGACATGTTAGACAGAGGAAACCTGTGCTGTAGGCGTAGATTCCTAGAAGGGGTAAAAGTGGATTCACTACACTCATCGTGGCAAGAAAACCAAACTAGACATTTTAGGGAAAAAATGTTGGCCAGAGTAGAAACAGAACTCTCAGTTATCCAAATAATTCTATTCAATAGAGTTCATACTCTTTAAGCAGGCTTTTCAAGAAGTATTTCTCATAATTATTTATAACTATACAGAGATAATTTCACTGTCAACAACTGTGAAGAAATATCAAGTTAAGCACACCAAAGATCATATCTTTTCTTCAGGACTTCTCAGAGCTTTAAATATATTCAAATGCATATTGAATTTCAAAAGGGGGTTGTAAAATGAAGCATTTCTCATGTTTATTAGGAGATGAAATCATTTATTTTTTCAGCTCAAACATAAATGGGATGTTGTTGGAAACTGTGGCTTAAACACTCCAATTAAACTAAGAGTTAAAGTGCGGGTAGACATAGACATCTGAAGGCTCATGTCCCTTTATTGCACCTTGTGAAATCCTTGTCACGGTATTTTCCATATTATACGGTAATGTTTTACATCCTTGTCCCCCCGCTGCCCTGAGCTGTCCACAGGGTGCTGCTAGCCACATCCGGCTGCCAAGCGCTGCAACGGGGCTGGTGGCAACCGAGCTGTGCTGCGAGTCACTGGGACGCTCCTGGGAATGCACGGTGCCTTGCGCTGTGTTTCCACGGGCTACAGCGCCGTCGGTCTTGAGCTATTCACATGTGGGCATCTGTTCATCTGTACACTCTCAATGTTTAACAAATTTACTGTCATATAATAGGCATTCAATAAATATTTGCTGAATAAATAAAATAAGTATGTAAATAAACAAAACTATCTAAACCACTTGTTGCATTTAAAGTCTGATGCAACGTGCTTGTTGTCCTTTTCTAACTTTCACGTTACAAAGGCTATTCCTGCTTATATGTAAATGATCTCTTTACTGACACAAATATCACATTTGCATATATGAAATGTATCCCCTAAATTGTTTTAACACATCTAGAAAGCTAGCTCTCCAAGCAATAACATTCCCTTTTAAAAGAATCCAGAGTTCTGGGTCATAACAGGATTTGCCATAGGTGGGCACGAGCACCCAACAGCTCATGTGAGGCTGGGTGCGGTGGCTCATGTCTGTAAACCTAGCATTCAGGGAGACTGAAGCAGGAGGATTGCTTGAGCTCAGGAGTTCAAGACCGGCCTGATCAAGAATGAGACCTTGTCTCTACTAAAAATAGAAAAAATTAGCCAGGTGTGGTGGTGCACACCTGTAGTCCCAGCTACTTGGGAGGCTGAGGCAGGAGGATTGCTTGAGCCCAGAGTTTGAGGTTGCTGTGAGCTAGGCTGATGCCACGGTCCTGTAGCCAGGGATATAGAGTGAGACTCAGCCTCGAAAACAAAACAAATCAAAACAAAAAACAGTTTGTGTATCTGCCCACACTCCTTCACCTCCTATGTTCTCACTTAGGGCCTCATCTTCCTGGTTCCTCTTGCCCCCAAGGAACCTGCTTTCTGAGAAAACAATCAATAACTCTGTGATCTCCAGAGCCTTTGCTTGTACTTGCAGTTCTAGGCTCTGACGCAGTAACTTCTCTCTAGCAAGCGTCTGCTCTCTGTAGAGCTCCCACCCTCTGAACAATGCCCTCATCTCCTGCTCTACCTCCTCCACGCTCTCTCACAAGGCCCTTTCTTCTCTCCCTGGTCTCCCTGCCCTGACACGGATGTGCTGGGCCGCTGGGCGAGTCTCAGTAATTTTTAGAATGGAGACAGCAGCACGTGCAGAGGACCTGCGGGCACTGTGAGCGTGAAGCGAGAGGATGAAGGGAAAGAGCTGAGCAGGCTGCCAAGGGTGCACAGGTGTGAAGTGCTGTTCTTACTAAATCGGCAGGGAAGGAAGCAAGACACTTGCTGCTTTGTTTCCTAAATTCCCTACTCCTTCAAAGGCCATTTAAACCCATCTCAGCGTGCCTAGAGATGAGCCATCCAGACTGCCTTGTATTTTTACCCATCAGACTGATACTTTTTACTCCCCATCCCAATTTTCTTCTTTTCTACTTGACATCTGGCTTAGAAAAGAGTATGGAAAAGTAATGCTATAGTAATGAGTGAACTTTCTACCTATACTCTCCAAAATATCTTACTGCCCTTATTATGCAATTATAATGAGCTAACACAGAGAATTATATCTGGCTGTTAATTGGCTATAAATATTACTTCGTATTTGAAATTTAATATATTCTTTAACCCCACCAGATATTCACTGGTTATGTGGATTTTAGTATAATGTTTAACTTGAGGCCATGTAGGGTGGTGATTAAATGCTGGACATTGACCTGGATCAACTAAGGTTTTATTGTAGATTGCCATCCTGGCCACAGCTAGCCACATTGGATCCCGTCCCATCCACAGGTGAGGTCTACTTCTCCCCTTTAAATCTGGGTTGGCCACATGACTTGCTTTGGCCAATGGCACATCAGCCATCATGATATAAAGCTTGAAAAATAATTGCTCAGTGACATTTGTCCTCTTATTATTTTAGGGATACTTTGGCTGCCACCAACTGAAGAAGCCTGAGGAAGCCTCCCAGAGCATGACAGATGTGTAACCCTATTACCTCCATCATCTCATCCAACTGTGAGACTCATGAGCCCATCCCAGACCAACCACTCCCTGGCCACCCCACCAGCTGGCCACAACAGAACCAGAAAAACTGCCCAAGTAACCCACAGAATGTGTAGGCTAAATAAATGGTTATTGTTTTGAGCCACCGAGTTTTGGGGTGGTTTGTAAGGTAGTAAAAGGAACTGATACAAAAATAGTTCCCTAGACGTGAGGTGCTGCTGTTAAATCAAACTCTCAGACACACGGCATTAACTTTGCAACTGGGCAGTGGATGGAGGCTGAAAGCACATTGGAGAAACTTAGCAAGGCTGCACACTTTCAATGGTGGCTAGCAAACTGTTGAGGAAACTGCCATAGCAGCTGGAAAATGGCAACATATTTAGTGTAGTAAAGCAGTTGGCAAAGCTGCTGCCTGGAGTAAATTAAGGAATATCACATGTACCTTATAACCTTTTGATCAGGCTAAGGAGGTATCCAGGCAGAATGCTCTAGTGTCAGTTGGGTACATCTATGTATGATAAAGTATTGCAAGAGAGATGAGCTAAGGAAAGAACTGTTTAGTATGTGAATAGAAATTAAAGGCTATGTAGTGGGACTCACACGTATTGAAGACTTCTGAAAGATTTTAAATGGTAGTTAGTAGAGCCTTTCAGCTAAAATAAAACAAAACAAAACAATCTCTTAAGAATCTTAATGGCATTTTCTTATAGGAACCTAATTTTAAAATAACTTTAAAGCTATAAGAAGTAACCATACCTCAACAAATTTTGGGTATAGTTTTTACCAAACACATTGGAGTACAATCTGACACATAGAAAATCCACAAAAAATTTTAAGGCAGTTGTAACAGGAAAAGTGTCACTGGCTTAGACAGAAAGGAACAGAAATTGCTCAAAACACCAGGAAACTCCTGTTCCCTAACTTTTTTATTTTTTTATCTAAGGAGTCTTTTTATTTTCATTTTCCATCAACAATGTACAAGGGTTTTCTTTTCTCTGCATCTTCTCAGAAACATATTTTGTTTTGTCTTTTTTGATAATGGCCATTCTAACGGGGTTGAGATGGTATCTATTTGTCATTTTAATTTCCATTGTTCTAATGCTTAGTGATGTTGAGTATTTTTTCACATATCCATTGGCCATTCGTATGTCTTCTTTTGAGAAAATTGGGTTGTTTGTGATTTTTTCCAATTGAGTTGTTTGAGTTCTTTATATATCTTGGATATTAACTTACCAGTTGTATGGCTTGCCAATATTTTCTCCCATTTTATAGGGTGTTTTTTGACTACGTTGATTGTTTCCTTTGCTGTGCAGAAGCTTTTGAGTTTGATGCAATCCTATTTGTTTATTTTGCTTTTGTTGCCCATGTTTTCAGGATTATATTCAAAAGTTATTGCCCAGATGATATCAAGAAGCTGTTCCCCTATGTTTTCTTCTAGTAGTTTTACACTTTCAGGTCTTACATTCAAGTCTTTAATCCATTTTAAGAAGATTTTTGCATGTGATGTGAGATGAGGATCCAATTTCATTTATCTGCATATGAATATCCAATTTTCTCAACATCGTTTATTGAAGAGACTATCCTTTCTCCACTGTGTACTCTTCACAGCCTAGTCGAAGATCAATCAACCATAAATGTGTGGATTTATTTCTGAGTTGTCTTTTCTGTTATATTGGTCTACGGGTCTGTATTTATGCTGGTACCATACTGTTAGAAATTCTGCACCTTTGTAATGTATTTTGAAATCTGGAAGTGCAATGCTTCCAGCTTTGTTCTTCTTGCTCAAGATTGCTTTGGCTATTCAGCATCTTTTGTGGTTCTATCAGAATTTCAGGATTTGTTTTCATTTATGTGAAAAATGCCATAGAAATTTCAGTAAGGATTGCATTAATCAGCCCTGTGGTAGTAGTATGGACATTTTAATAATATTAATTTGTCCAGTGCATGAATACAGGATACCGTTCCATTTATTTGCCCTCTTCAATTTATTTCATTGCTTACAGTTTTCCATATACATGTTTTAAACTTCCTTAGTTAAATTTGTTTCCAAGTATTGATTCTTTTTTGATGCTATTATAAATGG
Organism: Lemur catta; assembly: GCF_020740605.2. Taxonomy (NCBI): domain Eukaryota; kingdom Metazoa; phylum Chordata; class Mammalia; order Primates; family Lemuridae; genus Lemur; species Lemur catta. The sequence continues at coordinate 99,013,071 of NC_059135.1, forward strand.
AATGTTTCCTTAACTTTTTGTATAGTTCATTGTTAGTAAACCACAACTGATTTTTGTTTTTTTTTGTTTTGTTTTGTTTTTGTTTTTGTTTTTGTTTTTGTTTGAGACAGAGTCTCACTCTGTTGCCCTGGTTAGAGTGAGTGCCGTGGTGTCAGCCTAGCTCACAGCAACCTCAAACTCCTGGGCTTAAGTGATCCTACTGCCTCAGCCTCCCGAGTAGCTGGGACTACAGGCATACACCACCATGCCAGGCTAATTTTTTCTATATATATTTTAGTTGGCCAGATAATTTCTTTCCATTTTTAGTAGAGACAGGGTCTCGCTCTTGCTCAGGCTGGTCTCGAACTCCTGAGCTCAAACGATCCGCCCGCCTCGGCCTCCCAGAGTGCTAGGATTACAGGCGTGAGCCACCGTGCCCAGCCCCACAACTGATTTTTGTATGTTGATTTGGTATTCTGCAACTTTACTGAATTATTTTGTTTATTAGTTTAATAGTTTCTTGGTGAAGACTTTAAAGTTAGTTTTCTCTCTATATAAGATAATGTCACCTGCAAACAAACCATACATAGGCTGAAAGTGAAGGGATATGAAAAGATATTCCATGAAAATATTAACCAAAAGAGAGAGGGTGGCTATACTTATATCAGACAAAATAAACTTTAAATCAAAAACTGCCACAGGAGAAAAAGAAGATCATTATAAAATGAGAAAAGGCTCAATTTATCAAGAGGATATAACAATTATGAATATGTACGGACCCAACATTGGAGCACCTAAATATGTAAAGCAAATATTTGCAGAACTGAAGAGAGAAATAGACAACCAGAAAACACTAACAGAGGACTTCAATACGCACTCTCAATGATGGGTAGATCAACCAGACAGAAAGTCAACAAGCAATGAGCAGACAGAACTGAATAAAATTATAGGCCAATGGATCTAACAGATGTGTACAGAACACTCTATCCAACAGCAGCAGAACACACATTCTTCTCAAGCACACATTTTTACATCTGTGGCTTCCTGGAAACCACTCTCTGAGGTCAGTTCAAATACTATTTGAATTTGGACTTGAGGAAAATTAAATCAAGAGAGAAATTAGGTAGAACCTGACCAAGCCAGTCACAGAGCTTGTGCTGGTACAGCTGGGAACTGAAAGAAGATTTGAGTTTCTTCAAAGCCAAAAAGCACAGGGTTGAGGAGTCAGGATGTGTAGTCAGGGTCTGGCTTGAACAGAAGCCCAGGAAAGAGAGAAGGGGAGAGAAGGAGCAGGAGATGGGGGAAAGGGGGAGCAGGGAGAGAAGAAGGGGGGCGGGGAGAGGGAGAGAGACAGGGTTGGGGGGGAGAGAGAGAGAGAGAGATCAAGAAGCAGCTGTCAGCAGGGCCATCTGCTGCAGAGGCAGAGCACTCTCGCTCACCCAAAGAGCAGCCCCCCACCCCCAGGACAGCACTGCTATCATGACTAGTTAGCACCTGGAGCATTTCTTCCAGTCCGAAGGTATTCTTTTCTATAATCACCAATTAGCACCTGTCACAGTCACTTTCCTGGGCAGTTGATGAGGATTGAGACCCCGGCAGGTTGGAAATTCCACTGCAGCCCTCCGGTTAATAAAAGTGATATTCAGAGCAGAACTAATAGCTCACATTTGGAATGGATTCCCTCTTTTATATGACCAGATTCTCCCAGGACCTGGAGAGTTTGATTTTTCTGTGCCCAAGCACTTTAACAAGCTATTGTTAGCCAGTAATAACTTTGGGGCCCCCCTGGCCAGAGAGCAGAGCAGTTCATCACTGAACAATACAGCTGATTTATTTTATTATTAGAGGAGTTTGTAAAAGGACGATTCATTTTTCCCCTGTTCTCAGATGATTCTCGGAGTCTGCCATCCTTCCCGACTTTGCCACACTGACTTCCGCTGCTGCAGAACTCACGCGGTGCAAGGTCCCATCCAGGACCCAGGCTGGAAAGACAGTCACCAGAGCCTGGGCTCTGAAGGGAAAGCAGTGTCCTTGGCTTTCTGCCTGTAAAAGAGGACATCATCGTTTTGGAGGGATGCTGCCCCCCCAGATCACACGGGCCCCTTCTGTCCGTGCACATACACACAGCACCTGCAAGGCTGGATTACAGCGACTCGATTCTGTGTGTGTGGTTCTGCTCAATGCAACTGCGCATCCACTGTTGCCAAAGATTGTGTGATGTTAACTCTGGGCCCAAACCCAAAGCCAGAGCCCCGCCTTGAGTAACAGTGACTGGCACTAGCAGGTGCTGATTTGCTGGCCCAACATCTGTTGTTTATTTTCCTGACAGTAGCATGTCCATTTTCTTTGGGGGGATCAGCCTTTCCTGTTATTGGGTGGGTTTAACTTTCTCCCAGACAGCAGGGTGGAAACAGGACACAGGAGTGGTCTCTCCAGTCTACAGGGGTTGGCCAGGCCTGAGCACAGCACCCATTCACGCCAAGGACAGGAAAGGCCCGGACTTTTCTTCAGTTACTGGGAAAGAAACCTTCTCTTCTCTTTCTGTAGGCGTTCCTAATGGCACGACATAAGGCTGAACTACCGGGGAACAGTTTTTGTCATCATGTACAGAGAATCTGACTAATGATGAAGAAAGTGGAGGAAAAAACTCTTGGAGAAAGAGACAGAATCCCAATGACATTGTTTCAGCCTCTAGATCCAGCCCTCCCTGAAGCCGTCGCCCTCTGCCTCTTAGACACGCTCACCCAGTCCTTCACAGCATCCCTCCACTATGCGTTGCTGTGTGACAGGCCCGTCCCAACACTTAGTGGCATTAAAAATCATCCTGTATCATTCTCAAAATAACCCAATGAATTAGGTACTATACAAATAGGGAAAAAAGATTTAAACTGGTTAAAACTTTCCCCAGAACAGTCAGTAGCATAGTATAATGGTCGATTTCTGTCTATTAGATTGCTATTTATTTAGCTGAAGAAAAGCAGCTCTCATCTCACTCACTTTACAACCAGCCTATGAGAAAGAGGTCCCTGTGCAACTGCCTTGTGGTCTCTTTTCTGGTCCCTCCCTGCCGGACCGTCTCATGGACACGAGATCCTGTCTGTCTGCTCCACGAAGCTCCAAAACCCCATGGGCCACCAGCCCTGCTCAGCACCAGACTTGGCTAAAATGCTTGTCACTCCCTCTCTGCCTCTCCCTAACTCACACGCTCTGGCACCACGAGGCAGCCCCTCGTGGGAGAAAGCCCCTTCCCCCTCCCCAGCCGAGATGGCTTTTCCAGGCCTGCCACCAGGGTCCACACGTGGCCTCCCTTCACTCTCCTTTTCTGTCATCACTCAGGCTGGAAGTCTTGGCCACCCTGACTTAAGGGATGGTTTCCATGGGACCTGAGCGGGAGTGTGGTTCCTTCTATCCCCGAAAACATGGGCCCACATTGCCGGAGGAGACCGAGAATCAGCATCCACGGGGAGAGCTGAGCTTCAGTGTCAGCCAGAGGAGCAGAGGCCAGGGTCATGACTTGGTTAGGAGAGGGTGAGGTCCAGGTAGTGACATCCCAGAGACAGTTGGAGTGAGGGATGAGGAAGACAGTCCTGGGAACTTCTATGAACAGCCTTAGGGCGGCCTGAGTCATAAGGACCATTGGGACACTGGACATGGCCTTTATCATCCACTGTGTGGGCCTGAGCTAATTAATCAAGTTCTCTGTGCCTCATTTCCCTAGTCCATAAAACGTGGCTAATGATGGTGGCTACAGATTTCCCTTCGGAGGTTGTCAGGAGACTTAAAAGGCGCCCATGGAGAGTGCCGAGACACAGGGCTCAACACAGACAGGTGTGGGCACCATGGTTGTCGTGACTGTTCCCACAGCTCTGGTCTGATCTCTGGACGTGCCCAAGTGGTATCAGTAGTACCCGGCAAGTCACATGTCTCCTCAGATGTTCCTAATTCCTTCTCTTTTCTTTTCTTAAAACTCAGTCCTCCGTATAAGCCACATATTGCTCCTGCAAGAATATCCTGGGTTTCCCCATCAGATGTAAGAAATCACTTCTAGGATCCGGCCCAGCCTGAGGCCTCCCCAGCACCAGCCCACCCAGACAGCTCTTGCACAGAAGGGAAATCCATCTGGAAATGGAAGGAGACCCACCCACAACTGCAGGCCCACCAGTGTGGCCTTCTCCCAGAGGAACTCGCACCGTAAATGCATCAGAGACTTGACATAAAAGCCATTTCCACTGTTGCTTTCAGAGACCAGGGAAGCATTCTGGATTTCAGCTTCCAGATATTTGGGGCATTCAGGTTTTCCTACTGTGCACACTAGTGCTCTATTCCCCAAGCACAGGGGCAATTTTTTATACTAAACATGCTGTCTACAACAGGAAGAGGAAGCTACAGAGTCAGGATTGAGATAAGGCTCATCTATGGTGTGAGTGTGTGTCTGTAACTATAGGTCCCTATCTTATAGAAATTATATACGCTGCATATGTATCATATTGTCTGTGCGATTTAATAATACGTATAATAATATACATGAACTGGTAGATGGGAGTGTGTCTATACCAGTGCGGCAGTATTTAGCACAATGCCATTAAAATAGAATTGGTTAAGTATCCATGCAGGTATGATTTCATGCTGGGAGCACAATGTTTACTTATTAGTCATCAAAAAATACAAAAAGGAAGAAAGGAAGGGAGGAGGAATGGAAGGACAGGAGGGGAGGGAGGGTCTAAATCTCAGTGGCCTCTCCCTTTGGTGATTTCAAAGGAGGCAATTTGACTTTGACAATGTGCATTCTTTGCACTAAAAACTGCACCAGCTCTATCCGTGTCATTAGGAGGCTTCCTAATGTGCGCTCTACCCTAGAACAGGAATTACAATACCCCCATAGCAGTTTCTTATTGCTAATGTAACAAATTGCCACAAACTCAGTGACTGAAAGCACATGAATGTATTATTTGACTTTTCGAGAAGTCAGAAGTCCAAAATGGGTCTTGCAGTGCTGAAATCAACTCGTCGGCTGAGCTGCATCCTCCACCTGGAGGCTCCAAGGGGGGACATGTTTCCTGCCTCCTCCAGCTCTGGCGCTGCCTGCGTTCCTCGGCGTTTGCACCAGCAGCCGCCTCTGACTCGGACCTTCCCCTTATAAGGACCCTTGTGATGACCTTGGGCCCACCCAGACGACCCAGGATAATCTCCCCGTCCCGAGACCCTGAACCTAATCACATCTGCGATGCCCCTTTGGCTCTGCAAGGTGACATAGTTACAGGTTTTTGGGATTAGGTCACGGACACCTGTAGGGGGCAGGTTATTCTACTGCCACAGCCCCCATCAGTCAAGGAACCTGTTTGCGTCTCTAGACCAGGGACTGGAGGGTGTGACCAACTCACCCACAGTACCCGCCACGTTCCAGAATCCGGGATCATCCTATTAAATTTTTCACACAGTGGCTTCGTCTTCATTTCTCACGGGAATGATATGAAGCTGCCATTATAACCTCCTTTGAAATATGAGAATTGAAACTCAGAAAGGTTGTCATTTCTCTACAGGCAGAGCACCAAGTAAGAGGCAGCCCTAGAATGTGAACCAAACTCTTACGACCCCTCTGTCTCTATGGCACCCATTCTGCTTGACACGACTCTGGCATCCAGCAGCAAATGCAGAGACTGAGTGGTTCCAAACTCAGCGCCGCCCCCACTCTGCCGCGTCCCTGTGCCCACTGATAGGGGAGGTCTTGGGCAGGAGTCCAGCGTGGTCACCATTACTGCCCTGCCCCCTACCGCCAGCACAGTGCTGTTCCTGGTAGCTGCTGTCCCAATAAACCCTTACATATCCTCTCCAAAGACTCAGAACAGAGGGCTGGGCAACTCAGAGCCTTCCTTTGTCACCCTCCCCTAAATGGTCAGTCTGGGAGTCATCAGCACACATTGCTGACGTCCTGCTGTCTGCCGCATCCTGTTCTCGGTTGGCAGGAGATGCCAAGACAATTAAACCCTTGGAAACTCGCCACCAATTTGGAGAGACACCAAGAGCCCAGGGAACCAGTGCATGGCTCGGGTCATCACCTCTACCCAGAACGCCAGTGTCTCCAGATCAGTGGTTCTGAAACTCTGGGACGCCGAAAAATCCCTAGGGCAGATTGTTCAAATACACACCCCTGGGGCCCTTCACAGATGAAGTGAGTCTGAGGAAGCAGGTCTGCAGTGGGCTGGGCAGCTGCGAGCCTAACAGGCTCCCGGGGTGCCCGTGCGCTTCTGATGAAGGAGGCTGGGCAACCCCGCCGTGAGGAAAACTCTGGATGTTGCAACCTGTCTTGTTCCCAAATTAGGAACTGGTGGGCGGCTCTCCTTAGAGCAGCCTCTCTCGTTCACCCCGGCCAGGAAGGGCATCCCAGAGCCTCACAAAAAGCGGGAAACAAGCAAACACAGCATTAATTGGTAGGAATGTCCTGAAGGATGCCCTGCCAGGAAGGCATCGGGGTCCCTCTGCAGCCCGGTCCTCCTCTCCACATTGCGCAGAGCTGGTCCCTGCAGTGGCATCTCGCGTGCTCCATGCACTTTCACTCTCGGTCCCCTCCGCCTGCCAACTGTCCCCCTAGCAAACTCCTTCCCATGTTTTAAGTGAGCTCACGCCCCACCTTCTCTGGGAAGCCAGCCCTCTCGCTTCCAGGCCGACATGCACACTCAGTTGCTCAAGTCACCGTGGGCTTCTGCACGCTCCGCTGGGTCGTGTGTCTCCTGCTGAACTGGGACCTTCTCGAGGGCGCAGGAACGCTGACTGGGGCTCTGCACCTGCCACGGGCAGCACAGGCCATCCTAGGCCGTGGGCACCAAACTAACGGATGGAAGAATGAGAGAAAAAGGAATAACTGAGTGACTGTCCTGCTAGCTCATTGCCAGGGCCCGTGTGCACTGTCTCCTCACGTAAGAGAGAGAAGTTCTGTCCCAGAAAACCCCATCTCTTCCCCATCACCACACCGTACAGGAGAGTCAGGCTGTGTTTCTCTACACTCTCACGACACTCAATGCTTCCAGAACACTTGGCTTCTGACACCCAGATGTGTGGATGTCTTCTCACATCAACTAATTCTCCAATTCTTTGTGGACAACTGGGTGTCTTCCAGTTCAGTTCAATTCTGACGCGACCTGACTTGAGATAGCACAGCCCCCACTGGTTAGGGCTGGTCCCACAAGACTGTCCCCAGCTCAGATGCCAACTGCAAGTCCCAGGTTGTCACCTGCACTTCTTACCAAGCCACTGTAAGTGGGAGGTTCCCACAACCCCCTCCTTGGGTTCTAGCATTCCCTAGAACTGCTCACAGAACTCAGGGAAACACTTACTTAAGTTTACCAGCTTATTTTAAAGGCTATTACAAAGGATCCACTGAACGGCCAGATGGAGATGTACGCGGGCAAGGTTTGGAAGAATGGTGAGTACCGGAGCTTCTGTCCCCCCAGAGTTTGGGGTGTGCCACCCTCCTGGCACGTTGGATGTGTTCTTATTCTCCAGTGTGGAAGCCCTCTGAACCCTGCATTTTAGGGATTTTTACAGAAGCTTCATCAAGTAGGCATGGGCAGTTATTAACTCAATCTTCAGCCCTTTCCTCCCCAGAGCATGGGGGTGGGCTGAAAGCTCCAAGCTTCTACCCATGGCTTGGTCTTCCTGGTGGCTCCTTCCTACCCAAGGAGCCCACCACGAGTTGCCTCATTAAAACAAAAGATGCTTCTATCACCCAGGACTTTAGGAGCTCTGTGCCAGGAGCCAGAACAGAAACCAAATACATGTATTTCTTACTGTAAATTACAGTATCAGACCCATACAATCCTTTAATCTTTAGACCCTTTCTCAACTTCTTCTCAGGTAATTAACTTCATGAAAAGATTCACTGAAAACATTAGCCACCAACCACTGCAAAACATTATGGGTGATCCCTGAAGCCCCCAGAAAATATCCATTGCCTTAAGTTGCACCTCCCCGGAGCATTCCTAGAACAGGGATTCCACATGTCTACAAAAAAGGAGAGAAAGCAACCTATATCCATCAAATTACAGGTTATGTTTCTTACTAAGATATGCACATTCTTAACACTGAAGAAAATATGAAAAGCCTGGGAATGTGAAGTGACCTCTGTAAAATAAAATGTTCTTTTTATTTTGTACATTTTGTATTTTTTAAGCCAACAACTCTTCATTTTCTGTACAGAATCTTTTTTTTTTAGCATAATGTCTTTGTAATTTTTTTTTTCATTTTGCAGGAACTAAGTCTCTAATTCTACCTTCTCCACAGATCTTGGTTTATTGTTAAAAATAAATGCCTTTCTTTAAAGTAACCTCCCACCTTTTGTGCTGTGCTTGGAAAAAGAAAGAAGAAAGTTGGCTATAAAGAAAACAATGACTTCGGCCGGCATGAGGTGGGAATGATTTAAAATGCTTCCACTCAATTGAGAAGAAAACCTATGGCCCCTTAAAGCTGAACTCTCGGAACCGACACTGCACATAATTGGCATCAGTGTGAATACCACATGCAGCAAAATGAGGAAATGTCACCAGCTTGTCCTTCTTCAGTGAGGAAATGCTTACCTTTCTGTCGCAAGGGCTTGAAAAGGACCTGCTCGGAGAAAAGCAACCTTTTCTCCATTCTCTTATTTGCAAGTTTCATTTCCCTACACCCCCATGGAAAGGAAGCCCCAAATCAGAAAAAGGCTTGGGACAGTATTGCCCCTGCCATTCCTGTCTAAATGTCCCTCTGTGAAATACCAGAGGACACCTCCAGGATCAGTGAGAGCGTCGCCCAGCACTGAGCGCACAGCGTGGGGCGCGGGGCGAGCAAGTGAGAGCTGGTGAAGTCGGGTCACCCTGGAGTGTTTGCTTTGGCCAGGACAAAGCACTATGACAGTTCCCTGAGTGACAGTCAAAACTTTAAAATCCATGAGGCACCTCAGGATTCCGGTGGGCATGTGAGGAGGGTGGCTTGGGAAGCAGACTTCCCAGGTTCAATTCTGTCTTGCTAGTTCCCAGATAAAACACAGAATTCCGGTGAAATTTGAATTTCACATAAACAAGAATATTGCACAAGATGTGCTGCACAGTCAGCCCGCCCTCTCTGCGGGTTCCACATCTCTGGCTTCAACCAACTGGGAATATTTGGGGAAAAAAAACAAACACTAAGAACACAATAAAAAATAACACAAGTTTAAAAATACAGTATAATATTTACAGCATAATTATTTACAGAACAGTTACATTGTATTGGGTATTATAAGTAATCCAGAGATGATTTACAGTATCCAGGAGGATGCGTGCAGGTTCTCCACAAATACTGTGCATTTTTATGTCAAGGACTTGTGCATACACAGATTTTGGAATTGGGGGATGGGTGGGAGGTTTGGGAGAGGCTGTCATGGAACCAATCCCCCATGGATACCAAGGGACCACTGTGCTAGAAAGTTCTATATTGTTATAAAAGTTATATGGCTAAATCTGGCAACACTAATTTTTCCACTTATTTTCTATGTGACATTAACCTCTCCATGTCTTGATTTTCTTACAGGGATAATATGCCCAAATAGAGATATAATAATAATAATAATAATGTCCTCTTTAGAGGATTGTTACAAAGATCAAATGACTCAATATCTGTAAAGTACCAGAATACCACCTGGCACATCATAAATACTACCTAGATGTTTGTTAACAAAAATGTAAAATGTATTTGGAAAAAATAAAACTCTGGGGCCAGACCAGCCAAGTGGAGACCGAAGCTTTACAAATTAATGCATCTTTGTCTCACAGTCTTAAAAGACTGACAGATGTATCAGCACACCAGGGCAGGACCCAGCTTAAAACCAACAAGCACCAGTGGAGCTGAGCGCTTTGGAGCTGGTGCTATGGGGCTATAGACAGAGTCACTGATCCATCTACGTCCTCCCATGGCCCTGCCAATAGTGCTTTGTCCTGGTTGACAGCAAAGCCCCTCAGCGTTGGTTCATGTGGAGGAAAACGGGGAGAGTTGGTCTAGAAAGGTGCTTGAATCTGAGGTTTAAATTTTTAGGGGTGAAAGTGGAAATAGAGGGGAAGTCTATGACTTATACTCATGTCCATGGGTGGAAATAACCTTTACTGTGAGTAATTCTGGTGGATGTGGGAATGGGGACACTGGAGGTGCCCAGCAAAGGGCACAGAAATGCAGAGTTCGCTAATATCACAGGTTTGCTCAAGGCCACACCTTGCTCTTCTTCCCCTCAAAGTCCTCATGCCCCGCCCAGGGCCGAGCTCCAGCTGCCCAGATGCTCTGTGCTGTGAAATAAAATTGGTAAACTCCAAAGCACACGCCTTCTGTGCCTGAGGCAGAATGCCCCCCCACCCCCGCCACTGGAAATGTATCTGTAAAGAGACCCCCTGCTAACCCGTTGTCAGTTCTCAACTGCCTCATTTCCTGCCTCTGTGTCAACGTGTTCTCTGTTCCGAATACTCCAGCAAGGGAGAGCGTCCTCTGCACTCCAGTAGGTGCATAACAAGCCTGTCTCATCTAAACCTCTCTGAATCTGAAATACGTTTATCTCCCATTATTCCAGGGGCCCCAAGACCCACAAAGGTTAAGTGACTTGTTCACAGTCACATGACTAGTGACTGAGGCAGATGCCACCCAAGTCTCGGGGACTCCAGAAGCCAAGCTCGTCCTACCCCACCAGGCACATTTTCCCAGCTTGCTGCCTGACTCCACAGAACATTCATCCCAACCCCTCATTCCCTTGTCCGCATTCCCTGCCTTCTAGCTTCAGCAGCGCCACTGTTAGTTTCTGTTATTCGCAGATACTCGCTGCGAGCGATTTCTCTAGGAAAACACCCTGTCTGCACCATGATAAGGTGCTTGTACCAAAAGCTTGCTATTTGCCTTTTCACCTTTCTTTGTGTTTTGACAGCGGGTATTTTTTCCAAGCCCCACTTTACTGCTGGTATTAACAACAACCTATTTTTAGAAAATTACTTCTTAGGGTTCTTCTGATGCACCAGAAGCTGCCCCTCTCAAGTGTGATTTCCATTATACAATCTTGCTAGCAGATATGAGAGAGCAGGAGATAGTGGTTTAAAGTGCCAGCGAGAAGCCTTTAATTGAGCAAAAAAGGAGTTTTGGATGCACTCCTCAAATATGGGGTCCAGAAAACAAGACGCAGGAGCATTTGCAAAGAATAAAACAAAAAGCCAAATTGGTTACTCCTGGGCAGCGACTGAGCAGGAGAATCTCAGTTCTGCAGAGGAATGAGGAGTGCAAATGTGCCCTAAACAAATAGCCAGAAGTTGTTTCTGGAGACCAAGATAAGCTGGCATTTCCAGTCTTCCAGATGAGCAAATGAAAGCAAGAATTCGGGAAATGGTTTTAATGAGGAGGTGGGGTGATAGGAGCATTAGTAGGTGTTAATTTAGCTATTTTTAGATTTGTTTCTCTTCTATTTTTATCTCACTTCATTAGTGAGAAGGCTTGTGATGATACAAACTATAAAATCATACGATATAAATTAGAAAGGACAGAGCGTTACTGGTGTCACACTGAGGTGCTGATAAATACTAGTCTGAGTGAAGGAACGCACGGGGCTGGGCTGGAACAGGAGGGGAGGCCGTGCGGTGGCCTGGACTGGAGGCTGGCCAGCCGCAGGGAGGCAGTCGCAAACACCACGCGCTGACACGGTTCCTGGCAATCTGGCTGCAGTTTTTGGAAGGCCGATGTGGAAGGAGAAGCAGGACCCCGGAATCTAGTGCTGAGTCTGCTGCTGACCACTGTGGGGTCTGGGGATGTCCTCTCAGGGTCTCCGTTTCTTCTCACGTTGCAGGAGGCTCCTGTGACCCTGGCATCGGATCATCCTCCCGTCAGGGGTGGCCTGGAGCACCTTAGAAATCTCTGTCGAATGAGTACTCTCCGCCCATTTCAGGGCCGAACACGCTGATGGAACTATTTCAAAGGATTTGCTTCTCCCCTCCCCAGAGTCCAGGGATCTCCACCGCAGGAGGGGCAGGCCAAGGACCCACACCGCTCTCACGGGGCTGGCACTTGGGACGTGTCCCCGATGCCATATGCATTGTGGCTCTTCCGCAGGAGCTGGTATTTCCAAAGTGACATGGGAAAAGGGCACTAGGACACAGACACTGGAGTCACAGAGTGCTCTTCTGTGATGTGGGGGCCGGGGGCCACGGGAAAATGCATCTTTTTATATAGTCACCTGAGTTCCTGATTCCTTTAAGACTATTCTCCAACACCAGCCAAATAACTTCTTAAATGGGATGACAGGGCCACCTAATGCCCACTAGTATTAATGCCTTCCTTGTTTTGAGGGGCCGCCCCTCATTCAGTGGGTAAGAGAGTATCCTAGAGAGAGGTGCCTCACTGTAGAATAGATGAGTGTGTAGGAATGCGCACTCTCTGATCGCACATTCTGAGGACAAACTCAGAGACGTGTTCTTCTGGGAAAACTTTTGGTTTGGAGACTACATTTATGCATACAAACAACTTCTTGATATACACACATCTGAAGGGAAAGCATTTCCTAATAAATGATTAACAACACTCGAAGCTAACTATTCAACATGAATGCCAAAGAGCTAGGCTTCTTTTCTGTATTTGCCAGAAGAGCTTTAGCTATCTAAAAATGAAATAAAAACAAACAAGGTTGTCAATTCAACTAAGAAAAATATTTGAATGGTATATTTCCCCAGGTTTTTCTCAAATCCGCTTTCTAAATTTCTCAAGCCACGCACACGACACTATTTGGTGACAGGAAGCACTCCAGCAGGAGCGAGCCTTCGGATCCTCTTGGAAATGGGTGTGTAGCCATAACGGGATAAAACTCTCTCTCTCCCTCTCTCTCTCTCCACCCCCAGCCCCTTCCCCTCCTGTATATACTCTCAACTCACAGTAATACGAGGAGAATCTGGGAATCGTGTTGAGGGAATGTGTAACAGATCAGTTCTCTTACAAATTCTCTAGGAGTCTTTTGTGCAAGCAGCCTCTGCGGGCAACGCTAGGTGAGCGAAGGAAGACTTGCCCACGGTGGCAACATTCTTACTAAACTGTGGCAGAGCCAGTAGGAAGTGGGGGCAAGGAGGAAGGGCAAGGAGCTGTGCATTTAGACAGGGACAGACAGAAAGGACTACCCTACGCAGAACGTCTTCAATCTGCTGCCAGGCAGATGGAGGCGCAGGACGGTAAAGAGCTGTGACTTAAAGACTGGCGAGTATGGGATGCACATAGGTCAAAACTTCAAGGACAATATTGGACATTCTAGGCACTACATGTACGTGACGTGATTTAGTGGTCACACAAGACAAACTCACATTGTGTACTCACTATACACACACACACATAGACACAGAGATATTAATATGTGTAGGTGTACATACATGTGTATGTATTCATAATTTCATAATTAAGGCACACAGCTTGTAGAAATTTTTTAAATACTGAACAATATATGAAAATGAAAATCTCCTGTCATGCCACCATTCTAAGCTATCTCTCAGTAGCCTTTTGGCTTCTTTCCCTGTGTAGTTAGATAATAGAAAAACGGACTTACCAAGACAGAGCGAGCAGGTGCTGGCTAGCTCAGTGGATAGAGCGTGAGACTCTTAAAAAGATAGAGTCTGACAGGTAGATAGCCTGATAGAAATAATTTAAAGAGTTCAAAATATAGATGTATAACATATGTTATAAATGTACACAAACACAATAACATATAAGTTAAAAATCATGCTGTAGCCACAATTATATTAATATATTCTACTTTTTTACATTTATCATATTATGCATTTTTTCTTGCCATTAAATATTCTTGGAAATAGAATTCTTAAAGGCTAATTGTATTTCTAAATATGGATGTAATTTGTTTAACTACTACCCCATTGTGGATCATTTTTCTTGTTCCCATTTTTTGTTATGATAAATAATATTTAATGAATATCTTTGTACAAAGTAACTTACTAAATATTTGCCATGTGGCAGATATTTACATGAAGAAAGTCATTTCAATCTGACATAAAGCATTATGCTATATCGCTTCACACATTTTTGTGAGTATATCTAACAATTTCCTTATGATATACTCCACGAATTTGCATAACTGCATAAGATTATATAAACATTTTAAGTCATCTGAAGCATAAGGTAAAACTTGCCCCCAGAAAGACTGCACCCATAGGCACATCCTCCAGGGAAGGAAGATATCTGTGTGGACACACTCTCATCAATATAGCACACAATTATTTTAGCTTTTCAAATTGGATAGAACAAATATGACTTTCTTAAGCTTAATTGCCATTTGTTTTTCTTCCTTGTAAAGCATCTTTCCCCTTTTTAAGAACAGGGTCTCACATTCCATAACACCTAGATTGAATTCTGGTGCCTTTATTACTAGCTCGGTGACTTTTACCAACACAATTAAATTCTCTGTGGCTCAGTTTCTTCATTTGCAAAATGGTTATAATAATACATCCTTCATAGGAGCACTGTGAAGGTGTCATGCACTGACGCTCATAAAGTGCATAGAACACTGCCCTGTGTGTGGTGCGAGCTCATAAATGCCGGTGCCATTCGCACTCAGGTGGGGAAGCACGCTGCCTACGTACCGCTCGCCGTCACGAGGTGGAGCGTCCTTTCCACACCTAGTGCGTTACATGATCCTCTCGGGGCCCCAAGAGGTGAACACGGCAGATAATGGTTTGACTGGAATGAGAAAAAGAAAACTCAGAAGGTCAAAATATCTTGCAGCTTCGTGACAGTACTGAGATTGAAACACAGGTCTCCTGGGGCTGTGTTTCCCACAACAGAAACTAGAAAAGTTGGATTATACACGTACACACACACACACACACACACACACACACACACATATTTCTAAATCCTTATTTGAATATGTCAGAGAGCTACAAAGTCAGAGAGGAGTTTTACAGCCAAGGTTTCAAAGGAGGATGTCAGTAAAAGCGAGCCCAATACTCGGCACCTTTCTCCCCTTGAGGGATTGCCAATTGTAAAAATAGGGCAGAGCAGCTGGGGCCTGAATGCCGGCTCTGCCCAAGCCAGCAGGCTGAGGACACCTAAACTGGAGATCAGAGCCAGCCAAGGACCAGATTGTCTGGCAAACAGCACGGCTTTTGATTAGGTGTTGTAAGAGCAACACCCTTGGAATAACGAAGAATTGGAAATTGACATGAACCCCAAATTTTAATCATCTTAGTCTCTAATTAGATTAAGGAATTTTTCCCCCAGCCAGCTGCTTGCCAGGGCAAACACAGATCTTCTATGAATAAAGATAACATTATTAAGAGCTTCAAATTATCTTTAAACATTTTCAAATACAAGATCTAGCCTTAAAACAAAAATTATGATGCATATGAGAATACCACACTTGACTAAAACAACACAGACGCTAGACACAGGACAAGAAATCCAGTATACTGGAGTGTGTGGTTCAGGAAATTATAAAACTAACAAACTACATCAAGCTTCAGGTTGATAAATATAAATGTTATGGACCGAATGGGACTGCCCAAGATTCATATGTTGAAACTCTCACCCCCAGTGTGATCGTATTAGGAGGTGGGACCTTTGGGGGGCAATCGGGTTTCTATGAGGTCATGGGGGTGGGGCCCCCACAATGGAATCAGTGTCCTCATGAAGGAAAAACCCAAAGCTGCTTCCTGTCCAGTAGGAGCACACAGGGAGAAGGTGGCCAGCTGCAAGCCAGGAGGAGAGTGTCACCAGGAGCCAAACCTGCGGGCACCTTCATCTCAGACCTTTTAGCCTCTAAAACTGTGAGAAATAAATGTCTCTTGCTTAAGGAGCATTTTGTTACAGCAGCTTGAACTGACTAAGGCAATGAAGAAAAGCCAGGGCACATCATAGAACGAGGCTAGTGCAAGCTAAGGCTAAGAGGGTGAGATACGTGATCTTCAAAGAGTAACCGTAACGTTGGGTGTAGTTTTTTGGTGGAGAGTAGGAAAGTCAGAAGACAATGGAACGCGGGACCATATGTTTAAGTTATGGGGGCAGAGGAAGGAGAAAGAATCACCATATAGGAATTCTATACCTAGCAAAATATCCTTGAGACAAAAGGTGAAATAAAGACATTTTTATCAAACATAAAAAGATAATTTATCATCAGTAGATATGTACTAAAGTGCTTCAGGCCAAATGAAAATTATGTCTGAAGTTCAGATATTCAGGATAGATGGAAAAATTGTAAATAGGTAGATAAATTTAAATAAATAATGAGGGTATAAAGTGATAATGATGAAAAATATAGAGAATATTAAAATACTCTAAAACAATGGCACAAATGGTAAGAGAGGATGAATGGAGTTAAAGTGTTCTAAG
Source organism: Lemur catta (assembly GCF_020740605.2). Lineage (NCBI taxonomy): Eukaryota > Metazoa > Chordata > Mammalia > Primates > Lemuridae > Lemur > Lemur catta. Next base: position 99,029,400 of record NC_059135.1, read on the forward strand.
ATTACCACATTATTAAGAAAGTGGTAAAAGAAAATATTATATTTTAATGTATGAAGAGTACATGTTGTAATAACTGGCCTAGCCACCCCAAGGGCCAGGCCTCAGTGCTGGGGTTTCCAACGCTGGGTAAGATCTGTCGGTTTCAGAGCCTGAGTTAGAGACGAGCAGAGTTCGCAGCTGCCAGAAGCAACTAGGGAAACTTGAGCGTCCAGGACGCTGAGGGCGACTCACCTCTCAATAGCTCGTCCCGTCCTCCCTGCTTCTGCTAATAGCAAGTCCCGGCAGCACATGCCGCCCACTTCCCTGCGTGAGCTGCACAGACACAGGAGCTTGTCAGTGGGAGTGTCAACTCCAGGGACGATCCCCAAAGCAGGAATTATCTAGTATTTATAGGAAGCCACAAGTTTGGATAAATAAAAGCAAATTTACAAACAAAAGAATTCAATCCAGGTAAACAAAGTAAATAGAGAAAATTGAACAGGACAATATTCTCAGAACCATAGGAGAAATAATCATAACCATAAGTCTATGAGAAATCATGAAAATTTAAATTATGTTTACTAAACAAAAAGAATACCTGGATGGAGAGTAGAATAAACACAGCTGAAAGCAAATAATGAACTAGATGCCTGAAGATGCCCCTGCACATAGCACACGTGGCGAAAATATGAAAAGTATGTAAAGACACATAGCAAAAATGAAAATAAACCAGAAGTTACAAGGTCCATCTAATGGAAGATTGAAAGGAATGAATAGAAAGAAATCACCAAAGAAAGAAATGCTGACAGCTCCACATCTGACAAGGACCGGAAAGCCAAACAAGCTTGCTTATTAAAAGCATGCAAAAATCTTGGATTAAATATAATAAAAAATAGTAGTTAAAATGCCACATATTCTTGCAAAAGTGAAAGCAAAGCCCCGGAGCCCAAACTGAGCAGGGTACTATAAGGCCACTCACATGTGGCCGCCTCAGCTCCTGCATTCTCTGTAACACGGGCAGCGGGTGGGAAAGGCCACGCCGGAGAAGGCTGTGGGGTAGCCCGAGAGGGAATCTGGGGCTGGGAGACTAGCATCAGACAAGCCCTTCGAATGGCTTTTGGTGCACTGATGGGTGGACTACAGAAATCTCATCCCCTTACAATGGAAACAAACAAACAAAAAAAATCCATCTCAAACTGGACCGAAGATGGAAAAGAGTATCTCTTCTGAGCTTTTTAAATCCTCCATCAATTTCGTACCCCTTCATGCTACAGTGCTACCATAAATGAAGGGAACTTAATTGTAAGCGGTCCTTGCTTAATAGCAGTGTAGAGCAACTAGCAGAAGCAACACAATTATCCCTAGTGGAAGCCAGTCTTTACCGAACTTACAACAACCTTATGTAATCTCAAATTTGTCAGTGTGTGAGTATGCGTGTGTGTGTTTAAGCAAGTCACCATAAATATACATCAGCAGAAAAAACTGCCCCAAATTTCAGATAGTAGAGTTATCAAGCCAGAACATAAAACAAGTATGTGTTAAATAATTAAAGAAATTTAAAGAAAATTAAAAAGTGAGAAAGAAAAAAGATGTCCAAAAATATCAGCCAAATACAACAGCACACCAACCAGAATAACTCACATTATATAAAAAGTAGCAAAATCAGATTTGGTGACAATGTGGCATTATTAGTGTTTATAAATTGGTGCCTTTTGGAAGTATAATATTAATACATACGTAAGCAAAATATACACCAGTTCTTTGACCATGATTCTATTTTGCTCCTAGCTATATACCCTACAGAAACGTGCAAAGTATGCAGCAGATGACAAGGACGAGACTCACTTTTCATAATGGCCCCAGTCAGGAACAAATTCAATGCCCTCCACCAGTAGAAGGCATGAGGACGTTGTGGTGTAACCATTCGTAAGAATACGGCAATGAGGCCGGGCGCGGTGGCTCACGCCTGTAATCCTAGCCCTCTGGGAGGCCGAGGCAGGAGGATCGCTCGAGGTCAGGAGTTTGAGAATACAGCAATGAAAAATAATGATACATTCATAAGTGCAATGACACAACGAATCTCATAAAGATAATACTGACTGAAGGAAGACAGACTCTAAGGAGTGAATACTGCATTGATTCTATTTATTTGAAATTGAGAAACAGGCAAAAGTATTCAATTGTGTTAGAAAGGAGGAGAGTGGTTACCACGGGAAGGGGGTGGGCAATGCCTGGGAGGGACCACCAGCAGCGGCCTGGGACATTCTTCATTACCTATTTATAAAATCTGGAACTGTTTTTTATTAGTTATGGGCTTAATCTGTAAAAATGCCTATTGTGTTACATTTCAACTAAGAGACTACCAGGAAGATTTTAAACACAACTAAATAGAACTACTTCAAACAGTACATTAGATACAATAAAGAATAAGTTAGAAAACAAAAATAAATGTAAAGATTTTTTCTGGAGTGAAACACAATGAGACAAGATGATGAAAACTATGAGAGGTTAAAATGAAAGGAACACAGGAAAAGAATATCTAACACAGAGTTCTGCATGAAGAAAATATAGAAAATACAGGGGGGGTGCAATACTCATAAGGACAATTAAACACCCAAGTCATCAGATTCAGGACAAATCAATCCCAAGGAAGATGTATAATAATAAGCTTACATCTATATGCTCTGTGTGTTATACATAGAGGAACAACAGGCTACACCATATAGCCTAGGTGTGTAGTAGGCTACACCACCCACGTTTGTGTAAGTACCTGCTAGGATGTTCATACAAGGATGAAATCGCCTAAGGGCACATTTCTCAGAACATATCCCCATCGTTAAGTGATACATGATTGCATTCGATATTTTTAAAAATTTGATGGTTTGAATTGATGCAGAAAATGCATTAGATAAAATTTAAAACAAAGTAATGGCTAAAAGCAAATAACTTTCAGCGAATTAGGCATATAAGGACCACCCTAAATTGTGTAGAGTATATCTATCAAATACTTATATTCTAGTACTATATATATACATTTCATTAGAAATTTTAGCCAGTACTTTGAGATATCCAGTTAGCTACCTGGCTAGCTAGTTAGTACGTGTGTGCTTGTGTGTAGTAAGCACAGTGTGACATACAGATTACATAATATGTATAGTAGCATGTATTACAAAACACAATTATATAGCTATATATGAAAAAAGAAATAAAAATATAATTATAAGATTATAAGTTAGTGTATATGTAAAACACAAGAGAATATACATACAAATTATTAGAATTATTATTTTTTAGAAGTTCAAAAAGAGTGATGTCAGCAAAGTGGCAGAATGGGCACCTCCCAACTCCTGTCCCTCCACAGGAGCATCAAAACATGAGCAAAACCTGTCCAGAACTCTGGCCGTCCGTGAAGGGTTCATGGAGCAAAGTGAAGGATGGATGGAGAAAAAGGCAAGTCAAAATGGTAGGAAGAGCTGTGGTGCTATTATTTGCCTTTGCCCCATCCTCCCCGCCCCCCCGGCTCAGTACTGGTCTCGAAGACCCCAGCCGGCCTTCCCAGGGCGGCAGGCTGGACCCCAGCTACACAGGTGGCAGAGGGACCTCACTCACGGTTTGTTGTGCTTGTCTGTTCCGACCTGTCTCAGGCTTGCCTGAAGGACACAAGGAGCTTGTGTCTGTTTCACTTAACATAACTTTAAATAAACTGGACTCTGACACTTGGCAGGGCAGAAATAACTTTCTCGTGCCCAGCTTAACCCACAGCCATCCCCTCCGCAGCCGGGACTAGCCCGAGGCCTACGGCAAGGTGAGACGACCCTCCACCTCAGTCGTGCTCGTACATCAGTCTTGTTTAGGTGAAACATGATACCACATGTTAATTTTAGAAACAGCCAGTAATATGCATACTTCATTTAGGCTAGTTATAAACAGCCACAGCTGTGCTTTCCCACTCTGAGCACCAGTGTCCTTATTGCGGAGCCAGGAAGGAAGGATCCTGTCCGATACCCCCACCAATACTCAGAGGAGGCACTGACTTCGGCCCTGTGGTGGCAACAGGCTCATTCTTGCTCCATATAATCTGTGATAAAAAGCTTAAATGTAATTTAATTTAATTTAATGATATTTCTGGGTTTAAAATTATTTTACTATTTGTTTTCTATTTTGCCTATATATTCTATAATCCCTTTTCATCTTCTCCTGCCTTCTTTTGAATCTATCAAATAATATTTTAATCATTCAATTTGTCTATCATCTTCTTATAAATTATTTTACTCTAGTTTCAGTGGTTACATGGATTCTTTGAGTTATTAAAGTATAGTATAAATGAGTTCTTTGTAGGTGTTTTAGACAGCATAAATACTTTAAAACAATTTAATTATGCTAAATTCCCACACTCAAATTTGGCATTATTATTTTTATGTATTTTGATTCTATGTTGACATTAAGGTCTACAGGACATTGTTTTTATAGTCAATATAAATTTAGAGCTACCTCCCTTATATATACTATTCCCAATGCTATATATTCACTTCCATGTTTCCACACCTCCATTTACAATTCTTTCTCTCCTGCCAAACAACTTCCTCTAGAATTTCTTTTTTTTTACGCCTCATTCACTTTTATTTCCTTAACACTCTCCCAATACTACACACATATTCGATGCCCTAGTGAATAAGCCCTTGCTTTTAATGAAGATCTCCTAGTTATAAATTTTCTACTTTTGTTTGCCTGAAGATGTACTTATTTTACCTTTATTTTTGGAAGATATTTTTGTTCAATATAAAATTATATATTGGCATTTAGTTCATATTATCTCTTTAAAAATGGTGTTCCATGTCCCTGGCTTCAACAATTTCTATTGAGAAGACAGCTATAAGTCTTGCTGTTGTTCTATAGAGATAATACTTTATTTTCTCTGTTTTACTTAAAATTATCTCATTGACTGTGGATTTTGGAAGTTTTACTCTGATGTGTCTAGTTTTATATGCTTTTGCATTTATTCTGCTTGGAGCTTGTAAATCTTCTTGAGCCTGTGATTTGGTGTCTTTAATTGGCTTGGGCAAATTATTAGCCAATATCCATAAATACTGCATTGTCCCATTCTGACCTTCCTCCTCTTCTGGGACTCCAGTTACATATATATAGCAATTTTTGTTGTTTCTCTTGTGTCATTTATGTTTCTCTATGTATTTTTTAATTTTTTTCCTCTCCATTCTTCAATTTGGATATTTTCTACTGGCTATTTTATAGTTTTCCTAATCTTATCTTTAACTGTTTTTCTAATTTGTTAAATCTACATATTGGATTTTAATTTCATATACTATATTTTATCTCTATAATTTCTATCTGTCTCTTATTTTATGGACTCCAAGGCTCTGTAGAAATTTTCCTACTTGCCACCTATTTGGTTAAAAATATTAAATATCAGTATTTTAAAGTCTGTTTCCCTTGATAACTAAGGATCCATGTGGTCCATTTTTGTGGCTTTTGTTCCACTCCATTTTTGTTTGTTTGTTCAGTTTCATCCAGACTCCCGGTATACCTAGTAATTTTAATTGAATGGCAAACAGTTTGTATTAGACTTTATACAGATCACTTAATGCCCTGGCTGGTTCTCCCTTCTTTCCTCAAAGGGTATATTGTGAGTAGACACCCTTCATCCAGTCAGTTTGAGATGGTTTGAAGGTGGATTCCAGAGTGTTCTGAGAGCGGGCTTGTGTCTACACTCCTACTCCTCACCAGCCTCCATTCCTTGTCCTACCAGTGGAAGGTGGGGTGTTTCTCAGGCTCCCTTCTATTTGGTGGGCTCAGAACATCTGTCTGCTCAGCCAGACATGACTGCCAAAAGCTCTGCTCTTCTCTATTGCTTTCTTCTTGCCTTCTTAACTCCTATGCCTAAAGGTTGACAGGAGGAAGAGCAGCACACACAGTTTTGTATGCCTCAGTGCACTTCCCTGCTCTCTGGCACTTGGTCAGTCCTCACCTGACTGCCTTGTAGTTTAAGCGTCTAAGTTTAATTTCTCTCCTCCAGGAGGCTTCACAAGGCTCAGCATGGCTTCCCAATCTCCAACCACTGATTTCTGTGTGGCATATGAGCCTCCAAGCCCTCTGCCACTTAACAACTGCCAAATGCCTCCATGGGAAAATCCCTGTGACACCTTGGCCACATCTCAATATGCTTTCCTTCTCTCTCAGATCCTGACCTTTCACTTTCTGGCTGGCTTAGTAGTTTTCTAAAGCCTTCAAAGAGATTTGGTTTTGTATTTTCTTTCCATTTTGTGGTTGTTCTCAGCAGGAGCGTTGGTCTATAAAAAGCACTCTCCCTTACTGGAGATGGAAAATCCAAAAGTCACTTATAGACTCTAACTTTTATTCCGATAGTAGTTGCATTTCCTAAAACTTATCTGTGAAAAGCCAGCTGCTTTTCAGGAAAGACAAAACACCTCTCCCTCTCTCTCTCTTTCTCTCTCTCTCTCTCTTCCACTTTATTTTTCTCTCCCTGCCCATTTGCCCAAACAGTCTTTCCTCTGCCTTCTGTTACCTTCAGTGTGTGATGCTGCAGTGGGTTGTAATTTATACTTTCTTACAGGAAGAGCCATTGCCTATTTTGGGTCTGGGCTGAAAATTAACTACTCATTTTAAAGAAACGTGGATGTTATTATACCATTAACTCTTGCCTCATGGCTTTAAAAGCCTAGCAGTGCGGCTTAATCAGTAGACTTCTAGTAGCATGAAGAGTTTGACTCCAAATTGTACTTCTGGTAACATAAACAGACTCCCCAACCTTAAGCCTTAAGCCTACTTGTAATGGATTCTCTGCAGCTCCAGCCAGACCCGCTCTACAAAGCCAAACACACACGTCCCAGCTGGCATGACTATGGAATGCTGGCACTTAACCGCTGCATCTACTCTGGACATTGCCCTCAGCTTTAGGGAAACTCTACATCCAAGTTTACACCACCGCTAAGGAAGCTGATCGGGGAACCAAAGGCCTGGTCTCTGTGAGGAGTTGTCCCAGCTCAACAGGTCCCGTGCATTGGCTGGGGCCTCAGTTAAGACCACATTGAAGGTTACCTTTCCCCTCCACCTAATTCTGATTTCTCACTTCTTTACAGGTTTGTCTCCTGTGATCACACCCAAAAAAGCCTTTTGCATGGCACAACCCATCTCAGAGTCTATTTTCAGGGAACCTAAAACACTGACCTAATGTTTGCTACAATCTCTGTATACTTTATTTTCTGTTCCCCACATTAGCTTGATGTCCCTTGAAATAACGTCATCTTCAACCCTAGGCTGATGACATTCAACTGCAGGGGTAATTTGGGTCAAAGCAGGAAAAAAAGTTGGTAAAGAAATCATGACATGCCCACCTAAGCTAATTTTTAATTAGCTCAGCTCTGGAGTTTACAAGATAAACACAGTAGAATGAACAACAGGGATTAATTGAAGCTAAATGTCTTATTTCCCAGCTTTGATAATGAGCCTGTTATAAAAACAGGCGCACAGGAGCATGTGGACTGAACAGATAGGAGTTTAGGATGACGGATGAAAGTTTCCACCTTGCTATTTGTAATGATTTCTGGGCTCAAAAGGGCAGTAATAATAATTGTCTTCCTTTGCCCCGACCTTCTGGAACTCATGAGGTTCAGGCACTCCACTGGAGAAAGACACAGAGCAAGATTGCACTTCAGAGAAAATTCAAAATTAACAAGTAACCAAAATATTTATAATTAACAAGTTGACTAAAGATCGCTGTAACTCTGTTATTTGTTGTCTTATAATTCTGACAAGGAGCAACCGTTTTTCATTGATTCTGTGCAAGTAATTTGAACACAAGGAAAGTTAGAGTCATTGTAAACTTTGGTGGAAATCTGTGGACATAATGATGGATGGTTGACTCAGGAAGCATCAATATTTCTATAGCTACAAAATTTACCTTTAAGTAGCTTGTAAAATGCCCTTTTGTGCTAAATGCCAAGTGGCCTGTATTACACAATGGGCTGCATTTTCTTTCAGTGTTTCTTTTTTTAAAAGTCCTGCATTCAGTATACTTTGAAATCTATATTCCTTTTTTACTTTTTAATTATTATGGGTACATAATAGTTGTATGTCTATATAGGGTACATTTGATGTTTTGATACAGGTATACAATGTGAATTAATCAAATCAGGGCAATTGGGGTATCCATCACCTTAAACAGTTATCATTTCTTTGTGTTAGGAACATTCCAATTCCACTCTTTTAGTTATTTTTAAGTATACCCTAACTTATTGTTGATTATTGTTTCTTTGTTTTGCTACCAAATATTGCCCATTCCATCTATCTGACCATATTTTTGCACCCATTAACCATCCCCACTTTATCCCCCACCGTCCCCACACACACATTTCCCAGCTTCTGGTAACCATCATTCTACTCTCTGTCTCCATGAGGTCAATTGTTTTTAATATTTACTTCCCATCTGTGGGTGAGAATATGCGATATTTGTCTTTCTGTGCTTGGCTTATTTCACTTAACATAATGTTCTCCAGTTCCATTCATATTGCTGCAAATGGCAGAATTTCATCCTTTTGTGGCTATATAATATTCCATTGTGTATATGTGCCATGATTTCTTTATCCACTCATATGTTGACAGACATGTAGGTTGATTCCATATCTTGGCTATTGTGAATAGTGCTGCAATAAATGTGGGAGTGCAGATATCTTTTCAACATACTAAATTCCCATCCTCTGGATATACATCCAGCAGTGGGACTGCTGAGTCATATGATAGTTCTATTTTTAGTTCTTTGACAAACCAACATACCATTCTCCATACTGGTTGCACCAATTTACATTCCCACTAACAGTGTACGAGGGTTCCCCTTTCTCCATATTCTCTCCAGCATTCATTATTGCCTGTCTCTTTAGTAAAAGCCATTTTAACCAGGGTGAGATGGTCTCGTAATTTTGATTTGCATTTCTCTGATGACTAATGATGTTGAGCATCTTTTCATGTACCTGTTGGTCATTTATATGTCTTCTTTTGAGAAATGTCTATTCAGATCCTTTGACCATTTTAAATTAGATTATTTGATTTATTCCTTTCAAGTTATTGGAGCTCCTTATATATCCTAGTAATTAATCCTTTGTCAGATGGGTAGTTTGCAAATATTTTCTCCCATTCTGTGGGTTGTATCTTCACTTTGTTAATTGTTTCCTGTGCTGTGCAGAAGCTTTTTAACTTTTTGTGATCTCCTTTTTCCAATTTTGCTTCAGTTTCCTGTGCTTTGCGAGTGTTACTCAAGAAGTCCTTGCCCAAACCAATGTCCTGAAGCATTTCCCCAGTGTTCTCTTTTAATAGTCTCACAGTTTCAGGTATTAGATTTAAGTCTTTAATCCATTTTGAGCTTATTTTTGTATACATCAAGAGATAAGAGTCTAGTTTAATTCTTCTGTATATGGATATCCAGTTTTCCCCAGCACCATTTATTGAAAAACTGCCCTTTGATAAGTTCACTATAGATGTGTATTTATTTATGGGTTCTCTATTATGTTCCATTGGTCTATGTGTCTGTTTTTATGCTGTTTTGGTTACTACAGCTCTGTAAGTATAATTTGAAGTCAGGTAATGTGATTCCTCCCATTTTGTTCTTTTTGCTTAGGGCAGCTTTGGCTATTCTGGGTCTTTTGTAGTTCCATATGAATTTTATGATTATTTTTTCTATTTCTGTGAAGAATGTCATTGGTATTGTTATGGGGATTGCATTGAATCTGTAGATTGCTTTGGGTAGTATTGACATTTTAACAATATTCTTTCTTCCAATCCATGAACATAGAATGTCTTTCCATTTTTTTTGTGTCCTCTTCAACTTATTTCATCGATGTTTTATAGTTTTCATGGTAGAGATCCTTTACTTCTTTGGTTAAGGTTTATTCCTAGGTATTTTATTTGTAGCTAATATAAAAGGGATTATTTTCTTGGTTTCTTTTTCAGGTTGTTTACTATTGGCATATAGAAATGCTAGTGATTTTCATATGTTGATTTTGTATCCTGCAACTTTACTTAATTTATTTATCAGTTTTAATAGTTTTTGGATGTAGTCTTCAAGTTTCTGTAGATATAAGATCATATTGTCTGCAAAAAAGGATAATTTGGCTTCTTTTCCAATTTAGATGCCCTTTATTTCTTTCTTGTCTGACTGCTCTAGCTAGAAATTCCAGTGCTATGTTGAATAATAGTGGTGAAAGTGGGCATCCTTGTCTTATTCCAGATCTTGGAAGAAAGGCTTTCAGTTTTTCCCCATTCAGTATGATAGTAGCTGTGGGTCTGTCATATGTGAGATAAATTCCTCCTACACCCAGTTTTTGGCTTTTTATCTTAAAGGGATGGTGGATTTTATCAAATGTTTTTCAACATCAATTGAAATGATCATATGGTTTTTGTCCTTCATTCTGTTGATATGATGGATCACATTGATTGATTTGTGTATATTGAACTATCCTTGCATCCCTGGAATGAATCCCACCTGATCATGATGAATAATCTTTTTAATATATTTTTGAATTCAGTTTACTAGTATTTTGTTGAGAATTTTTACATATATGTTCATCAGAGATACTAGAGAAACAAAATCAAATCGAACCCAGAATTAGTAGAAGAAATAATAAAGAGCAGACCAGAAAAAAATATAACTGAAACAAAAAAATACAAAAGATCAACCAAACAAAAACTTGGCTTTTTGAAAACATAAACAAAATAGACACAGCTTTAGCCATACTAAGAAAAAGGAGAGAAGACCCAAATAAATAAAATCAGAGATAAAAAAGGAGACATTACAACTGATACTGTAGAAATCCAAAGGATCATGAGCAACTGCTATGAGCAACTATGTGCCAATAAATTGGAAAACCTAGAAGAAATGGATAAATTCCCAGACACATGCAACCTGCCAAGATTGAACCAGGAAGAAATCCAAAACCTGAACAAACCAATAACAAGTAATGAGATATAAGCAGTAATGCAGTAATAAAAAGTCTTCCATCAAGGAAAAGTCCAGGACCCAATGACTTCACTGCAGAATTCTATCAGGAATTCAATGAAGAAGTACTACTAATTCTACTTAAACTAGTCCAAAAAATTGAGGAGGAGAGGATACTCCCAAAGTTATTCTGTGAAATCTATATTCTGGCTCAAGCTTAGACTATGTTACCTCTGAGTCCCAACAAGTTCAATATGTGTTTGAAGGCTACATTATACAATGTTCAGCATTAGTAATAAAATATAATTAATCATAAAAACCAATATCCTATCAAATAAAACCCTTACAAGACTAAAGTTCAAAGAGAACTGGTAAACTTTGAAAGTAGAGAAGGTGAGCAGTTTAAGAGCCTTTCCCTGGAGAGCTGTGGAAGTCATGCAGGCTTATTTAAATTGTCTTCATCTTTCTCTAGAATGAAGGGCTATGACAATAAGAACTTTCTGTCTGCCACTTGTACCAGTGCTTTGTACATAGCAAAAATTCAATAAATATTGATTGGATTAATAAAAGAAAAGCTGGATGAAAGCTATATGACTAATTTTTTCTAGCAGTGAAAGAAAAAAAGATGCATCAGATTTATTTAAAAGAGTAGAAAAGAAAACATAAAAAGTGTCAAAGGAAGGGCATGAAGTTCTTAAATGTTTAATTTTCTATCCATGGCAATGAAAGCCACTACAGAAAAAAAGTCATAAAGATTCTGACACCTGCCAAGGCTGATGATAGCACTGATAGCAAAACATTACCTGTGAAACATATTCTGATAACCCAGGTTTAAGATAGTAGAATAAAGATATTTTCTTAGAAACAAACTTCGTAAAAAGAAAAAACAACAATCCTCCTTGACTTCATCAACTAATTTTTGAGTATTTTCAAAATTATTTAAAAAAAGAGAAACATCATTTCAGAAATGAATACTTAAAAAATTATAAGATAAAATTAGCATAACAGATCATGCCTTGTCAAAATTATTTATTAATAAAAGAAAAAAATGAAGTGGAAACAAAAAGCATTCAAGATAAAGTAGTAAATATAGAAAAGAGATAAATAAAATACAATATATATAGAATTAGAGTTCCCAAAGAAGAAAAGAAAACCAAATGACACAAATAATAAAAATATAATTCAAGAAAACTGAATTGAAATATGACATGAATCGTATATTAAAACAACATGCCACATACTACTTGTCAATATTTACCCAGAAAAACGAACATTGAGAGGTAGTACAATAAAATTGTTGTACGCACAAAAAAGCAGGAATGAAAGAGAGAAAGAGAAGGAGAGAGGAATGAAGGGAGGAAGGAGAAAAAAAGAAAGAAAGACAGAGAGAAAGAAAAGAAGGAAGGAAGAAGCTTTCCTTCAAGAAGGAAGGATCCTTTGGGATTTCTGGCAAACAGCTGAATAACTTATAAAGAAAAGAAACTTGTATGGCCAAGAGATTTTTTGATAGCAGCATTTTATATCAGAAGACATTTAAAATATTCAATAAAATAAAATGTAAACCAAGGACTGTATATCCAGTAAAACTGGTATTCAAATAGAAAAGTTATAAGCACAGTTTTGTTCCTATGCAAGAATAGAGGGAATATTGTTCTTATGATTATTTCCTGAAAATCTAAAGAATGAACTTCAGACAACCTAAATGATTGAGATTACATCAATTTAAGGCAGGTTGTGAACATAAAACATGTATTTTTCACGAAGGTAAATCATGTATATAAGGAATAAAATAGAGTACTGACCTTGTACTGTGATACTGAGAATTTAGCTTAATTATCAGGAAAAAGGGGGAGTGATCCACCAAAATGGTGATGTGATGACCTCAGTGAACTGCAAAAGCAGTGACAATATTGGCAAAACAAAATTAATTACTAACTATTTCAGAACACTGGAAATTGACCAAAGCCTCCTCATAACACTCAAAGTCAGTTATGCAAGAGAAGTTACTGCACCTCAGTAACAAAGCAGGGCATGTGACATTTTATCCTGAGGTTGTTCCCATTTCCTCTTCATCCCAGCCCAGTAGCGTGTAGACGAGTAGCGCCAGCATTCCTGCAGCCAACCAAGATGACCTACCTCATCTGAAACTCCACTAAAAGCACAATCTTCAGAGCATAGTCAATATTTTCTCTGAACTTCCAGCTCCGAGGAAAAACCTCTGTTCCCATGTGTTATGGCTATTCAATTTAACTCAGAGCTCAGCTCATCAGGAAGATAATTTAAAAAACCCTACCCTTAGGATATTGCCAAAACAATAGCAATTTCTTGACAACATTGCAGCTTTCTGAGGGATATGACTTGATTTGCTAGTGGCAAACAAGAGGCTACCCGGGAATATAAAAGGAAATGGTGAAGAGCAAGATGACCACAGAGAACTTGAATGTTCTCCCATTTTTCTGGAGATCTCAAAGGCTGTGCATATGCCAAGGAAAGATCTGGTAAAAGATAAGACCCTCTCACCTCTGGCTGACCTTGAAACACTGCATAAAAAGGAAGCAAAAGCTAGGGCTACCTGGTAAACTGTCTGAATTTTGAAGTTGTGCCTTCTCACACAGATCCCCATTGCAAAGGGAGGAAAACGAACAAATAAGGCATTTAAAGAAATCTTCTGACCTACGTTGGCTGATCACATTACACTGGCTTAGGGATGAATACCAGGAAGCTAAGCTCAAAAATTAAAACAATGTTTTTAAAAAATAAAAGTAGCAGAGAACATGGTGGCTTCACTTGCAGAGCATGCAGAATCTCCTGAATTAGTTCAGGTAATTCCCTAAACAAACAGCAACAAGAAAGTAAATAACAACAAAAATAAAAACAAAAACCCAATAGGATAAAAAAAAAAAAAAAAAAACCTAGAAAAGGGAAAGAAATCTGAGCAGAGTTGTTACAGGTCTATTATCTAAAATATCCAGTTTTCATGGGAGACATCAGCGGGAAAGACTCTGGGGGATCCCAGCAGGGATGAAGCAATTAGGAGGAAAGGGAGCGCAGCTGCGCCAAGGCGAGGGACCTCGATCGTGGGATTATAAAGTGGGTTTTTTTTTTTTCTCTTTTTCTTCTTCAGCGCCCCCCGGCCAGGCAGCTGCCGTGGGCTGTGGTGCTCACCGAGCCCCCAGCTCTGGCACCTGCCAAGTTCTGAACGTTCTCTCCCAGCACCGGTGACCAGCAGGCACACGGTCTTCATCTTGGGACCCACAGCGTAGCCGCTGCGGAACCATAGGGGACCTCGCGGGTCCCCACGCAGCTCCCTTTTATAGTCCGTGACTGCACACCAAGAGCTGTGGCTCTGTGTGAACTCTGTGGACAGGAGACATCAGCGGGAAACAGCTTGGACTCTTGGTCGTGGAATACCAGGGTTTTTTTTTTTTTTCTTTCTTTTCTTTTTTTCTTGTTTTCACTTTTTCTTTTTATTTTTATTCATATTGGTTTTTTAAAATATTATTTTTTATTATTATTATTAGTGTTTTTTTGTTTTTGTTTTTGTTTTTTCTTTTTTCTTTTTTCTTTTTTTGTTTTTCTTTTTCTTTTTCTTTTTATTCGTGTTTTTATTTTTTTATTTTTATTTATTTATTTTTGTTTTCTTTTTCTTTTCTCCTTTTCGATGGCCCTCTAGCCCGGGAGCTACTGTGTACTCCTGAGCTCTCCAGGCCCCCAGCTCTGGTTCCTACCAGACCCTGAACATTCCCCCCCAGTGCCGGTGATCTGCGAGTGGGCAGCCACCATTGTGGGGTCCAAGGCCTAGCTGCTGCAGAGCCATAGGGTGCCAGCAGGCTCCCCAGCGGGCTCCCTCCCCTGGTCCATGGACCCTCTCCAGGTCCCCTTCCCGGGTGTAAACACTGAGTGCTTCCCCAGATGCAAGAGTGTGGAGCCTGGACCTTGGGGACATTGGGACAGGGTAGACCTTTGCCCGTGGGAGCTGCAGCAGCTGGGGCACTGAGCGAGCGAGGGCACCGCTTCCTCCCCCAGCCAGTGTCTTTCCTGCAGAAAGAGACAGAAACCACACATCTAGAGGAAGAACCAAAAGACAGGAAAAAAATAAATAAGAAAAGAGAGAGAGAGAGACTTTCTGCTTACAAATACAGTGAATCCTGCCTGCTAACTGAAAGTCCACAACACAGTGACTTAACTTGCCAAACCGGTCTTAGGTCAAGCCAATCCTCTGGGGGTGAACACATCAGAAGCAGTCCCCCAACTGAGATAGAAAAAACTCTAAACAACACACAACAGTCTCCCCCTCTGGACAAAGGAAGCAACATACCTAGATTGGTTCACAGCCTAAGAACAAAGTACAAGGCATGCTGTTAGCCAGACTAAAGCTGTGAGAAAAGATCTAACTATAGATCCAGATGGGAAGGGCTCACTGGAGAAATATGGGGAGCACAAAAAACCAAATGGAAACCTCACCCCCAAAGAGAAATACCAGCTCTCCTCCAATTGGCACAACCCCGATTCAAAATACCAACATGTCACCAGAAGAATTTCAGTTATGGATTATAAATAAGCTGAACAATATACAAGAAAAAATGGATAACCAACACAAAGAAACTGCAAAAAAAATCCAGGATTTGGAAGAAAAATTCACTAAGGAAATTGAAATATTGAAGAAAAACCAAACCGAACTCCTAGAAATGAAGAATTTATTCAGGGAGCTACAAAACTCAGTGGAAAGTCTCAAGAGCAGGGTAGATCAAACAGAAGAAAGAATCTCAGAGATTCAAGATAACTCCTTCCAATTAAATAAGTCAGTCACAGAGATAGAGCAAAGAAATAAGAAAAAAGATCAGAGTCTACAAGAAATGTGGGATTATGTGATGAAGCCTAACAGGAGAGTTATCGGCATGCCTGAGAGTGAAGAAGATAATAAGCAAGGGCCAGATAAACTATTTGAAGACATGATAGAGGAAAATTTCCCAGGCCTTGCTAAAACTCTAGATATACAGGTTCAAGAAGCTCAAAGAACCCCTGGTAGATTCATAGCAAATAGGAAAACACCACGCCACGTAGTCGTCAGACTGACAAAAATATCCACTAAAGAGACCCTTCTTCGAGCTGTAAGGAGAAAGAAACAAGTAACATACAAAGGGAGGCCCATTAGAATTACGCCAGATTTCTCAACTGAAACTTTACAAGCAAGAAGAAGTTGGGGCCCCATTCTCACTCTTCTGAAACAGAATAATGCCCAGCCTAGAATCTTGTACCCAGCTAAGCTAAGCTTTCTATATGAAGGAGAAATTAAGACATTCTCCAATAAACAAGGACTGAGGGAATTCACCAAGACAAGACCACCCCTACAAGAAGTACTCAAAAGAGAGTTACACACGGATCAGCACAACAAAGACCCACGAATGTAAAACCACCCAAGAGCTAAAGATCAAATTCCAGCCACCACAATGGCTCAAGAGAGAAAACATAGCAATGAAGTTCTACCCAACAATATGAACAGAAATCTGTCCCACTTATCAGTTCTCTCACTAAATGTCAATGGCCTGAATTCCCCACTCAAGAGACATAGACTGGGCCAATGGATAAAAAAACACAAACCAAGTATCTGCTGTCTTCAGGAAACTCACCTAACCTGCAAAGATGCATCTAGACTGAAAATAAAAGGATGGAAATCGATATTTCAAGAAAATGGTAGCCAAAAGAAAGCTGGTGTGGCAGTTTTAATTTCCAACAACTTAGTCTTTAAACCAACAAAAGTAATAAAAGACAAAGACGGTTGCTACATACTGGTGAAAGGCACAATTCAACAAGAAGACATAACCATATTTAATATATATGCACCCAACCTAGGTGCACCCAGATTCATAAAGCAAACCCTACTTGATCTGAACCAAATGATAGACAACAATACTGTAATAGCTGGAGACTTTAACACCCCACTGACAGCACAGGACAGATCCTCCAAGCAGAAAAGAAGCAAAGAAATAGCAGACTTAAACAGAATGCTGGAACAAATGGGCCTGACTGACATCTACAGGACATTCTACCCGAAATCCACTGAATATACATTCTTCTCATCAGCTCACGGGACATTCTCTAAGATTGACCATATCCTAGGACATAAAGCATGTCTTAAAAAATGTGAAACAATAGAAATTATACCATGCATCTTCTCAGATCACAGTGGAATAAAAGTAATAATGAACCCTAACAGGAACTCTCATTCCTACTCAAAGTCATGGAAGCTAAACAACCTTCTCCTGAATAACTATTTTCTAAAGGAAGAAATCAAGTCAGAAATCAAAACATTCTTTGAAATAAATGACAAAGGAGACACAACTTATCAAAATCTATGGGACGCAGCTAAAGCAGTCCTGAGAGGAAAATTCATTTCCATAAATGCCTATTTCAAAAAGACAGAAAACTTACAAATAGACACCTTAATGAATAGACTCAAAGAGCTGGAGAAAGAAGAACAGACTGACCCCAAACCCAGCAGAAGGCGAGAAATTATTAAGATAAAATCAGAATTAAATGAAAAGGACAACAAAAATACTACAAGGTAAATTAATAAAACAAAAAGTTGGTTCTTTGAAAAGATAAACAAAATAGACACACCACTGGCTAGACTAACCAAGAGCAGAAAAGAAAAATCTCTAGTAACTTCCTTCAGGAACATGAAAGGAGAAATCACAACCGATGCCACAGAGATACATGACATCATCTATGAATTTTACAAAAATCTTTATGCACACAAATTGGAAAATGAGGAGGAAATGGACAAATTTTTAGAAACACACAGCCTTCCCAAGCTCAATCAGGAAGAAATAGAATTCCTGAATAGTCCAATATCAAAAACTGAAATTGAAACAGCAATAAAAAACCTTCCCAAAAAGAAAAGCCCTGGTCCAGATGTGTTCACATCCGAATTTTACCACACATACAAAGATGAATTGGTGCCCATCCTACATAAATTATTCTCCAATATCGAGAAGGATGGAATTCTCCCCAACACATTACCAAGCCAATATAACATTGATACCAAAACCAGGAAAGGACTCAACAAAAAAAGAAAACTACAGACCAATTTCTCTCATGAACATAGATACAAAAATTCTCAATAAAATCCTAACAAATCGTATCCAAGTGCTTATTAAAAAAATAATTCATCATGACAAAGTAGGCTTCATCCCAGAGATGCAGGGGTGGTTCAACATACTAAAATCTATAAATGTAATTCACCACATAAATAGAAGCAAAAATAAAGACCATATGATCCTTTCAATAGATGCAGAAAAAGCATTTGACAAAATTCAACACCCTTTTATGATACGAACACTTAATAAAATAGGCATAAATGGGACCTACCTAAAAATGATACAAACCATATATGACAAACCCACAGCCAACATCATACTGAACAGGGAAAAATTGAAAGCATTCCCACTCAGAACTGGAACCAGACAAAGCTGCCCACTGTCCCCATTGCTTTTCAACATAGTATTGGAAGTCCTTGTGAGAGCTATCAGGCAAGAGAGCAGAATCAAGGGTGTCCAACTAGGGACAGAAGAGATCAAACTCTCACTCTTCGCTGATGATATGATGTTGTATCTGGAAAACCCCAAGGACTCAACCAAGAGACTCCTGGAATTAATTAATGAATTCAGTAAAGTCTCAGGTTACAAAATCAATACACACAAATCAGAGGCATTCATATATGCCAATAACATTCAATTGGAGAACCAAATTAAGGACTCAATACCCTTCAAAATAGCAACAAAGAAAATAAAATATCTAGGAATATATTTAATGAAAGAGGTAAAGAACCTCTCGAGAGAGAACTATGAAACACTAAGGAAGGAAATTGCAGAACACGTAAATAGGTGGAAAACCATACCATGCTCATGGATTGGAAGAATCAACATTGTTAAAATGTCTATACTACCCAAAATAATCTATAGATTCAATGCAATTCCTATTAAATTACCAACATCATTTTTCACAGATTTAGAAAAAATAATTATACACTTTGTATGGAATCAGAGAAGACCCCGTATAGCAAAAGCAATTCTAAGCAATAAAAACAAAATGGGAGGTATTAATCTGCCAGACTTCAAACTATACTACAAGGCTGTGGTTCTTAAAACTGCCTGGTATTGGCACAAGGGCAGGGACACAGACCAGTGGAACAGAACAGAAAATCCAAATATAAAACCATCCCCATATAGCCATCTAATCTTTGACAAAATAGACAAAAACATACTCTGGGGACAAGAATCCCTATTCAATAAATAGTGCTGGGAAAACTGGATAGCCACATGCAGAAGACTGAAACAGGACCCACAGATTTCACCTCTCACAAAAATCAAATCACGGTCAATAATAGATTTAAACCTTAAATGGGAAACGATTAGAATTCTAGAAGAAAATGTAGGAAAGACTCTTACAGACATTGGTCCAGGCAAAGAATTTATGAAGAAAACCCCTAAGGCAATCACAGCAACAACAAAAATAAAGGAATGGGACCTGATTAAATTAAAAAGCTTCTGCACAGCCAAAGAAACAGTCATGAAAATAAACAGACAGCCTACAGAATGGGAAAGAATTTTCACATACTACACATCAGATAAAAGACTGATAACAAGAATCTATTTAGAACTCAGGAAAATCAGCAAGAAAAAATCAAACAACCCTATCAAAAAGTGGGCAAAGGACATGAATAGAAATTTTTCAAAAGAAGATATAAGAATGGCTAACAAACATATGAAAAAATGCTCAACATCCCTAATCATCAGGGAAATGCAAATCAAAACCACAATGAGATACCACTTAACTCCAGTGAGAATGGACTTTATCAAAAAATCCCAAAACAACACATGTTGGCGTGGATGCAGAGAGATAGGAACACTCATACACTGCTGGTGGGAATGCAAACTAGTGCAACCCCTGTGGAAAGCATTATGGAGATACCTTAAACAGATTCAAGTAGACCTACCATTCGATCCAGCAATCCCATTATTGGGCATCTACCCAGAAGAACAAAAGACATTCCATAAAAAAGACACCTGCACCCGAATGTTTATAGCAGCACAATGCACAATTGCAAAGATGTGGAAACAACCCAAGTGCCCATCAATCCAAGAATGGATTAGTAAACTGTGGTATATGTATACCATGGAGTACTACTCAGCTATAAGAAATAACGATGATATGACATCTCTTTGGTTCTCCTGGAGAGAGTTGGAACCCATTATATTAAGTGAAGTATCCAAAGAATGGAAAAACAAGCATCACATGTACTCACCAGAAAATTGGTTTCCCTGATTATCACCTAAATGCACATTGGGGAAGGATACCAATTGGATATCGGACTGAGATGGGGGTTGGGGGGAGGAGATGGGTGTATGCCTACATAATGAATGTGTTGCACACCGTCTGGGGAACGGTCATGCTTGAGGGTGCTGACTCGGGGGGTTGGGCGGTGGGGGGAGGGGATGGAGGTATGACTACATGGTGAGTGCCAGGTGAACTGTCTGGTGAATGGACACGCTTGAGGCTCTGACTCGGAGGGATGGGCAGGACATGGACATTGTACATAACTTGAACTTATGTACCCCCATGATGAATTGAAATAAAAAATAATAATAAATAAAAATAAATAAATAAAAAATAAAAAATAAATAATATATCCAATTTTCAACAAAATAAAAAATGCAAAGAAACAGGAATGTATTCAACATACATAGGGAAAAAAAGCACCCAATAGAACATGTCCCTAACAGGGGCCAGATTTTGGACTTAGTAGACAAAAACTTCAAAGCAGCTATTATAAATGTGTTCAAATAATTAAAATAAATCATAGAGAATTAAAGGAAAACATGAGAACTATGTCTTCTCGGATAGATAGTATCAATAATGATATTGAGTAGAATATCTTGATGTTGGCTATAAGGCAGAAATTATGAAAATGAACCAGATAGATATTCTGGAGTTGCAAAGTATAATAACTGCAATTTAACAACCACTAAGAAGGAGTCAATAACAGAGTTGAGAAAATAAGAGAAAGAATAAGTGAATTTAAATATAAGTCAAGAAAGATTACCCAGATTAGAAAAGTAGAAAAATTAACAAAAATGAACAGGGCTTCAGCGATCTGTCAAGAGTACAAACATATACATAGTAGGAGTCTGAGAAGGAGAACAAAATTTTTTGGAAATAATGGCCAAATCTTTCCTAACTGGATTTAAAATATTAATCTATATACCCAAGAATTTCAACAAATTGTAAGTAGAATAAAATTTGAAAATCCATTCCTAGACAAATTATAGCCAAACTGGAAGAAAGAAAATGTTTAAAATACCTAGGGAAAAATAATATCACATACAAGCAATTCTAATTAAGATCAACAGCTTATTTATCACCAGAAACCACTAAGAGACTAAAGACAGTGGGATGTCATCTTCGAATTGTTGAAAGAAGATTGTTAACTAAGAATTCCATATCCAGCAAAACTATCCTTCAAAAATAAAGGTAAACTTAAGACAGTCCAAGATAAACAAAAACTGTGAAAATGTGTTACTAGCAGAGCTGCCCTATAGTACATACTAAAGAGAGGATTTTAGGATACAATGACAGGATAGTAGATCATAACTTGAATCCACATGAAAAAATAAAAAGTACCAGTAAAGTTAACCTGATAGGCATTATAAAATATAGTACAAATGGATTTTTATTTGAAACTTTTCTTCTTATGACTGATTCAAAAGATGATTACAAAATAAAATAATTATAAAGCAGTGTTGAATGGCTTATAATGTAAGAATTTGTCATTTGTATGACAATAATAGTACAAAAGAGAGGGGTTAGCAAAAAAGGTATATTAGAGCAAAGTTTATGTACACTATTGAAATTAAGTTAATAATATGAACAAGATTATTTTAATTTAAGATGCTAATTATAATCCTCAGGAAAAAAAATAAGATAATAATTCAGAAAATAGTAAAAGAAACATCAAGGAATTAAAAGTCTACATGAAAAAGTTATCTATTTAACAGAAAAGGCAAGAATCAAGGACAACAAAAGCAAAACAAAACAAAAAGACATATAGAAAAAATACCATATATGTCATGAAAATCTTACCTAATCGGTAATTACAATAAATATGAATGAATTAAACACTCCAATCATAAGTCAGAGATAAAAAAAAGATTTTTTTAATGACCCAACTATATGCTGTATATAAAACACAAAATTTAGATTCAACAAATAATTTGGAAATAATATGATTAAAAAAGATATACCATTCACGAAGTAAACAAAAGGTGACTATAGTGGCTATACTTATGTAAATAAAATATATTTTATGACAAAAATTATTACTAGAGGCAAATAAATTATATATATTAGGAAGATAATATATATGCATTTAATACATGAAACATAATACATGAAGCAAAAACTGACAAAGTAGAAGTATAATAAGACAATTCAAATTATAGCTGGGGACTTCAATGCCCTCTTGCAATAATGAATAAAACAACTAGACACAAAATCAGTAAGTAGAATAGCGAGACAGCACCATAAATCAACTAGAGCTAACAGATATTTGCACAACTCTCCTCTCAACAGCAGCAGAATATACATACTACTCAAGCACACAGGGAACATTTTCCAGGAGAGTTCTAATGCTAAGCCTTAAGACAAACCTAAATACATTTAAAATGCTTAGAGTCATACAATACACACTCTCTGACCAAAATGGAATTAAATTAGAAATCCAAAACAAAATGAAATTTGAGAAATTCACAAACATGTAGAAATTAAACAATGTATTCACAAAGAACTTAAAGATCAGAGAAAAAATCATAGGGAAAAGTATTAGGTCATTAAGTATGAAATGTCCAATTTCCGTAAGTACTAAGTTTGACAGTTGATATCTCTGACATTTCACTTTGACACTTCTTGTTTTATTTTTATTGTGAAGGTACATCCTCATTCTTTCAAACACACAGTTCAACTTGTGATTATCTTTCTTAAAAAATTCTTGTAAAACCATAGATAAGTCAAAACTTTGTGTTATTTTCAAATATGAGTTCCATCATGGAACCAGTACTGTGCAGACAGCTCAAAATATCAACGAAGTGTTTAAAAAAGATGTGACTAATGAATCCACAGTACATTGATGGTTTGAAAAGTTTCATTCTGGTGATTTTAATCTTAAAAATGATCCACGTGGGTGACCTGAGACCAAGGTGAATAGTAATGAGCTAAACGCTATAGTAGAAGCAAATCCATCTCAACCTAAATATAAATTAACAACAAGGTTTGATGTTACTATTACAACACTATTCGACCATTTAAAACAAATCGACAAGATAAAAAAAAAACGGATACCTGGGTACCACATAAATTAAACGAGCATTAAAAAATGTCTCTAAACTTGCCTTTCTTCACTGTCACAACATAAAAACAAACCATTTCTATACCATATTGTCATGTGTAATAAAGACAGATTCTTTCTGGCAATCACAAGCATTCGACACAATGGTTGGGTAAAGATGAAGTTCCAAAACACAGTCCGAAACCAAGTATTCATCAAAAAAAAGTCAACAGTGTCTGTTTGGTGGTCCAGCACTGGTTTATCCACTACAGCTTCATGAAACCTGATCAGTCAAACACAACAGATGTCTACTGCAACCAGTTGGATGAAATGATGAGGATGCTTACAATTAAACAGCTGAGATTGGTCAATTGAGGCAGGCCAATCCTCTGACAAGAAAATTCTCGACCATGTGTCACACAAATGACACTGTCCAAAACAGAGGCTGGACTTGGAAACTCCCTGTCATCCACCATATTCACCAGACCTTGCACCAACTGACTACCACTTCTTCCAGACTTTGGGCCACTTCTTGCAAGGAAAAATATTCAATTCTCAAAAAGCTGTAAAAAATCTCTTTTGCGATTTCATCGCCACCTGCTTTCCAGACTTCTTCAATGCTGACATAAACAACCTGCCGTTAAGATGACAAAACTGTGTCAATAGTTTAGGCACATAGTTTGATTAATTGTAGTGCTTCTTGTTTAAGATATAATAAACTAAACTTTTGATTTGAAATCCAACTTTTCATATTTAATGGCCTAATAGAAAATAGTTTCAAATGAATAAACCAAAAATACAACATAGGAAAAGTTGTGGACTGCATGCAGTTCAAGCAATGTTCAGAGGGGAATGCATAGCTGTAATGTATAGCATATATTAAAAAATAATAAAGCTCTCAAATCAATAATAAGCAGAAGAAATAAGACAACAAAGATTAGACTCAAAAGAAATGAAGTAAGAATAGACAAGCAATAGAGAATATCAACAAAACCAAAAGAACCCAGAATAACCAGAAGAATCTTGAAAAAGAAAAATACATTTACAGGAGTCACATTGCCCAGTTTTAAAACTTAACTATGAAGGTACAGTAATAAAGACTGTGGTACTGGCATAAAGATAGACCTCACATCAATGCAACAGAGTGGAGAGTATAGAAATAAACCCTCCCATTTATGGTCAATTGATATTTTACACAGGTACCAAGACAATTCAATTGGGAGATGTAGTTTTTTTAAACTGTGGTGCTAGGACAACTTGACAACCACATGCGAAAGAATGAAGGTGGATCCCTTCCTCACATCATAATTAATTTGCAAATAATTCCTCACAAATAATTACTTTTAAGTTGATCACAGACCTCAATGTAAGAGTAAAAACTTTAAAAAATCTTAGGAAAAAGCACAGGATTGTCTTGATGTTATGTAAGGCAATGGTATCTTAGATGAGATCCCAAAAGCATTAGCAACAAGAGAAATAATAGACAAATTGGATTTCATTAAAAGTAAAAACTTTTGCAATTTATAGGACACAATCAAAAAAAGTGAAACTACAACCCACAGAATGGAAGGAAATACTTATAAATTATATACGTATATGTATACAAAGGGACTTATATCTAAAATCCTTAAAGGACTCTTACAATTCAATAACAAAAAAGATAATAAACCCAATTAAAATATAGATAAATTATTTCAGTTGCTATTTTTCCAAAGAAGATAGCAAATAGCCAACAAGCACATGAAAATATATTCAATATCATTAGTCATTAGGAAAATGCAAATTATAACACAAAATTAAATTAAAAAGCCATACCTACAAATTAGAAAATAAATTAAACAAGTGATCCAAACTCAGTGTTCACTCAGCATAACTACTCAGGAAGACACTATTGTAGATGACTTTAAAACAGTGATTTTTGTGTGTTCATAGTCGGGGGATATACTCTAAGAACATAAATAATTACCACATACAAACACTTAAACCTCTTTGCTAGCAATGTTAATATTGTCAAAAGGAAATTGGTGTGTGTGTTGTGCTATAAAATAAAGAGAATCAATCATTACAATGGTTAATTATTAGAATTTGAAGTATCAGTGGGAACTCACAAAGTGAGTTTAAAAAAATTTCTTAACTCTATCCATTGAAAAAGCCTACCAATGATTGACCCAGTAGCAGCAAACATACCTTGTGCCCAGTTCTCTAAATATTATTTTCTCCTAAGATAAACCAGGATTCCTTGAAAAAAATGATCCCACATTCTAGATCTGGGAAAGTAAAAGAAATTACAAAATGGGACTATGATTTTTTTCCCATTAGAAAGCAAGAAAAATATCAAATACTACAAGGTCCAGGTCAAAAAGATTCATCAATAAAGTTTGACAAGGTCTTATTTCCACAGATGAGAAAATGTGAGTATTAGTTAGGCTGGTAACTGCAATGCAGCACATCAAACAATTTTTTTTTTAATTTCAGGATATTGTGAGGATACAAACATTTTGGTTACATTTTATGACTTTGCCTCACCCAGTCGAGGATTAGAGGCATGCCTTCCCCTCTACAACACTCACCGTGTCCATTACTTGTAAGTTCTAAATGCAGCTCATAAAGATGCAAAGTCAACAACAGCAATGACACATCAAAATACCTCTCATTGCTATCCTGTGAAATATGCTGAGGAAAAACTCACTATGTGGGGGGAAAAAAAGCAAGAATTTAGGACATTTATTCTGCCTTTCCTATATGAACTTATATCTCAATATAACCAAATATTGATAAGAGAAAGCTTCTTTTAATAAAATATTCTATCAAATAAAGAAAAAAGAAATGATACAATAGGGATATTAATAATTTGCAATTCCCAATGAATTAATGGATCTAGATAATGATTATCAATGGCTTCCAATACCATAAAAAGAGAAAAATCAGACATTCCTAACGGAAGTACCCTACAACTCTTAAGAAGCAGTCTTACAAAAATAAAATAAAATATAAATTTGATAATGTCTTTAGGTTTAACCATGAATTTACAGAAAGTATAGTATGCAGAGGAACATGATAACTGACATCAGACCTCACCAGGTTCTCAAGTAATTCTATCCATCCTTCAGCTAATAGATCACCCAAGTGCTTTCAGAATTATTTTAGAACTTAAAAATCAAGTTTCCAAACTATATTTATAAAACCATCATACTATGGATATCAAAATATGACAAAAATAACATGACATAAGACAGAGATGAATTCACTAAAAATGTCATTGAAAATGTCCTAAATTATGTATTAACCAACAATCTTGAAGGACATTAACAAAGGAATATATAGCCACCAAATGCCTTGCACGGCAATATTCATCATAGCAGCAGAAGAGGCATAGATACCTCTGTAGCTGGTAGACAAATAATATTGAATAAAATTCAATACCCATCCTTAACTTTAAAATAAAAATAAAAATCGTCATAAAGTAGCTATAGATTAAGCTAAAACCCAGCATTATGCTTAACAATGAAACACTAAAATCATCCCTATTAAAATCAGGAGTAAATCAGGCTATTCTGCCCATGATTTTTATCACTATTCTGGAGGTACTAGCCAGTACAAGTAGGCAAGAGGAAAAAATATGAGGCACAAAATCGGAAAGCATTCAAAATTGTTGTCATTTGCCAAAAATAAGAAAGCATATCTAGAAAGCCTAAGAGAGTTAGCTTAAAATAATTAAGAACAAAAAGAAAACCCAGTAAGGTGGCTGATTATAAAATCAACATAAAAAATTCAATACTTTCCCACTATAAAAAGATCAACCACTTAGAAAACATAATGAGAAAAAGATTGTAATTAAAATAGCAACAAAGAATAAACATATAATCATTAGCAAGAAATGTGCTAGTGCTCTACGAAGAAAATTTATAAATACTAGTGAGAATTGTAAAAAAATATATTTTAATGTGTGGAAAGACATACTCTATTTTTGAGGTGAAAAGCCAATACTATAAAGCTATCAAGACTCTATAAATCTATAAAGTTGTCAAAACTAGAAATCTGTATGTTTATATTTACATGAGATTGACATGTTAGAGGGGAAGGAGCGGTTAGTCAGGGCACACAAACTGATTCAACAGTAATGGGAAAGTAAACATAAAAGTACATCCAGAATAATTCTGGAGAAGATTTTTAGTATTATAAAGTACAATAATTATGAGCTTAATGTTTGCACATGAATAGAAGGCAGACATCAAGGAAATAGAAAAGAGAGTCCAAAAGTAAGTTAAAATTTAGTGTAAGATATGTAAGGCAGACCAGTTAGGAAACATGTATTAATCAATAAACCGTGTTTGGACAAATGACTCATTGTTAAGAAAAATAATGGAAACTGGATCCCTACTTCATTCTTTGCATCAAAATTATTTTATACGGATCAAAGTTTTTTTTTTAAAAAAAAAACCCTGTAAAATACTAGAATAAACATGAAAGGATTTAAAAATTATATCATCCAAATTAATCTGTAAATGAAATCCAAGACCAATTAAAAACTCAACAAGATTTTCCACGGAACTAGACAATCTACTCCTAAAAGTCCTACAATGCAAAACATGGAATAGCATGAAACTTTTTAATGAAGAAAAAAGATGCCAACTTGCTCTACCAGATGGTAAAAGTGAGACTCACAACCTCTACCCATTTGTTCCCCTTTCTTTAAATACAAATATTTATCCCGTAAGTACTGTCTTTGCCCTCTGTAACCTTAGTTAAACCATTTGTAAAGTAAGGTCCATAAATATCCCAGCGTAGCTCCCAGTTTTCTTCAGTTTCTTTTGGTTTTTCAGTTATATGCCAGACAAGGATGTAAAACCCCTTTGAAAGCACGAGTGTTCCGTGCTTGCTGCAGTCTTTGTTTAGGAGTAATTGCAGCGTAGCCACTCACTGTGGCCAGAGAGAGCATAGTAATCAGCTGCAGGCTGCTGCTGTCCCAGGCAGGGTCTGAAGTGAGGCACACACCCCCTGCTGAGCAGGTCTCCCTTCCATAAGTGCTGACTCCCCGGGTTCAAAGCCGGCCTGTCCCCCAGCGGCTGCCTGGTCGTACTTCCCCAGTGCTCTGTTGACAACTGAGATAACGTTTGACACTAACTAGCAATGAAATATGGCTCCCAGCGCTGAGGTGGCCGTTGGGCCCTCTCTGTTTCGATGACACATATTATTGAAGGCCCCTTCAAGACATTTTACCTCCAAATGAATTTTTTTTGTTGTTAAAGAGAGAGAATGCATTGAGCAGATTTATGAGCCCAGCCTGCCTGCCTGGGAAACTGGCTGTTCTGACATAATCTCCAGAAGATGCCTCAGGTATTGAATTAACTCAACTGCTAGAGGCAGTCGCATTGGACAGCTGAGCTTTAGTCATTTATCAGCCAGTAACAATGCCTAATCCAAGCTGCTTTAGCACCCAAATGAACTGCTATGATCGGCTGAAACTGCCCGGGGGCTCATTCATTTGTTCATTCATTCATTCATTCCTTCATCCGATATTTATTGGACACATAATATTTAATATAAGCCAGATCTTATTCTAGGTCCTTGGGCCACAGAAGTAAACCAATAAGGCAAAAACCACTACCTTCCGGGAGCTCACATTCTAATATGATACACAACATCACATTGCTCACACTTGTGTGATTAATACTAGCAGGATTCAAATATTAAGGTCTCTGCAGACAAGCTGTAGTGGGAAGTGAGACCAGAGAAGGCAATTAACCTACATGATCTCTTTTTTAAGGTACTATTTATTGAGTACATAATATTGTGGTAGACCAGTGGAGAAACCCTGATTCCAATTAAGTTAGAAGGAAAAAGTAGCAGATTCAAAATAGGCCGTCAGCCTGTGTGCCTGTCAAGTCCCTGATTCCTGTCAGTTTTGCTGCCTTCAGCTATTTTGACTCATCCCAATGATAATTGAATATCCACTACTATCATGACTTTAGGTTTTGCATGGTTCCCTGCCTTTGATCAATTGTTAAACTCCAAATATTACCTTGCTCACTTTTTGTCGTGCCATTTAATCTTAACAGTAATGCCCTGTTGCAGCTATGTGCATGCCCACTTTTTGGCTAAAGAGACTGAGATTCAGAAAGGTTCGATCAGTTGCGTGAGGTCACACTGCCAGGAGGGGATCAGGGCGTGGGCAGACCCAGGTCTTCCTGCTTCCCACCTGTGTTCTGAACAGTGCCATTAGACACTGCACTCTACAGCGTGCTTCCAGAAGCTACGAGGGGAGCAGGAACGACAGGGCGTGGGCCTTGCCCTCTAGCAGTTTACAATCTAGTATGGAAATAAAGCATCGACAAATAATTGCAATGCAGAACTATATAGTTTTAGTGAATAAAACTCTTAAATATAGATGACAAAAAACGGTCTACAAAATTAATACTATTATGTTGGTGCAAAAGTAATTGTGGTTTCAGACCGTGAATTTTAAATCATTATAACTAGACTCAAACACATCTTTACAAATCAAAATAAGAACCATTACAATCAACACATTTCACCAACAAAAAATAAGTTTGTTTATTCCTGTGCCTTTAAAAACTGTGCTTCAGGATTTGACAAATTCTTGGAAAGCATTTTCTGTATCCTGCTGGTGTGAAAGCATTTTCCCTGAAACAGTTGTGGAGATGCATGAAGACGTGGTAGCGGGTTGGCGAGAGGTCAGGTGAATGTGGTGGATGAGGCAAAACTTTGTAGCCCAATTTGTTCAAATTTTGAAGCATTGGTTGTGCCCTCTGCGGTCAGGCGTTGTCGTGGAGAAGAACTGGGCCCTTTCTGGTGACCACTGCCACTGCAGGAGTTGCAGTTTTTGATGCCTCTCTTCAATTTGCTGAGCAGACTTCTCAGACGTAATGGTTTCACAGGGATTCAGAAAGCTGTAGTGGACCAGACAGGTAGTAGACCACCGAACAGTGACCATGACCTTTTTGTTGGAGCAAGTTTGGCTTTGGGAAGTGCTTTGGAGCTTCTTCTCGGTCCACCCACTGAACTGGTCATAACTGGTTGTTGTATAAGATCCACTTTTCATCGCACATCACAATCCGATCAAGAAATGATTCACTATTGTTGCCCACAAGAAGAGAGGATGACACTTCAAAACGACTGTTTCTTTTAATTGTCAGTCAGCTCATGAGGCACCCACTTACCGAGCTTTTTCACATTTCCAATTTGCTTCAAATGCTGAATGACCATAGAATGGTCCATGTTCAGTTCTTCTGCAACTTCAGTAGTTGTAAGAGGATCAGCTTCGATGATTGCTCTCAGCTGGCCATTGTCAGCTTCCGATGGCCGGCCACTGCACTCCTCATCTTCAAGGCTCTCGTCTCCTTTGCAAAACTTCCTGAACCACCACTGCTCTGCACGTTCATTAGCAGTTCCTGGGCCACATACACTGTTGATCTTGCAAGTTGTTTCTGTTGTTTTATGACCCATTTTGAACTCAAATAAGAAAATCACTCAAATTTGCTTTTTGTCTTACATCATTTCCATAGTCTAAAATAAATATAAAATAAACAGCAAGTAATAAGTCATTAGCTAAAACACATAAAGCAAGCAATGCACATTAAAATGATGTATAACATAACCACATTTATTTAAGAGTCAAACAGCGAATTTCAACAATGCTAAAACCACAATTACTTTTACACCAAACTAATACCAAGAAAAGGCAAGCAAGATCATATGCTATGCCCCAAGTAATTGGGACTGTTCCTAAGGGCTACAGATTGCAGTTTACAGGAAGGGATAGTCACTGAGAATTCTTGCTGGTGTTATTTTGCTACCAATTCTTTCCCAAGTTATTTTGCCAGAGGCAAAATAACCCAACCAAAAAGCAGAGCTCTGGTTCTCCACCTCTTCTTATGCCACATGTTCTTCCAAAAAAGCCATATATTCCCTTCCCCACCCTCTTATAGCCCTTACATTTAAGACTTCATGCAGAATCTGCCTCCTCCCAGGGGCTGGGCTGTCCAGGCCTGCTGCGGTGGGAAAGGCTTTTCTCCCACCCGAGGCTCCCACTGACAGAATCAAGGGGTCCAGTACCAAGCACAAGAGGGGCATCAGTAAATGTTTGCTGAGATGAATCAACTTCCTGCAGATTTCTGGGGAAGCAGAGGTGTCTCTGGACCTGTGAGAAGTTTCCATCGCGCTTTCTCACCCTGAGAATAGGAATTAATTTTATCTTTGACCATCTGAAGAGAAATGTTGTTCTATTCTCTTTCTTCTCCTAGGGTGTGACAAGCCATCTTGGCAGGGCAGTGGATGGGGTGGTGTATCTCTCCAGAGGAAGAAATAATTCATGGGACTCTTTTCTCAAATACCTATGAAATCCTCAGAGCCTCGGGGCCAGGTTAACGGTTTGGCTTTGTTGCTCTGCTAGGGTCTGTTTTCATCACAGAATTACAGAAAGTGAAGTCCCAGAGTTGTTCCTAACTCGTAACCTGTCAGCATCTGTGTTTCAGCGCCCTCAGCTAGTAACGTTGAAGAGGAACTGCATCCTGAGGCTGGTGCAAGGGAGGGATTTGGAATCAAACAGAAGTTCGCATCGCTGATACCCCCGGGTGCAACCTGAGGTGACACCTGATGCTTCTTTTTTCTGACACACAGTCCTCCTGGTCTCCAGGTTGAATCTCCTCCCATGGCCACTCCCGCTGCCAAGCCCCGTCCAGCCCACGTCACCACACAGACGTATCAACATCTCCCTCACTCATCCCCTGTCTCCGGCGGCAAAAGCGTCAGTCATCTCTGCACCTGATTGCTACGCTACTCGGCTCCCATTATTGGGAGCCCTTCTAAAGCTTAAAATAGCCTGGAGAGGGACAAGGGAAAAGTCCTGGAGGAACTTGACCTGTACCGCTTCCCTGTCCCCACACCCTCCAGCCCCTCGCCCTGTCATGGTGCAAAGCGTGGCTGCAAGGCCTGTGTCTTCCCCACGTCTGGTGGCGAGTAAAGCAGAGCTCCTGGCTGCACCCCAGGTTTAAACCGGGCTCCCTCACGGCCTCCCCTGATTGCCTGCCGATGGCAGCCCGAGGACAGGGACCCCCTCTTTCCTCACCACCCTCTGCCCCAGCTCAGAGCCGCCCCGGTCTCAATGGCGGTGGACACGTGACACAAATTGTCTTTCAAACCCTGTTTGGGAACTTTTGTTTCTTTACAGGCTCATCTGTTGTGGACAAGTCCCTCCTGGGGAAAATGGCCCTAAAAGGGGCAGTCATGGAAGGGAGATTAATATCTGAATTCCACAAATTTTTGTTCTGCCCCATCCCAGTGGCTCTGGCCATTGTTCCCAGGGGTGTTCTTGAAGCTTTCCACCGCAGTCTCGCAGGAAGCAGCATTAGACAGGACACTGAGGAGGTCCATCCCAGGCTTAGCCCTGTCAGACCTGGCTGTCCCAGACCCCCCGATGCCGGGAGCTCTGTGTGGCCATGCCGGTCCATTCCATCGCCTTTCCCAGCGTCTAACAGAGCAAGTCAGGCCACGATATTTTGTTACATTAACAACTGGAAACCCTGTCCCCCATCACCCTGCTTCCCACAGTAAGGTTCCCGCTAACCAGAAAGAGATGAGCCCCTGAGTACCCACGAGAATAATACAGGGACTTGGGAAGGTGTTTCCCTCCTAATATGAGAACAGGGGGTATTCCTAATGTAAGACACCTTGGACCAGAATATGTTGCTGGCCAAAACCAAACAAAAAAGAGGGATCACACCAGTAGGTACGAATATGCCGTCATTAATATCAGCTTCCATGCAGCAAATTGCTTGTCATGCTTCACTTATGCTCATTTATGACTAAACAGGAGTATTTGCGGAGAGATGCCATAAACGTATTTTACACAGCTCCCCGGAAGCTTCCCTCTCCTGGCTCAGAAAACTCTTACGTAGGCGCGAGCCAAGGCCGGCATCGAAGTCAGAGCGGAGTCCGAGAGGAAGCCTGAGGGGAGGGGGAAGGAAGGAAAACGGATAAAAGGATTGTCTACTAAGCAGGAGCTATAAAAATTTATGAGTCTGAAGCAGGCTTGGATTTATGCATTGAGACAATTTCGTTAAACCAAATGAAAGTTAATCTGTCGTAAATCTTCCCAGTTCTCGGTGATGCTGCAGAAATTCATTTACAGTAATTGAGAATAAGAGGAAACAGAACGAACACAGCGATCCCAATGTATCTGAGGTCACTGTGGACGTGAGAAGGTGCCCTGCCTGTATTTAAAAGGATATGTGCCCATGGAGGTACCTGTCACCTGTTCATTCCGACCACAAGGTGGACAGAACCAATGTGCTGACCCCACCCGAACCCCAGCGTGCCAGCATCTGCCTTCTGCTGCTTCTCTATGTCATCTTTACTTTTGTGTCTGAGCTTTCCAAGGTCTCACCACGATGAGGTCAGCCCCTGCCCCTGGCCTCCACCATGAGCTCAGCAGCTGGACATATGCGATGGCAGATACCCTTATGCTGCAGTCACTCTGCTGGGGCGACATGCTCCCCACCTCCCACGGTTGCCCTGACCCTCCCACACCCAGAGCCATCTCTGTCTGACTCTGGCCCCGGTATCACCCACTTCAGCCCTGCAGATGGCGTTGGCTCTTGTTCACTCTAATTAAGCAATCTGTAGCCAATTGAGTCCAAACATGGAATCAGTTTATTTTTTCTAATTGCCACTTTTCAGCATGCTGTCAAACTCTCTTCTTGTCCTCTGATGACATTCTGTGCAGATCTTATACATCTCAGTCACTTTTGGTTACTGAAAGTCAGCACGGTTTGAACCTGTCTTCTTACCTCCCATGACAAGTTTCCCTCCCTTCCTGAGCCAGGCGTCCAGCCCCAGGAGTGTAGAACGGGGAGGGGCATGGCCCGCTTTTCCACAGCTGGTTCCCTCCCTCTGCTGGAGGTCCGCAGAGCTGTCAGGAGTCAGCCTGAGTCACTGCCAGTGGTGAGGAGAAGGTGGGGTACTCTCTGGTCCGTCCGGTTCCATCTGTCAGAGTCCTCTGCTCTGCACTGGATTCTGAAGATGGCACGTGTGGCCTTCTTGGGTCTGTGCTCATCTACACCCCAGCTCTTTCCATTGCTGCTACCTCTCCGGTCCCTCCCAGCAGTCGGGGTCCCCAACGCCCCTTCCATGTGGGCCCTCCCCTGCTTGCCTCTGCCTCGGCAGGCCCCCCGGTCCTGCTCTCCGTCCTCTGTGATCCCTCCCTTTCAGCCGACGCTGTTGGGGCCTCTGCATGCCG
Organism: Lemur catta; assembly: GCF_020740605.2. Taxonomy (NCBI): domain Eukaryota; kingdom Metazoa; phylum Chordata; class Mammalia; order Primates; family Lemuridae; genus Lemur; species Lemur catta. The sequence continues at coordinate 99,063,981 of NC_059135.1, forward strand.
CATCTCGCATCCCAGTCCAAGCACACTGCCTGTTTCTATGCACGTGCAACAATCTCTTTTGCTTTTCACATGCTGCTCCCCCAGCTTGGAACACCCTGACTTTCTTCTCGCCCAGGCTCAGCCCTAACCGCCCTGCAAAGCAGGCACAAGACTGATTCTCTGGGCAGCCAGGCAGACTTCTTGACCATCTGCCCACAATACGGGATCATTGTTCCCTGAATGCGTGTAGCGCCCTGCTCTCCCTTCTGTTTAGTTAGGTACCATATCGTACTGTCTTTGGCAGCTTGTCCATCTTCCCAAGTCTACTGTGCCTTCCTTGAGGGCTGGAACCAACCACGTTTAATGCTCATGTTTAAATACAACTATGCATCTAGTTCGGTTCTGTACATGCACTCACTGCTAATGGGCTGAATGAATGAATGAATGGCTGTGGCAGTCTGAGAAAAATAAATGACGCTGCCTGGATTCATCTTGTAGTCAACCTTTGGTCAGATGGGATGGGGGATAATGTTGAGATGGGAATGAACTGGTGCCAGGCAGGGAGTGTGAGGGAGGGGAAAGGCTGAGTGTGAGACAACGAGGAGTGGTGGGACCGGGGCCACGAGAGTAAGTGTGAACACTCTGCAGAGGCAGCGTTGCCCAGCTCTGGCCAACTGCTGCTCTCAGAAAATGTGTTCTCAGAGTTGCCAGATCTGATGCTTCAAGAGAAGACAGAAATCCAGGTTTCCAGGTAAATTTTCTGGATTTTTAAAACACACTGCCTTTTGTGAGCTAAGTCTGACCTGTGTGCTCTGTTAGTAACTGTGATATAAACACTCTAAGGAGTATGTAATCGAGCAAACAGAAAGTGGTGGTCTGCAGTAATGGGCATGGAGCCCCACGAAGGCTTTCCGGAATGGAGCCAGAGGGAACCTGACCCGTCTTCTAACAGCATGTGTGACATCTAAAATCAGCAGCGCTGGGTTCTAGGTTGAGACCTACCCAATAATAGCATATTCATAGGGATCTGTGTATTTCAAATCAGTTCCATGTCATTTCCTGTTAGATTCTGAGTAGCTGGCATAGCGAAAAGGGTATTCACCATGGCCCAGGCAGTGCCAGGGATCAGCCCCTCGGGGGAGCGCATCTGCGGGTAGATCCTCCCCTGAGTTTCTCTCCCTGGCTGTGATTGGCTGGACCAGGAATGGCAAATATTTTAGGCCACAGGAAGGCACCCTATGAACAGAGTACGGTGCGAGGCTCACCCAGCTGGTCCCAGCTTAGGATGGGGCAGCCCACACCAACCAGCGTTGGGAAGCGTGGACGCGCCGTCCATCCACACAACCAGCGGCCGCAGCCCACACCTGGACCCCAGGGCCGTGTGGGACCCTCAGCTCCTTAGAGCCGCGGCGGAGCCCGAACCCCGCGCAGTCCGCGGTGCTCCAGGTGAAGGTGGTTCCGCAGGAGCCCCAGGCTGGAAAACACCATGGCCCGAGGGACAGACCACGCTGGGGGGCGGGGGGGTTCCATGGCTCCTCATTTCTCAGGCTCCCTACAACTGGGGCTCCCAGAGAAAACACAGGAAGCCCAGCTCGTGTTTGAATTTCAGGTAAACAACACATAATTTGTTGGTCTACCTAAGTCCCGTGCAGCTGGGACTTGAGCTCAGCTCTGCAGGTTTTAACTTCAGCTTTCTCTTCTCCTCACTGTCTTCCGCAAACAAAGCTGCTGACGGGTCAGAGGAGACGGTGTGGGCTGCAAAGGCGCAGAGGCCACCGGTCCCTAATCCCTCAGGAAAGCCTGGTAGGAAATACCGGCGGGGTGACGAGATGGAAGGTCTCCGGCCCGGCCTGCGCTGACGGCCACGTCCTTCCTGCGCTTGGGCCTCTCGTGGCCTTCCGGGCCCTGCGCGAAGTCCGGCGGAGCAGGTGGAAACGCGTTCCAGCTCCCTGCGTGGCCTGGGCAAGGCTCGGAACCTTCCGTACTGTTTTATTTTCTGCACAACAAGGCAGTTTGACCCCCGGCGCTAAGATCTCCCGCGGCTCCGACACTCGGTGCTGCTAAGTGGATTTTTGGGTTCTGGTCCCAGTTTCACCACTTCCTGAAGGTTTAGCTCAGGAAAGGCCCTCAGTTCTTCCCCTCCAGAGGCACTGAGGAGGAGAACTGGGAAGTTGGTTTCCAGGCATAAAACCTAAAAGAACCAGAGGGCCTCCAAGTGTGCTTCAGCACCCAGCGGAATTGCCTCCCGGCCTCCCTCCTCAGCCCCACGCGGGACAGCGGGCGCAGCGGGACTCCCCAGCGCCTCCCAAACGGGCGCTCCTGGGTGCAGAGCTCCTGGCGGCGGCAGCCGCTCCTCTCCTAGCCCCAAGTGAGAGAGGAAGGGGCTGTTCTGAAGCCCTGGGCGTGAAGCCGGAACTCAGGCCTCCAGAGGAAGAAACGTCCCTGCAGTAAACCTCTCCCAGGGAGACAGGGCGGGCCACACACAGAGGGAAGAGGAGTCTGCGATGATCTGCCAGATCCCTGGTGGCGAGAGCGCAGACCACAGCCTGGGCACCAGAGGCTTGTGGCTGTCAGGCGTCGTTAATCTAAAGACCCCGCGGTACCGGAGGGACACACGACCCTGCTTCTGTGCGGGTGGAGGGAGAACACAAATCCATATTTATCAGATTCCAGCAATAAGCTGCACTTCACATTTTCTTATTCCATCCTTAACCACTCTGCAAAATAAATGTCAGTATTTTACTTTTGCTGTCTATATGAAAATAAAATAAAATAAAATAAAATAAAAATAAAGAGGAACCTCATAGGCACGTGTGTGAGACGCCATGGGAAGCGACTTCAGGGTTTAGGTATGGAGCAAAGGAATCCGGAGGGCAGCGTGGGGAGTCAGGGCGTGGCGGTGATTTGGGGAGGAAAGGAAGAAATGATTGCAGTGTACGGGAATGGAACGTAGTTCTAATTCCCTGGAAAAGCAAATGAGGGTTTGGTGCCCATGTGCACTGAATTTATGAGCAAGCAGTTTCTTCTGAGAACAGAAGAACTAAAGAAACCCCATAGTGAGACCCCTCTGGTCTACTTCAAACCAAAAAGGCCTCTTGCAGGATGGGGGAGTTTCTGGGATCACTGGGCCCTGCCTGAGTTAACGCTGAGTTAATTCAGTAGTTAATGTACCTTTGCGGTTAGGATACTTGACCCATATAGCAAATTAAACCAAGAGTTCTTGGAAAGGGGTACATGAATATGCTAACCTGGCCACATTTCTCAAAACTAATTACATTAGAAAGTTTATTATAACGTTTGCTATCCTCGGTGTATTTAGTTGGGGAAACTGAAGCCCAGGAAGGTTAAGACGCAGCCCGGGTCAGCGTGCTCCTAAGTGGGAATTCAGAGCACATCTCCGGCGCCCCATCCTCGATGCCCACGCAGGCTGAGCTCTCTAGCCCTGGCAAGACCGTCCTTCCCCAGATGATAACTTGCTGACACATGGAGGTCTGACATACCATAGCACACACAAAAACATGAATTTTAAAGAGAAAATTACTCTGTGGTGGTTACGGTGTTCACAATTCAAGTCTCATTAATCGTTAGTGTTTCTTTTAAAATGAGCTTGTCGGGTGAGAGTGAGTGCTGATGTTCCGAGAGGCGGTGAAGCACGCACATGCCCATGGACTCCCGTGAGTGTCTCACAGCCGTCCTCCGACACCACCCGTGTGCCCTACAACTCAATCCAATGCTGACACTAACTTCCCAGGGTCAGTGCGGACCCCACACAATAAGGGCAAAGTCTTTCATGTGACTGCCCTCACTTCAGACACCGGTTACAAGTTTCAGATGGCCTCAAACCACCCCTACTTCTGCCCAGCCAGCTACAAATTCCAAAATACTGTTTCCACCCCACTGGGAAGACTGCAATTCACCTCTGACGCTAACCATGAGAGTTAGTGTCATATCCCACAAGGGCCTTCGTCCTCCCCAAGACTGACCTTACTTCAGATGCCAGCTTCATGTCCCAGGGGCCACCCACACTTCTGGCTGGCTGGCTATAAGTTCAAGGGTTCCCACAACCCTCCCAGTTTTGAGAATTTACTGCAGTGGCTCACATAGCTCACTGAAAGTGATATACTCATGATTACAGTTTTATCACAATGGAGGTAGATCTGGAACAGCAAACGAAGAGAGTTAAGCACAAGGTCAGCGGGGGGTGGGGGAGTGGGGGGTGTCTTTCATGCTATCTCCTCACGGAGGCAGGGTGTGTCGCCCTCACAGCACATCAATGCAGCCACCAGCTAGGAAGCGCCAGAGTCACGGTGTCCATAGTTTTTATTGGAGTTCCATCACATAGGCATGCTTGATTAAATCACTGGCCATGTGACTGAACTCAATGTCCAACTCCCTCCCCTCTTTCAGAGATCGGAGGGTTGAAAGCTCCAAAGCTCTAATGGTATGGTTGTTCTTTCTGATGAACAACCCCCTTCCTGTAGCTGTAGTGGGGGGAACTCACCAAGGGTCAGCTCATTAGCAAAACAAACATACTAGTCACTAAAGACATTCCAAGCATTTCTGAAGCTCTGTGTCAGGAACTGGAGGCAAAGACCAGATACATTCTTCATCATACCCCCCACTATGAGATGGAGAAATAGCATCAACAAAAAAAGAAGGAACCCCCAAGGGAAACCAGAGGCTCTCAAATTTTGAGAAACAATAATCAGTGAAAACAGATATGTTCCCTGCCTGAGTCCAGTAGCTCTAGAGAGTAGAAATGGTGTGATGCCTTTGAACACAGCTCTGGCTCTGCCTCTTGCTAGCTACGAGACTTCAGATAGGAGAACTTTGTAATCTCTCCGGGCTTGTTTTCTACATGTATTTAATAGTGCTAGCAATAGACCTACCCTCACAGATTTGTTATGGAGGTTTAACAAGATAATCCATGAAATGTTCTTAAAGCAGTATTTGGCATAAAGTAAGATATTACTGTCATCCTCCTCCTCCTCATCATCATCATCATAATCATTATTATAGTGGACAAGACAGACATAGAATGTCCGTGAAATAATAATTACACAATTCCCTATACAATCAAGGAAAGTAACTAAGTGGCATTACAGCTATGTTTTTAAAGTTGTGAGTCATAACTCAATCATGAGTCACAAAGTCTGTTTAGTGAGTTACCACCAGCATTTTGGGATACTGAAAAAGAATAAAGACAATAGCAGACAGCCTTGCTTCCTAAAAAATATCCTTTCCATTACAAGTGTGTGCCTGTATGTACACATTGTACCGAGTGACAATGGAAAATGCACTTCTTCACTTAGGCTGTTATTTCAGTTTACTGCACTGTGATCTGTTTTACGGGGCTGTGAGCTCTGTGAAGGCAGGATGGCATGACAATCACCTTTCAGTTTCTAAAAGTCAAGTGTAGGACCAGGCACAAAATAGACATCAGTAAATGTGTATTCATTAAAAAGAGACTGACCGGTGGTGGATACGCTTGCATTCCAGATGTCCTCATTGAGTATGAGACACAAACCAATATTTTTGAAGTATACTGAAGTGGAGACAGAAAATAGGCAAGTCCTGGACCCTATCTCTAGACTTGTATGTAAATAAAACCTTAAAATTATCATAATACAATCAAGAGAGTATCTTACATTCAACAAATATTAAATGAGCATCGACTACGTATCTAGCACTGTTCTAGGAACAGAGGATAAAGGGCTGAGCAAAGAACCTTTCTTGGTGGAACTTAAGTTCTAATGAAGGACAGAGAAAAAAGCAATCAGATATATAATCAGATAAAATGCCAGGCTACGAAGTAAAACAAAGCATGAGGAGGAGAAAGAGTGACTGGAGTGGCTCGTCTAGAGGCCAAGGGCGGGGAAGGCCTCCAAAGAGCTGGTGTTAGAGCACAGTCCTAAATGAAGTGGAGTTGAGCCATGCAGCTGCCTTGGGAAAGAGTTTTGCAACCAAAGAAAATACAGGAACAAATATGTGGAGATGGGCTGTGTCTGATGCATTTGAGGAAGAGCAAGAAGGTCACTGTGGTTGAAGGTGAAAGATTATGCGTGTGTGTGTGTGTGTGTGTGTGTGTGTGTGTGTGTGTGTGTGTGTCTGCACATTCAGGTACCCAACCCTAGTCATCACGAGCCAGGGAAAGAGGGTGACGCCGCCTTGGAGAGAAAGGAGCAGTGTGCAGTGATGACCTGCGTGTACCAATGCCAGTTTGGTGACAACAACAGCTAATCATGTATTGATTAGTACTTTAATCACTTGTATATAGAAACTCATTCATGAGAAACCTGTGAAGTTTTACAGAGAACAGGCTCAGAGATTTAAAGTAATTTGCCCAAGTGATTTACGCTAAAAACAAGCAGACTTGGCTTTTTAATCATTAACGTGTGGCCCACATTCTGGTTGCCCCACACACGGCCTCCCCACACAGGGAACAGGGAGGGGTGTTTCACACTGTGTCGTGCTTGGGCAGATCTGGGGAGAGGGAACGGGGTGAGAGGGAAGGGACATTTCAGGTTTATTGGCTTAGACTGAAGCAAAGTGGGTTGGTGGGGGAGGGTAAGCATGGTTGTTCCCCAAATCCGGCTCTCCACTTTTTAAAATATCTCTATTTAATTAGACATCTACATCTCTCCCTGTGCTTTCCTCAAAACCAATTTCAGTCAGCTTCAAGGCAGAGCACATCACTTGTCAACAAATCTCATGGGATATGTGTGTGGGTGTATATATATATAAAAAGAGATTTATTACAAGAAACTGGCACACATGATATGGAAACTAAGAAATCCCAAAATCCACAGTCAGCAAGCTGGAGATCCAGATTCAAGTCCAAAGGCAGGAAAGACCAAAGTCCCGGCTGTCAGTAAGATCCCCCTTCCTCGCTGGGAGGGTGGGCACTTTTGTTCTATTTGGTCCTTCAACAGATTGGATGAGGCCCACCCACAGTAGGGAGAGCAATCTGGTTTACTCAGGCTACCAATTCCATGTTTATTTCATCCAGAAACACCCGGAATAATATCCAACCAAATGTCTAGACACCCTGTGGCCTGGTCAAGTTGACACATAAGATTAACCCTTACAAGACCACCCCTGTCAACTTGGCTCCCATATACAGCTCCTTACACCATATTTAATTGTCAAATAAAAACAATATCAAGGACATGATTCAGCCTGTGTACAACTGCAAGTGTCCTGCAAGTCCTTGAGTGTTGTTTGTCCTTCTCCTTGATATCCGTTATTTAAATACTATGATGTAAAATTAGCAATAAATAAAGATCATTATATAAGGTCAATACATCTTATGTTACATAGTAAGAGGATAAGAGACCAGAAAATAAAGATATTGTACATGTACATATATAAACACGTACACACACAAACATTCACAACAAAATAAGGAGGAAATGCCCATGCCAATTTCAGTCCTCGTTTCCATAACGGGTCATATGACTGTAGCTGGTGTTAAAGAAACAAATCATCCAATGACACTTGTTAGAGTACAGTAAGGAAGATTTTATTGAGGACCATTGCCATAGGTGTAGGGACCACTATGACGGGATTTTGCAGGTGGGGAGAGAGGTCGGGCTCAACTCCGAATACAGCACGGGCAAGTGGGTACTGACAGCTGAGGAGCAGGGTGGGGTCTATGGGTGGAAAATGACCAAGAGGAAACATCAGGGTGAGGGGACTCTTCTTGCTGAGGACAGGCCAGGGGGTCAGACACCCCTGTGGGTGGTGGTGATCAGATATCCAGGGTGATCAGATATCAAGGATGGGGGTTCTCGCTAAACAGACTTAGCAGGGTTCTTTGCTAGAACTGGAATTTACAAGGAAGCACACGGATGGGCCTAGGAGAAGGTTCGGGAGCCTGACTAAGGTTTGGCTGAGCCAAAACTCTTCATCACGGCTGTTTATAACTACCTTTCTCCTCCATCCACTCTTCATTCCCCTTGCTGTAAGCAGGCACCTCAGCCGGTCCTAGCTCTTTACCTGATGGGATGTTTATTTCGTTTGGGCTGCTATAACAGAATACCACAGACTAGGAGGCTTAAACTCGGTAAATTCATTTTTTTATAGTTCTAGAGACTGAGAAGTCCAAGATAAAGGATCAGAAGATCAGGTGTCTGCGAAGGGCCTCTTTCTAGCTTGCAGACAGCCGTCTTCTCACTGTGCTTCTCATGGCGGAAGCAGGCAGAGAGGGCTGGCTCCTGTGTCTCTTGTTGTGACAGCACTGAACTCACTGACGAGGCTCTGCTGTCCGGACCTAGTCACCCCCTAATACCATCACACTGTGGGTTCATATCCCAACACAGGGACTGGGGGAGGGCAGGACACAAACACTGAGTCCCTAAGAATGTGCAGTGATCCAAACCTTTATTCCTGAAGAGTCTGGAGTCCTGCCTGGATTGGGTTGCTTTAGTTTCCTATTGACTGTAACCACAGGACACGATAGTAACAAGAGATGTCCTAAGGGGTCTCCTGTATCCAGATATCATCATCGCTGTCTCCATCGTGGAGCAGCAGTCCAATTTCCCCCGGCAGTCAGGATCAGTCACCCCAGCCAGCACAGTAACTCCCTTCTTTGCGTGTTGATTCGGAGGCACGAGGAGCCCTGAGTGGCTGGGTGACGGTCTTAAATCCAGTTTAATGAAATTACTGTTGAGTTTTTTGGTGGAAGCATTTCTCCCTCCAGAACTAAGACTTATAGGCCAGAAGAACATAAAGTAGTAAGAATAGGAAGTAAAAATTCTGCTAGTCGGTCACTAGGGATAATGATGAGTGGTGTCACTTCCACTTCTACCCCTTAATTCCTGGACCTGTGAATTCTGACTATGGGAAATAGCACAATACTCTGGATGCTGATTCAGAGCATACACGGCCTTCTGGAGAACCTTGTCCAAGCCCTTCAAGGTAATGTCACCCAAATGGTGGTGTAACTGAGTCTTCAAAAGGCCATTCCACCCTTCCATCAAACTAGCTGCTTCAGGGCAGTGGGAAACAGGGCAGGGCCAGTGCACCCAAGAGCATGCGCCCGCTGCCACGCTTCTTTTGCTGTGAAGTGGGTTCCCTGATCAGAAGCCACGCTGTGTGGAATGCCATGACTGTGGATGAAGCATTCCGTGAGTACAGGAATGAGAGTTTTGGCAGAAGCATTGCATGTGAAAAAGGTAAGTCGGTATCCAGAATAAGTGTCTATTCCAGTAAGATCGAAATGCTGCCTCTTCCATGATGGAACTGGCCCAGTGTAATCACCTGCCACCAGGTAGCTGGCTGATCACCTCAGAAAATGGTGCCATTTGGGCCTCAGAGTTGGTCTTGGCTGCCGGCGGGTTGGACGCTCAGAACATCCGTAGCCAGGTCAGCTTTGGTGAGTGGAAATCCCTGCTGCTGAGCCCGTGCACAGCCTCCATCCCTGCCACCACGACCACTTTGTTCACTAGCCCACTGGGCAACGATGGGGAAATAAAACTGGAGAAATGATACCTAGTGGTTTCTGAGGAAACGTGTCCACCTTCTTCAGAGAGCCTTCAGAGGAGGGCTTCCTCCCTCTTGCTGTGGACCCTGTAGGTCTGGGGCCTGTCAGCCGCCAACTTGCAACCACAGTGGGCAGCCAGGTCGAGGCAAAGTGGAAGGAGACAAGGAAACCAGTTCCCGCTCACTCTCCTGAGCTGCCGAGTTCCCGACCCTGGGCCCAGAGCCTCCGTGCACATCGCAAAGCCAACTATCATTTAAGCTAATTGAGGTTGTTTGTTTGTCTATTTCTTGCAACTGTATCCACCTGCACCTTACCTAGTGCAACTGCAGGGGTCCTGGCTTCGCCAAACCATTAGCCCTGCATCATTCATTCATTCATCCATGCATTCATTCAATAAATAGATCACCTACTTTGCATCAGTTACTTCTGAGAGCTTGGAATAGAGTCCCCAGTAATACATGGAATACATGAGCCTTGTTTTTAAGCTCAGAATCTCAAAATAAATACAGAGAAATTTTATAAAAATAGGAAAGTATGCAAGATAGTGAGACGAGTGCCATAAGGAAGGTGGTATACGATACAGGGTGAAACTAAGGGAGCATTAATCAGCTCTACCTTAGGTGGAGAAAGGAATAGTCCTACAAGCCTCCCCTGAAATCTGGTGCTACTGGGTCTTCCACATCAAGGAGACGTTCTCTTCAGGCAGAAAGGTGGTCAAGGGAACCCCCGGCAGAAAAACAAGCATGTTCAAGGACTCAGAGGTGTGAAATAGCAAGAAACAGCTCAAGGGACGTGAGCAATATGGTGTGACATTGTGTGTGGACGTGAGAAGAGCAATGTTGGGAGACCAAGCTGACTAGCTAAGGAGGGCAGGATGCAGAGGGCTCGCATGCCACCATTAGAGAGACACTGCAGGGTTTTAAGCAGTAATTTTCCGTTCTAGAAGTTCTCCCAAGGTCACACTTCCTCCAGAAAGTCTTCCATGACTGCTTTTTCAATGAACCTTGAAACATATTCTGTCCAATTTGGTAGCATAAAATGCCAAGGCACAACGCTTGGGACCCAGCACCCTGAGAGGCCCAGGACTAGTGTCTGGGGTCTCACTTCTCTCCCTGGAGCAAGTGGACATTTCATGGAGATTGGCCAGCCTAAACTGTTTTCCAGTGGCATTTGCCCTTGAAATAAATTAAGGAGACTTCTTTGACTTATTTTCATCATGAGGGCTTTTTATGATGTAATGCCAAAGAGACACAAGAAAGAAGCATTTATTTCATTCGGTATGTTAAATTTTACATTCATTTTATATGAATATAATATCACCCTCCTTAGAGTCTGGCACTGGACAACTTGTTAAATGATTACAAGATTTTTGTTATTACCTTTGGCAGCTTCTTGATTATTTTTCTCAGGCCTGGAAGAGGGTAGAAGCACCACACACCTGTGTATGTCCTCCACTGCAGCCCTGCTGGTCTGCAAAAGGCCCCGGATTGTTCCTCAGCTTCTATTCCTGACTCGGTGCCTTTGCTTAAGCTTTTCCCGCAAGAGAAGGGCTCTTCTTTCTTTTTGCCTCTAGGCTTTCATTTATCAAAGCCAGGTTCAAGCCCGTTCTCTTTCATGAGGTCAGGGTGGACAAAAGCCCAGGGCTGGCTGTGAAAAGACCCAGTTGTGTGAGCTCTGCCAAGTCACTTGACATGGCTAGACCTCAGTTTCTCCAACTGTAAAATGTGCTATTTCAACAAATCAAGTCATTGAGCAATTAATATAAAGCTTAGATTTTAATAGGTGCTATTAACATATAGAAATAATTAAGATACTATGTCTTTTTTGAGGAATTTACAAACTGGGAAAGGACACATGTACATAGGTAAGTACAGCAGGTAAATCTTCCTGCACAGTATGAGAGATGGTGTCAATGATTTCCAAAAATGCATCAAACAAATATTCTATCATTCTGTGCTCTCATAGTTTATTCAACATTTTATATTTAATTCATCGTACAGTTTATACGGTTAAACACCCTTCTTCAACTCAGTTAAACTGTAAATGTATCTTTAAAAAAAAACATGTGCAATATGCTTTAGAGTTGACAAAGATTTCATTGGTGATGGCTAATGAAGTTCTCACACTAAATCTGTGAGCTAAGTTATCCTTCTGGAAGAAAGCACCTTGCCCAATGTCATACAGCTAAGTGACAGAGCCTGCGTCCAAGGGTCACTGGTTCTCTGTCTGTGCCACGATGCTTGGTCCTCACTCCCTTCAGTCAGGGTTCTGACATTAAGGCCCTGTTCTTTGCTCTGCCTGTCCTACCCCCAGATTACCTTCCTGTTCTACACTACTTTTAGCCCAGAATAGCCCTCTTCTTGCAACTCGCCCGCCTCAGCACAGGCGTGGCTCTGCCCTCTGCATCCGGCCTTCACCACACACTGCGCCCCATCCCTCATCCCCCGCACCCTCACCAGGGCTTCTCTCTTGACTCCTCCTTCTCAGTGGCCTGTCCCCTCTGCTCCCTGAAAAGTGCCGAGACGCCCATTCATCCGCAACCAACCGACACCCTCAACCAAGTGGCTGCGCACCGGGGACACAAAGATGGGTAGACACAGGCTCTCCCTCAGAGCGCACAGCCTAGTCTCGCAGTGCCCGCCATGACATTGCTTCACTCAAGGTCACCCTTGCTCTTACTAAATGCTGGGTGGAGAGCAAGAGAGGATCATAGTCTCACAAACTGAGGGCTGTGACAATCCTGGCCAAAGATCCCACCACACACTTCACACTGGTCCACTTGCCCCTCCCCGTAATTGTCTCAGTGATAATTCATGCTCCAATCCAACTGCATGCTGTTGTCCATACCCTAAATTGCCTTCCCCCACACAGGCAACCCCTTCTTCAGAGACCTTAGGCTGAAAAGCCCATCCCGTTCCTCCAAGCACTCTGCCTGCCCGGGAGAGGTTACTCTCTACTTTGCAAAGTGGGAGGGGCTGGGCCCAGGTTCCCTGAAGTTCTGCTCAGTCTCACGGGCTCGAAGAGGAAGAGCCCTACGCCCCAAACCAGAAAGAACACGGTGCTCCTTTGCTAATTTAGTGTCTTGCCATCATACCCTGGCCCATCAAAGAAAAGTCCTGGAAGGGCTGGTTCCTTTGACAGTGTAGCAATTTGTGATGTAACAACATCAAGTACGAGCAGTGATTGTCCTTGGAGACACCAGCGTACAGTCCCACTGGGTGGAAGGCTGACCCTCCATTGGGGCGCTGGCACCCCTGGTTTAGAAGGGCGGGCCCCACCGCCACTGAGGTTCAATGCCCGGAGAGGTTGGGCACCTGCACGACCAGAGTCCTCATGGGCACAAGATCAGGCACAACAGCAACAGCTGCTTTAACTATAGGTTGTCTGTGGACCAAAGAAGACCAATAAATGGCCACCCCTCACCCCACGTGTAACAACCACATTCATGGTAAGAGATGAGAAGGGAAAGATCTGGTACTGCAGAAGCATAGGATGGTGCGGGGGGCGGGGGGCCTCAATCAGTCTGAGGAAGGAAGAGAAGGTGAGAGAAAACAGTTTTAAGCTGAAAACTACCGGAGAGCAGGGATTAGCCCAAAGGAGGGAGGAGAAGTTTCCAGAGGACACGCGTGGCCAAAGGCCCTGGGGCAGCAGAGACTGGCGCCCCGGCGGGCTGGAGGCTGAGGCATCCAGCAGGAGCCGCATCCGTGCAGGGCCTTGGAAGCCCTGGAGCCTAAAGAGAGAAAACATGATGGAAGCATTTGGGGAAGGATGTCCAGCCACCAGGTTTCCTTTCAGAGAAGTTGCCGTAGGAGAGGAAGGTGTCCTCAGCCGCGCTCGGCTTCCTGGCCGGGTCTGACAATAAAACTGTCCGAGACGGGTTAACAGGAGGAGGCGCACACATTTATTTACGAAAAGTTTCATGCGACAGGGGAGCCTTCAGCAGCGGAGACGGAAAGACGCGGGCAGACTGTCTGTTTCTACGCCGGGTGTGATGCGCGGACGGCCGTGCAGAAGTGCGGCCAGACACGCGGTGTGGTCGAAGGCCTGATCCCAGGGCAAGAGACGGAGGAAGAAACCGGCAAGGCCTGGCCGTCCAGACGCTTCTTCCCCTCTGCGTAGCGTTTCCTCCTGGGTCCCGGGCAGGACCTCTGAAATGGGTCGTAGGACCTACTGCAGGCGAAGTAGGTCAGAGAATGTGTTCATGGCCAGCTCCCACTCGGAAAGGCAGGGAAGGTCGGAGGAGGGCGGAGGAGGGCTGGTTTCTGTGGCCCGCCTTGGGGAGGAAAGGGGGCAGGCGACAGGAGGGCGGGGAAGGTCAGAAGGACCTCGCTTCTGTGTCGCTCTCCACGCCTTCCATGCACAGCGCCCACGTGCAAGGGCCGTAGCTGGGGGTGTCACGTTGGAGCCTGACAGGGGCTCAGATTGCCGCACCGGTAACAGGTGGAGTGGGGGAAAGTGGGTTCAGGGTGACGTTAGGAAGACATGACAGCGGTTAAGGAGACAAAGAGGGTGGCCTGGACTCTTCCCCGAGAAGGCATGAGCTGGGTGAGCCTCGTGGCCCCTTTCTGTCCAAGCCCCGGCCCAGCACTCTGCGGCCCCCAAGTGTGTCCCCAGGGGCTTCCTGAGGTGTTCTGCGAGCAAGGCTCTCACGAAGGGGGGGCCAGGCCAGAAGGACAGTCTGGGTCCACAGGAATGGATAAAACGTGGGGCCAGTCTGAGGCCCAAGAGCTCTTGGAGGATTAAATGAGAAGCAGCATATTCACTCCTTGGTATGAGACCTGAAATGGTAAAAACAAAAAAAAAAAGAAAAGAAACTACAAATACAAGTCAGCACTGCTTAATTCTATCCCCCTCCCATGACCTGCCCCGTGGCTCCCCTTCACCTGGCAGGCTCTCAGTCTGTAAGCATAGTCTGCGCCCTTCAGAGAGACGAGGCTCCAGTCAGAGAGCTAACATGTCTCTAAGCCTGGTGGTGGCCACAGCCCCAGGACTGCCAGGTTCTGGTTGTCACACACCTGCTCAGAGTGCCTTCCAGTGGGTGCGACAGCCTGGACATGCACTGGGAGGGGAAGAGGATTATTCACAAAAAGTGAATGTGAGATGGAAGATGGAAGAAAGGTGGGGAAGAGGGAAAGAGATCCACAAACACAGCCCCTCTCGTTTCTGCAAGAAAGCAAGGCTTGGGGTGCGCTCTTGCCCCCAGAGAGGCTGTCCCCAGAGCCCCGACTGGAGCAGCAGGTGGAGTGGAAAGGCAGAGGGAGGTATGGAATTTTTTCTTTTGCTTTGTTGGCTTTGGAAAGCCAAAAAAGAATCCACCAACTGTGATTCTAGCCTGATTGCAAAACACTGTTATTTAGCTCTGGGGCTACAGTTAGCAGATTGTCAGTTTGGCCTCGCAGTGAAGTAGCAGCCAAAAAAGATTAGATATTTTAATTTCCTGAGCAGGTGCAGGTATCAGGATTGGTTCAGAATATCTGTGGAAAAAGAGACAGAGATGGGAAGGATAGCAAGGGCTGACGTGTGTGCGGGTGGTGGGGCGGGGACAGCAGAGGAGGACAAGAGATGGAGCTAAACCAGGGGACTAAAGCTCATGAGAGAGGAAACCCAAGGACAAGACGAGATGAGGGGGACAGGGAGGACATTGGTCAAAGGCCACAAAGTGTCACTTAGACAGGAGGAATAAGATCTATTGCCCAGCATGGTGACTACAGTTCATAATAATGTACTGTTAATTTCAAAGTTGCTAAGACAGTAAATTTGAATGTTCTCACCACAAAGAAAATGACAAGTATGTGAGGTGATAGATATGTTAATTAGCTTGATTTAATCATTCTACAATGCATATATACAGTAAAACATCACATTGTACCACGTCAATATGAACAATTATGATTTGTCAACTAAAAATAAAAATAACTTTTAAAAATAAATGATTTTTTAAAAAAAGAGACAGAAGAAGGAGGCAGCAAAAAGGGGCCTGGAGTGACTGCAGAGAAATTACCAAAAATTTTGGGCTCAAAGGGGGAAGGATGCTTGGTGCATTTGCTCCCTGAGCAGACTCAATCTCATGCATTGCCGGGGGCAACGTCAAACCATAACGGCCTCTGTGAAAATGTGAAAAGATGCTGTGCCCCCAGGCAGATGAGGCCACTGCCCTACCTGGCCTTGGTGAGCCTGCATGGGCTACATTCCACCTTCGCCTGCACACTGTCGTGCAGCCCACAATATGCACACCCGTACCTGGTGCTGCTGCTCCTATTACAACATTGGTTTTCAGTAAGGCAGCAGGACTCTGACACATTGAGGAAGAGACATTCTGTCATGAGGAAGAAGGAAGCAGTCTGTGTGAGGAAGCAGCAGGTAGAATAATGCAGCCCCACAAACATGGCCATGGAGGTGCCAAACGGTCCGGAGCAGGCATGAAGGCCTGTCTCAGAGGCAGGAGCAAATTTCCCAAAATGGAACCATGGGTGAGGGAGGAAGAGTCGGGCACCTGCCCGAATCCCATGCTCTGTGACTGCCTCCCCTCCACCTTCTCAGCCTCACACAGCCAACCAGCAAATGCAAGCTTTCATGAGCACACGCATCCTATCCTACCTCAGTCTCCCAGTCATGGTGGAAAGGAGAAGGAATAGAGATAATGCAATGATTAACTCATATGTGTCTGAGGTCCGTATTTGCACTAATTCGTTCAACATTTATTGAATTTATCCAGCATGCAGTATGTGCTAAACGTTCTGCTAGTTACTGGCCATATAACAGTACCAAGTGAATCACAGTCCTGTTCCTCAGAGGACTGAGGTGATGATGGCAGGGGATAATGTAAAGATGACACACAAAATGACTAAGAGCCTGGGTAGCATGGTGACAACAGTCATGCAGGCCCTGCCTCGGATGCTGGGTGTAACTGAGCACACTGCACGGCCCCAGGTGGGTGCTCCTCAAAGCTAATTGCCTCTCCAGATCTCTTTCTCCCCCACCCCAAACTCTAGTAATGGGAAGCTTGAAGTTTCCAATGTACAAAACTAGAAGAGTGATTCTCCCACTGTTAAAACAAGAAAAATATTGGTAAAACTTCAAATTAATGACTTTTTGTGAATTCATTAGAGAGCTGAGGTCACAAGACAAAACCAGCTGAGAATCTGGAGAAAGAGTCACCTTCAGAGAGAAACGAGACCCAACAAGGTACTTCAGCACACCAGTAAGACGATTCAGCAAGAACATTTTAATGCATTGCCAGGATCTGAGCGCAGGCTAGTGTGAGAGTGTGAGCCCTGCAGGCCACAGACACGGGAAGGTCCGGACCCTCTGGCAGGTTTCCTCCAGGTTTCCCACGAAGTGCTCGCGGGAAAACCGGGGAGAATCCCCGGGCTGGGGGTGCAGAACAGTAGTCACCACTGAGACCTGTTCACATCCGTTGCTCGGTTTTTCCTACAGAACAGAAATCTTGATCAATCTGAATTAATCAATTTAATTAATTGAAGGGCAACAACAACCATAGGAAAAAAAGGTAGGTTTTCTCCTAAGAGCACTAGAGAAAGCCTACTTCAGCTAAGGAAAGGGACCAAGAAAAAGAATCCACCCATAGAAGAGGGGCAGGAATACCTGCTACACCCACCATCAGCTCTGGGAGAACAGGTAGAAAACCTGTAAAAGCCACACCCCCAGGAGCCAGATTCACAGCGACTGCCAGGGACAAAGGCTTGATCACAACATCAGAGAATGCCATCGCCCCTTCCTCTCACATGGCACTAGCAAGCACTGAGTGAAGATGAAGTAGACTAGCACAAGGAAGCAAAAAGAGAAAGGCATTCTCTCTGATGTGGAGCACAACGTGAGCATACAGAGCTGAACAGGCAAACCCAGAGCCAAAGTGGGAGCAGGCACCGAGAAAATGCTGTGCTTTCTCAGCCTACACACTCAC
This sequence comes from Lemur catta, assembly GCF_020740605.2. Classification (NCBI taxonomy): domain Eukaryota; kingdom Metazoa; phylum Chordata; class Mammalia; order Primates; family Lemuridae; genus Lemur; species Lemur catta. The sequence continues at coordinate 99,081,368 of NC_059135.1, forward strand.
CGAAAGCCTCCGGGAGGGCAACAAAAGAAATGGCAAACATCAAACACATTCCGACATCCAGCTAGATTGACACTAACCTCCCTACATTGAAAGCCTAGTACAAAAAATGTGTGCTCGTCTTCCAGCATAAAAATATTCACTTAGGTATATAATACTTCTGACTTTCAACACCCACAATAAAATGGAACCTGCCAAAGGCAAGGAAAAGCAAGGGACAAAGTAATAATTAGAACCAGATTCAGCTCTGACACAGACTTTGCAGGCTCTTCCTCCACTAATCTCCTCAGGAGATTAGGAAAAACCTACAGACATAGCTCTGTCAGAACAGACAACATAGATAACCAAAGAGGGAATTTCAGCAAAGAGACAAAAACCATAAGAAAGAATCAAATAAAAATATTAACAATCTAAGACACAGTAACAGAAATGATAAATGACGTAGCTGGGCACATTGGTATACTCAATATAGCCCAAAAAGTATCAACAAACTGAAGGAGATCAATAGAAATTACTCTACTGAAACATAAAGTGAAAAATGAGCAAAAATAAGACAACAACAGTAGTAACAACGAAACAGTAGAGCATCCAATACCTGTGGAACAATATCAATAAGTCTAATGTACAAATAATGGCAACCTAGAAAGAGATGAGAGAATATGAAAGAAGAAATATTTGAAGAAATAATTGCCAAGATTTTTCCAAAGTTAGTGACAGACACCAAACTATAGGTCCTAATAGCTCAGAGGCATCAAGCAGCATAAAAACCAAGTAAACCACAATGAGCCAAACTAGGCCTGTGATATTCCAACTGCTGCCAACCAAAGACAAAAGAAAACCCTGAAGGCAGACAGAGAAAAAAGACACACAATCTACAGAAGAAGAAGAAATCAATTGCATCAGACTCACCATTGGTAACTGTGCATGCAGGTAAGAAGACAATGAAGTAACACTGTCAAAGTTTGAGAGGAATACACTGTCAACTGAGAACTCGATGGAAATATAAAGAGAAAGAGAAATAATGTAATATTTAGGTTGGTGCAAAAGTAATTGTGGTTTTGGATAGTGAATTTTAAATCATTATAACTAGACTCAAACACATCTTTATCAACCAAAATAGGAACCATTACAATCAACACATTTTTGCCAACGAGAGATAGGTTTGTTTATTCCTGTACCATAAAAATCCATCCTTCAGGATTTGACGAACTCTTGGAAAGCATTTTCTGCATCCTGCTGGTTGTGGCAGTGTTTTCCCTGCAAAAAGTTGTGGAGATGCGTGAAGAAGTGGCAGTCGGTTGGCAAGAGGTCAGGTGAATGCGGCAGACGAGGTAAAACTTCATAGTCCAATTCCTTCAACTTTTGAAGTGTTGGTTGTGCCATGTGCAGTGAGGCGTTGTCATGGAGAAGAACTGGGCCCTTTCTGGTGGCCAGTGCCGCTGCAGGCGTTGCAGTTCTTGGTGCGTCTCATCCATTTGCTGAGCAGACTTCTCAGATGTAATGGTTTCGCAGGGATTCAGAAAGCTGTAGTGGATCAGACTGGCAGCAGACCACTGAACAGTGACCATGACCTTTTGCTGGAGCAAGTTTGGCTTTCGGAAGTGCTTTGGAGCTTCTTCTCAGTCCAACCACTGAGCTGGTTGTCATATAAAATGTAGCGGCCCGATTACAGAACGGGGGATGAACACAGAAAGAAACACACAGACACACAAAGACGGTACAAGACTGCAGCGCTGAAAAGCACCAGTCGCTTTATTTTTATACTCCTTTTGTCCAGCAGCTACTTTCTGGTGAGTGAGTATCTTTAGAGTCCTGAGGTGATATGTTCCATTTCTTATGGAAATTGCTCAAGGAAGGTAGACATTTGCATCTTAACCTTTGGACCTCATTACCATGCAGGACAATGAGACATGCCTTGGCTTGTGTGCAGGACCTAAGGCCCTTGGCTATTTTCCATAGGGAACAGTTTGTTCACATTCAGCAGTCAATAGGCCATGTCCAGACCTATTGACTTCTGGCGTCAAGGAGTGTTCTGGACCTATTGACCTTTGGACCCAAGAAGCACGTCCAGCTTCCCTGACTCTGGGCTCAAGCCAATTCTTGCCCAGGGACAGTCCCTACATAAAATCCACTTTTTGTTGCAGATCACAATCCAGTCGAGAAATGGTTTGTTGTTGTTGTGTACAATAAGAGAAGACAACACTTCAAAATGACTATCTCTTTGCTTTTCAGTCAGCAACTGAGACACCCACTCATCAAGCTTTCTCACCTTTCCAATTTGCTTCAAATGCCAAATGACATAGAATAGTTGATGTTGAGTTCTTCGGCAACTTCTCGTGTAGTTGTAAGAGGATCAGCTTCAATGATTGCTCTCAGTTGGTTCTTGTCAACTTCTCATGGCTGGCCACTGCACTCCTCATCTTCAAGGCTCTCGTCTCCTTTGCAAAACTTCCTGAACCACCGCTGCCCTGTACCTTCGTTAGCAGTTCCTGGGCCACATGCGTTGTTAATGTTGCGAGTTGTTTCCACTGTTTTATGACCCATTTTGAACTCAAATAAGAAAATCGCTCAAATTTGCTTTTTGTCTAACATCATTTCCATAGTCTAAAATAAATATAAAATAAACAGCAAGTAATAAGTCATTAGCAAAAACACATAAAGCAAGCAATGCACATTAAAATGATGTATAACATAACCACATTTATTTAAGAATGTGTTCCAATGTGAAACAGTAAATTTCAACAATGCTAAAACTGCAATTACTTTTGCACCAAACTAAATACTTTCTTGGACAAAGAAAAACTAAAGTAATACATTGTTGATTGATATACTTTATAAGAAATGTTTTTTAAAAAGTTTTTCAGGGAGAAACTTGCAACTACACAAAGAAATAAAAAGCATCAGAAATAGAGCAAATGGAGATAAAATATTTTCTTTTAATTTTTTAAGATAAATGTTTAGAGCAAATACAGTGAAAATGTATTATGTTTATAGTATATATAGAAATAAAATATCTGAGAATAAAGATACAAGGGCTAGATGAGAGGAATTGTAAATATAGTGTATAAGATCTTTTAATTACATGCAAAACTGTATAATATTATCTGGGGGAATAAAATAGAATTATTTAGAATATATGATGCAATTTTTTAAAGAAGTATAAGTCAGTTGAAGACATAAAAATTTTTAAATATTTAAATGTAACCAAGGTATGAAGAAATAGAAGAATAAACAAGGAACAAATGGAATAAACAGAAAACAGCCAAAAATAATTGATTTTAATTAACCATATTAATAATTACTTTAAATGTTAATGATATGTCACTTAAAAGCCAGATTATTATACTGGAATATTAAAAAAGCAAATCTCAACTTAAGAAACACACTAAATGTAGAAAGTAAGAGACAGAAACGAACAGAAGTGGTGGAGATTATAAATTAGAGAGGAAGCTGCAGACAGACCTTGGAAAGAAGTGGAAGCAAGACAGGCTGAGCTGCGGAACACCCTGAGAGGGGCTCACTCCTCTGCCGAAGCCGTTCAACTGCTGCTGGATTCCATATGGAATGTAGAAAAGTAGAAAGAACATCATTCTTACCACCACTCTTTACCAAAGCAAAATTAAAAATTTAAAAAGCTGGAAACTATGAACATTTGCAAATTTTCTTTAATCCATTAGAGAACCCAGGTCACAGGGCACTGAAGTAGCTTGAAAGCTAAAGACAGGGACCTTCAAGGAGAAACAGGATGTAAGCTGGGGCAGACATCGCTAGACACCAGAAATAAGAATTTAGCTAATAATGCTAATGAACTTGCCTTAGTCTGTGTTGCTATAAAGAAATACCTGAGGCTGGGTCATTTATAAAGAACAGAGGTTTATTTATTGGCTCACAGTTCTGCAGGCTGTACAACAGGCATGGCACCATCACCTGCATCTGCGGAGGACCTCTCGCTGCTCCACGCGTTGCAGAAGGGGACGTGCAGCTGGCGTGAGATCACCGGCAAGAGCGGAGGCCAGAGAGAAAGAGAAGGTTCCAGGCTCTGTTCAGCACCAGTTCCCTCACCAAACAGGAGTAAGAACTCACTCACGCCTGCAAGAATGGCACCAAGACATTCATGAGGGATCCACCCCAATAGCCAAACACCTCCCACCAGGCCCACCCCCAACACCTGGAATCAACTTTCAACATGAGGCTTGGTGGTGCCAAACAGACCCTACCCAGACCAGAGCAGAACAGTTCCAAGTGGAGTATGGGCCGGTGAGAGAATATAGAACCCCTAGGTTCCAGAAATACGAGAAATATTTGTAGACACTTAAAGGCTCTTTTTCATGCTACTTACTGAATACTCACAGAAAGAAAAGAACAGAAGAGGAGAGGAGACGAGAGGAGAGGGGAGGGGAGGGGAGGGGAGGGGAGGGAAGGAGAGGAGAGGAGAGGAGACGAGAGGAGAGGAGAGGGGAGGGGAGGGGAGGGGAGGGGAGGGGAGGGAAGGAGAGGAGAGGAGAGGGGAAGGGAGGAGAGGGGAGGGGAGGGGAGGAAGGAAAGAAGGAAGGAAGGAAGGAGAGAGAGAGAAAAAAAGAAAAAGGAAGGAAGGAAGGAAGGAAGGAAGGAAGGAAGGAAGGAAGGAAGGAAGGAAGGAAGGAAGGAAGGTGTAAGGCTGGTGGCAGGTACCCCTCCCATCCCTAATGGACAAAAGAAGTCCCTCCTATCCCTCAATACCGGCCCCAAAGCTGAAACAAAGAAATTCCTCACTCCTTGCACCGACATCTCCTGGCTGAAGAAGCTCCCATCCCCCAGTCCTAAGAACCTATATAAACCCTCTCAGACTTCTGGGTGGCGTGGCCTCTCTGGTCCTACTCCGTGGGTCCCCTGAGGCTCGCCCCGGGTCCCTCTCTCTCAGGGACTCGTTACCCCCACCTGGGAGCATTCCAATAAAGCCTCTTTACTTATCCCTTTCTACTCTGCTTGTCTTTCTTTCTGTGGCACCGGCTACTTCAAAGAAACCTTACAGAAAGAAGGGAGGGAGGGAGGGAGGGAGGGAGGGAGGGAGGGAGGGAGAGAAGGAGGGAGCAAGGGAGAGATTGCTGAAAAAACCCTCTTAGCATAGGCTCTGGGTAGGGGAACAGAAGTAGCTGTGGGAAAGGCTTGAAGACCTGCCTGCATCCCCTATCCCTCTTACGCTACAAAGATTAAACTACACTAGAAGGGCAAAAACAAAACAAAACAAAATTCTTGACCTTGGAAAACTAAAGAAAACCTATTGCAAACTGGAGAAGGGAGTGAGAAACAAATCTCCCTGTGAAGAGGTGCAGAAATAAGTGCTGGGCAGAGGCATACAGCTGGGCGTGTGCAAGGAACACTGAGAAGGCGTAGACCGCAAGAACCAGGGAGCCAGTGCGCTTCTAGCACCCGGACAAGCAGAGCAGTCAGTGGTATTCCCACCACGCCTCAGCATGAAACTAACAAAAGGAAGGAACAAGTAACACTGGTCCAGGGCTGAAAGGAAGTCAAGAGAATGCACAGAGTTTCCAAAACACAGCACAAAAGAAGTACATAAAACTGAGAGTAGAGCACCTTCGGGAAAAGACATCTGGCAAACCAGAGCCTTCCCCCACACAAGAAAATGCTAAAGGAGTTTTTGGGCTGTGGTGCAATGACAGTAACCATAGCAACAACAAACTTCACTCCAGATCAACCCATGAGAGACACACTTAACCCCTCACACTAAAGGTGTCCAGCATAAGGAGAGACATGCCAATTTTCAGGCATAAAAATGACTTATCTCATTCTGTACTGGTCTACACAAGATGTCCATCTTTCAGCAAAACCCATGAGGCGTAATGACAATGAAGAGGCAAACATACAGTATCAGGAGATTAAGCAGCCAACGCACCCAGACAGATATGACACCGATGTCAGAAATGTCACAAAGGGAATTTAAATAGCTAAAGTTAATTTGGTAAGGGCTGTAAGGCAAAAGCATTCAACAACAAAGAACAGATGGGTGATGTAAGCAGAGAGGTAAAATCTCTAAGAATGAACCAAAAAGAAATGCTATAAGAACAAAACACTAGAGATGAAGAATGCATTTTACGGTGTCATCAGTACACTTGGAGCAAGTGAGGAAATAATTGATAAAATTGAGATTTCAGTCCATAGGAATTATACAAATAGAAACACAAAGAAATAATAGAGGAAAAATAAAATGACAAAGCATCCAAAAGTGGTGGAATAATATCAAATGGTGTAACAGACATGTAGTTGGAGTCCAAGAAGGAGAAGATAGCAGAAAAAAAATATTTGAGGAAAATAATCAAAAATTTTCCAAAATTATGATGAAACCATAGATCCAAAAAGCTCACATAACAACAAGCAAATGAAGAATAGAACAAAAACAAACAAAACCAGAAAACACCCAGGCATATCATTTTCAAACAGCCAAAACCTCAATACAGATAAAATCTAGAAAGCAGTGGTAGAAAATAAGAACATTACCTGCAGAGAGACAAGAAGAATTACAGAAGACTTAGCTGCAGAAACTAAGAAAGACAGAAGAAAAGGAGTAATATTTCTAAAGCATTGAATGGGGAAAGGGGATTATTAATTTAAAATTCTATATCCAGCAAACATATATTTTAAAGCAAACCAAAAGTAAGTATTTTCATAGTAAAACAAAAATTAAAGAATTCATTGTTCACAGACCCTGCACTACAGGAAATATGCAAGGAAGTTCTTAGTCAACAACAATTATGATATCGCAGAGAATTTAGATCTACACAAAGTGATATACAATGCTACAAATACAATAAATGAAGACAAATATAAAATTTGTGTCTTTCTTATTTTAACAACTCTAAAATGTAACAGTCTAAAGATGAAATAGTAGCAATGTATTATCTGATTATAACATCTGTAAAAGTAAAAATATATGATGGAATAGCACAATGGATGAGATTTAAAAATTGAAACCATATCGTTACTCTTAATATCAGCAAGGAAGACAGTATAATATTTTCTGAAGGTATACTCTGGTCATTTAATTATTACATTCTAGGAAAATTTCTAAAACAATTTGTAAAAGAGATATGAAGATATTGAGCAAAAAATGGAGATAAAATGGAAACATAGAAATAAACAATCTAAATAAAGGTAGAAAAATGGGGAAAAGAAAATAAAATGTAATAAAAAATTAGAAAAAGATTTTATTTAGAAAAAATATTAAGATATAACAAGATAGAAGATTTTCATTCAAATTTATCAATGATTACATTAAATATAAATGGCCTAGCCACATAATTAAAAAAAAGAGATTGGTAGAATGAATTAGGAAAAGACCAACTGTCTGCAATAAATACAGTTTAAATATAAACACAAAAATCAGTTAAAAATATAAATATGGGAAAATACATACCATGTAAACAGTAACCAGAAGAAAGCTGGAGGAGCTATATTATTATTATTTATTTTAAAGCACACTTTAGAAAAAGAAATATTAATAGAGATAAAGAAGAACACTATATAAGGATAGGTGAATTTTGAAGAAGCATAAAAATCCTAAATGCCTATACCCCTAAAAAGAGAGGTTTTTTTGTGTAATATGAGTGGATACTCTGGTATCTCTCAGAAGTTTGTAAAACGGGTAAACAGAAAATTAGTGGGATTATAGGTGACCTGAATAGCACTATTAATCAACTTAAGATAATTTATATTTATAAAACACACTGTCTCCCAAACAGCAGATTACCACAGTCACTTCAAGTGCATGTGGAACATTTATTCACCAAGTTACACCATAATCTCGGCCAAAAAAGCAAATCTTAACAAGTTTGAAGTATTCAAATTGTACAAAGTATGTTCATAGATAACAAAATTAAGAAGAAATCAATGTATTAGGAAAATCATCAAATATTTGGAAATTAAATAACACATTTCTAGCCAATGGATCAAAGAAGAAATTAAAAGGAAAATTATAAAATAGTTTGAAATGAATGAAAATGAAAACAACATATCAAAATTTGTGCTGTATGGAATGCTGTTCACACAGTGGTTAGAGGAAAATTTATAGCATTAAGTCCTTATATTATAAAAGAGGAAAAGTCTCAAATCAGTAATTAGGGTGCCTTAGGAGCTAAAAAGCAATCTAATTAAATCTAAAATAAACAGAAAAATGTAAATAATATTAGCAGAAATCAATGAAATTCAGAACTCTCCCCCTTCCTCAAAATAGAGATAATTAACAAAACAAAAAGCTGGTTCTTTCAAAGAAATTAATGAAGTTAATAAACCTCTAGCCAGAATGACCAAAACTAAAGAAAGGAAACACAAATTTCAAGTGTCAGGAGTGAAAGAAGCTTATTACTATAGATTCTACAGACATTAAAAAGGATAAGGAAACACTATAAACTCATGCTCATAGATGTGATATGTCAGATGAACTGAAAAAGTGTTTTGAAATACTAAACTCACTCAGGAAGACACAGATGTCTGGGATAGTAAAATATTTATTAAGGAAATTTTGTTTCTGGTAAAGGCATCCATTTTAAAAAACCCTCCATAACATGTTAGTTTTACTGTTGAAATCTACCAAACATTTTGGAAATAAAAAATACCAATTCTATGCAAATATTTTCAGAATATAGAAAGTGAAACCACTTCTGAACTTATTAGCTCCTTTAATATCACATTATTAGATAATTTGGTAGTACCATGATACCAAGCGAGATAATAACATTATTAGAAAATTATAGTATCCCACATAAACATAGATGCAAAAATCCTCAACAATGTATTAACAAATCAATTCCAACAATTCACAAATAGGATAATAAATCATTACCAAGTGAGATTTATTTTAGGAATGTAAGTCTGGTTCAAGGTAAATAATTCAGTCAATATAATCCATCCTGTTAACAGACAAAAGAAACAACAGGTGTTAATAAATATAGAAAAACATTCAACATCCATTTGTGATTCAAAAAAAAACCACTTTCACCATGTTGGGAATAAAAGAGAGCATCCTCAGCTTGCTAAAGGGTATCTATAAAATAACCTATACATAATGTTATACACAACTGTGAAAGATTGAATGCTTTTCTTTAAAAATGATAACACCCAAGGACATCTGTTCTCACCAATTCATTCACGATTTTTTTCTAACCAAAGGACTTGGTCAGTGAAATAAAGCAAGAAAAAGAAATGAAGAGCATGCAGATTCACAAAAGAAGAAATAACTTTGTTTCTAATAAAACTATTTCTACATACACAATTATTCGACATAATTATCTATGTAAAAATCTTCACAGAATTGCTGGAACTAATAAGTGAGTTTACGAAGGTTCCAAGAAACACTGTCAATATGCCAATATTGTATGTATGATTCCATATATGGTTGACAAGGTGGATCTAGAATTTACATGGAAAAGAACAGAAACTAAAATAGTCAGAAGCTATTCACAAAAAGAACGAAGTTAGTGTACTCATACTACCTGATAGCATAAGCTACAGTGAGAAAGATTGGAGAAAAGATAGAACAGAACAGAGTTCTCAGAAATAAACTCACGTCTATTGTGAATTGATTTTTGACAAAACACAATCTACTGAAGAAAAAATAATGCTATGAACAAATCATGTGGGAACAATTGGATGTCTTTAAGAAAGTAACTGAAAAGAAAGAAATGAACCATACTTTATACCCCATCAAAAATTATCTCAAAATGGTTGTAGACCTACATATAAAATCTGACACTCTGAAACTTCTGAAAGGAAACATAAGAGATAATCTGCATGGGCAAAGTCTTGTTAGACACTATACCAAAATATGATAAATTGCATTTCATCAAAATTAAAAGGTTCTGGTCTTTGAAAGACACTCTTAAAAGAATGAAAATAAAAATAATAAGCCACATACTTAAAAAATCTTTAGTTCACATGTCTAATAAATATTTGTATCTAGATCATATAAAGAACTCTTAAAACTCAATAACAATAAAAGTATAAACCCAACATATAATAGACAAACATTTTGGACAGACACTTACCAAAGAAAATACACAGATCGCAAGTAGCACACTCAAAGATAGTCAACTTAATTAATCAGTAGGTAAATGCAAATTAAATCAAAATGGTATACCACTAAAAAGCTATTAGATTTCAAGAAAAAAGAGCGAAGGAGGGAGGAAAAAAGGAAGGAGGGAAGGGAGGGAGGGAAGGAAGAGAGGGAGGGAGGAAGGGAGAGAGGGAAAGAAAAACACTGTGGCAGAGTACTGACCCCAAAAATGCCCACAGCCTAATCCCCAAACCTGTGATGTTTTGCATTATATGGCATGTGACTTTGCAATTCTTTCTACGACAGAAGTAGAGTATAATTCTCTGTCTCTTAACTTGGGTTTGGCCATATTCTTGTTCCAGCCAACAAAATGATAGTGAGTGTGAAATGATCAATGGCTGGAAAAGCAGCTTCATGATTTTCTTGCCCCTGGGCCTCTGCCCTCACCACGGGAAGAGCTTGCCCCAGCGAGCTGCTGGCCTCCAAAAGAGGATGATAGATTCACAGAGCAGAGCCCAGCCTACATCAGCCAGTCTACATGAGGGAAAGCGTTTGGTTTGCGGGTAGTTTATGGCACAGCATGTTTGTTGTTAACCAAAAAGATCAGCAACAGGTGAGACGTTCTAAAGAAGTATGATTTAGCGTGGAACATACAACATTGTGGTTGAATCAGAAATACATACATTGGAATTCTTGCTACATTTGCTATTTGGCCATAAACAAGCTTTTAAAACTCTCTTAGCCTTTGTTTTTTTTGTCTGTTAAATTGGGCATTATCATAGAATTATGTGTTATATATAATGGAATATACCTAAAACAGAGTGGGATCTTATACATAAGATACACAACTTTATAATGCCAAGATTTGAGGGAAAAAAGCAAGAAAGTCCTTTGGATCTTATTAATACTACAAATAAATGAGGAGGAGAAGGGGAACCGAGAGTTTATCGACTTAACCTCAAATTGGATTTCTGATTGACTCCCAGTGGAATGTCAGAACAAATCTTTATTAATGCAGGGTAATGGGAAATCATTTCATGTATCAATCACCTTAAAAAGCGAGATATCAGAGCAAGTATAAATCAAGAGTGGCAGGCCCTCCCACGGAGCTGAAAGTATTGACTTGTGTTGGCCATCGTCCAGTAACACAACACTGCTTTTTCACGCTCATGCTGCCATTAAGCTTGATGAAAATACTGACTTTGCTTAATGAGGCATTTCCCAAATTGTGATCTATGAAACTGTACTTTCTTGTAAGGTAGCTAAATGTGTCATGGGGAAAAATTCGTTCTACATTCAAAGCGGTTTTAAAACTTTTGGGCTAAATAAAGTTCCATCTTTAATATATTCACATGTTCTATGTACCTCCAGAAGAACAGGATAAAGCAAGATACTGTATACAGTCTATAACATTACCCACCCTCCCTGACCATGACAACATTTTCTCTAAGGGGTATCTTATAGTACTGTGTTTTAGAAAACATATTTAGGTAAACACTGGATTTATAAAAGTACCAGGGTAAGACACTCAGTAGAGTTTAAGACCAAAAACTTTCTCAATAGCCATGGAAGACAAGAACATTCTTGTAAAGAGATAAATTTGACCTGGTACTACCACTACAAAAAAAGACAATAGTCCTTGCCATTAGTACCTAAGTAAAATTCAGAATAAACCTGATGAAGATTAAACAGTGTCTTTAAGAATTTTGAGGCCAGTGCAGTGGCTGATGCCTGTAATCCTACCACTTTGGGAGACCGAGGCGGGAGGATTGTTTGAAGCCAGGAGTTCAAGACTAGCCTGAGCAAGAGTGAGACCCTGTCTCTACAAAAAACAGAAATATTAGCTGGGCATGGAGGTGCGTGCCTGTAGTCCCAGATACTTGGGAGGCTGAGGCAGGAGGATAGCTTGAGCCTAGGAGCCTGAGGTTGTAGTGAGCTATGATGACACCACTGCACTCTACCCAGGCAACAGAGCAAGATCCTGTCTCTAACAATAATAATAATAATATTGAATAAAATGATACTAGAATTTATTTGGCATTTCTCAGGATCCAGACTATAAGAAACTTTATATTATTTCATCTGTTCTTTCTGTGACAACCTGAGAAATAGAAATTATTATCCCTGCTTCACAGACTAGGAAACTCACACAGAAAGTTTATGAAATTTTCCTGAGATTACACTTAGTACATGATAAAGGGTGAGCAGTAGCAATTCGTTAACAATTCCTTCACTGAGTCCCAAGCGTGTGTTTTAAACTCATGCAAGGGCAGTTGTGCAGAAGCTTCTCAAACCTCCCCATTAGTTAAATGTGATGTCCCCAACAAACACACATTCCCCACACACCAAACAAGAAGTTGTGCCTAACAAAGCTCAAAAGTAAGCCTTGAGAGGATCAATTTCCTTTCAAGTTATTTCACATCATCTCAGAACAAATCGCAATGATATTTATATGAGTACAAAATACATAGCACCCAATTAGATTAAATTTACAATGGTTTTCATCCATTCAAAATGAGCAAGCATGCAAAGAAGCAAGAAAATATAACCCACAATGAGGACAAATATTAATAAATAGAAGTAGATGCAAAAATGACACAGATGATAGAATTAGTAGATAAGGACATCAAAAATATTGCATAATCATATTCTATATGTCCAAGTAGGAAAAGGAGTGCAAGCAAAGCAAATACCTAAAAAATTTAAAACAACCTAAATTGAACTTTTAGGATTAAAAAATGCAATATCAAAAATGGAAAATAACACTGATGGAATTAAAAGCATACCAAACATTTCAGAACAAAAACTATTGTGCCTAAACATATAGAAATGGAAACTATCCAAAGTGAAGCACTGAGAGTAAAAAGATTGAAAAAAATTAACTCTGAAAAGAATAAATTGTGGGACAAATTCAAGTAGCATAAAAATGTATAATTGGATTCTCTTGTAAAGAAAAGGAAAAGGAAGAAAAATTGAAGAGATAATGGTTGAAATTTTCCCAGATTGGTGAAAGTCATAAATCCACAGATGCAAGAATGTCAACAAACTCCAAATCCAAGAACATGAAGAAAACTATACCGAGACACATCATAAAACCAGTGGCAAAGATAAAATCTTAAAAGCAGCCAGGGAAAAAAAGACACATTATGAACAGAGAAACAAATATAAGAATGACAGCAGATTGCTCAAGGAAAATAATGTGTGCCAGAAGATAGTGGATCATCATCTTCAAAGTAATAAAAGAAAAAAAAGTCAATCTAGAAACTATATCCAATAAAAATATTTTTTAAAAATCAGAGAAGTATTTCAAAGACACAAAACCTGAGAGAGTTCATCACTAGAAGACCTGCACTCAAGAATGTTAAATAGGAGTGTGGAGCAAGACGGCTTAATGGAAACCTCCAGTGATCATCCTTGAGGAATTCAACAACTATTCACCCAAGGAAGCACCTTTAGAAGAACAAAAAAAATCAGGTGAGCAATCACAGTACTTGGCTTTAATGTTATATCAAGGAAAAAGTTTGCTGGTTACCAAAGGTTAAACCATATGACTAAAAAATTCCACTTCTAGGTATGCACCGAAAAGAATTGAAAATAGTTATTTGAACACATACTTGTACATGAATTATAGCAGCATTATAATAAGCAAAATGCATCAACAGCTCAAATGTGCACAATGGATTAATAGAAAAACAAATGGTTGTACATACATGCAATAGAATGTTCTTGAGCCATAAAAGGGAGCGAAGGGCTGACACGAGTGAGAACTAGAGAAACCTCACCAACACTGTGCTAAATAAAGGAAGCCAGGCACAAAAGGTCACATATCATATGATTCCATTTACATGAATTATCCAGAATAGGTAAATCCACATATACAGAAAGCAAATTTGTGGTTTCCAGGTCCTGGGGGAGGGGGAGGATGGAATGAGGAGTAACTGCTTAAAGTGCATGGGTTTTATTTTGGGGTGAAAATATGTTTTGGAAGCACAATATAGGAATGTACTAAATTATATACTTTAAAATGGTTAATTTTGTTATGTGAATTTTGCTTCAATTTAAAAATATATTTTTAAGTCAATGAGACTGTGACAGAGGGAGAAAGGTAGAAAGGGAATCCCAGGCAGTAGAACCAACACAAATAACAATATGCAGTTTAGCAATAGGAGAATGAGCACAGGAATCTGCAAGCAATTCCATAGGCTAGGATCAGACATTTGGGGGCCAGAATTGGAGAGTCAAGAGACTGGAGAGGAGGGCAGGGGATCTTGTGTGGCCTTGTGTGCCTTGCCAAGTGACTCAGACTTGATCCAGCAGGGAAGGGAACCACTGGAAGGCTCTACATACAAGAAGGGCACATCCAGATATGGGTTATGGATCATGCTGGCCATTGACTGGAAGGTGAGTGGACAGGGCCGTGCCCACAACTAGAGACCCACGCTTAGGAAGTCTTGTGGAGGGAGTCTAGTCAACAGGTGGTGAGGGTATATGGACTAGGGCAGTGGTGACAGGACTGAAAATAAGGAGAATATTTAAGAAATATTTGGGAAACAAAATGGGCAAGACCAGATAGTGGATTGAAGCAGGGAGTTGAAGGAGTAAACATCAGAGCGACGTCCAGGTGTCCAGCTGGGGTGCCTGGGTGGACGTTGGCACCACCATCGGAGACAGGGAGGGGATCTCATCAAAGCATATCCCATCAGAGTCCCCAAAGGGCTGGAAGACTAAGTGGGCTCTCCTGGGATAACACTTTCACGTACCAACAGAAGAGATACGCACCAAGCAGGTGGCACAATTAGCCAGGTCACTGCTCCTCAGAGGTCTGCATCTCCACCACACCCCCATTGCACGGGGCCCTCTCCTGAGAGGACCTGTCATTCCGGCTTTACCAACAGAAAGGCCTGGAGGTTTCACCCATTGTTTTAACACTTGCAGTTGATTGTCAACAGAATAGGTTTATAAACTTTCCGTTGGATGAAATGGCATCTGCTTTTCACTATGCTTAACATCTGGCTATTATAACAAAGCATATAATTATGTTTAATGGGTGAGAAGTGTCTGATGGATTGCAGCCAAATATCTGAATAAGTCAGGAAAGCATAAAAGCAATTTTTAGGGATTTGCCCGATAGTATTTCCAGGCAAGGGGGAAAGGTCATCTTTTGTCCAGGTGTACTGCTTGGTGTTCGTATAATATCCAGCACAAAAAAAAAAAAAAAGAAAATTAAGCCTCCATGCTGGAATGCACATGCTGTTAGGTCCTGGGACCTAAACTTGTTTACCTCCTAAGAGTTATTAATCCAGAGGGCAAACAGGCCACCAGCACTGGCAGCATGACAAAAGGTGAGACAGGGATAGAAACCAGGGACTGTCAGAGCACCCCACAGGGCCACTCAACTGAGCTGATGAGGTGGGCATCGAGTGAGAGTTGAAGAAAGAGCAAGAATTCCAATAAGCAGGGTTTAATGAAACAAAGAAATGGGAAGGGCATTTTCAGGCGGAGGTAATAGCACAAGTAAAGTTAGGGAGATTTAAACAGCATGATATTTGGGGGAATTATATGTAGTTCCATAGGGCGGGAGAAAGGGGACAGAGGAGAAGACACATGGTAAAACTGAAGGCCTTAAGGCCTGAGAAAAGAAACTTTTGAACCACATCCTGCAGCTCAGGACCCACTGAAGGGTGATCAGATTTGCTTTTCAACAAGCCTGCGTGGCGCTGAAGGAAAGAGCAGAGGCAGCTGCTGGGAAAGGTAGACCAGGAGAATCTCAGGAGAAGACTCCTGAGAAATCCAAGACAGAGAAGGAGCCAGAGAGCTGTAAGAGGCATCTACAGCACTGAGGAAGCTGTGTGACCTTGGGGAAGACACTTAACTATTCTGAGCCTCAGTTTTCTTATTAGCAAAATGTAAACAATAAGGTGTAACTTGTAGGTATTTTTATATTAGGTCCACTAAATGATAGCTATGTTTACTTTTGCTATATTACATAAAAACAAAATATGCCTTAAAAGAAACCATATGGAGCTGGGCCTTAGGAACCTTACAATAAATGCAAAATAATGAGAAACAAGGTGATTCAGAACTGAGTGTCATACCCAATGCACGTTCAGATGCTAAACACACAAATGTAGATCTGGAGGTGGCAGAACATCATGGTGAAGAGCGCTGTGCTTAGAATCTCCCTTAACTGAGATTGCGCCCTGGCTCCATCACTAAAGGTGCTGCTACCTGTCCCAAGTCAGCCCTTGCAGCCTCTGTTTCCTATTTTAAGTGAGGAAATCCTCCTTGTAACTAAATAATGTGGCCCTTGACACATAATAAGGCTCAGTGACCAATCCAAGGTCCATAGAAGTTAAAGTTCACCCCTAAGAACTAGTTAGGAGCACAGGTAGACCTTGCACCCAGGTCTGTCTCACCCTAGAAACTGTACACTGTTACCTAAACCATGTTGAAAAGTATTAAACCTACAAGTGAAATATTTAATCAGATCAAGTAATGATTATTTGGAGAATTATAAAACAAAACAACAAACAAATCAGATGACTTAGATAAAATGGACAAATTCCTAGAAAGACACAAACTACTGAACTTGACTAAAAGACGTAAAAATTCTGAATAGATTTAGTAACAAAACAAATTAAATTAGCAATTTTAAAAATTCCAAAAAGAAAATTCTAAGCCCAGAATAATTTACTGATGAATTCTACCAAACATTTAAAGAATATCAATTCTAACAAACTCTTTCAAAAAATAGATGAGGAAGGAACAGTTCCCAACACATTCTTGGATGCCTATATTACCCCGATATGAAAACAGAAAAAGACATTACAGAAAAGAAATTTACAGACCAATATCTCATATAAACATTGACATAAAAATGCTCAAAAAAATATTAGCCAACAAAATTCAGCAATAAATGAAAGGGATTAGATGCCATGACCAATTTACATATATGCCAGGAATGCAAGGTTGGTTTAACATCTAAAACTCAATTAATGCAGTACTCCATGTCAATAGAATAAAGGTCAAACACCATGTAATCATCTCAATAGATGCAGAAAGAGTGGTTGACAAATGCTAACACCTTCTAGTGATAAACACCCTCTGCAAACTAGGAATAGAAAGGAAATTCAGCAAACTGGTGAAGGGCATATATGAAAAATCCACAGGAAATATCCTGCTTAGTGGTAAAAGACCCAGAGATCAGGAACAAAACAAGGATGTTTGCTTTTACCGCTTCTTTTCAACATATTGCTAGAAGTTATAGTCAGGGCAATTAGGCAAGAATATATACATATTTTAAGGGCATTCATATTGGAAAGAAAGAAGTAAAAAAACTATATCTTTGTAGATGGCATTATCTTGTATATAGAAAATTGTAAGGAATCAACTAAAACACTATTATAATTAATAAATAAGTTCAGCACAACTTTAGGGTACAAAATCAATATACATATTAACAAATTAATTATATTTCCATGTACTAGCAATGAACAATGTAAATATTAAATAAGAAAAAATTCCATATGAAATAGTTTCAAAAGAAGTAAAATAACAAATTTAATAAAAGAAGTTCACAACCTGCACACTTGATACTACAAAACATTGTTGAAAGACATTAAAGAAGACCTAAATATATGGAAAGATACCCTGTGTTCATGGATTGGAAGACTTAATGTTGTTATAATGCCAGTACTCCTCAAATTGATCTACAGGTTCAATGTCATCCCTATCAAAATATCAGGTGACTTTTTGCAGAAATGGATGTGCTGATCCTAAAATTCATATGGAAATTCAAGGAACTAGAATAGCCAGAACAGTCAACAGAAGAACAACATAGGATTCAAACTTCCCAACTTTAAGATGAACCACCACACTACAATAACCCATGAAGACAGAATGGTACTTACATGGGAATGGATATAAACATAAATGAAATGCAATTGTGAGTCCTGGAGTAAACCTTTACATTTATTGTCAGCTAGTTTTCAAAAAGAGCACCAAGCAAATTCAACGGGAAAAGAACAGTCTTTTCAACAAAAAATGCTGGTATGATCAGACATCTGCAGGCAAATGAACGAAGTTGAACCCTTTCCTCACATTATACACAAAAATTGACTCAACGTGGATCATGAACCTAAATGTAAGAGCTAAAACTATAAAACAGGATCTTCATAACCTTGAGTCAGGCAAAGCCTTCTTACATTATGGCACCCTAAGCTCATGACAAAGATAAGATAGGTAAATTTGACTTCATAAAAATTAAAAACCTTGTGCTTTATGGCTTCGGTCCCCAACTCCCTGGCCATGGAGCTCTGCCTCCTCTCCATGCCCCCCACATACACACCTGCCCATTGAAAATTTGTCTTCCACGACACTTAGAAACTGGGCAGCACAGCCGGAGGTCAGCAGTGAGCCAGCAAGTGAGCGTCATCAGTCTCACAGCTGCTCCCCATCACTGGCACCACTGCCTGAGCTCTGCCTCCCCAGCCCATCCATGGAAAAATTGTCTTCCACGAAACCGGTCCCTAGTGCCAAAAAGGTTGGGGACCACTGCTTTATAGGATACTATCAAGAAACTGAAAAGAAAACCTGTAGAATGGGAGAAAACATTTGCAAATATTAGATATATTAATTATAAGGTATTTGTATCTAGAATGTATAAAGAACACTTACAACTCAATAATAAAAAGACAAGCAGCCCAATTTAAAAGGAACAAATGATCTGAATAGACCTTTCATGAAATGATGCTCAGCGTGATTAACCACCCCGAAAAATGCAAATCAAAACCACAGTGTGATACCACCCACTAGGATGACTGTAATTAAAAAAAAAAACACAATGCCATATGTTGGCAAGGATATGAAGAAACCAGGACACTCAGAGAGTCTCCTAATTCTGTGAGGGAGGTGTGACTGCTGGTGAACATTGTATAATGAGGAAACTGAGTTGAGGGGCGGCAACATACACAGCTTTCTCTCTGTGTGTTTGTTTTGTTTTCCTTTTGTATAAACTAGTCTACTGGGCCCAAACTGTAGAGAGTTGAACCCCACATGTTATGTGCAACATTGTAAAGCAAGCAAAGTAGAATATCCACTACATTTAATGTACCCAGCTTATCAATAATTGTGTAAACAATTGGAATGTAAAATTGTACAGCCACTTTGGAAAACAGTTTGGCAGTTCCTTAAAAAGCTAGGCATATAGTTACTATTTGACTCAGGAATTTTTCTTATAGGCATTCCCAAGAATTAAAAAAAAAAAAAAAAACCCTGCAAACAAAACCTTGAATGCAAATTTTCATGGCAGCATTACTCACAATAGCCAAAAAATGGAAACAACAAATGAATGGATAGGTAGTATGGTATGCCATATAATGGAATATGGGGTCCACAATAAAAAGGAATGAAGTACAGTAAGTCCTCACTTAATATCATTGATAGGTTCTTGGAAATTATGACTTTAAGTGAAACGACATATATCTAAACCAGTTTTACCATAGACTAACTGATATACACAAAAGTTGAATTCCTACAGCATAGTTCTGGTCACAAAAACATAACCAAACTTCTAAATAAAGGCTCACATGCTTCTAACATGAAACATTGAAGTAAAGTGAAAGATTAATAGACACAAGTAAGATAATTATCTGCTCAATCATTCCAGGTCAGAGTGTAGGGTGGCTGGAGACTATCCCAGCAGCTCAGGGCACAGGGCAGGAGCCAGCCCGGACAGGCCACCGTCTCCTCGCAGGGCCACTGCCACACACCCACACTTGCTCGGACTAGGACCATGCAGACAGCCAAAGAACCTAACAGACACACGCTGCAAGAAACCAGAGTACCCAGAAAAAACCCGTGCAGACATGGAGACAACGTGCAAACTCCACACAGACAGTGGCCTCCGTCTGAAATTGATTTTTTTTCTCATCAAGGTGAGAAAAGGACATTGCCTGAAACGATGTTATTTGAGGATCTTCTGTGCTGACACTTGCTGGGATATGGATGAACCTTGGGAATATAGTGCTAAGTGAGAGAAGCCAGATATAAAAGACCACAGATTATATGACTCCATCTACATGAAATGTCTAGAATATGCAAATCTATAGAGACAGAATTTAGATTAGCAGTTGCTTACCTCTGGTGGGGGGTAGTTTGAGGGAAAATGGGGAGTAGTTGATAATGGCTGCAGGTATATTTCTGGGATAATGAAAATGCTCTAAACTTGCTCCGGTGATGGTTGTGCAACTCTGAGTACACTGAAAACCACAGAGCGTTTGTGTGGTAGGTGAGTTATATCTCAATAGTGCTATTTGATTAAAAATAAGAATAGAAAAATTCAAAGTTGTTGACTAAATTGAATGATTTTTATTTTTTGAGATTTTGTTTGACTTTAATTTTGACTGAGAGCACCCATTCCTCATAAAGAGTAAAACTTTACATCTGAGTAAGGCTGCAAATGTTGGTGGTTGTGAACATTAGAAACTTAGAGAAAATAAACCGTGTTTTTAGATTAAAATTTCATCTCATTTTAGCAAACTTCCCACTTGCTGCCTTTCCCTCCCAGGCCAGCCGTGTAAGAAGTTCTGCACCACACAGCTGAGAGCGCGGCGGGGCGGGTGCTGAGCAGACCGGCTGCCTCAGTGTGGGAAGCCCCTCTGGAAGGCCATCAGGTGTCCCGGGAGCCCCGATGTCCCTGGGGCATAGAATCCTGGAAGCCAGGAGTCCCGGCCCTGGCCATGCGACTGAGCAAGCTTCTGACCTTCCCTGGGCCCCATTCCGTTGTTCTTGTTACACCTGCTAACCACGGCCTACCAGCTACTTCACAGGAGCACTGTGAAAGATGAAGCCAAAGTGTGTGAAAGCAATTTGAGCACTTCTAAACCACTTTATAAATGGACAGAGTAGGGGCTGATCGTGCCAAAGTCCTCATTTTCCACACGGAGGCCAGAGGACCAGGGATGAGTTACGGGACCGTGGAGGGGCCGGGGTGGGTCTAGCATCTGGGTCGTTTGCATCCCCCTCCCTCCAGACATGACTCCTGGTCATCCAGGGGCCACTCTCAGAAGACCATACCCCTCTCCCTGCAGATTACGGGAATCGATTTCCTCCGAGTGCATGTGGTTTTATAAATCAAGTAGCTTTCAAACTATACTGCAAGTTACCACACCTGCTGCATTAGAACATTGATCATTTCTGGGTCAGAAATTCTTGTTGTTCGATGTTGGTTTACTGAAAAAGATTACAGAAGTGTCTTAAGTAGCCACCAAATTGACTGTCCAATTATCAATGGACAGATACCTTTGATACTTTTCTATTTTTGCATATTTTCTCAGGAAGAAAACAAATGTTCAGAAGTCTGGATCAAAGAAGATAATTCATGTGCAAACTGCGTTGGGACTGTCAAATTTGTGAGGATAAACACATTATTTAAAACAAGGTCGAATTTGCTCTCTGTGGGAAAATGGATATACCTATCCGTGACTTGCTTGAAATAATATAGAATTTCCATTAGGAAAAGGCTTAAATTAACAGACTTCCTTGACTGTGAGCATTTGTGGATTTTTAGTGTGAGTATAAGAGTCAGAAATTTGTTTCAAAAAAAAATCTCTAGACTCCAAACAGTCTGATCCGTCCAAGCTGAACCAAAGAAAGCAGGCCAATATTTCCATCCTTCTTCTTTGTAAAGAAAAATGTAAATAAATGTGCAAGCCTAATGCTTAACATTAAATCTAACTGGACACCCAAACACTCATGCTTTCAAACGCTCTGTGGCCTCCTTCTGGACGTACCCTCTGGCAGAAGGGGCTCATTGGCTGCTTCTCCAGGAGCCAGGGACCGTGGTAGACACCAGCACTGCTCCACAGCTCAGGTGGACACTTCTCTACTTGAGTCAACCATCCCCGCTTCCCCCCAATTGACCACCCCCCTGCCCCCAGCACCACCCCATCCCAGCCACACAAGTAAAATGAGAACCAGCATTCTGGATTCCTCCCACGTGGCAAGCCTTGCACTGTTTGCATTTATCTTTGCCTCCCCCTCCTGACTGAGCTTCACGAGAACAGGAAGCATGTTTGAAGTGACTCTCTTTTCACTCCATGCGCTTGCTACGCACAGAACCTCCCCACAGAACAGAGGCTCCACAGCTATCTGATGGGTGAGCAAATGAAAGAAAAGACTGAATGAGGAGGACCTGTGCTGGGGACAATGACACTCACTCTCGGCTCTGGGAATTGATTCTTGCTGGCGGACTGGAGAGCAGACGGCCCAGGGCCCTGCAAGGCAGGACCACCGTCGTCCCGGCTGTGCCTCCCTCACTAGGCTGCAAGCTCCAGGTGCTCCTGGGCATCCCCGGTCCGCCCCTCTGCACCTGTCCCTGCCCTTCATGATCCAACATTCACAGCACTTTCCACCTCATCCGCTGCACCCCCGCCCCGGCCCCCATCCGCCTCATGCTTACACACAGAGAGCAGCTCAGTTCCCGATGAGACTCTGTGTCCAAGATGGGTGACGGAGCACACAGCTTGGTCTTGCGTTCTCTCCTAAGACCCTAAAATGACAGCATAGCATGAACAGGAGTAAATCTACGCTAAAACCTGGGGCTGTGAGAAGGCAGTCATCAGTGGCCAAAAGATGCCCAACAAATTTCTGGAAGAGAAGAGAAGATGAATAGCAGCTTATCACTGCTTGGTCAAAGTGATGGGAGCTACAGCTGAGAATCCTGGTGGGGAAGAGGCCTTGGAGTTAGCAGGGCTAGGGAACAAGTGGGAGACAGGCCACACCCAGCCTGACAGTGAGCCCCAAGGAAAAACACATGCATGAGCAACTGAAAGGGGCTGAGGCTTCTAGTTGTTGGAACCCAGATACCACCCACCCAACCCTAGCAAGGGGTCAGGGGCTGGAGAGGATGGGAGAAAGTAGTGAATGAATGGCCACCTCCCGACAACTTTGACTCAAACCCTGCCAGAAGCAGGTGCAAGGATAGACTATCTTCCTTGCCAGGAAACAGACCCATCTACCATCAGGAGACAGAAGAGAATTTGAAAATTCAAATTCTTAGCCTAAAAATTTTAAAGATATATTAAACTTAAATTTTAAAAAATCAGGTGCTCTTTTAAATAGGAAAAGAAAATAAGAACAAGCTGTTGGAAAAGAAGGGAAAAAAAGATTGCCAAAACTGTTTAGTTAGGATGCCTAGAAAATAATGTTGAGGAAATTTTACTTTCCAGGTGATAGAATCAAAGGAGATGAGAGAAAAGAGACATTGAATTTCAACGCAGTTCTCCAAGAAAAAAGGAATATAAAATAGACGTGACGTAATTTTAAAGAAATAATGGAAGAGTACCTTCCCAGAGCTAGAGAGAAGCGTAAGTCACAGCACGGACAGAGCGCATCATAAACGGAGCAGAATAAATGAAAAATAACGCCTGCTTCAGCATCTTTGTGAAACTCCAGAATACCAAGAATGATAGAAGCTTAAAAAGCTTCAAGAGAAAGAACAAAAGTTCCTTAAAAACTCTTAAGCATCAGGCTGACCTCACACTTTCCTTTGGCAACACCTGGATAAGAGCCGATGGCGCAACAGCGTGGAGCTCTGCAGGCAGCGACTGCGTCCTCGAGACAATCGCAAGCCAAAGGGCAAGTTATGGACCAAACAGGGAGGCAAAATAGAGCTATTTTCCAACATGGAGAGACAGAAAGCTTACCTCACATATATCCTTCCTGAAGATATTACCTAAAATCTGCCAACAAATGGAAGCATAAAATTCAAGACAAAGGAAAACATAGGGTACGATAACAATGGGCTTCACCCAAAAGTCCAATACAAAGGAATTAACTGTGGGATTCCAGCCGTGCAACAGGTCCAGGCTAGAATACGGTGCGGTGGGGTCTCCGCAGAAAACTGTCAAGAGAAACCGGATACATGCCACCCGCTAAAGGAGCATAAGGAGCTGGAGGCAATATGACGAGGGCAGCATCCATTTCTCCTTGGTGACCATATGCATAAGCACCGGGAAAATTAAAAGCCACAAGAAACCAGGTGACAGACAGCTCAAGGAGAGTGGGCTGCTCTAAAGATGAAGAGAGGAGAATGGAGGCGGGGGAGGTAGATGGGGACTTCAGGCGAAACTATCACATTTTCTCTTAAAAAATCTGAAGCAAAATTAAAAAGTCCAATTGCATCTGGAAAATAGGGCTGAGGGTGGGAAAGGGTGAGGCAGAGCAGGAAGAGGTACTATTCTTTTCTGTTATAAGACTTTTTGCAACACTGTTTCCTTCCCATGAATACATGTTATCTAGATAAAGGTTTTGAAATTAATCAATTTCATTTTAATATAGTAAGAGTGCATACGGCCCCACTACGTCACTCTGGGTGGAGTGTGGAACTTCTTCTTTTCAAAAGCCCCCTGGTGATTCTAATGTAGGAACCTGCTTAATAAATCTTTCTCTTGGGGGGACCTCTGCATTCACCCCTTGCGTATGGATGGAGAGCTGGTGTCCCCTCCTCTCTCCTTCAGCAGTGGTTTCGTGGGTGTACATCACCTCCTCGGAAAAGAATGGAGATCTCTATTTTACCAGGCTATGCCTTCTGTTTGCCCACAGCACTTTGGACTAAACACATAAGCAGCACTCAATAACTGTTCCTCTGACTCTTGGGGTGAGGAGGCAGTTACAGGAACACTGAGTCCTTAAACTCCCACTCTAATCAGCAGTAAATTAGTAAAAGATATCAAAGAAGGCCTCACAATAACTTCCCTGGCGTCCACTACTCCGTGCAAGGCATGTTTCGCAATCCTGCATCTACTCAGGACACCCAACTGCCCAGGGAGCCTGAGATCCAGGACCCCCAGGGTACATGATCTCCCCATTTCCTCTCCCTCCACGAACTCCTATCCATTCTTCAAAACCCAATATATCAGTATCTTTTAGTGCATCTGATTCTAATTCCACTTAACACATTTTTGTATATACAGTTGACCTTTCATATCTGCAAGTACCACATCCACAGATTCAACCAATCATAGATGGGAAATATTCAGGAAAAAAGTAATAAATAAAAAGTAACAATTCAACAACAAAAAGTATTACAAATTTTAAAAAGACAATATAACAACTCTTTACCTAGCATTTGCATGGTATCAGGTATTACAAGTAACCTAGAGATGATTTAATGTATACGGAAGGATGTGTGTGGCTCATATGCAAACACGATGCTGTTTTATGTCAGGGACTTGAGCGTGGAATCCACAGGGGCTGCAGTTAAGCTGTGATAAAACACCAACTCCAGTATGTTGTGTAACGAAATTTTGCACAAGGGAATCCACATCATGCTCACAGGGCAGCTAGGTTTACCTCAGGTAGAACTCCTCTTACCGTTCCCCAGCCTATCATTGAACTTCTTAGAATTTTGTGAGCAACCAGGGAGGGATTCGTCCTGCAGCAATATCCGTTTGAAGGCAGAGTTGCACTTCCGCTTACACCATCCCTGCAGGTGAGGACGGTCCCCAGCTCACATGCACCATGGCGGCTAACCGCTGGGTGCGCTGAGCATGGGGGCAGCCATGCGGCAATAGCAGGTGACAAGTGGCCACGCTGCACTCTGCAGACTGGAAATGCACAGTCACAGGCTAAATATACTTATGGCCCCAAATCAAATAAAGTGAGGAACGAACTGGACAATCAAGGTTTTTAATCCACATGGAACAAAGCACCAAAGAATTGACCATTTTCATATTTGAGACGCTATTCGGGAGAGAAGCAGTGAGGAACCAGAGCTTTCGTGTAACAGCACCTCTGAGCTTCACATAATATTTAAATTGTTTCCTACCATGCAAGGAAGAATTGCACTGACTGTGAAGTCACTAGGAGCATAAGCTATTTCTAGAAGTAGATATGATTAGGTCAACTTTGAAATAGGAGTTCCTGTTACTCTTCCAATTTCCAAGCTTGGAGATAAGTTTAAACAACCTGAGCCCAAAAAGGGAATTACTAAAAAGAATTTATCATTTTCAACTGGTTGTATTTAAAACTTTGAGATTTTCAAATAACATAAAACAGAAATAAATTGGATGCTGAAGCTGATGTAAAACTAGTGGTTGCATTTAAAAAGCACACACATGATTCCCAATGTCTGCGGTTGTCAGAACACCCTAATTGTTCTCACTGTCTATTTTACAAGGGAAGCGATAATGCATACTTAGGAAATGAGAATGTGTCAATGCCCCTTGTACTCATTTTTTAGGCGTTGATGCTCTGTGCTGTATTTTGCCTGAAGACAAAGCTCACTTTACTTGCCTCCACCAGAACTAGGTGGGATCCAGGCTGTCACCTACAAGCCAGCAGACCCCTTTGATTCTTTCCAGAATAGACCAGAAGATATTAAAAAAAAAAAAAACTTGGAGAAATTGTACAACTTCATTAATGTCTGTAAACCTCAGTGTAAAATGGAACAGTGATGCTCTCTAGAGTGTTGCTGTGACAGTCCTGAGCCTGGCCTTTGAACTCGGACCAGGACTTCCAGAGCAGCTTAGAGTTCACTACCCGCCTGACCCAGGCCTGTGAGCTCACCTGCCTGGAGTCTCACTTCCCTCCACTGTCATGGGGTCCTCCCCACCCCCAGCCTCACATTGTTCAGGAGTGAAGCAGCGCAGGGCCGCAGCTCGCAATCCCGGTGCCTTGCTCTTGGCACGGATGCCGTAGTGATAATCGCATTCCCCTGTGCAAGGGAGTTTGCTTTCTCTCATTTCCTTCTTGGAATGTTCCCACGAAAAGAAATTCCAGACCTCAGTTATCACTCCTGTGTGAGCACAAGTTTCTCTGTGGGCTTCTGAAACCACGACATTTAGATCCCCTCTGCTCCACACAGGCACGCGGTACGTCCAGACGCAGGAATTCGGTACACGACGTCCAGGCACTTCTTGACACCTCTTGATCAAAGCCATCAGAGTGACACAAGATATTATCACCATCATTATTATTATTATTATTCACACTCAAGCAATTATAATTAATGCAACACAAATAAATCTTACTGACCTCCAAATAGCAGGACATTGAGAACTAGGGGAGTAGCTTCCGCTCAATTAGGCAGAAAAGTTCCTCTGATCCTTACTGAGAAATTATAGTCTTTCCAAGACATATTTGACAACCACAAAAAATAGAATTCTATATTTTAAAAACCAGATGAACAATATGTAATTTAAGGCATACTTACTTAGGTCAGGAAAAAATGTCTTCCACTCACTCATTACGTAATTCACTTTTCAGCGCCAGCCCCTCCGCACCTGACATGTGAGTGACAGATTAAAAGGGCTAGGAACGCACATCCTTGCTTGATTCCAAAAGGAATAAAAAACTTACATGAACCCATTGGATAAAAAAGCCTTCATTATTTTTAGAATCTCTTTGGTTGAAAGGAGTTTTGCTGGCTTCTCTCAATAAACTTTTCAAAAATACATCAGGTCCCCAAACTCTTTTAACACGTACAGGTTCTGAAACAGGAGTGCCTAAGACAGCTTCCTACTGTCTATTTCCTTCCCCCAGGTCACACCAGAATTACCTCAGGGGGTGGGAAACAGCTGACAGTTCTTGCTGTCCTGGGCAGGCATGCAGAAGGGGGGTCCCCATGCCAATGGTTGGCTTTTGGGGTGAACAGTTACTAAGGGGGGTCACAGACCAACCCCAGGGGTGCACACAACACTGCGGACTTCAGAGGCCGGGCCGAGTGGAAGCCACCACCCACCCTGGGCATTCCAAGAGGAAAAAGCCCATGACTTCACCAGCCATGCATGCCAGTGCCAAGTCCATAACTCACTGGCCCAGCAACAGCAAAGGCCCACAGTAGAGTCGGGAGTGAGCGAGGCACAGTTAACACCAAGAGAATAGCACAAGGGCCCAAGGAAGTACACACCTCCCTCCCCACTGACCCAAGGTGCAGGGAGCTCCATTCTGCACACAGGCCCTGTCTCGGGTGGGGAAGGAGAGAGCAGAGTACCGAGAGTCTTACCATTAACCTGAAGGAATACACTTTGAACCAAAGGACACTAATCACACCAGAAGGCATTTGGACATATATTTTTAATAGGCAAGTTTAAGTTTTCCCACAGGCCAGGTGCAGCTCATGGGAAGCAGCTAGGTTTGTCCGTCAGGGCAGGGCCCACCTCACCAAATGCCTACTGTGATACACCGGTGTCCACTTGCACGCAGGTGTCAGCACGGATGGGCCACACAGCGGACCACACAAGGGCTGTCAGAAAGTCCCCAGCCACTGTTAATATCACGAGAACGGTTTGTGTGACATTGATGTAACCTGGCAGCCAAGGAGAGGGGACTGGGATGCGCATGCGTGAACAATGACAACTTCTCTGTGCTAGTCAGTGGGCGCTACACGCCATTGAGTGAGCACGTGTACCGTGTGGCCGTCACACGCACCATGACTGAGCAACTAGAGCACTGAATCTGCATCGGATTTTGTATTAAGCTTGAACATTCCTCTGCGGAAACTATTCTGATGATTCCGAAGGCTTTCGGGGACAATGCAACAAGAGCAGCGCACATAAAAGTGTGGCACAAACGCTTCAAAGATGGTCGAGAATCTGTTGAAAGTGGTCCACGTTCTGGAAGGCCTGCGACAAGCAGAACACCTGAGAATGCTGAATGTCTGCGGATTAGGTTAAGACACCTTGGGAGAACTGTATGTGGTCCCAAGGTTCCTACTCGGAAGGGGACTGAGGCGTTATTGTCCTATGTACAACGTTTCTTGTATCTTATGTCTTGTTCAATAAATGTCTCTATTGTTCATATTACGTGGCTGGACACTTTCCGGACAGACCTCATATAGTCAGCATCCCTCCATTTGTGAAACTGCCACATGTACCAGAGACTCTGCAACCTCACTGGCCTGCAAGCTGGACAGGACTACCCTATTTTACAGATGTGGAAACTGAGGCTGGAGAATTTAAGTGTCACACACAAGGTCACTCACCTGGTAAGTGACAGAGTCAAGTCCCAACCCAAATCTGTGGGGCTCCAAAGCATGCGCTCTTTTCCTGAGCCGTGCAGAATTGGATCTGGAAAGCCACACAGTGGGAAGGAAATAAGACAATGGCAGTAGAGAAAGGGTGGAAAGAGTCTTCCACTTCAGGATGAGCAAAAACAGGACACCACAGCAGTGACTGAAGATGAAAACGGGGAAAAGAGGGACCGGTTTGGGGAGGCTCTGGAGTGGAAAGGCATGGAGGATGCACTTGGGGGTGGGGCGGGTAGTGGGGCTGCTGCAGGGGGTGGAAGCCCGCAGTCCTGCCCAGCGAGTAGGACATGGAGGCAACAGGGAGCCCAGGAGGCCCCACTTGTCCAGGTGACAGAGGTCTCCACCTCGTGCAATGACTGCAAGGCCAGGCACCTGTCCACTTGGGAGGCAGAAGTACGTGTCACCCTGGTGCTGTTCCCTCAACACGGTTCCCCTGCCTTGTACCTACAGAGAACTCACTGCCCTGGGCTGGGTCTCTCGCTGTCAAAAACGGCCATTGAGGGATCTCAGCCCAGGCCCTCCTGCAGGAATAATGTCTCTGTCTCTACACCTGCCTAACCTGCAGGACTGGCCCACTTTATGCTCCAACTCTAAGGTATGCTTTAGACGTACCAACCACATGGCTGAATTATACAAGGTTATGTGATGAGGTCAGGGGTCACCTGCCCGGCCAAATCTCCCGCTCCACCCCTGCTTGCTGTGTGGCCTTTGACAAGCACTCTCTCCCCTAGCTCTCATCTCCTCGCTCTAAAGTAGGAATCGTAATATCTACCCCAGGGTGCTGTTTACAAGGACCAGATAAGCTCATTCCTGTAAGACACCCATTGCACGTTAGCTATTGCTAATAAGTCACTCCTTCCAGTAAACTTGGCATTCATGGGAGGTGACAATGATTCTTTTAGACGCAGGAATGGGACTCCCAGTGATTGATGGCAGAATGTGATGGGGGTATGGGCTTTGATGCCGGGCAGACCAGGGTTCCATGCATGTCACTGAGCCCCCAGACCTGTGGAGCTACCATTGTGCAACATCAGCCTGGGAGGGCCACAAGCACTGGGCACCTGGTGCCTTGGGGACCTTGGGGACCCAACCTCGACCCCAATGTGTCTGGAAGGCAGGATGTGGAGTCAAAGAAGATGATTCTCAAGCCTTGAGATTTAATGTTGTTTGCCTTGTTGGGTTTGAACTTACTTGAGACCTGTCACTCCTTTCTTCTTGCCCATTCCTCCCTCATCCTATGCCTGCCCCTCCCTTGTGTTTTGGAAGCGCATAACTTGTTTGGTGTCACAGGCCCACAGCTGGAGGGCAATTTGCCCCAGGATGAACTCTGCCTGAGTCACCCACGTGTGATTTGGATGAGACTTCAGACTTCAGATTTTTGAGTCACTGTTGCAACAAGTTAAGACTTTTGGGGATGATGGGATGAAATCAATGTATTTTGCATGTGAGAACATGAATTGTGGCAGGGGTGGGGGGGCAGGAGTAGGATGCTGTGGTTTGAATGTGTCCCCTCCAAAGTTCAGGTGTTGCCAACGTGGTAATATTTATCAGAGGTGACTAGGCCATGCGGATGCCTCCCTTGCGAACGGGACTGGGTCCCCTTATCAAAGAGGCTTCGTGCAGTGTTCGACCAGCTTGCCCTCCTGCCTGCACCACGGGTGGACGCAGCATTCAGGAGCCAACTTGGAAGCAGAGAGCAGCCCTTACCAGACAGAGACTGCTGACACGTTGATCTTGGATTCCCAGCGTCCAGAACTGTGAGAAACAAATTTCTTTCCTGTGTAAATTATCCAGTCTTGGGTATTCTGTTATAGCAGCACAAAATAGACTAAGACAGTGAGAATGTAGAATTTCGTTTTGGGAAGATTAAAAAGTTCTGGAGATGGATGATAGTGATGGTTACAAAATAATGTGAACGTGCTTAATGCCATGAAATTGTACACTTAAAATGGTTAAAAAGGTAAATTTTATGGTATGTGCATTTTACCACAATGAGAAACACGTTCCCAAGCTCAAGCTCTCCAGCCAGGCTCACAGTTCCTGTCATAGGCTGGGCCCGTGTACGAGTCCAGTGTCGCCTCTATTTCCTGCCTGTAGTCCAGCCACAGTGAGGGCCCTGGTGTCCCTTCAGTGCACCTTTCTCTCACGTGTGTGCTTCTGTGTGTGTGCTTCCATCCACAGGGAATGTCTGCCCTTTGCTTCTCTCTTCCCTGCTGTCAACACTTACTCTCGGTTGGTGACTCAGCTCATGTGCCACGCTCCTCTGGGCAGTCTACTTGACCCTCAGGGTGGGTCATCGTCACTTCCTTATCCTCCCACTGCTCTGTCAGAGCACTGACCACCTTGCAGTATAGTCACCCTGCAACCGCACAGAGGGCAGCACCCATGACAAGGAAACACAGTCATCTCGTATTTGGACTTTAATGAGAGGAGAAAATCCCATTGATAGAAATAGCCCCAGATGTGACATAGACAGTATAATTAGTAGACAA
The DNA here is from genome assembly GCF_020740605.2 of Lemur catta. Taxonomy (NCBI): domain Eukaryota; kingdom Metazoa; phylum Chordata; class Mammalia; order Primates; family Lemuridae; genus Lemur; species Lemur catta. Next base: position 99,112,932 of record NC_059135.1, read on the forward strand.
AGATGTTAAACCATTTATTGTAAGTATATTCCACATTCATAAGAAGGAAAGTGTGAGCACAGTAAGCAGGGTTATGGAGCGTATATGAAGAACTCAGTTGAACTGTTAGATATGAAAAATACAATGTTGGAGATAAAAAATATACGATGGATGAGATCAAAAGCACATTACAGCCTACAGATAAAAAATTGGCAAAGTTGAAAACATAAAAATAGAAATTGAGATAAAAACAGAGAGAAAGGGCTGAAAAAAATGAAAAGTCCATCAGAGTTGTGGGACAACTTTGAGCAATCTAATCTAGGTATAATGTACACATGAAGAAGAGAAGAGAGAGTAGAAACAGAAAAATATACATTTGAAGAAATAATTGCCAAAAATATTCAAATTTGGTGAAAACTCTAAGTCCACAAATCCTAAAACCTCGAGGAACTACGATAGTTGAAAATCTTAAACCAATGATAGAAAATCTTAAAACCGCTCAGTGAAAAAAGTCTCACTGTGTACAAAGATAAGAACGGCAGAAGTCTCCTTGTTGGTAAAAATGCACTCAAGTTAACAGTGGGACAACATCTTTAAAATACTGAAAGAAAAAAAGTCAAGTTACTATATGGAAAACTCAGCAAAAATATCTTTCAAAAACAAAAGTGAAATAAAGAGTCTTAAAGGCACACAAAAACTGAAAGAATTCATCGTTAGCTAGCCCACACTACAAAAAATATTGTGGAAGTCCTTTAGGCAGAAGGAAAACTTTGTCTAAGTAAAAGAATGAATAGTTCCAGAAACTATAATTATGTGAGTTTAAAAACAAGATATTTTTTCTCAGTTAAAAAAATCCTTAAGACATAATTGATAGTTTAAAACAAAAATAATAGCAATGTATTGTGGGATTTATAAAATAAGTAGAAGTAAAATATATGCCAACAACAGCACAAAGCCCGGAGGAAAATACAGAAGTACCTTGTTACAAATTTCTTATATTGTATGTGAAGGGAAATAATATTACTTGTAGGTGGACAGTGATAAGTAAAAGATACTATTAATAGCTACAAATTCCAAAGCAACTTTGCTATAACAGACTCTTAAGTTGATCCCCGTGATCTACTCATCTTTGTGTGATCCCTTCCTCTTGCATATGTGTTAGACTTGTGACTCCCTTCTATCCAGTGGAATATGGCAAAGATGATAGAATGTATGTCATTATGTTACACAATATTGTAGCATTCATCTTACTGGAGTCTCTCTAATTGGCAAAACATAAATGATGGTGTGAATGTTTTCCCTCTATATCATGAACAAAGCAACAATATCTACTCTTATAACTCCTATTCAACATTATAACTAATGCTCCATAATAAAGAAAAATAAATAAATGGAATAAGTTTGAAAAGAAGGGGGAAAAACTCCCTCTATTCACAATTTGTTGTCTATGTAGACAATGGCAAAGAATTTACCAAAACAACTACTATACATAATAAGTGAATTTAGCTAGGTTGCTGGATGTAAGGTAGAATATACAAAAATCAAATTTATTTCTATGTAATTCATAAAAAATTGGAAATAGAAATTTTAAATGTCATTTATAACATTGCCAAAATAAGAAATAGATATAAATCTAACAAAGATGTGAAAGACCCTTATGGTAAAAACTACAAAATATTGATAAAAAAAAAAATCAAAGGTACCCTAATTAAATGTTAAGATATGCCTTGTTCATGGATTGGAAAATTTAATGTTGTTAAGAATTCAGTTCTTTCTGAACTAAATTATATATACAACCTAATTTCAATCAAAATTCAAGTAGATTTTTTTAAAATAGAAAAAAATGATTCTAAAAATTATATAGAAAAGTAAAGGAACTAGAATAGCCAAAACAATTTATGAAAAGTAGACCAATTTTGAGGACTCTCAATACCCAAATCAAGACATAATATAAAACTATAATAATGAAGACAGTGAGATATTGAAAAAAGAATGGACAAAGAGGTCAACTGAACAGAATAAAGAGGCCAAAATTATAGCCATGTATATGTGACCAGTGGATTTTTTTTATAAAGGTACAAAAATATTTCCTTGAAACTTTTTTATAAATAGTTCTAGAATAATCAATTATCTATATACAGTAAAAAAAATCTATCCTTTTTTTAAACCACATGTAAGTTGATCAATTTGACTTCATCTGAATTTGAAAAATAAAAAGACAAGTCACAGACTAGGAGAAAATATTTCTGAATCCCATAGCTAATAAAGAACTTGTGTACAGAACATGTAAAGAACTTTCAAAAATCAAAAATATGAAAACAAATAACCCAGTTTGTTAAATGGGCACTTTAGATACTTTACCAAAGAAACAGATACTTCACCAAAGACAATGTGTGAGTGGCAACACAGTCATATGAAAAGATGCTCACCATTCTTAGTTATTAGGGAAAAGCAGATTAAAACCACAATACCACTACATATCTATTAAAATGGATTTTTTTAATTGACAATGCCCCGTTCCACTAGAACTTATTCTTTGTTCATGGGAATGGAAAGTGATAGACATTCTGAAAATAATGCGGTGTGGCAGCATCTTATAAAGTTAGACATAGATTTACTGTATGTCCCAGCAGTTCTTCTCTTGGTTATCCACCTTAGTGAAATGGAAAACAATATTTGTACAAAAACCTGTATGTGCATGTTACTAGTGACTTTATTTGTAATTCCCCAAAACTGGTAAAACCCAAATTTGTCCTAATTGGAAAACTAATAAATCAAGTATGATATATCCATATAGTTTTTAAAAAGAAGGTGTTATAAAATACCACTCAGCAATCAAATGAATGTGGAATCTCAGCAGAGAAATGGAAACTAGAAAATCAACCAAATGGAAATTCTAGAACTAAAATGAACAATATCTGAAATAAAAAACTGATTGATTGAGCTTAACAGCACATTGGAAGTTTTAATAAAAAGAGGAAGAAAACTGAATTCAATAACATATTGAAGGAAGTTACTTAGTGTTTCAAAAAGAGGGGGAGATTGAACAACAAAGAACAATACCTCAGGGGCTGTGGGGCAACAGAAAGGTGTCTAACACACATATAATTGGAATTCTAAAAAGAGAGATTAGAACAGAAAATTAAATAATAAAATATTTTTTAAAAGTCCCAAATTTGGTGAAATATGTAAACTAATAGATCTAATAAATGCAGCAAATAACAAGCATAATGACGGCAAATGAATCCATATGCAGGCAGAACAGGCTCGAAATGCTGAAAACTAAAGAGAAACAGCAAATTTTAAAGCAGTCCAAAAAAAAAAAAAACCCAGAAATACCATACACAACAGAACAACAAAAGAAATTACAGCTGACTGCTTCTCAGAAAAAAATAGATACCATAATACAATTGAATAACAACTTTAAGGTGAGGAAAGAAAAACTGTTAACTCAGAATTCTACATCCAGCCAAAATATTCTTTAATTCTACATCTAGCCAAAAGAAGACATCCTCAAATAACAACTGATAGAATTTGTGTTCTTATCATAAATTCTTAAAAAGAAAACTGATAGTTCAAAGCAAAGATAACTTTATTGCTGAGTTGAGTTTGTACATAGAAATTAAATACACAACAATAAAATGCAAGATACAGGGATAAACAGAGTGGAAGTGTTATGGGGGAAATGGGAGATGTTGATCAAAGGGTTCAAAGTTTCAAGTAGACAGAAGCAATAACTTTTAAAGATATACTGCCCAGCATAATGACCACAGTTAATAACAATATATATTTCAAAATTACTAAAACAGTATATTTTAAACTTTCTCACTACAAAACAATGGTAAGTATATGAGATAAATATGCCAATTGGCTTGATATAATTGTTCCACAATGTAGACAAGTATCAAACTATCACATTGTACCCCATAAATATATAAAATTATTGTTTGTCAAAAATAATTTTTTAAAAAGAAGGTGTTATAAGGTTCTTAATACTTAACAAAAATGTGCATCATTAAATCTAAGGAGAGCTTAATAAGATTAGGATATATACTATAATTTCCAGAATAACAAGTTCACAGTAATATGAAAGGTTATAGGTGAAAGAGTATTAGAAGTGAAAAGTAGAATACAAATATTATTTCAAATTAATATTTGAAAATTTTGTATATGTGAAAAAATATTTTAAGTATTTGAAGAAACTATATTAACTCAAAGGAAGAGAAAAGCAAAAACTCATATGTAACAAATAAAAAGAGATAGCAAGAAAGTGAACTTAAACCCAACAATTTAAATAATTACATGAAACATACATGGACCAAACACTACAATTAAGAGACAGAGACTGTCCACAAGAAATAAGCGTTAACTATAAAGTAAATGGACTAAAAAGTAAAGGAATGGGAAAAAGACATGTCATGCAAATAATAAGCGTAAAACAGCTAGTATGCCTATATTATCACAAAATATATTATTAAGACAACCACTATTACTGGAGATAAGGAAAAATGTGTATTAGATTCTTTTTAAAAGAGTTTACAATTGTTTCTCTAATGATATGTGAATCTGAAAATTCCTAAAAGGGAAATGAGAGAAGGCACTTGCATGGCTTCCCGGCCAGTAATAATAAAAGTTAATTCACAAAGAAACATAAAAACACTTAATCTACCTCCATCTAATTACAGGCTTTCAAAATACGTGAAGCAGAAACTGACAGAACTGAAAGGAGAAATAAACATACCCATGATTATAAATTGGAAATTTGAGCACTTCTCTCTCAAAAAATGACAGAACAAGTAGACAGAAAAATCAATAACGAATAAAAGACTGAAACAACATGTCAACCAACTTGACCATTAGAATGTTACACCTAACAACTGCAGAATGACAATATTTTTAAGTGCACAAGAAATGTTTACCAAGTTAAAACATATTATGACTCATATATTAATAATAGCCTTAGTAAATTTCAAAAGATCAAAATCTTACAGACTATGTCCTCTGACCAGAAAAGTATTATATTATAAAAAATAGCAGTATTGTATCTAATAAAAGCATTAAATATTCAGAAAATATACAATAAAAATAATAATTCATAAGTCAAAGGAAAAATAGAAAATTTCTGAAAATTGACTAAAACACAATATAATCAAAATCAAACCTTGTAGACTGCAGGTTAAGCAGTACATAGGGATATTAATAAATTAATAATTAATGATTAATAAAACTGATGACTCTTTATAAGAATTATCTAGGAAAAATAAGAAAAAAGCATAAATTAAAATTCTAGGAATAAAAGAAGAAACATTACATATTCTAAACATTAAAAACATAATAAAGGAATATTATAGTCAACTCTATTCCAATAAATTTGATACTTTTTGAAAAACACAACTTGCCTGACAAAAGAATTAATATGTTTAGATAAACAAATGTATTAGGACATATATATATGTGTACTAAATGTATGTTACAACATACATTTATACATATATGACATATATATGACATATAGACAGATGTAAAATATTTGTTAAGACATAAATAGACATTTATTAAGAAATTAAATCCAAAATCAAAATATCCAGGCCCAGATTACTTCACTGGTCAATTAGATAATTTAAGGAAGAAATCATAGTAATCATAGTAATCACTTTCAGAAAATGAATAAGGAACACTTTTTAAGTGCTTTAGGCCGGCATAAATTCAGAAAACCTGAAAGTTGTTGCAACAATTAAAATAATGATGACCAATGTCATTCATACACGTAGATGCAAAGTCCTTAACAAAATAATAGCAAATAAAATCTAACAATACATAAAAACACAATTATGATTAATTTGGGTAATCCCAGGTAAGTAAGAAATGCAAGATCAGGTAAGAAATGCGAAGTTGGTTTAACGTTGTAAAGGAGTTCCAGTTCCAGATGGTTGAATACATGCAAATAGTGTGCATCTCTCCCAGGGCGAGGGACCAAAATTAGTGAGTAGAAGGCTGGGCACAGTGGCTCACTCTTGTAATCCTAGCACTCTAGGAGGCTGAGGTGAGTAGAAGTTCAAGACCAGCCTGAGCAAGGGCAAGATCCATCTCTACAAAAAATAGAAAAGTTAGCTGGGCACGGTAGAGTAGTGTGTGCCTGTAGTCCTAGCTATTAGGGAGACTGAGGCAGGAGGACCCTTTGAGGCCAGGAGTTGGAGGTTGCAGTGAGCTACAATGATGCCACAGCACTCTAGCTGGAGTGACAGAGAGAGAAAAGAAAAACCAGGGAGTAGATGTTCATGCTTTGAATATAGTCTAAGAGACATTACTGAAATCCAACAGAGAAGAAACTGGGAAGGCAAAGGAAGGAAACAGACACCCTGCTGGGTTGGGGTGGGTGAGAAGATGGGAGAAGCTCCCTGACAAGCGGGAAATGTGAGTGAGAGATTCCTGGGGTTCCACACTCCAGCCAGGAATTCTAAAGTCCTAGCTATAGGAAAATCCCCTAGGCCCTTAAAGGCCCCCAAATTAAGGCAAGGAGCTACCCTGAGAGTAGAAGGCAGCATTGCTCAATTCAGGTGAAGCCCCACAGGACTCTGAGTGCTGAGCCACTCAGAGAGCCCAGCCCTGTCCTGCTCTGAGACCACCACTTAAGCAGCTGTCACCGTATCCACAGGGCCACGGGGTGCAGGGTGGAGGGGGCACTTTTGTGCACTCCAAGGACAGAAACTGCCATCTCAGCATAGGAATGACATGTGGGCGGGGGAGCAGCCCTTGCTCCCGGCTGCTGGCCTCTGCTGAGAGGCACCTGCCCTGCCCAGAGGCAAGCCTGTGGCACAGCTGCCCCTCCCCCATCAGAGCAGGCCCGCTGCAGCCCACCGCCATTCTGGGCACCCAGGTCCCAGCAGTTTGAGCTGCCTCTGCTACCACCGTGGCTGAGCCAGGGAGTACACTGGGAATCTGGGGGCTTTAGTGCCTCCAAAGGACAGACACTACTGCCACTGCTGAGGGAGGGAGGTGCTATCAGCCTGTGGGCCCCACAGCTGCCTGCCTCCACCAATCCCATGGAGAGGGGCCCGCCCTACCTGGCTGCAGGCTAGCAGCGCACCAGCCCTTCCCCTGCATGACTCTTGCAGACCAGGAGACCACCCCACCCCTGCCTATAACAGCCAGTACCTAAACCCAGGAAGGCCTGAAGACGAGTTCTCCAGCCTGATCTTGGTCTGGTTCCCCCAGGACTCAAGCATGCTGTCCAGGGGCCTGGGGACTGAAGATTAACCAACCTAGTCTGCTGGAACCTGAACACTCCCCCAGAGGTCTGAGGTCCAGCTGACCCAAATTGCTAGCAATACTACGGTGGGTACTCACCTGCACTTGCCAAAAAGCACTGCAGCACTGCCCTCTCTACACAGCGCAAGTGTTCTCTGTGGAGGAGAACAGGCAAGCCACAAAGCTATCTGTTGGGGGCTGAGGGAGAGGTTCTGCTTCAAAACCATGTAGGCAGAGAGCTGTGGGAATGGCATTTTCTGCAGCTCCCAGCCACATCTGACCTGGAGACAGATGACAGGGTTTAACTGAACTGAAAGTCATGAGCCTCAAGACAGGAGCATGATAGGGAAGTGGATTGCTTTCCTCCCACAGACTAGCCCCTCACCTGAGACAACAGAGAACCCCCCACAGTAAACAAAGTTCAAACACCTACCCACCAGTGTTTGCTGCAGCCTGCTCTTACCCATAAGTGCCATCTACTGGCCCTGGAGGTTGAGAAGCATAACCCAATTTAATACCTGCTATCAGAAGAGCATAGTCTGGAGAACAAGGCTTCCACAACTTTGCAAATCTTCTCAATAGATGTGGAAAACCATTTGATTAAAATGCTCAAAAAACTACACATAGAAGGAACATACTTCAAAAATAATAAAAACCATATGTTAATATGACAACCCCACAGCCAACATCATACTGAGTGGGGAAAAGTTGAAAGAATTCTGCCTAAGAACTACAACAAGACAAGGATGCCCACTTTCACCACTTCTACTCAACATAGTACTAGAAGTCCTAGCCACAGCAATCAAGCAAGAAAAAGAAATCAATGGCATCCAAACTGGAAAAAAGGAAGTCAAATTATTTCTGTTTGATGATGACATGATCTTATACCTAGGAAACCCTAAGAATTCCTCCAAAAGAGTCCCAGATTATCTAATAAATGAATTCAGCAGTCTCAGGTTATAAATCAATGTCAAAAATTAATAGCATTTCTATACATCAAAATGACCAAGCTGAAAACCAAATCAAGAACTCAATCTCATTTACAATAGCTACAATAAAAATAAAATACCTAGGAATATATTTAACCAAGAAGTTGAAAGATCTCTACAAGGAGAACTAAAAAACACTGATGAAAGAAATTATAGATGATACAAACAAATGGAAAAACATCCCATGCTCATGATTAGAAGAATCAATATTGTTAAAATTACTATACTGCCCAAAGCAATGCACAGATTCAATGCAATTCCTACGAAAATATCAATGTCATTTTTCACAGAATTAGAAAAAATAATCCTAAAATTTATAAGCACTGAATATCAAAAGTAATTGTAAGCAAAAAGAACAAAACCTGAGGCATCACGTTAGCTGACTTTAAATTATACTACAAGGCTATAGTAACCAAAACAGCATGACACTGGTATAAAAGTAAACACACAGATCAATGGAACAGACTAGAGAACCCAGAAATAAACCCATATACCTACAACCAACTGATCTTTGGCATAGCAGACAAAAATACACACACTAGTCAATAAATGGTGCTGGGGAAATTGTATAGTCACATAACAAAGAATGAAACTTGATCACTATCTCTCACCATATACAAAGACTAACTCAAGATGGATTAAAGACATAGATATAAGACCTAAAATCATAAAAATTCTACAAGAAAATGTAGTCATTGGCCTAAGCAAAGAATTTATGACTAAGACCCCAAAATCAATCACAACAAAAAAGAAAAATAGACAAAATAAAAAGCTCTACATAACAAAAGAAATAATCAAAAGAGTAAATAGACAACCTACAGAATAGGAGAAAATATTTGCAAACTATGTATCTGACAAAGGACTAATATCCAGAATCTACAAGAAACCCAAACAATCAGCAACAACAAAACAAACAACCTTATTAAAAAGTGGGCAAATGACATGAGCATACATTTTTCAAAAGAAAATATACAAATGGCCAACAAACAAATTAAAAAATGCTCAACATTACTAATGATCAGAGAAATGCAAGTTAAAACCACAATGAAATATCTTACTCCAATTAGACTGGCCACTATTAAAAAGTCAAACACCAATAGATGTAGGCACAGATACAATGAAAAGAGAAGACTTATATACTGCTAGTGGGAATGTATAATACATTAGTACAATGGAGATCAGTGTGGAGATTTCTCAAAGAGCTAAAAGCAGATGTACCATTTGATCCTGCAATCCCACTGCTAGAAAATCAAAAGAAAGCGTTAAGGTGCTTTACAAATTGAAATTGTTAAATAAAAAAATCTTAAAATCAATCAATCCTGCTACCATTTGATCCTGTAATCTACCATTTGATACACCCAAAAGAAAAGAAACCATTATATCAAAAAATACCTACACTCTCATATGTTTATCACAGCACAATTCACAATTACAAAGATAGGGAATCAACCTAAGTTCCCATCAACCAATGAGTGAATAAAGCAAATATGCACATATATATACCATAGATTACTACTGAGCTATAAGAAAGAATGAAATAATGTCTTTTGCAGTAACTTGGATGGAACTGGAGGCCATTATCCTAAGTGAAGTAACTCAGGAACAGAAAAATAAACGCTGCATGTTCTTACTTATAAATGGGAGGTAAGCTATGGCTATCCAAGGACACAGAGGGTATTATAGTGAACACTGGAGAATTAAAAGAGAGAAGAAAGAAGGGTAGGAGGAGGGGAGGGATGAAAAATTACTAATGGGTACAATGTGCACTATTCAGGTGATGGGGACACTAAAAGCCCAGACTTCACTACACACTATATAAATGTAACAGAATTCAACTTGTACCCACTGTATCTATTGAAATAAAAAAAAAATTCTATAGCTTAGCTTTATTCATCATTTAGAAATACCACAGGATGGAACCAGAAGATTTGTGATTTATCTAACATAAGTTTTACTGTGAATGCACATTATAATTTTGGACAAATTACAATATCCCTATGCTTTTCATCTGAAAATTAAATGTAATAATATTGGCCCATGTGCCTCCAACTTGTTGGTAGAAAAAAACAAAACCAAAAAAAGTGAATGTGCTCTATAATTTAAAATTTTTTAATGAAAAAAAAAATCCTGAATTTAATCAATGTTATTATTTATATTCCAGAATATAAAGTTTATGTTGCAGAATTATTTTCATAAGTGGAAAAAAATGCTAAAAATTTCTAAAAACTATCCTCAAAGTAGAAGGGAAAGGGATTTTCTTAATCTAATAAAGGGCATCTGTGCAAAATTTATGGGTAACATTAAACACTGTGGGGAAAGACCAGATAACGTCCCTGCAGGTCAGGAAAAATAAACATATCAGTTCTCATCCCTCCTATCCAACATTGCACTAGAGCTCCTGCCTTGTCCAACATGGCAAGAAAAATAAATAAAGGAAATATTCACTGAAAAGAAGGAGTGAAACCTTATTTATAACAGAAAAGATGGCAGTGCATGTAGAAATCCAAAAGAATCATCAAAAACTAAAATAAGTCAATTTAGAAAAGTCACAGGATAAAGGGTCAACATAAAAACCTGAATTGTATTTCTCCTTGCTATCAGCAAACAATGTGTGTTGGCTTTGTATTGTGCCAAATTAGCTAAGCAGGGTAAGACAGACACAAAAGAATTTTGTATGATATTTTGAAGGTGGAAGTAAGTGTACCAAATGTACACCCAGAAACAGCTGGGGCTGTTGTAGCTGGCACACATTGCTATTTATTTGCTACCTCATTGGAGGGAGCAGGAGCTGGGCCTGCAGCTCCTCCAGCTTTTGCCCAATGTCTTCATTCAGCTTCTGTAAACCCGGGCCAGGTACGTGAGCAACTACATGGTGAAGGACATCAGCTTATCCTGCAAGTTTCTTTCACCATGAAAGTTAGAGGTTGTCTCAGTCAATTCAGGCTGTCATAACACAATACCGTAGATTAGGTGGCTTAGCCACAAGAAATGTATTTCTCACAGTTCTGGAGGCTAGTAGTTCAAGATCAGGGTGCCAGCAGGATTGGTTTCTAGAGAGGGCTCTTTTCGGGCTTGCAGATGGCTGCCTTTTTGCTGTGTCCTTGCATGGCACAGGCAGAGAGAGATATCCCTCTCTTCCTCTTCTTGTGTGGCCACCAATCCTAGGACCCATACCTATGACCTCATTTAACTGTAACCGTAATTACTTCCTAAAAGCCCAATCTCTAAATACAATTAAATTGGGAGCTAGGGCTTCAACATATGAAGTTGGGGCATGGCGGCACGTAGATGAGACAATTCAGTCTGTAGCTGCAGTGGTGAGAGACAGACACAGTTCCATTTTGGTTCGTCCCTGTTCGTCCATGCCCATCTTCCTTTCCCAAATACCCCGGTTTACCTGAGTCCCGGTACCAGGCACAAAGGCAACATTCCTAGGCTATTGACCTCCCATAATTGCATAAAATCTAAAACTGCAATTAATCTCCATTCTAAATTATGTTCTATATAGTAGTCCTGCTTCTCTGATTCAACTTGGGCTGTTTCATGATGAAAAAATGAAATTTAAAAATATGTTATTTACATTGCATTGAAAATACAAAATACCTAGGAATAAATTTAATGAAAGAAGATTCTATACTGAAAAATACAACACATTGGTGACAGACATCAAAGAAGACCTAAATAAATGGAGAAGCATGACATAGTCAAGAAGACTGAATATTAAGATGTTGATTTCCCCACAGTTTGATATAGATTTAATGCAATCCCAGTTGAAATCTTTGTAGGCTGTTTTGTAGAAATTGAAGAGCTGACTCTAAAATTTATATAGAAGAGTAAAAGACTTTGAAGAAACAATATTGAGAAAAGAAAGACAAAGTTGTAGAACTCAAACTTAGGAGATTCAAACTTCCTATAAAGTTGCAATAATATCACAATGTGGTATCAATACTAGGAGAGCCAATATCATAAATGGAGTGGAAAAGAGAGTCTGGAAACAAAAGCACACATATGATCAATCAATTTTTAACAAAGGTGCCAAGGTACTACATAACCATATAAAAATTAATCTGATCCCTACCTTACACCATACACAAAAATTTATTCAAGAAAGATCATAGACCTAAATGTAAATGTTAAAACTCCAAAGCTTCCAAAAGAAAATATAGGTGACTATCTTGATGACTGTGAAGTAAACAAGGATTTTTTTAGAGAGGACATAATTTCTTTTATGTTTCTGTTTTTATGTCCTCTCTCAGAAACCATAAAAGAAAGAAAAAAAGATACAGTCATGCATCACTTAATGATGGGATATATTCTGAGAAATGCATCGTTAGGGGATTTCATCATTATGGGAACGTCATAGACTGTACTTACACAAACCTCACTGGTAGATGTATTTTATTTATATATTTTTTTTCATATGCGAAACCAAATGTTCCAGCATAATTACTAAATATCAATCATTTCCCCCACTTATCTGTGATGCCAATATCAAATGCCACATATCAGGTTTCTGTATATCCTCCATGATAATCTTGTGGGAACACTATCAAATGGGGGTTTGCTGTTAACCAAAATGTTGTATGTAATGTGTGTCTGTACAGTGAACTTCATCAGAATTGAAAATTGTGTTCCTCAAAAGACACAGTTAAGAAAATGAAAAGGCAATTCATAGATTGGGAAAAAGTATGTGCAAAACTGACAAGAGATTTATATGTAGAATAATATATAAAGACTCTTAATATTTAATAATAAGAAGAGAAACAGCCCTACAAAAATGAGCAAAAGATTTTAGCACATGCTTCAGAAAATTAGATATATTAACAGCCAATAAGCACATATCATTAGTCATGAAGGCAATGCAAATTAAAACCAGAAGAAGATACCAAGCAAATTAGTAGAATTAAAGTTTAGCAACACTAAATGCTGGTGAAGCTGTGAAGAAATCAATACACTTCAATATTCCTGCTACAGTTTTAAAATTGTATAATCACTTTGAAAAGAGTTCAGCAGTATCTTATGAAGGTAAATATACTGTTACCATTCCTAGGTATTTAGCCAAAGAGAAATGAAAACATGTATCTCTACAAAGACTTGTACAAAGTTAGCTACGGCAGCTTTATTATAAGAGCCTCAAACTGGAAATAATAGAAATGTCTACCAATGGGTGAATCGATAAGCAATTCAAGGTGTATTTATAAAACAGAACACCTTGTATCAGCAGAGAAGCAACCTTCTGACACAAGCAACAACAGGTTGCCCTTTTATGGCCACACTCATCCCCTCCTACCCCTTCTCACACCCAGCAACCACTAATATGCTCTCCATTACTAAAACCTCCTCATTTGAAAAACATTATTGTCATTTGAAAAATACTATAAATAAAATCATAAAATATGTAAACTTTTTTTTCACTTTGTATAATTCTCTGGACAGAATATATTGTGAGTAAATGCAAAAGAGCTATTTTGGAATTTCTGATTTTACTAGTCCTGTGTCTAACATTTTTAACTATATCCAAGCTCAGTTTTCTTTCCAAACTCTATTTTTTTCAATTTCCTATTTGAATCTGAAATAATGTTGTTTTTCTAGTAGTATGATATAACCTAAAATTTACGGAGAAAATGAAATTATCGATTTGCCTTTTGATGCAAATTGCCTTTTTTCAAATCCTAATACATTATTTTCAAAGTGACAGTTAAAAAAATTCTAGATGTCTGAGAAAAATGGTATACTAGGAAGCTCCAAGCCCTCATTTCCCCACAGAAACATCAAAAAACAACCAGAAACTGAACATTTTACAGGAGCTATGGAAAACAGTCAAAGGTCTGAAGCAACCAAGCCAACACCCAATTAAGAAAAAGTCACCTTTCAAGTGGTAGGAAATTCCATGGTGTTTCCAGCCCTGGCCCCCGCAGAAGAGCGCAGAGCAGACCCCGCCCGCAGCGCTCCGCCCGCGCCGACCGCCGCCCGCCGCCTCCCTAGCTAGTCTCGGCCGCCGGCTCAGGTCGCAGGCAGGGAAAGCAGCAAGCGCAGCGCGTGAGAGCACGCGCAGACTCCAACCTGGGCCTGGGGTAAGACGTTTGCGGTGGAGACACAAAATAGACCATCTAAGGCCCTTTCAAAAGCAGCCGTGGATAAACGGGACTCGAGAAAGCCGTGTGATGCCCGGGCAGGGCGCGAGCACACTGTGCGCTCCCGTCCCAGACGGCCCGGGCTCCGCAAGCCTGGGGGAGCCGTGAGGGCTGCACCCACCCACACAGAGCCGGTCGGCAGAGACCAGGAGGGGTGCATGTTTTTCTCAAATGCCCGATGTTCAGTAAAAAATAACGTGGCAAAGAAACAGAAAATATGGCCCATTTAGAGAAATGAAATTAGGTGGCAGATATCCCTGAGGAAGGACTGGAATTACTAGACAAAGACTTTAAAACAACTGTGTTAAATATGCTCAAAAGCAAAAGAAAAACATGAAAAAAGGAGAACAGTGTGGTATGAACAAAATATGAATACCAGCAAAGAGACAGAAATTATAAAAAGGAACCAAACAAATTCTGGAGCTGAAAATACAGTAACAGAATTAAAAAATTCACTGGAGGGGTGAAGTTAATCTAAAGCATACGAACAAAATCAGAGAACTTGTACTGTCAGGTCTCCAGACTCATTCTAAAGCTACAGTCATCAAGACAGTGAGCAAACACTAACTGAAGAAACAACAAAATACCCCAAAATAGACCTTTTTATGCCAGATAATCCACTGCAATTAAGTGGGGGAAAGATCTTAAATAGTGCTGCACAAATTTTGATATCCACTTTAAAAAAATTAACACTGACTTCTACCTCACACTATATATACACATTTATCTAAGATGCAACATAGACCTAAATATAAAAGGTATAACAAAAACACTGCTAGAAGAAAACATAAAAGAACACTCTCATTAACTCAGATTAGGCAAAGATTTCTCAAATAGGAACAGGAAAAAGCACTAAATATAATGGCATATTATTAAATGTCTTCATTCAATTAAAAAAAAATTTGTCATCAAAAGCCAGCACTAAAAGACTGGAAAGGAAAGCCACAAATCAGAAGATATTCATAATACATACACGCAACCAAGGACTTGTATCCAGATATATCTCTGCCCCGCCCTGTGCCTCTGACTCCCGGCTCAGCCATGTGACTGGTTTTGGCAGATGGCATATTAGCAAAAGTGACACAAGTGGGCTCCCTCACTCATTCTACTCATACGTGTAGTGTAAAAATTAAAAGGTCAACTTGATGCAGAGTTCTGAGCAGTAATTTGCAGCCAGTACGTGTCCAATAAAGGCAAACTCCCTTCTGCCTCTGGTACCTGAAAAGATGGAATAGAGGAAGAGTGTGATATCAGAAACCAAAAGCAAATGAACAGGAGATATTTTAGTTTCACTAGTCTTCTGAGCCTCTGGAAAAATAAATTTTCCTTTGGAATTCATCTTCTCATTCCACACAATAAATAAGCAAGTGTGGAAGTGGAGATCTCTCTTCCTGGGTTGCCTGAGACTATGGGCAGACGCTAAGAAAGCACGACTGTTGCAAACAGCCCATTGCAAACCCCTAAACATTCGCACCACAATTAAAGACATTTGTTCTCTCGTGAAAGCCGTCCCATAAGCTTGCAAGATCCCAGGCGGGGCTCCCAAATAACACATTCATAAATCAGGAGAGTCTCCGAATAAAAAGGGCCAATTAAAGTGATTAGTTCTCTACATAATACAGTTTATTTTTCAGCCATGCCTTTTACTCTCCTTCCCTCCTCTCCTCCAAGGACAAGGATCTAAAAAGTAAACATCCATATTTCAGTGTGTGCCCACGCAGCTCCAAAATAAACTGCATTTGGAAAACAGAGGAAAAAGCAATTCTTTAGCACTTTGGGGCAGTTTTTCCACATCAGAAAAATAATTGACTCAATCACACCTGCTCACAAATAAGCCAAAGTGTCTAATAGTTTTTCCAGCGCCAGGTTTGGTCTGCAGACCCCTTGGGAGGGAGGCAGGGTGGTCAAGTGCAAGGAGGGGCTTGGGGCCAGAAAGGTCCTTTCCCGGTCAGCTGTGCACCCAGACAGACTTGTCCTTCCCTGTTCTCAGATCCCCGTCTGCCCACGGGGACAGCAGACAGCAACCCCGGGGCTGTGGCACAGAGTAAATGGAGCATGCTGCGCTCGCAGACCCTGTGCTCCCGCCCGCTCCTTCCCTTTAGGGACGCCTGGCTTCTGCAGAGGAGATGTGGCCCGCACAGAGCCCTGATCCTTTCTGTCATCCCCCATCAGGACTCAAGGACGCCTCTGTATGAACATTTAATTTCAAAGTGATCTTACAGGAAGTTTTCAAAGTGGAGGACAAACTTCACCCCAACCCCACTTTCACAACACCAGTCCTGTGTTTAGTGTCATAACTCCCCCTTACTACTGACCTGCAGATGAGCACTGTCGTACAATTCCGTTGTGAAAGAGTTGTCCACATAACCTTTCCCAGAGCCCCCTGGGTCTCACATCCCCATCCTCCAGTCAGCTGTCCCAGATTGTCCCCACACAGGCCCTGGCTCTCTCTGTCCTCACACAGCACAGGGAGGCAGGCACCTCTCTGGGGCCTCTTTTGTAAGGGTACCCTTAGAAATAATAATCCCAGTCATGAGAGCTCCACTCGCATGAACCAATCACTTCCCAAAGGCCCCACCTCCAAATACCATTGCACTGAGGTTTAGGTTTCAACATATGAATTTTGGGAGGATACAACCTTCAGTCTGTAGTAGCCCCATCCACTGGGGAACTGTCAGCTGTGCTTACCAGCTACTAGTCCTTCTGTCTTGACTTCAAGGATAGACACTATTCTTAACTATTCATAAGTATGAGAAAGAATAAGGGCAAAAGAATGCAGAAAATTATACCAGGCAAGTAATAACCAAAACAACCATAGCTTTATAAATAGCAGGAAAAAATAGACTTTAAGGCATAAAGCATTAATAAATAAACACTATTAAACAATTAAAGGTTTAATTCTCAAGGAAGATATAATAATTGTAAAATTGCATGCATATAACAACATAGATTAAAATAAAATAAGCAGAAATTGAAAGAACTAGAAGGAAAAATTATCAACAGCAAAACCAATATCATTGTAGCAAATTTTAGCACAATTTTTATGTAAAAATATATGTATATATCAGGAAAATACTCGGGATGCACATGTAAAATTAAGGCAATGCAACTAACAAACTTAGTTAAACACACAAAGCTGGCACATTAACCCAACCAATAGAAAATGCAGATTTTTTTTAGGCATCATTTAACATTTATGAAAATTGAGCAACTTGGCCATAATTCAAACACCAAAGAATTATGAAATTTCAATAATAAAAATATAAACTTTAAAATTCTTGATATTCTTAGAAATTAGAATTTCTCATATAGTCATATTCTTATAAATTAGAAAGCAATAACAAAAAGATAAGTGAATATTATTTCTTAGGATACAGTTCAAATTCATGGATCAAATAAGTCACAATTATGTTTTAAAAAGTTGAGCAACAGTGAAACTATAGTACAGGTTGACTGTCCCTTATCTGAAATACGTGGACCAGAAGTGCTTTGGATTTCAGATTTTTTTCAGATTTTGGAATATTTGCAGATACATAATAAGACATCTTGGGTATGGGTCCCATGTCTAAACACAAAATTCATTTATGTTTTACAAAAACCTTATACACATAGCTTTAAGATAATTTTATACACTTTTCTTAATAATTTTGTACATAAAACAAAGTCCATGTACATTGTACTATGTACACGGAAAGCAAAGTTGTCAGATATACCTGTGGTGTCATACCAGCCACTCAAAAGTTTCAAATTTTGGAGCATTTTGGATTTCAGATTTTCGAATTAGGAATGTTCAACCTGGATTAAAAAAAAACGTGAAATTCAGCTAAAGCAGTGTATAGAGGTAAATGTATAACCTAATAATTTATATTAGAAAATAAAAACGATGAAATTTAATAAGCAAAGACTCCAACTTGACTGGTCAAAGCATAAATGGAAGGAGGAAGGAATTACAGAGCAGAGAATAAATTCAATAAAAAGTGACAATCCTCTGTAAGGTTAATGGAGAAGGAAATAATCAATATTAGCAATAATAAATATACACAGCTATAGATGCTGCACAAAGTAAAAACATAAAAAGATTTAATAAATATACTGATAAATTTGAAAATATATGAAAGAACAAATTACTTAAAAATAAAACATGAAAATCAACACCAAAGACATACAAAATGTAAATAATCCTATAGCTAGTCAATAAATTAAATCAGCAGTTAAAAATCTTTCTATAAAGAAAATATGTCCGAGATGATTTTCTCTATTAGTTCTAACTGTCAAAGGGAAAATAATTCCAATCTTACACAAATATTCCAGAGAATAAAACAGTGGCAATACTCTACAACTCATTTTACAAGAGAAAAAAATCTATAGACTCATCTCATTCATGAACTTAAATGCAAAAACTGCCAAATAAATGTAACAAACTGAACTGGAAATGTATGGAAAAGATAATACAATATGCCATTAGGGATGCAGCATTAGTTTAACATCAGAAATCGGTTTCTGTAAGTTCTATATTAAGTTTAGAAGAGAATAATCACAGAAACTTTTATTTGATGAAAAAAATTTCTTTCACTTTTAAAAAATAAATTCTTATCAAATTAAAAGTGAAGGTGAATTTTTTTAACTGGCAAAAGTTATCTACGAACAAAATAAGCAGCAGACTAAATGGGAAAATGCTGAAATCATTTCCTTTATGAACGGGGAATGTCAAGGGAGCCTGTTGTCACCATTTCTGGTTAGCACTTACTAGCAATTTACCATGCAGTAAGAAAAGATAAAGAAATGAAAAGTATACGGACAGGAAGGAAGAAAGGAGGGAGAGAGGGAGGGAGGGAGGAAAGAAGAAGGAAAGAAACTTTATAGATAATATAATTGATAAAGTAGACAGATAAGTTATATAATTAAGTATATTTAGCAAAATTGTCTGATTAAAAAATCATTTATACACAACAGCAGCAGACATTTCCAAACCACAACTAAATGCGAGATACCATTTAAGAACCTCAAAGTTATAAAGTACCTAGGAATAAATCTAGCACAAGATTTTAAGCTTTCTATGAAGAAAATTATAAAATTATATTAAAAGACATTAAGGACAACCTAAATAAATGAAGGAACATATAATTTTCATGGATCAGAACACTCAACAGCTTAAAGAAGTTAATTATGTCCAAAAGTTCAGTGCAAATCCAACCCAATTCCTCAAAGCTATTTTGTGGTACTCGAGGAGTAGTTTCTAAATTGTATATGGGGAGGGTGGGAGAGGAGGTGTGGGATAAAAACTTACCTTTGGGGCGCAATGAACACTATTCTGGTGACAGACACACAAAAAGCCCTGACTGAATCATTATATGAGATATCAATGTAACAAAAATATTTGCACCCCCTTAATATATGTATATTTTTTGAGACAGGGTCATGCTCTATCACCTGGGCTAGAGTGCTGTCATCACAGCTCACTGCAACCTCAAACTCCTAGACTCAAGCGATCCTCCTGGCTCAGCCTCCCGAGTAGCTGAGACTACAGGCATGCACCACCACACCTGGCTAATTTTTCTATTTTTTTTGTGGAAACAGAGTCTCACTCTTCTTCAGGCTGGTCTCAAATTCCTGGCCTCAAGTGATCCTCCCGCCTCAGGCTCCCAGAGTGCTAGGATTGCAAGCACGAGCCACTGCACCCAACTCCCCTTAATATTTTGAAATTTAAAAAAAATTCAAAAAAAATGTGTAAAATAAAATGAAATATATATGGAAGACCTTGGGAGCAGGAATCAACAAGATACTACTGAAGAAGAAATCAGGAAGGGAGTTCTACCCCACCAAACTTATTAAAAAGCCATAATAATTTTTAAAAATACAGCATTTGTGTGGGAAAGCATTAACAGTGCAACCAAGCAGAACAGAGTCCACACACACACCTGCGAATACAAGAAACTTGCTGCATAACAATGGAGAAAGCAGGAGCTTTTCAACAACCTGTCTGAGAAAATCAGTTATCCACAAGGAGGAAAAAAAAGAAATAAATTGGAGTAGTACCTCACACCATACATAAAAATTAATTCCAGATGCTTTAAATATTCAAAGGTAACATAAAACTATAAACATTTTAGAATAACATATGAAAGAATATCTTTGACTTCAGGATAGAAATGGGTTTCTTGATTCAAAAAAGGCAAATCATAAAAACTCTGAACATATTAAAACTAAGAACTTCTGAGAAAACATTTTAGAAATGAACATAATCCACACATTGAAAAAATATATTTACAATATATATAACTGACAAAGAATTGGAATGTGGACTATTTAAAGAACTACTACAAAATAATAGGAAAAAGATAATTCCAAAGACAAACGTGCAAAAGCCTTGAAGGAACACTTCACAAATAAATGCCAACAGCTAAGAATATATGAAAAGATGCTCAGTTCATTATTATTCGGGAAAATGAAAATTAAAACCACAATTACATGCCACTTCACATCCACCAGATTGGCAAAATTTTCAAAGTCTAATGATATCAAATTTTGGCAAAGATATTAGGGAAAAAACATCTATTGCTACAGGCTACCAGTCTGGCATTATCTAGTAGAATTGCAGATGTGCATTCCAGAGGTGCAGGAGTTCCGTTCCTAGGAATTCATGAAACACTTGTGCACATGAAGTGCTCCAAGGAATATCTACAAAATGTTCATACAGCACTTTTTATAATAGCAAAACCTCAGAAACAAGCCACATGCCCAATGACAGGAGAATATCTAAAGATTTGGTACATTCATTCCACGCAACGCTGTATAACAGTGAAAATAAACGAACTATAGCCATGAGCATATGGCATCCTCAGGAGAGTATGCTGAGCAGTCTAAAGCAAGCTGCAGATGAATACATATGTTATGATTCCATTTAAATAAATTTTGAAATTTGTACCACTAAACACTATTTTTTGGGGGGACTCTAAGTGTTGGCCCTACAATGTACTGCCTATCCACATAGCAAGATAACCCCTGGAATTGTACAGTGCATATTTTCTGAAGCATTATATAGTAAGCCTGCTACAGATTCAGCTATAATTGTTAAAACTATGGAGAAACCCAAGAAAATGCTCAGCAAGAAATTCAGAATAGTGGTTACCTCTGCAGAAGGGAAGAAGATGAGACCAAGGAGAAGTGCTCCCTGGGCTTCAAAGACCATGGCAATGTCTGTTTCTTAAACTGTATGGGTACATAGTGCTATTTATTGTATTTTATATTATTATTTTATATTTATTATACATATTTTATAAATATTATTTTGTATCTAACCAATATTTAATAAGAGCTATCACAGAAATGACTTGTTTAGTCATGGCCTGCCTTGTGCAATGTGACCGAGGATGTCACTATTCCAGTGCTCATGTATTTCTCCGGGATCCCAGCTTTCTGGGCTCATCGCCCTGGGAATGAACTCTCACTTCCATGGACCATGGAAACTGGCAGACACTTAGAGGAGCCATCATGGCACAGACAGTGAAACAAAAACAAGCTGACCTGGGCAAATCTTCATTAGATTCTATCACCTGTGTGGCATTGAAAAACTTACCCTGACTCGGGCTCCTCGTCTTTCAGATGGAGACAGTACCGTGCAACTTGCGATGCTCTAGAAAACTGAACTGCATAGGCAGAGGACGGGTAAATCAGATGCAGCATGTTCCCTGAACAATTTGCAGAAACTATTCAAATATTAAGTGTTCTTGTCATTTAATCAGCAATTCAATTACTTCGAATCTATTCCAGAAAAAATTCTTTCCAAACTTTACATAGATTTATGAGCAAGTTAGTTCCTTGCAGCATTGTTTTGGATAGTAAAAAAATGAGAAACAATCTTCAATATGAGAATTGTTAAATAAATTATGATACATCAATACTTGGAAATCTATTACATAGCCATGTAAACAAATAAGGTAGATAATGTACGGACATAAGAAAATCTCTATGATGTGTGGTTCAGTGAAAAATATCCATGTGCACAGAATCTGAAGCCCAGAAAACTTCAGAGATGTCTAGTTTTTATCAGCTATTTGGAGGCAGAACAGGGTCTGTGACCCAAATAACATCATTCTCAAATAAGAATTATTCCTGCTCCAACACAAAACCATCCTAAAGAAACCTTCTGATAGCTATAATTCGCTCTTTCTCTCTCCTAAAAGCTTTTTTAAGTTATTCAAAGTCTTAACTGCAGCGATGAAAGCCTAATGATTTTAGGGGTTTTCTGAAATCTAAAAAAGCAGGACAAGTCCTGTGAGAACAGGCCACGTGTGTTCTGTGGGGCCCTGAGAGGAGCTGCTATATTTGGGGCGCATGGTTGATCCTACTTCACATGGTCACCACCTGTCTGTGGTACTATTTTTTGCCTGAAAAACGGGGTTGAAATGTCACATAAAGGCATCCCCAAGGCGCTCGGATGAATAATGCAGTCATTCTCGAGCTGCTTCAGTGATGCTGAGCCTGTCTCTCAAGCATGACCAAAGAAGGGAGCTCAGAGGTTGCACTGACCCCGCGCCTTCATCTGTCACTGCCGGTGTCACGCTCGTCTGTCTCCCTTGAAGGCAGGCTCAAAGAATGATTAGAAGACTCCCTGGAGAGGGAAAAAAATAATCATTTAAGGTGTTTCCTGAACGTGGAGGAAAGGTGGGCGAGGACGTGAGAACCGTCCATCCTGAGTCCCCAAGGATTAGTGCGATGGCTGGGCTTGGGGGCGGGGGCTCAGTTTCGGTTTTGGTTTTTTTTTTCTTGAGAGGGAACGGCTGAACCATTTTTAAAAGTAACTGTGATAATGCTTAAAAAGAAACCAGTTCCTTTTCCACTGAAAGAGATGAGAGAGGCATGGAGGTGTTGGTTTGTTTCCATGTGCCGGGGCAGCCAGCCACAGAACAGAGTCCCGCTCTCAGTCCATGCGGAGACTGGCGGGCACTCCAAAGACTGCGGCCAGACTCTCTGCCCAGTGCTCATCCCAAAGCCCTGGATCAGAGCACGTCTGAGACCTCTAAGAGAGACCCGGCATGAGACTCGGCCCCCGAGGACCCTTGCTCAACCACCCTGTGCACGGTCTGCATGCTGGTGACTGCCACTGGTGCAAGGCAATGACAAGCCTCGTGAAAGGTGGGCTAAGTCAGCACCGGTTTGCACAGAGTACTTTCATGGGAGCACACAGGAAGTGGGGCCACCAGTACTTATGAGCCAAGGATGTACATAACCTCATGTAATCCTCATGGTGATTTTACCAGCTGTATCCTAATTCTGTAGATAAAAGGTCTGAGATTCAAAATTTAAGAAACTTTCCAAGATTTCTTTATTCCTAAATGGTGGGATTAGGATTTGAACCCAGCCCCACATGATTCCAAAAGTCATGCCTTTCCCACAACTTCTCCTTCCACAGACATTGATGCACTCAGAGCTGCTTGAGGCCATCATGATTTAAATCTCATACCTAGCATTTTCTGCAAATTCCAGCTCAGTTTGAGAGCTCACTGAAGTCTAACCTCAGATGCACCAGAGACAGAAGGCCAGAGGAGGGTTGATCTTAGAGAGCGCCACACACAGGACTCCATTGCCCCAGCTGAGGACAAAGGCTGCCCGGCCACCTCTTTTGAGCTGAGTGCCAGCAGGGACGTCCTTCATGGACAGCTCCTTACCATGCTGTCCCCACCAGTCCAGGGCAGCTTTGTGAGGATGATGGGGAGACTTGCTACTTCTTGAAAGAAAAGTAAAAACATTGTTTCAATGGCCCTGTCAGGGAAGGGGGGTGGTGTGGAGTACAGCAACTAACAGAATGCGTCAACCACTGAGTGAAGTAACACCTGCAATGCTGCCTGGCACAAAGCGGGCGTTCAAAATAGTTAGCTTTCTTGTGGGAAGAACCATTCTAGGGGCTTCATATAACTTATTGGAAATGTCCCCGTGGCCCTTCAGCACCTCCACTAAACTGATGATAAGATTGAAGCTCCAAACCCATGTTCTGCGTGGTCAGGCACAACGGGTCCATTCCACCTGTCTACCTACTGTGTGTATGAGCTTGAGTCAAGCACTGATGAAGGCCAGCAATGTACATGGAAAGGTCCTGCTCTACCCCTCTAGGAGCTGGCAATCAGACCACGGAGAGAAGCAACACACCATGAAAGAAAAGCAGCAGTGGAAGGGAATGAGTGTCCTTGTCACACAGGCTGGAACACTCTCCTGACCAGACAACACCTCCTCCAGGGAGTCCTCCCAGAGCCCGAGATGGTATGAACCACTCTCTCTTCTGAGCATTTCTGTCCCCTGTGGATTCTGTGCGTGTTTCTGTCTTTGCACACATCACCTGTCTAGGAGGCAATTTGCCTACTTGCCTATTTCCCCAGTAGACTCTGGGCTCACTGAGGCAGGCACTGTGACTTAGGCTGTCTGTGTGTTCCTGAGACCCAGCAAAAAATGAGTTCCAGAAGAAAAAGTGTTTATTGACGTAGGATCTGAGGGGTGAGAGCTGGACGCCTGGTCTGACTGGGCTAGGAGTTCCACGCAGAGCGATTTCTGCAGCAGGAAAGGGATCACAGTGACAATGGTCAAAACCTCACCGAGTTCGAGTCATGGTCTCTCCTAGTCTCTCTCCCCCGTCACCTAGCTTTGCCTGTTTAAATGCTAATTCATTGTGGTGTATGAATCAATTTTTTTAACCTTAAGAAGTGCCCCAAAATTATAGAATAGGAAAGGAGGCACCAGCCTGAGCCAAGGGAGCTGAGTTTGCCAGTTCTGTCACTGACACATGGTCACAGTGGGAGGCCCCAGCACCTCTGCAAGCCTGAACTTGCCCCTCTGTCGGTAAGATGAGAGGGCTGAACTCGCTGAGCCCCAAGACCCTTTCCCACGCCCACATTCTCTTAGCCCAAGAAGAATGACGTGCAGAATCTGTCAGTGCTCATGAAGCCAGACATCAGGGAAAATAGGAGTCTTTTGAACGGTGACTTTGCAGATAGGCAGTGGGGCATCATAAACCTCCCTTGCCACTCTCCAAGTTGTAATTCCACCTCATTGTCACCACCACCTAGTTCCGCAGTTGTTTCATTTCATTTTATGGCTGGTTCCTCCAGCCTTCCTAGTCAGATAAGCAGCTTCCACAGCAGCGAGGACCATGCCAGGCTGTGATTTGCAAGGTTGGGGACAGCGCACAAACCAGGCAGAGCAACAGCCTGGGTGAGGCGTTGATTTAGCTCTGGAGACGAGAGCCAGGCCTTCTCCCGCGCAAAGTGCTCGGGCCACGTGGTGGAGGCCGGCGGGGTGGTACTGACCTGCGCTCACCAAAGGCGTATGGACGGCATGTAGGTTGTCACTGGGCACGGAGATGAACAGGCAGGATTGGTCACAAGTCGAAAAAAGGAACCTGGACCAGTGCCTCCCTGGGACGGTCTCACAGACACCCCAACCCAAGAGCAAGAAAGTGGGGGCCACTTACTATCGCCATGTGTGGAAGAGACATGCACGGCTGGCTTCCATTCTCTAGGGCGAGTTACTCAACCCGAGGGAGCCTTAGTTTCCCTAGGGGTGAAAAGGGGACAGTAATAACTGTTTCCTGAATCGTTGTATCCTCTTTGTGCAGAAGGTCAGCTGTGTCCCTGTGTCCGGGCGCCGCCGCCAGCCCCGCGGCGTGCTCACAGGGGGCTCTGCAGGTGCCCCCCACACTTCCTCACGCAGCACGTCAGCCTGTCGGGGGCTTCCCGCGGGCAAACATCGCGTGTGTCTTATCTTGCCTTGTTTCTCCAGGATACAGCGAAGTGCCCGAAGGCCCAGGGAGGACTTGAAGGGGGCTGGGGCACGCCTGACACCTGGGGGTCGTGGCAGGCCTGGGCGTGGGAAGGAGAGTGCTGGAAGGGAAAGGCCGCCTTCTCCTCTCTCCTAACCAGCCTGCCCAGCTGAGGCCATGTGACCAAGCACCCACCTGCCTCCCTTCTGCCCGGCAGGGTTCCTGGAGGTGGGTTAACCACTGGGTCAAGGGCAACCCACAGGAGGCCAACTCCTACTCACCGAGTGGGTTTAAAATGCCAGTCTGGGACGGGAAGGAGGAATTGCCTTCCTCACAGGTGTAGGCCTGCCCTGGACTGGTGGGTGTGACTGGAATCTGGTACACAGTGGCTATACTGGGACCATAAAGGGCTATAAAGGGGTGTGGCTGGAGGGACCTTGACTCCCCACAGGCCCAAAACTCCACCCAGGGACGGTGCTGTGGGTCCAGCAAGCAGAACCCAGGCCCCTGCCTGCCGGGCGCTGCGCTAAGCACGTTGCCTGCCTTAGCTCATGCGGCCCCCACCACAGCTGTGAGGACATGAGCCCCAGAGGAGCTGAGCCCCGCTGGGGAGCACACAGCTGGTGACAGAGAGGGCTGTGACCTAGCAGGGTTTCTCTTCCGCTGCACTATGGACAATTGCGGCCTGAGCATTGTTTGTTTCAGGGCTGTCCTGTGCGTTACGGGATGTTTAGCAGCATCCGTGGCCTCATACACAGATGATCGCGGTGTACGAATTTATCACTAGCTGAGATGGAAACTGGCATTTGGCATGGGGGCCACTGAGGGAGCACAGGGGAGGGGTGTTGAGCTCAATCGAGTGTGTCAGGGAGTGGGCTGGGCTGAGGATGAGGAGCAGTCAGCTGGGGGGAAGGCTGGGGAAGGTGTCCCAGGCAGAGGGAAGAGGGCAGGAGCAGGAATTGGCAGCATGTTAGGATCATCTGAGAGCTTTCACACACAACTGTGTAAAGGGTCCTGTGCCCAGACCCGCTGAGTCAGAAGCTCCAGGCTGGGTCCTGGAATCTCCACTCTAATGGACGCCCCACATGATCTGTGCTCAGCCAGCCAGAGCTAGGGACCAGGAACCACAGGAACCGGGTGTGGCTGAGGCTTGAAGTGTGAGCAGAGGCTCTGGCTGTCCTCCGCGGACCCTCTGCGTGGACTCTGGCAAGGGGGGCACTGGGTCTGCGGCCACAGCTATTCCCACCTCCATCACCCCCGTGGAACAGGCCGTTCCCTACTGAAATCTAGTCTCATCTGAGCTTCCTCACCTGACCAGACTCATCACAGCCTTTGCCCCTGTGGTGGGGAGGAACCACAGGTTTGGGGAGCAAGCAGAATTGAGTCTGAGTCCGTAATTTACAGACCATCAGCACTCGCCTCTTTGAGACTCCGTTTTCTCATCTGTAACAGAGTACAAAACCGTCTGCCTCCCAGGCACTTGAAGGCTGGAATTGTGCATTAGAAGTGTGACAACGCAGTTTTCATCCCAGGATTCTGCCGGCTGACTCCAGCACAAGTAGCTGCTCAGTACGCAGACCTCCCAAGTTAAGGATGCGTCTGAGATGCACGTGGAACTTATGCGAAAGAGCTGGCCCGTGAGGCACCGAGAGAGCTTATTAAAAACACGGAGGTCCAGATGAGAACCAGGTCCCCACTGCAGGGGCTTTTCCTCCCAAAGAGCTTCTAGTTTTAACCTCACAACCATGATTCTAAATCACACACTGGTTCCTACCATGCCTGGGAGGAATGTGGGGGACGAGCTCCTCACATGGAGGGGACCGTGCCACACTCTGCTTTGCCCACCAGAGCCAGGACCCACGTGCAGGCCCCTGACCCGGCTCTCCCTGGGCCTGACAGCCTCCCTCTGAGCCACAGCCACCCTCCCTCTACAAGCCACTCACTTTACTCCCAACTGTTTCCTGAGTCAGGGTCTTTTTCCCACCACCACTAATGAAAACCAGGACCAGAGCCGGTAAGTGGACATCATCATTTGCTTTCCCTACTTCTTGGGGACTACAGTTTAAGCAGGAGCTCTGAAATTCTTCCACACGGGGCCCTTTGCTCCACACTCAGCAATCAGTGGCCCGGTATTGGCTCGGTTTTCTCTACACTGTATCCCAAATTTGCTGGTTTTACCCCATCCCACATTTTAAACATGTATTTCCTTCTTGGTAGAAAAAAAAAAAAAAAAAACCTCAGCACCTTCCCCACAAATAAAACCACAGCTCTCAAGAATGCTACATGTTATTTTTTTAGCTGAGCCTGCAATTTGTGAATGAGGCCTATGAACTTCTCTAAACCTATTTCTTCATTTAAAGAAAATAATTAGCACTAAAGTTATAATTACTGAGAATGACCTAAAGTGGTCATACTTATATCTGAAATCTTTCCAGCTAATTAGTCAATGTGAAGGATTTATTAGTCCCATCTGAATTTTGATTTGCATGTTAGGAGAGGACCCTGCCTTAACCCGAAGGAGTGGAAGGTGGACGGGACATCTCAGGCTTCATGGCAAGAGAGACACTGTTGGGTGGAGGTGTCCTATCTGTTTGTCCCAGAACTGGGCATCCGTCATAATGAGTGGAAGCAGCCTGAGGACAAACCTGACAGACTCAGGGAGGTAGACTGCCAAGACTCCCAGCCCACGGCAAGCCCCAAGACCTGCGCCGTGGTCAGTAGGCAGGCTCACAGCTGCCTCGTGAAGTCTCTGACCCTCTCTGGAATAACACAGTGTCACAAGGTGCCTTGCTTTGTGGATCCTTCTCCTTCCGATATGGAGACCACTGCTACCTGGCCAAAGAGTTTGGGCTGACTTAGGCCATAGAGGGCTCTCGAGGTCTTGCGATGGGTAGGCTGATCTTGTCACTTGTTTTATAATAAAATGATTTAGAACATACTTGGTGTAAATAGGTTTGCAGACAATTTTTGCAAACAAAATGCTTATTTATGTAGAAAGCCCTAGTGAAGCCACAAAATAAAAACTATAATGAATTTACATATCTAAAAAAAGAACTTTAGCAAGGCTGCAGGGTAAAAGGTCTTACACAAAAATAATTTGATTTTCTGTAATTAGCAACAAACAATTAGAAAAGAGATTAAAAATACTCCATTAACAATAGCATCAAAGAATATTTAGATACTTAGGAATAAAGTATTGAAAGATGTTTAAGATCTTTTCACTGAAAACTACAAAACAGTCCTGAGAGATATTAAATAAATAAAGAGATATGCCATGTTCATGGATTAAAGGCTTGAGAATGTAGAGTTTAATTCTCCACAAATGGTTCATTTTGAAGTGTGCCCAGACCCTTCTGTTGTTCTCCATAACAAAGGCCTGCCCTTAATGGAAACAACTTTACCAGAGTCTTGTCTGACCTAGGGGCAGAGCAATTAGACAACTCCAAACACCCCATCCCTCCTTTCTCACAGGGAGAAAGAGAAAAATGGCTAAGAAACATTTCTGGAAATCACTTTTTAGCTCGGGCCAGCTAAAAAGACTGATATTTAATCATAAAAACCATATAATGCATTTTCTCCCCAACTTCTTACCACCTGACTAACAAGGCTCCAGTATAATTACAGAGGATTACAATCAGAAAAGCCGCAAGACACAGACTCTCTTTAAAGAGGAGTTATTAGGGAAACACAAAGGCATCAGGGAAGAAAGAATTAACAAGGAAACTGAAGCCCTCTGATACCCATAGCTGCAGCAATCATTAAACACAACCCACATCTTAGTCTGATTAATATAAAAAATCACACTAAAATCCTGAATATCTCCATTTCTATTACCAGATACATCACGCCTGACTTTCAACAAAAAATTATGATGCATGCTAAAAGGCAAGAAAATACAGCATCTGAGAAGAAATAAGAAGCATCAGAATGATACTTAAATACTCAACAACACAAAGTTTTGAATTATCAGATAGGGAATTTAAAATAACTATTAATGTGATATGTTAAGGAGTCTATGGAAAAGTAGAAAACATGCAAGTACTGATGGGTAGGGTAAATAGAGAGACATCAACTCTAAATAATGAAAGAAAATGCTAGAAATCAAAATGCTGTAATAGAAATAAAGAATGCCTTTCATGTGCTTATCAATAGATTGGGCAAGGCTAAGCAACAATCAGTGACCTTGAAGATATGTCAATAAAGACTTCCTGAACTGATATGAAAAGAGGAAAAGAAATGAAAAAAAAAATGGAACAGAACAACTGAGAACTGTGGGATAATTATAAAGATGTAATGTATACGTAGTTGATACACCAGAAGGAAAAGAAATAGAAAAAAGAGCAGAAGAAATGTGTGAAGTAATAATGGCTGAGTAAGGCTGGGTGTGGTGGCTCACGCCTGTAATCCTAGCACTCTGGGAGGCCAAGGTGGGAGGATTGCTTGAGCTCGAGGAGTTCAAGACCAGCCTGAGTGAGAGTGAGACCTCATCTCTACTAAAAATATAAAAAATTCGCCAGGTGTGGTGGCATGCACCTGTAGTCCCAGCTACTCGGGAGGCCGAGGCAGAAGGAGTGCTTGAGCCCAGGAGTTTGAGGTTGCTGTGGGCTAGGCTGATGCCATGGCACTCGCCCGGGCAACAGAGTAAGACTCTGTCTCAAAAAATAATAATAATAAAAAAAAATGGTTGAGAATTTTCCAAATTATTTAAAGACACCAAATCACAGGTCCAGGAAGCTGAGAGAACATCAATCTAGACAGACACAAAAAACAAAAATATCCCACCTATGTTTATAACTTTCAAATTGCAGAAAACCAGGACAAAGAGAAAATCTTGAAAGAAGTCAGAAGGGAAAAGCACCTTAACTATACAGGGAAAAAAAAAAGAATTACATAATTACATTATATTTCTCTTCAGAAACCATGCAGGCAAGAAGGGAGTACAATTAAACATTTAAAGTGTTGAAACAAGCAAACAAGGAAAAACACAAACCTAGAATTTTGAATCCAATGAATCTTTCAAATGGGAAGGAGCAATAAATATTTCTCAGATAAACAAACACAGAGGCATAAACATGTAGACACACCTCACAAGAAATGTTTTTAAAAAAAATTCTTCAGAGGCAAAGAAAATGATGCCAGTCAGCAACTTGGATCTACATATAGAAAGGAGGAGTATTAGAAGAGGAATTAAAGAAGGTGATATAAGGAAAAAGCAAACTATCGTTCTCTTCACTCACACTCAATACAGAACACTTCTGTGATCCAAATGTGTGGGGATTTTCTAGTACTCTGCAGACACCAACGGGGTGTGCTACAATTCAATTCAATTCTCACACTAACCAGAATTGGTGCAGACCCCACAAGTTAAGAGCTAAGTCCCACAAGACTGCCCCCCACTTCACACGTCAATCACAAGTAGTAGGTCCCTTGGTCACACACAACTTCTATTCAACTTGGCTACAAATCAGAAGTTCTCACAACCCCCTTCTTGGGTTCTACTCTTTGCTAGAATGACTCACAGAACCCTGGGAAACACATTACTTACATTTAACAGCCAAGTGGAAGAGATGCCTAGGGCAAGATATGGCAGAAGGGGCTCGGAGCTTCTACGCCTCCTGTGGGTGTGACACCTTCCCAGCACCTCCACGTGTTTAAAAACCCAGAAGACCTTGAGACCACATCCTTTGGGATTTTTTGTGGAGACTTCAGTATGTAGGCATGATTGATTAGATCATTGACCACTGGTGACCAACTCAACCTTCAGCCCCTCTCCTCTGCCTGGAAGTTGAAAGGTAGAACTGAAAGTTGCAACTTTCTAATCACATAATTGGTTCCCCTGGCAACCAACACCCCCATCCAAAGGCTATCTGGGATGCCCCCAGCCACCAGTCATCTCAGTAGCATACAAAAGACACTTATCACTTTGGATATTCCAAGAGTTTTACCAGCTATCTGCCAGAAAATGGGAATGAAGACCAGAATATATATTTCTATTGTATCACAGTGTCCCAATATCTTTTTCTTATTCTTAATTGATCTAATAGTTAACTGTTTGTTCAAAGTAATAATAGCAAAAATGTATTGGGTTGGGATTATAGTTTGAGTATAAGTGAAATGAATGACAAAAATGTTATAAGGGAAGAGAGGAAGGAATTGGGTTTGCCTCATTATAAGGTAACTGCACTACCCATGAAGAAGTGCAGGGTTATTTGAAAATGAACTTAAATTAGTTGTAAATGTCTACCACAAACCTGAGGGCAACAACTTAAAAAAAATTCAAGAAGTATAATTGATATGCTAAGAAAAGAGAGAAATAGAATCATATAAAATACTCAATTAAAACCACAGAAGACAGAAAAGGAATGAAAGAGTAAAAAATTTTAAAAAAAGAAAAGAAAAAAAGGGGCAATGAAAACAGTTACAAATATGGTAGATATTAATCCAAGTACATCAGTCATTACTTTAAAAAAGAATGGCCTAAATATACAAACTAAAAAAAAAAAATAAACTGTCAAAGTGTGTTTTAAAAAACCCAACTATATGTTGTGTACAAGAAACCCACTTTAAGCATAAAGATACAGATAGATTAAAAATAAAGGAATGACTTGAGGGCGGTGGGCAACATATGTAACCTAAACTTTTGTACCCTCACAATATGCCAAAATAATAAAAAATAAATAAAAAATAAAAGAATAGAAAAAGATAAGCTAACACTAACCAAAAAAAAACAGGAGTAACCATATTAATTTCAAACACGGCAAACTTCAGAAAAAGGGAAATTATCAGGAATAAAATGGGACATTACATAGTGTTTAAGGAATTAATTCTCCAAAAATATGTAACAATTCTTAGCATATATGTGTCTAACAAAAAAGCACCAAAATATGTTAGGCAAAACCTGCTAGAACTGCAAAAAGAAATAAATCCACCATTACATTTGGAAACTTCAACATTTCTCCATCATTAATTGACAGATCCAGCAGGCAGAAAATTGATAAGTATATATTAATAGTTGAACTGAACAACACTATCAATTTACTGGATTTAATTGACATTTATAAAATATTTTATCCAATCTTAGCAGAATATAAATTCTTCTCAAGCTCAAATTGAACATTTATCAAGATAGATCATATTCTGAAACATAAAAGTACTCTAACATATTTAAAAGAATAGGAACAATACAATATCGGCTCTCAAACCACAGTGGAATTAAACTAGAAACCAATAACAGAAAGATACCTAGAAAATGCCAAAATATTTGAAGATTAAACACACTCTTAAATAACACATGGATCAAAGAAGAGATTTCAAAAAAATAAAATAAAATACTGTGGACAAAGTAAAAATGAAAACACAAATTATCAAAATGTATGGGATGCGGCAAAAATAGTGCTTAGAGGGAAATTTATAGCACTGAATGCATACATTAGAAAAAAGAAAGATCTGAAATTAATAATATAAACTTCCACCATAGGAAACCAGAGGGAAAAAAGAGCAATATAAACCTAAGAAAAGTCAAAGAAAAGCAATAATTCAAATCAACGCAGAAATCAATGAAATTGAAAACAGGATATCAGTAGATAAAACCAATGAAATGAAAAGGTGATATTCTTAGAGATCATTAAAATTGATTAATAAATTGATCAATTTAATAAGCCTCTAAGCAGGCTAACCAAGAGGGAAAGAGATAAAGTACAAATTACTAAAATCAGAAGTGAAAGAGAGACCATTATTACTGAATCCATGGATATTAAAAGAATAAAGGAATATTATAAGCAATTCTATGTTTTCAAATGTGATAACTTAGATGAACTGGAAAAATTCTTTGAAAAATATCTTTCTTGAAGAAATAGATAATCTGAATAAGTCTCTGTCAAAAATGTGAATCAGCAATTAACTTCCAAAGCACGAAGTACCAGGTCTAGAGGGTTTCACTATTGAATTCTACCAAGCATCTGAGGAAGAAATGATACCGATTCTCTACAGCCTCTTCCAGAAAGCAGAAGCAAAAGGAACACTTCCTACCTTTCTCTATACGGTCAGCATTACCTTAATACCAAAATCAGATAAACACATCACAAGAAAGGAGAACCACATACCAATATATTTCATGAACATAGCTGCAAATGTTCTCAACAAAATATTACTGAATTAAATCAACAAAATATTACTGAATTAAATCAACAAAATTATACACCATAACCAATTTATTCCAGGTATGCAAGGCTGATTTGGCCATTTAAAAACTCAAATACAATTCATAACATCAACAGGCTAAAGAAGAAAAATCATACAATCGTATCAATAGATGCACAAAAAGCATTTGATGAAATCTAACACTTATTTATGTTAAAAACTCTCAGCAAACTAAGAATAGAGAACTTCCTAAGCCTAATAAAGAACATCTACAAAAAAAGAAAAAGAGCTACCAAGCCACAAGTAGACATGAAAGAAACTTAAATGCATATTACCAAGCATAAGAAGCCAATCTGAAAAGGCTGCATTCTGTATGATTCCAACCACATAACATTCTAGAAAAAGCAGAACTGTAGAGAAGATCAGTGGTTGCCAAGGACTTGGGGAGGGCTGGGATGAGTAGGTAAAACCCAGGGGATTTTAAGGGCAGTGAGACTGTTCTTTTTGATACTGTAACAGTGGGTAGGTGACATTATGCATTTGTCAAAACCCACAGAACTTTACCACACAAAGGGTAATAAAACTATGGACTTTAGTTCATAATAATGCATCCATATTAGTTCACTGATTATAACAAATGTACCATACAAATGAAGACATTAATAAGTCAGAGACCTCACCTAAATCCTGGGGTGCTTACCAGAGCCCCTCATCGGTGGGCCCTGAACTCCATTTTCTCCCTACCCTCAAGAGATTATCAATGCTTCTCAGCTTTCTCAGCCACCACTTGCGTGTGAGAAAATGCCTCTGGAGAAAAACAGGCACCAAATGTCAGATATACCTACCTGGGTTTCTCCTTTCCGTGGAATCTTAGCCCTTCAAGTCTTCCTGCCTCAGTGGTTCTCCTATAACCACAAATCAATTTCCTTAATACTGTGTCCAAGGTTTATAACTGCTCTTGGCTGGAGAGCTGGTGCCCTGTGCTACCCTTAAATTAACTGGAAGCAGTTATAAAGAGTAAGATCAGTAGGCCATAGTCAAAAGACCATGACAGGAAGAAAATATTTGCATATGTTGTATACAACATATAAAGAACTACAACAATCAATAAGAATAGAAAGAATCAACACAAAGGGAAGATGAGCAAAGGGTATTAGCAGCCCATTCACAAACATAGCACAAATAGGCTATAGATGACTAGATTTAATAGATGTACAAGCTTACTCTTCACCAAGAAAATGCAACTTAAGCTAGCCATAAACTGCTGTTTTTCATACATTAGATTTTTAAAATTTTAAAAATTGATACAATATATTAATTTGGTGGTAAAATTGGAACTTTCATGTTCTATGGAAGTGAGAGTGAAAATTGCCAATTGGCAGATTTCAAAGTTATCTACCCTTTGACTCGGCAATTAGTTTTAAATCTCTGTCACTCAGAAACTTTCATTAAAGTACACAAAGATATACTAGCTAATAAAAGCATTTGTTGAGAGCCCACTATCTGCCAGACATTGTTCTTAGTGCTTTACATGAACTAACTCATATAATTCTCACAATGACATAGAGACAATAGATGTATTCCAGTCTGAATGGTAGTTGAGATAGGAAACTAAAGATAAAATATAAATAGACAATGCTACTATAAGCTATAGAAGAGTTAGCTATTGTCTCAAATACTGGGTAGCAGAAGCAAGATTTTCAAAGAAAGACAGAAAGAGAGAGAATGGCTGAATGCAGGAGACTGTGCCTGGTTTTGAGGATGGGAATAGATCAGGAAGTATTGCCCAGGTGAATCAAGGGGCTGTGACATAGAACCAGGTGGAAATAGCCACAGGGCTGGGCTAGCCATGTCCCTAAAATTTGATAACCATGGGAGAAGATTTTGTTACTTCCACACCACGTATTTTTAATCACCTGCCACTTCCTTGCACTCCGCTATGCCAACTGCTATGGGGTTTGGGGAAGAAGTACAAAACATAGTCTCTGTCTCTAAGGATCTCGACATGTTTGCAAGACCACGGTGTGCTCTCCTCCAGCCTCCCAGAGAAGAAGCCCTGCCCAGGCATCTAGGCAGCATCTACAGCATGGTGTGGGGTTTCCTGTGACGTTATCTCTACTTCCTGACTCTGCTCTTCTTGAAAGCATTCCTGCATCATCCCTGTGTCCTCCACACTCACACAGTGTCTGGCACACCGTGGACGGCTGTGGAACAAATGAATGGTTTGATCTGTGGACGGGTAGATAGGCGAATAGCTTAGTGGGTGGCTGGTTGGGGAGATGGGCAAATAGTTCATATTTAATAATGACCCTTTCCTTATATATATGTAGATGAGAGGGTTGCACTAAGTGATGTCTAAGGTTTACTATTCTGCAAATATTTTTAGATTCTGATCTAGTGTGTTTCCATCCTTCAAGATTCCAGTTTTGTGGAATTTAATTTTACCCTCCAAGTTGCACCAGTACAGAGAAAACTATGATTTAAAATGGTGCTGTTTCTTTTAACTGTATTTTCTCTTTTCAAAGCAGAAAGATCTTTTGTACCTACTGTTTCATGTTTCCAAGAAGATAAACACTAACAGCTTCAGGGCTGAAAATCGGAATATCTGTCCACTCTTGTATTTATTCTTATCTCAAAAGAAAATCTATTTCATGTTGATTACTTTGTATCATTGCCATGCATAATAAAATTCTGATGTGTTTCAGAGTGTCACATTTCCAGCAATTCTCAGCACAGTCACATACAGCTGAGTCAGGCATCAAGATGGCACAGTAAGGCTTCCAGGAGTGCGGCTCAGGTTGCAGAGGCAGCCGCTTCCCGGGCATGCTCTTCCCGTGGTGGAGGGCTAGAGGACAAGAGGCCAAGCCAAACCATGCTAGGACATTCCACGCCTCTGCTGGCATGCGTTCGGGTCATGTCCACTCATGTTCCGCCAGCCAAAGTAAACCCCACACAACTAGGACAGGGCAGGGCAGGGCCCGGGCTCATGCGGGGGAGGGAAGAGTTAACACGTCGTGGATAACAATACAAGCTGTCACAGGGGGTCCCCCTGCTCCTATGTCTGCTGAGCTCTCCCTGCTTTGTCTGCTTGGGTGGTTTTACCACCAGTGAGTAAGGAGACAGTAAAAAGAGTCACCATTTATCAAGTATCGACTATGTCCCAGCCACATCATGTATATTACTGTTAATCCTCACCTCAAATCTGTAAGGTCAAAGTTGTTCTGTGCACATTACACTTTCTCTTAAAGCTACAGATCAAAGAGAGAAATTGACTAGTCCCATGTCACTAAGTGAGTCCATGACAAAGACAGATGTCAAGCCCACCTCCACCAGCGCACACAATCACCCATGAGCTCTTTCCAGTTTAGGTGGGTCCTCAGCCTCATTGGTCATCTTATCTGATTATTTATCTATCTGTGCCAACGAAGACTGCAATGAAATACTCCTACACACCAAACAGAATGACTCAATTCAAAAGATTCAAAATACCAAGTGTTTAGAAGACGTAGAGTATGGAGAATGCCAGGCGCTACTGGTGGCAATGGAAATTGGCTCTTTGGAAAACAATTTTACATTATCTAATAAAGTAGAATGCAGACTCTATAACTCGGCAAGTCCACTCCCCTGTGTATAGCGCCATGCATGTGTGTGTATAGTATGTGTACACAGTGTGTGTGTATACCCAACAGAAACGCATGCGCCTGGACACCTGGATACATGTACATGCACAGGAATTTCCTCAGCCACATTGCTTACATTGCCCCAAACTGGAAATAATCCAAAGGTCCATTGATGGTAGAATGGACCAAATTAATTCTCATCTATTCACATATGGGTATACATACAACAATGAAAATGAATGAACTACGGCTCCAGACAACCACACAGCGGGTTAATCTCATGGACATATGTTGAGTGAAAAAGGCCAGGCTCCAGTGAGTGCATGCTGCATAATTCCATTTATGGAATGTGCAAAAAGCAAGCAAAACCATATTCTTGCTTAGGTAAAAAAAAAATCTAAAAAGAATCATAAGAAAAATGAATAACATTGATTAATAGCACAGCAGTTACCTCTGTGTGGGGAAAAGGAAAGTGAGGTTTGGAGGAGGCGTGCGAGGCTCTGGGGTGCTGGCCACGCTCAGTGCCGTGGCCTTGATGGAGCTTCCACAGGTGTTCACATTGTGATAACCCACTGAGCTGTATGTTTCTGTTTCGTGCATGATTTGCATGCCTATCATGCTTCACGATTTAAAAAATACAGTTAAAAGAGGAAGACAGAATGGGAGATAAAGCAGTGGAGGCAGCAGCACTGGATGAATTTTTAAAGGAGTTTTGCTGTAACAGAGCACTAGCGGATTGGCAGCAAGAGGAGCATGCAGCGGGGTCAAGGTGCAAGGGACATACTGACCCAAATGATCCAGAAGGCAGAAGGGCAAAACCCGTGAGAAAGTGAGAAGAGATGGTGTTCGACGCACCTGTGGAAAGGTAGCCGTAGAGAGAAGCAGGATTGTCCTTCCAGGCCTGCAGAATCACAGATTCGGTGGTGGCAAGAGGTAGTGGGTCTAGTGGGTCTATTCTAGTTGATGCTACTTTCACAGAAATAAGGTGTGTGATCATCAGCTGAGAATGAGAAGGGGGAGGGCTTCAGGGGTCTGAAACAAAAGAGAAAAGAGATTCAGTGGCATTCCCAGAGAGAGATCCAGTCGACCTGCACGTGCAAGCCGGGAGTGTGTACAAATCTAACGTGAGACCAGTCAGCACACAGTCAGCCTTGAGGGTGCAAGTGCAGGAGGTCAGTTGGATCTAAGAGGGGTTGGGCTTTCTCAAGACACTGCAGCACAAGGAGCAAAGGGCAAGGTCGCCAAAGGGCAAAGAGGAGGTGGGCACTGTGTGGACACCAGAGTCTCCCCTGGGTAAGGAAAGAACTGTGGGCATGAGAGACAGGGGGACAAAGGCATAGGGTCTGGGGACTGAGGATTCCCGCAGTCCTGAAGGACTGTTAGAATCAGTTCTAGAGAGAGTGATGGGAAGACGTGTGTGTGGGTGGTCAGAGATCGGGCGCTGCTACACGGAAATGGTGGTTGTCAGGTCTTCAGTGTGACCCCTGGAGTGGGGGCCTCCGGGGATGGTGGTGGACAGGCACAGGACTGAGAAGCCAGCCTATTGCTCACGTGGATGCTGAAATCACTGAGAATTATGAGGAAAGTAGTGCCGGAGAGAAAAGCACCAAGCTGTGCGTTGTCTTCAGGAAACACAGGGGAGTGAATCCAGGGCAGGAAAGTGGGGACCATGATGTTAAAGGGGCGTTTCAAGTACCCAGAGCCTTTGCAGAAAGAGGGGTGAGAAACAGGCTACATGAGAAATGGGAAGCAAGAAGGACACCTGCCCGCCGTTGGTCCCAGCAGTCCTGAGAGTGAGAAAAATGAACAACAGAAATTGGTCCCTGCTGGAGTGGACTCCAGCAATGCCCTTGGGGAAAGCCAGGCTCTTGAAAGAGGAAGAACATTCAGGTCATATTTAATAAAACGTTACAGAACACAGGGAAATTTGCTGTTGGGCCTGTGAGTACCAGAGTGCCCAGTGGATGAGCCTAGGGAGTTGGAGGTCACAGGCGATGACTCCCATTAAGTCATTTAAGAAGAGACTGGAAGGCTTCATGCTTTGGGTGGAGATTCCAGCGCCGTGACATCAATCTGGGTGGTGTGCGGGGAGCAGGTGGGTTACCATTTCTACTGAGCGCCTCTGGCATTGGTTCTGGTGGGCTGGGGAGTCAGGGTCAGTGCCTGCAGGAGGTCACAAAGCTGTGGGCACGCCCACCGCGTCCCTTAGTCATGCTGCCTGCAGAGCCCAGGCTGGGAGGCTGAGCTAAGTCACGCCCCCCCCAGCTCTCTCTTGAAACAAGGTCAGCAATTTAAATTAATTGCTGCTAAATTTCGTCTCACTAAATCAAGCCCATTTTCTCAGCCAGCTGACATCTTTGTAATAGCGTATGCTTTCCCTTTGGTTTACCAGTTTTCTTCAAGAATTAAAAAAAAAAAAAATTAAAATAGTACAGAGAGCTTCTGTTTTAAAAGCAACCCTCTCCCACCGCATGCACCCTCGCCCACAGCCAGGCTCGCCAAGGCCCCCTTCACCCTCTCTGACTGTAGGTCTGCAGTCGGTTACTTCATTTTCCTAGACAATACGCTTATTATCCTGGTTTTTGACTCGCCAGCTTCAGAAAATGCCTGCTGGCTTCTGCTGCTGGTTACTCTTCCCATAGCACCCCTCCCGGATGCACGCTCCCCTACTCTGTGCCAGGGAACGGAGGCCGACTGAAGGGCATCATGGGCAGAGCATCCCGGCAGGTCAGGCAA
Organism: Lemur catta; assembly: GCF_020740605.2. Lineage (NCBI taxonomy): Eukaryota > Metazoa > Chordata > Mammalia > Primates > Lemuridae > Lemur > Lemur catta. Next base: position 99,153,526 of record NC_059135.1, read on the forward strand.
AGAGGGTGCCCCTGTCCCCGTTCTCTCTCTGCACGTCCGCAGTACCATGTTCCGCTAAAGCCACAGTTATGCAAGGCCCCGCCTGTCCCAGCTAGAATAACACCGTCCTCACCTGCTCCTCGAGACCCAAGGGTGGTGGCCATCCCGGGAAGCGAGGCCCTTACCCCGGCCCACACCTGTGAAATGAGCGCCCTCAAAACTCTCCGCACACGTCCATCCCTGGAGAGCGTCCTCCTTCTCACGCCAGCATCCTGCTGACTCACCTTCCCATAAGCATGGTGGTAGCTCAGTGCTTTGGCACCACTCTCTGCTTTCTTCCCCTCCCTTTCTCCAAATGTCAGACACTTTTATTATTATATCTGGTTCTTCTCCAGACGATGGGCTTTGTAACTTCAGCATCCTCACCCTGCCTCCCCATCTCACCTTCCTCTCCTTCCACCTCTGTCACCTGCACTTGCACAATGTCAACACTGTCAAAAATCACATTCCATTCAGTGACCCCAAGTATCTTCAGTGTGTGTTTGCTTATTTGTTCCCCTGCAGGCTTATTCTGAACCTGAATGCCGTTAGCTGTGACCGGGAGTGACAGCGGTGGAACCATTTCCACTGCACAGCCAAGTGGCATGGGCTTTGTCTCCCGTTGCCGGGTCCAGCTTCTTGGCCCCTGTGTTTCCCAGTGGAAAACGCCCCCGTCCTTGAGCCACATTGTCTTTTCTCATATTCCGTCAGCGGCCCGAAGTGATGCCACATTTCAGTTAGCTTCGAGTTTGGGCTATGGCTGATTGGTACAGCGTTTTATTTGTTTGTTTGTCTCCTGGGTTTTTAGCCAACATTTCCTTGTGGAAAACAAGGTCTGCGTTCTCACCACATTTGCAGATGTCTCAACAGCTCAGCTGTCCTTTCTCATCTGTGTAGTCTCCTTTTCATTTTTTCCTACAACATTATCCCTCCTGAAGTTCACCTTGCTCTGGTCCTAAACTGGAGCCCTGCAGCCCCGCACTGCCCCAGACACACCACTGCGGCCCGGACCCGGCTCCGGCTCCTCCGCATTCTCCCGTGTTTGGATGGATTCATTCTCCAACAGCTGCTAAACTTTTTCAGTGCTTACATCCCCAAAGATGTCTTTATTCTTCTCTCAGATGATCTTTCAGCCACTTGTAAGATTTAAGGTTCAAAGTCATCTCTACCTCCAGACTTTGAAAGCACTATTCTGTTGTCTTCTAGCATTGGTGTTACCAGTGTGTGTTCTGAGGCCAGTTGGATTTTATTTTCTGCAGAAGCTTCTCTCTCCTGCATCCCTGTCTGTGAAAGCTTTTAAAACTCTTCTCTTTATCATACTTGTTCTAGACTTGCATAATATACAGATATATGTATTCCTTAAATTCAGCCATGTCAGCCTGAAGACCCGTGTCCTTCATTAGCTCTGAGCTATTTTCTCCTTTCTTCTCTCATTCTTGTATTCTTCATATATTTGTATACATATATATACACATATGTGTATATACACACATATGTAGATACACACATATGTATATACACGTGTGTACATACATACATATGTGTGCACATGTGACATATATGTGCACATATATCACTACACATATATATAAAATATATACACATATATACACACACATATATGTCATTTTCTCCCTTTTATTTCTGTGCTCTTTCTTTGAGAAATTCACATTAGGTAGACCTCCTCTACTGTCTGTCATCTTTTCCCTCTTATTTTCTCTTGTTTTGCTCTTAGTTTAGGAAAATTTCTTTAGCTTTAACTTTCAGCTGTACAATCGAATTTTTATTTCAGCAATTATATTGTTAATTTTCAAGAACTCTCTCTTATTATTTGCTTTTCCTTTTTCATAGAATATCACTCTTTTTATGGTTTTAATATTTTCTCAAATCTCTGAGTGTATTAAATTTCTGCTTTGTTCCTTTGTTTTATTGTAGTTCTCTTCTTATTTGTTTTTTTTTTTTTTTCCACTGAGGTTAGTTTTTCATTTTGTTCAACTCGGCCTTCTCCCTTCATGTTCTGGTTTTCATATATGATTTGGTTGTTGTATATAATTATCTATCAACGTTTAAAAACAAAAGACCAGGCCAATTAAAGGGTTGTTACCAGTTTCCTCTTCTATTACCCGAATCCACCTGTTTCCTGATGCCCTCCCCCCCAGTGGAAACGCAGGCTGAGAGACCTGTGTTTGAGACCATGTGGTCTCTGCTCTACTGGGGGAGGGGAGCTGTCTGACAGCGATGGCCCCAAATCCCAGGAGGAGGCCTTTACTTCTCACACCAGTGGCTCTTGCACACAGTTTCTTCATTTTCTTAGACACACCCACAGTTTTCTGTCCCTGGGGGCAAACCTCTGTGGCCTGTCTGGCACTGTGCACCCAAAGGTGGGGAAGTGGGGAGCATCTGCCTCCACCACACAGACCCTCAGCCCGTCTCCTCGTCTTCATCCCCCAGGTCCAACCCCACCCTCCAGGCCGGCATCCCTGAGCCCGGACACCCATGGCCCTGACGGCCTCCTCCGGGGTCCCCCTGGGCTGAAGTCTCCACCCCCTGCTGCGTCCCTTCAGCGGCTTCCACACCCCATCCAGTGTCCAGGAGTTCCTTAATTCTCACACGTGGCTGATGGAACCCCTGAGAGAATCTTCACTTTGCAGGGTGAGGATCCTTTTCATTATTCCTTTATATAACTGTAGAGAGAGCACAAAACACGCTAAGTCTACAGTCTTCAGCCAGACACTTGCAGGAACTTACAAATGAGAGAAACAAATCAGGAAATAAACAGTCACCCATGCCCCCGTGGCCTAGGCATGAGTGTCCACCGTAGGTGGATACAGTTATACCTGGCGTGGTCATGGCACACCTACGTCCATGTGTGTGTGTTCATTTCACATGATGTCTTTCCATTTTTTCTACAGTGCCACGAAGGCTTTGTCTTTGTCACCACTGATACACTCATGAGTGGGCAGACCGCCCGGGGAGCCTGCACCAACCCTGCGGAGCGCGTCAGGCACAGGGGTCATTAGCCTGCTCGGAGGCAAAGTCACTCAGCCAAGTGGCAGGCGGTGAAGCAGGAACGAGAGGCCACGTCTGCTACATTCCAAAGCCCGGCCTGTCCTTGCTTGTGAGACCATTTAGGGAATTAAATGAGGTAAAATACGTAAAGGTTACAGTAAAAGTTTCGCAAATGACATTATCATTCCCGTTCTCCCCTCTCAGTCACAGCTGGGGCTCAGAAAACAATACCCCAAAGTATGATGCTGTGACACGCTGAGTACTTTGAACTGAGGAAGTGCCCTCAGAACCAAGGTGGCTCGACCTTCCCCACCCGCCGTCTCTGGATGCTCCTCTCTCGAAGACCGGGAGGGGCTCTCTGAAGTGTCCCTTGTCAGACTGAGGGCAGCTCCTCCAGAAGGGACGCAGTGCCACGAACTGCCTCCCTGGCTTCTACATCAGCAGGAGAAGACCACGTTTCATCACAGGAGACGGAAACTAAAGGTCTCCACAGCTGGGACACCGGCCCAGACAGACTGCCCGGGGGACCGTCCCCTGTTCTGCTGAGCACTGCCCCTGGAAGCCCCACCTGCACGACAAGACAGCCTTTGCTCCCACCGCAGTTCTGCCCCTCGCCCTTCCGCAGCTCGTCAGCACTACCCTCCAGACCCCTCCAGACCCCTCCAGACCCCTCCAGACCCCTCCAGCCCTTCTTTCTTTCTGTGGCTCAAACTGCTGTTCACGCTTTAACCACCTGGCCCTTGTTTGAGTCTCATACTTTGTGGGACCTCCTTGCATTTGCACATAACAAATCTGTGTGGCTTTTCTCCTGTTAATCTGTCTACTGTCAAATGTATTTCTAGACTCAAATATCGAACCTCCAGAGAGGAGGGACAAGGTCCTGTCACCCCTACATCACAGCCACTGACACCAAATTCCTCCCTCCTGCTGGCCAAAGAGGGGAAAAGCCACAATAAAAGGTGCCAGCAGGAGCGGCTTACTTCCCTTAGGGGGCTTAAGGGCTCCGCAGGGGGCAGGTGGAGGGGCAGGTTTTTAATCTGGTTTCATTCACATCAGCAACTTATAACCACAAGAAAAGGGCTGTGGCTCAACCCAGGTCGTACAGGTTGGTTCTTAGAGCAGACACCAGCAGATGAGATTGTGCCTGCGGGTCACTTCAACCCAGGCCAGGCCACCTGGTGCCCCCGCTGGGTTTCTGCGCTGCTCCTATTCTCTTACAGATGCCTGTTGGAAGCTTCCAGAGTGGGCCATTCTGGATGCTCAAATATCTACCCTTGAATGAGGTGCCGCCATAAGTTAGGGGGGCATAGCACAGCTAGGATCTGACAGGGGTCCCACCGCCTCACTCATGGCTGGGTGCCCTTGGGGCTCAGAAACTGACACCCCAAAATATGGCACTTTGACAGGCTGAACTGAGGAAGCAGCCTCAAGGTCTCTCTGACCTTCCCCCCAACCTCCTGTCCCTCAAATTCTCTGTCTCTCCCAAAGCACAGGATGAAGCTGTTCTCTGAAGTCCCTCATCTGCCTAAATTCCTGACCCACCGAAGAAGACAATGACCTCCGGTCCCTTCCCTGAGTGCTCATTAACTGAACTCTCATCTCAGGAAGAAAGACTGAAGTCTCTCAACACAACTGGGCAGACTTTTGTCAAAAACTACTGTCCGTGAGCCCAACAGACTTTGTCCCAGGTCATTGTATGTTCTTTAAGCCCATCGAATTCCTCTAAAAATCATTTACTACCCCCCTAAAATCATCCACACTTGCCCATCCCGCTTTCCCCCTAAGAAGAGGGGTGTGTAACCGTCTGTATCCCATTGGGTTACTGGAGACTCATTCTCCTATGATTCCCCCGTGCATACACATTGAAATAAATTTGTATGCCTTTTTCCTCACATTAATCTGCCTTTTATGAGCTGATTTTTCAGCAAAACTTCAGAGAGTGAAGGGGACATTGTTCCTTGGCCCCTAGAGCGCTCTCCCCTCTGCCTTGAATGGTGTGAGCCAGCCTTTAGCAACTTCTAGAAGAAAAAGGAACCAAGTAGCTCTGTCCCAGCAGGTAATATAAAGTCTCCTCCTTTGCCTCAGGGCACTCGTCTGAGCCTTCAAACCTCCCCAAGCAGTAGATTCTTCTCAGCAGGTGTTCGCTGGGAAGTGCGGGAGGGTCCCAGTCAAGGCTGTGGGGCGGGGGCCACTGATCCCTCCGTGCCTGGTGCAGGTACAGGAGCAGGTAGAGGAGCAGGTACAGGCTCCCCTTTGTCCCCCACAGGCCCACTCCCCCCCTCCTTCTGGTGAGGAGCAGCTTGTGACAGCATGAGCAAACCAGACCCCTGTTTCTCCTCTGCATCCCTCTGGAAATATGCATGGCCCCACTTGGGTTTTCTTAAAAGCTGCCAACTTGCCAGTCAAATAAGTCAAACTACATTTGTGTGCTAATGGGAAAGAACTGGGAAAAGGCCAAAAGGGAAAACATTTGCAAAACACATGAAAAGGTTACGTTGTCTTTTCTGTATAAAGAGTTCATACAAATCAATAAGAAAAACATTTGCCATCCCTCCAAATAAGGAAACATCATGAGCAAAATATTCTCCTAAAAGAACATGTGATTTGTAAATAAGCATTTGACAGCATATTCAACCCCACCAGTAATCAAGAAAATGCAAACACAAATAACTACATATGTTTCTCATCTACAGAATTAACAATGGTTTAAAATTTAATGTTTAATTCTGGCAAGAGGCTCTGAGATGAGCTCTGGTACTCTGGAGTGGGGAGAAAATAAATTGTTACAGTCACCACTGGTGAATGTACTGAGTAATTCTACTTGTTGGAATACAAGCTAAGGAAATAAAGTATGAAATCCAGATATTTATTTGTGTTCACATGGTTTATCCCAGCATTATTTAGGAAACAATGTAGTAAGTAAAACAAATTAAAGAGCTTTTACACTTTTGTACGGTAAAATGTTTGTGACATAATACTTGGTAGTGAAAGCTCAGCACTCAAAATCGCATATTAAGTAAAATCTCAATAGTATAAAGTAAATACCCCTAAGCACATAAAAAGACTAAAAGTAAATAACCTTAATGTGCTAGAGATTATGAGCAATTATTAGCGTTTGAGTTTCTTTTTCTTTTTTTCCTCCATTTAACTGTTTTTCAACAAAAGCATCTATTACTGTGATGAAGGGCAAAACCTTTCAATAAAAATTGTAAAATGGCCAGGCACGGTGGCTCACGCCTGTAATCCCAGCACTCTGGGAGGCTGAGGCAGGAGGATCGCTTGAACCCAGGAGTTTGAGGTTGCAGTGAGCTATGATGATGCCACTGCACTCTAGCTGGGGCAACAGAGCCAGACTCTGTCTCCTAGAAAAAAAATTGTAAAAGGCCCAAAAACAGCGGCCCACCTCCATCTGTAAGAGTTCACACCCAGGAGACAGAAACAACAGGGGCCCAGCACTGAGTGTGCATTAGTTTCAGTGGGATTTGGAGGGCAGGGATCCCCTCTCCATGGACAGTTCCTCCCAGCATAGTGCTGGGAAGGAAGAGAACGTTCCCCTCTAGGACTCAGCCACACCCTGTCACCCCTTGGAGGGCTCAGCAGCTTTCACCGGCCACTCAGTTGATGAAGAGGCGGCCAGAACTGAGTCTCCATCCTGGCTGCACAGCCCTGGACAAGTGCTTGTCACCGCTCTGAACCTCAGTGTTCTCGTATGTAAAATGGGCCCTTGGCAATACTGTCTTTGGAGGTATTTATGGTAATTAAATAAGAATTGTTTTATTGCTACAAAATATAGCTGAGCTTTTTCTACTTCATGATAAATATCCAACACACAAAGACACACTAATAATGCATTTCTGTGACTTAATGTCTAACTCTTGCTATATAATCTAATTTTTCATATAATTATTTTACGTTCTTAAAATAGTAGTCATTTCTTTAATATTAGACACTTGGATGGTTGAACTTTCTAAAATACACCCAATATTTCCCTGGTAGCTAAACTGTGATTCATTATGAAACATTATTTACTACACAAAGTGTGTATGTCAGAGGAAAGGGGGCCAATATCTTAAGTAATTCCTATGTGCTGAGTAAGACACTGTAATTATCTAATTAGTAATTATCTAATGTGTTTCTCACAACAACCTAATTTTGCAGATTGCTCCAACTTCATGGATGAGAAAATTGAGGTTCAGAGAAGAGAAGTAAAATGCTGAAGGTCACCCAGCTAGTAGACAGTAGAGTAACTACCCCTTCATGGCACGTGGAACAGCCCCGTCCTCTGGCTACATCTGACGCTGAGATGCTTCAGTTCTATAATAAATGTTACTTTGTTCTTATGCCTTTATAGTCAATAGGGCTGTCACTTCTGTTGTTTAGTTACTTAGCTGATTAGTTCATTTCTTGGCTTCCTTTCTTTAAGAAATTCTTGTAACATTTTGGTGCTTTTAACCCCTTCTGCTGTGAGAAGTTGGATAAGAAAACCTCTTATGATTATGTCTAAGGTCAAAGTGAGCCTCTGAAAGGCCCTTCTGCAAGTGCAGTGCAGTGACTTGGTGATCTGTTCTTTGTTTACCTGGTGGAACTTTCTCCTTCCACTCTCCATTATTATGCATTTATGAATTATGCATTTCAGAGAACTAAAGTTATTTTCTCTGAATATTGAGGGAGGGGTATTATTGTCCCACATGGATATATATGTATTATTTAAAAAAATGTTAAATTGTCACAGTAATCCTTGCTAGTTTCTATTTATTAAATGCCTTTCCTGATCCCACTGTGACTTTATAATCACTTCCACTGTAAAACCTTGGAAGGTAGGTGTTCTTGTCTCCATTTTATAGTTGAGGAAACCAAGACTCAGAGGCTTCCACACCTGGTCAAAGGCATTCTGTAAATGTAAACGTGTGTGTTGAGCATGGAAGTGTGATGGAAGATCTCTAAGCTATGGGGGTTCTTCAACATCTAACTACCGTGAATCATGAATGTTTCCCCACTCTGTCAAGGCTGCCTGGAGTGTGTGCAGCCCAGGGGGAGGTTGGCAAGGCCTCTGCCTTGCACTCCTCCAGGGGGCAGAGTCTCACTTGTTCAGCAAGTATGACGCTCTCAGTGGCATGGCCCATGCATCCTCTGCAGACAGCAGGCGTGGTGCAAGAAATGGCAGAAGGTGGGGGAGAGGCCACAACAGTGCTTTGAGGCTTTAAATAAACAACAATGAAGAGCAGCACAGCAAAGATCAGACATCAGACATGAGAAGTACCAGGTGTTCCCCTAGCGGGGGGTGCAGTTTAAAACAAGGGCAACACGGACTCAAGTTTCCTGCCTTCCCTCTGGGGGGAGGAGGAGATAGAACTATATTACATAACATAATTTGTGGATGGTGGGGTAGACTCCATTTAACTAATCAAAGCATATTTTTCAAAAAAGTTTTAATTGTGTAGAGTGAATTCTCCACAAGGTCCACTATGTCTGTAAGCATCAGCCACAGGTGATTGTAACAAATCATGAGGCCCCTGTCCAGAAATTCTCCTTTTTCTAATACTCTTTCCCAAATGGAAAGCCCCCCGGGGGGAACAGGGCCCTGGGAGGCCGGCAAGGCAGGGACTGTCCCCGGGCCCCGCGGTCCCCGGCTCAGAGGCCGCCCAGCCGCAGAGCAGCCGGATTCCAGCGCAGGTCTGTCTGCCCTATTTGGTCACCGTCCCTGCGGTGCAGGGCCAAGCCATCGTGCCACATCGGGAGTTTTTCAGGGAACACCGGAGGAATTCGCAACCACAACCGCCGTATCTGGTAGTGGCAGAGGAAAACAGAAACAGGAAAAAATGTGATTCTTGCGCAGCAAAGTTGGAATTAGGCGCGCAGAAGAGTTCAGAAGTGGGCGGGCGCGTATGTGTTTAAAAAAAAAAAAAAAAGTTTGGAAACCCCACCAGCCAAGTCTGCAGAAAAAAATAAATGAAGTCTGCCTATCTCCGGCCGGAGCCCCTCCCCCGGCCCGCGCCCAGCGTGACCCAGGTGCCGCTTCCTCCCGGCCGCCGAGGGTCCGGAGCCCGCGAGCGCGACCCTCACGGCGCCGCCTGTCCCTCGGCCTCCGCCCGGGCCGGCGCGCAGGACCGTGGGCGATGAGCAGCCTCAACAGCACGTCGCCGCTGCCCCGCGACGGTGAGTCCCCGCCTGGGGAGGGAGCCCGGGGACCCGCGCGAGCCCGCGGCCCACAGCGGCGCGGGACCGAGCTCGGCCACGGGCCCGAGGGTCCTGGCGTCGCCGGCGCGCGGGCTGCGCGGGTCCCCATCCCGCCTCTGCGCGCCCCGAGTCCGGAGAGGCCGAGGCCCGCCAGGGCGCGTCCCCTGGCCGCTTTCTGTTTCTTTGTGTGGGGCTCGTAAGGTGTTTGGGGCCAGAACTTGTCACTCTAAGGGAAGAAATAAGGCGCCGCCTGGGAGGGAGAGGCAGCGCGTTAGACAACCGAGAGTCCAGCTCTCGAGTTGCTTTCTGCGCGTCTGTCCCGGACGCCTGGGCAGGGCTGGGTGCACGGGGACTGGAACCGCTGCCCTGGGCAGGGCTGGGTGCACGGGGAATGGAACCGCTCCCCTGGGCAGGGCTATGTGGACCGGGACTGGATCCGCTCCGGCCTGCCTCGCCCTCCCGGCCAGCCTGAGGCTCACAGCGTAGAGGCCGCTCCCTGGATCCTTTGGGGTTGCGATTCCTCACTGCTTGTTTTCTCTCTTTTTAAAACCAGCACATGTTTTCTTGCTGACAGGAAATCACATGCGATGTGATTCTTTGTAGGTGCTTGAGACCTTGCTGGGCCTTTCCCAGCCCTCCTCCTTTGTCACTGGGCTTTTGCCACAAAAACTAAAATTTTAATTAACAAAAAAAAATGAATGTGTGCCCCTTTTACCCACACCCTGGCTGAGCCTGATCATTAGAGTCTGTTAGAGAGGAGACACTCTGAGCCTATAATGTAATCACATTAAAGTATTAATATGATAATGATATGGGTGTTGGAGACACCAACTCTTTTCTAAGTCTTTGAAATCCAGGTGTTTGCGAGGCCTCACCGCTTGCCAGGCCCGAGCTTGGGCACGGACGAGCGTGGCTTCGGTCTCCCCTAACCAGGCGGGCCTGTGCCCTGAGCAGGCCTGGGTCAGCCTGGGGTGCGGCACCGGCGGGCATGGGGGTGAGGGAGGGCCGCGCCGCCACAGGGATCGTCTGCGCCAGTTATTAGCAAGTCGCACTGTCTTAGCTCCAGTTTCCACATATGCAAAATGGGAATCCTAACAGGATATTCCCTGTCAGGTTTTGAGAATTAAGTGTGTATAAATGGCTCAGCATGGAAAGTGACACAAACTAAGTCCTCAGTAAATGTCAGGCATCTTTATATTAATTTTACATGGCACTGTGGATCCCAGTTCTTGTGCTTTAGTGTGTTCAGTGTGTATGTGTTTTACTTGAGCCCCTGTGTGTGTGTGTGTGTGTGTGTGTGTGTCTGTGTGTGTGGCACGGGGCCTGCGTTAAGGGGACAGAAGCCATTGTGATCCTCCCAATTCAGGCACTGAGGAAATGCGGGCTGCAGCCGCTATCTGAAAAGGACAGGCCTCCCCTGCTCAGGCCCTCATCCCGCCCCAAGCCATTCTCCAGGATTCCAGTTTCAGACCTTGACCAATGACTGCCAACACCTCCCCTTCAGGACCCCTGGGGATGCAGCCCTTACTTGCATGCCATTCCAGATTACCCTTTGGATTTGATTTATGGCAGGTCCCTGCTGTAGGAGAGCTGTGGGGCCGGCCCTATTTCTTGCTGCTAACTCAGGCAGGATGTGTCTATATCCTGTCTCAGTTTACATAGCTGCTCCTCAGACCCTGAGGTTAGAGAGGAGAGGACCCACTTCCTCCGGCCAGGCCTTCCCCTGAATGCCACAGTTACTGCGAGCAAGGCCTGCGCAGCAATCCATTGCTTGCCCTTGGATGGAAGGGGTGAAGCCTCCGCGAGGAGACTGCCAGGTCTGCCAGCTTTATATAGACTGCACCGCCTCTGGCAGAGGATTGCATTAAGTGCCAAATGAAATTCCATCTCAGCCGTTGCTCAATCCCTCCAGATATCAGTGGTGCCGGAGTCACATGGCACTGGCACCGGCAGCAGCTGGACCTTTCCAAGGGTGCCCATGGTTGGGCAAGTATTTCTGGGGACTTGCAGAACACGCTGGGAGGCAGAGGAGTGTGGGGTAAGAGGCACTCTGTGTTTGCAGGGGGCGCTTGTAACCCCATCCACAATAACTAGGAAGAGGCCCCTTCAGCAGTGCTGAGAGAGGTTGAGCAAGCCAAGTTAGTTTGCCTTTTCAGGTAGGGGTGTAGCTATATATATATCTCAAATGCCGTTCTGAGGACCCAGCCTAGACACCTTCCAGTGACCGAGAACACACAATGGGCCAACAAGCACAAGATAAACACAAAACCAGCCAAACAAACAGGCAGAAACGTTTAACAATAAATGAAGTACGAATAATAAGAAAGAGAAAGACACCTTCTTCCTACCTCCTACTTTACTGATTGGTGAGAATCCTTCTAGAAGTACTATGTGCATGTATAATTACTTCTTATTTTACATACTGAAACTCCACTTCATCTTGCTTTTTTCCATAAGAATATATGTTGAAGATTATACCTTAGCACCAAATAGAGACTAACTCATTCTTCTCAGGGCAGCGGAGTATGAATTGCATGAATGTATCAATAAACTCATTCTTTTATTTAAACAGTTCCTCTGCTAATGGACATTTAGGTTGTGGACAGACTTTATTTAATTCTTTCTAACCTCACACAGTGCTGCCATGACAATCCCTGTAAGCAGGGTTTTACATGCACGAGTTTGTAAACCTTTAGGGTAAATTCCCCCACCTGAGAATTTAATTTCTGGAACAAAGTGTGTATGCATTTAAAACGTCAGTAGAGACTGAGAAACTGCCCTCCTAAAGGCCACACTAGTTTCTAATGCTCACAAGTAGCTTATGAAAGTCACGATTTGCCCCCATCCTCACTCTCACTGTGCAGTTTTTAGGTTGGCCAAACTGACGGTAAAAATGTTGTCGCTTTGGAATGTGCCTCTGTAGTACGTGAGGCCAAGCACGTGTTCTTGTCTCCATGTAACTTTCTGGGGAAGTGCCTATCTATGCCTTCATCTGTTTCCTATCGGCACGGCCCTCCCATGAGGAAACATGCCCCAGACGTTAAGTGATGTGTCCTGGTCACAGGGCCAGTGAGAGGCAGAGACCAGAGCTCCACCCATGCAGAGTCAGCCTGGGTTTGATCTCGTCCCCATGTTTACTGGCCTCGGGAGACGCCGGGCACTGCAGCACCTCGGTGTTCCCACCTGTGAGTGGGAGTGACAGCCACTTCCCACGAGTCACATGATGAACAGTGCCTAGGGGCCTGGCGCTGTGCCCAGCAAGAGCGGTAGCAGAGGTGGCTTTGGTAACAGAATTTACAGAGCCAACCTGGCCTTCAGATGCTGGTAATTTCAGGAGTCTTCCTCCAGACAGCTGTTATTTTTTGCTTTTGCTATCATAGCAACAGCAGGACTTACGTGCCCCTGAGCCCTGCTAAGGGCCTTGCCTGCATCTCCCCCCAGCGCCCGGTGAGACAGGCACTTTCTTACCCGTTTTGCAGCTGAAGTACTGAAGGCTCAGGGGAGACAACCTGCCACAGGGCTCCCAGGTACTGAGGGTAAAGCCAGGCTGTGGACACAGGCTGGCAGACCCCACAGGCAGCTGCAGCCAACCTGTGGCAGTAGATTGTGCATGGGTCTGCTGCCCGTGTGTGCCTGGCGGGGCACTCTGCCCGCCATAGGGGCTGTGGCAAGGGACTCACTGCTGTGGCTTCGTACCACAGGGAGGACTGCATGTGGCACAAAGTTTCAACCCTGATCCCCCACTGCCCACTACCACTCCTCTTTCTATGCTCAGACCTGGCCCGTGAGCCTGCCCTCTTGCCCCACCAGTGCCGATGCCTGCCACCGCCCTAGCGTCCCCTCCCCACCCGCCCCCAGCTTTCTGGGTACCAACCCCTACTGACACACATGCACACACAGTCACACCTGCTGCTCTGTGACACCCAGTTTATGCCACACAGAACATTTTCCCACCCCTAGAAAACCACCTCCCACGGCCCTGGGAACACTGTGCAGCTCTGATAGATCCCTGTGTCTGTCCCCTTGTCAGAATTCTGACCTTCCACTCTGGGCCTGGCACAGAGAAGTGTTCAGGAACCTGCTGTGACATGGGTGGATGATTGCACAGGTGACCCGAGGGCCCTCACCAGGGCTGCCTGCATTCCAAAAGCCAAACGTGCCTTTTAAAAATTGTACACTCAGGAGCCCCTAGCCCAAAGCTTGGCATATACTTGGAGGCCAGTAAATAACAAATTGAAACGGACAGAAGTGAGCCAAAACAAGTTCTCAGAACATGGCCCATGGGCCCCAGAAGTCCCCAGCTAGCCCTCCCCACCTCCCCACTGCAGCACGGGCTCGTGTTTCAAACCCTCTCACTGTGTCCCTGCGCCCGCCTCCCTCTCACTTCGGCCTGGGGTTTTCTCCAGATCACTGCATGATCTGAACTTCTGAGGGAGTGCCGACTCCTGCCCTTAGTTACTATAAATTTTAACTTCTCCACATTTCTTCCAGAACAGTGTTCCTCTACAAAGTCTTAGCCAATCTCAGAAACTGACAAGCCCACTCTCCTCCTGCCAGCTCGGGCCCAGCCCCGCAAGGCTGGGTCCCACCTGGTCCACAGTGGGGGGTGGACGGGGCCCTGGCACGACCCCTCCAGCCACTGGAGAGCCTTGCCTGGGGCCCCGCAGCCATGGGTCCCTGCCCCCTATCCCACATATACCCCGACATCTTGCCCTGTACACTCCATAACCCCGTAGAGCTCCAGTACAGTCTCTTGTTTCTGCTTGTTGAGCAAATTCCTGCTTGAAGCCAGACACCCTCTCTCTTATTGGCAAAATACTGGATGTGCACCACTTGGGGCGCGGCAGGCACACTGCTGACCTCTTTCCAGGGCTGTAAGGGAAGGAAGCTCCGTTTCGGGACACGTGTTGGGGGAAGGCCCCGGGCAAGGCTGCCTCAGTATCTCGCTGCGTCCCTGGCAGGCACACCCTGATGGAGCCGTTTATCTCCACTCTGCATGTGTGGTCCTGATCGCACGGCTCTCGCAGAGAGCCTCGCGCCCCCTTCTTCCGTGCACAGTGTGCTGCGTGTTATGATGGGCCCCAGCGTGGGGCTTCCCGCTGACCTGGCCCAGCACTGCCCTTCTTCCTGCCTGGACTCTGGCGTGGAGCATCTTCACGCTTCATCGGCAGCTGATGGGCACACATCTTCTCAGCAGAGTCTAAAAGGGAAGGAAACTATGGTTTGTCAGAGCAAAGCCAGACAAAACAATGATGCCTGCTGGCCCCCGGGGTTGGGCCCCGCGGTGACTTCTCCAGTGCTCACCTGGCAGCAGGGCTCACTGGCTGTGAGATCCACCTTCACTTGAGGTGCCCACCTAACCCTCTTGCTAAAACCTACACAACCCTTGGCAAGGCTGAAGCCTTCAAGGTCGAATTCTGCTTGTGTATTTTTTTTTTTAAACACCATTTAGTTCGAATAGCCTTTGTGCCAATTTGCTGGTGATGAGGAGGTTAGCTTCGAAGTCCCAGGATGAGGTTTTGAATCTGGATGTGCTGCAAGCTGGCTGTGACCTGGGACGAGTACTTGGGCCTCCCTGGGCCCCAGTTCATCATCCAGATCAGGGCTGGCTTCCCAGGGGAGACACCCACAGTCACACCGGGCCCCGTGCGGGGCCCTGCACTCCCCTGGTTCATTCCTCTGCTGTCACTGTCTTGAAATTCCTCATTTTGAACAAGGGGCCCCAGGGTTTTATTTAGCACTGGCCTCTGCAAATTCTATAGCTAGTCCTGATCTTGCAAATGGGGATAATAATAATCTCTATTTCAGAGATTTGTTCTGAGGATTAAATGTATTGTCACAGATGAAATTCCTAGTGTCGTGCCTGGTGCATGTTCAGAATCGTGCTTAATCACCGCCTCTTACTGAGTGTGCCAGTGTGTCGAAGTGACAGTTCCCTCCCCGCCGCTCAGCTGCCCTCCCACTGCCCAGCCTTGTCTCTCTTTGCCCATTTGCCACTGAAAATCATGCTCTGAGAGAGGGGGCCTTCTGCATCTGCCCCAGGCCGGCAGAGCCCAGGCTAGGCCCTCTGCCTCTTCAATCGCTGGGTGAGCTGCTCCCCAGGAGCCCCGCTAGCTGCTTCCCAGCCCTGCTTCACGTTTTTACCAAAGCGCTGGCTGGCTGTGGCAGAGAGCACCCAGAAACCGCGCAGGCCCAGCTCTTGGCCTCACACACCAGGTGCCGAGTTGGAGCGGATCACTCACCTTCTGCAGTGCCGTCTCCTCACATCCTAACCCCTGCTTCATGGGACCACCCACCCCTCAACCGCAGGGGTCCCAACTGCCTTGTCCTCCACGGGGAAGAGTAGGCTCTTCCAAAGCACCCTGTGATGAAGGAATGAGTGAATGCATCAAGGATGGATGGATGGATGGATGGGGAGTCCAGCCAGTGTAGACAAGACAGTCTGCAGAGAGTGCTGCGGGCCCCACACCCACCGCATGGCTCTGCTCGGCTCAGAGCTCACCTCTCTCCCCCCAGTGCTCCTTTCCCTGCACCTGCCCGAGTGCACGTGGCCCTGTGCTCTGCCTTCCCAGCCCCCTTTCCCTGCAGGCTCCCCTGTGAGCACCCACACAGCTGGGACTCTCTCAGCTCTGAAGGCTGCGGTGTCCCTGCCCCCTCCTCAGCCCCCCACTCCTGTGAGGGGGGCCAGGCCCTCTTTGATCATGCCCTGGGATGGACTTGTCCTTTGAATCACCCCCCCTTCAACTTCCGCAAAACTTCTCATTTCAGGGAAAGTAATTTCAGCCCTGGCTGAAAACCCTTAGTGTTCCTTTTATTCCTTAATTCTGTAATCTCCTCTTTTCTTCCTTTTTCGCAAACTCTGTAAGTGATCCTGACCCATCCTGCTCCCAGGGCCACTGTCCCCTGACTCAGCATGGCGAGCTGGAGACACCGTCTCGCTCCACCGTGGGCGGGAGATATTTTTATCTCCGTGTCACATGTGAAATGCAGTCCCTACAGCAGCAGCAGGTGTGACTTGCAGAGAGCCCGGCGGCCCACACGCACCCCTTCTCTTCACCCTCCACACACGGGCTTTCTAGGAGGGGCTCAGCCAGGGCCCCCCAGCCACAGTGCTTTCCAAATGTTTTAGTTTCTTTTAAAATCAGGAGGAAGGAAATGAACCTTCAAGGTCAAAGAGTGCATTTGTATCTATACCAATATAACCATAAAATATGATTTTTAACATTTGGGAGGAGAAGGGACCCATAAAGGCAGAGCACCTGGGCCCACAGGGGTCCCCTGTGGGCTGGACTCCCACCCGAGGCCGAGGGCCCTGGGCCACTGTCCCCGCGCTCTCCCAGCCCGACTCTGCCCCTTGCGCCCAGGGCTCCGATCGTCCTCTTTGGGGCAGTCGGCTCCCTGGCAGTCCTGCCCCCACGGTGCGGGCTCCTGGGCCTGGCAGCCGCAGTGAGGCTGTCTGCGCCAGGCTCTTCCTCTGCCTGTGCAGCGGTACCCACAGGGCGCTGGGGACGCAGGGACACCCCACTCGCACTCTCTTCATCTCTCTCTCCCTTACTTTTTTGGCCTTGTCATCACTTAAAAGTTTAAAAATAAATTTCCTCTGGCCTGTTTCATTACTACAGAAGCAATTTTTGTTCATTGTAGAATTGCAGGCACAAGACCGAGAGGCAGAACGTGGGAAGATTCTCTCGGGGGAGGAGGGTGACTCTGAGACAGAGTCGTCCCCCTTCCGAGGTTCGGTCGCCCACGGTCTGGTACCCTGAGGTGATGTGTGTGTGAAAGAGAGCAACCACGTTCACACAGCTTTTCTACAGCACATTGCTGTAACTGATTAATATTAGTTACTGTTGTTAATCTCTACTGTGCCTAATTTATAAATTAAACTTATAGGCATGCACATGTCGGAAGAACCATAGCATCCATAGGGTTTGGCGCTATCTGTGGTTTCAGGCATCCACTGGGGGATGTGTCTCCCAAGGACAATGGGGGCCACTGTGCTCATGGGACAGATAGGTGACAACTGAGAGGCAGCGTGGAGGGAGAGCTGGGCAGAGATACGGCTGGAGGGCCTCAGTGTGAAGAGGCCACCCCTGGAGCCCTGGGGGACCTGCTGGGGTCACATGGATCACCTCGGGTTGGGGCACGGTTTGGGGAGGGGAGCAAAGCTCGAAGCCAGGGTCTCGGCACAGGTGCCAAGGCTGGGGTGGTGAGTGGCCTGGGCAGGGGCCAAGCTGCCGTCCTCCATAGCCAGCCAGGAGAGGGGTATACATGGGGCCTCATTTGGGCCTGAAGATGTTGCATGGATGTAGATACTATTCATTCAGTTTAGAAACAGGGAAGCTGAGGTCCAAAGACTCGATTTCCCGAGGGCCTCACTGCATCCTTAACCTGCTCCAGCCTTGAAGCCAGGTGTGCCTCCCACCACCCCTGGGGCTCTGCAGCTGGCCTTGCTGGGAGGGGCTGCCCCCACCCTTCTCCTGCCACTTGTGCCCCCGTGCGCTCCCTGCCAGCACCCTCCTGGTGGCCTGGCAGCCACGAATGCCACAGTCGCCGTGGTGCTCAGGGCCAGGTTGTGTTTGTCCTGCCAGCCCAGGCCAGCCCGCTCTGCCCCAGGGAAGCAGTGGGCAGCTGCCTGTCAGGGTCACTGCAGGGGCACCGGAGAGAATAATGCCCCCACCACTTCCTGGCCGATTCCTGGAGTGCCTACGCCACAGAACCACCCGTGGGCTGGCGGCTCCGGCCTGTGCTAAAACATACCAAGCGCCGCAGGACCATCATCCCCACACGACTGCAATTTCTGTTAGACTTTGCGAGACCCTTGCAAATCTCTTTCCCCCTTCCTTCAGGAGGCGCTACCCTCCTGCTTGCACAGGTAAGTAAAATGAAGCTCAGGGAAGTTAAATGACTTGGCAGAATTCACACAGCCGGGGGGTGTGGTGGATGGAGCCAGACTGGAACACGGGCCCCTGGCTCCTTTGTGAGCGCACTGTTTGTGCGGCAGAGACTGGCGAGCTGGGCTCTGGAGAGCTGAGGCCGGGACTGTAGGGTCACTGAAAGGAAGAAACTGTGATTAACGCTGCCCTTCCGGTCTCCTGCCCCCTCCCTGCCTCCCTCCCTCCGCGCGTGCACGTTCATAGGCACACACACGCTCACAGGCACACACACGCTCATAGGCACACACACGCTCACAGGCACACACACGCTCACACACGCACACACACATGCACACACACGCGCACGCACACACACACACACGCACACACACACCTTCCCACACCCCAGCCCCTTGCGTTCCTCAGCGGCAGACAGGTGTCAGCGCGGGCCTGAGCAGAGGGGCTCCCCCGGGAATCTGGTTTGGTCGGGGACAGGGCGTTCGGTCCGTGGGTCCCGCTGACCTGTCAGAGACAACTGGAAGGAAGCGTGAGAACTGCTGCCTACGGTGTCTATTGGCCTTGGATGTAA
The DNA here is from genome assembly GCF_020740605.2 of Lemur catta. NCBI lineage: Eukaryota > Metazoa > Chordata > Mammalia > Primates > Lemuridae > Lemur > Lemur catta. Next base: position 99,172,192 of record NC_059135.1, read on the forward strand.
GGCGCCGTATGCTTTTGAAACTCATTTCTATGTCACCACTTTGGGACACGGTGCCCATCTCTTCGCCTCCGTGTTGAGATCTGCCAGGCGCCCGGCTGCGGGCAGGGGCTCGGCTCTCACTGCCTCTTGTGTCTGCGTCTTGCCCGAGGTCGGTGTGGCCATCCCACCCCACCTGGCAGACAGGGACCCCTGGATTTGGGATTCACAGAGGTTGTTTTGGGTTTGGGTTCGGCATTGCCCCTCCTGTGCCCTCCCCGAAGAGCCGTCCTGAGCCTACGCACACAGACAGCGGAGGCTGCCTCCCTCCGGCAGGTCATTCTGTGCTGCACAGCCTCACACCAGCGCTTAAATTCTTGTCGGTCTCCAGATATGACTCCCACACGCGTTCCCCTTTACTCCAGCCTCGCACATGACGTGGAGTCCGCTTACAAGTCCCATGTCTGCAGCAACCCCCGGGGAGCAGGCGCCCTGAGCCTCTCGCTGTGCGTCCGCTAGTAGAGAGTTCAGTGCGGAGCCCCACCGCTCAGGTCGCCACTGCCCAATCTGATGCGCGCTGACGTCGTCCAGTGAGTCCCTACTCTGTGCAGGATGCCGTATGGGTAACACAGACCCTGTCTTCAAAGGACCTTCAGCCCAGTTAGGGAGGCAGCACCCAAGAGCAGCAGAAAAACAGCAAGTCCGAAGGCTGTTCAGAGACGCGGCCCGGCAGGCCGCTGGCTACCCGGGGCTCAGGCACGCAGAACAGTGCCATTCTCCTCTGGCATAAAGGCCACACCGCCCTGAACCTTCAAAAAACGTGGCTTCCCACTTGGGGTCCCCACCCCAAAAGACACACAAAAAAATGGTGTCACAGATAGAAATCTCCGTTACAATTCTTATTTTTGATTAATTTTTAGCAGCAATGACAATTTTACAAAATTAATTGTTAGATGAAGTCCAGAAATATAAAAGAGATAAAAAGCCCATCTGATACAGTCATACAGGGAATGAGAGACCTGGTGACCACATGCAAGGGCCTCCTGTGACAGGTGATGGCTCACCCCTGAGGCGAGTGTGAAGCCTGCTGCCTAGAGCCTTCCAAAGCCGGTCACTGCTGCCCAGTCGCCACTGGCTGTCAGTGAGGACACTTCGGGGCTTGGATCTCAGGGGATCCTTCCATATTAGACATCTCTACCCCATGCAGTCATCAAATGCTCTCACTTTGGTTAAATGCTCACCTACGCCAGACTACAAGGTACACGTAGCTGTTTATCACTTTACCAGTCAATTCCATGAGAAGAGTTTTTGTCAGGCCTCAGGAGTCCTAGTCCCAGACTCTAAGAAGAAAATCTGAGGCCCTGGAAAAGAAAGTGGATGGAAAATTATATTATGAGAGTAATTCATCCACAGGTTTACTCATCACTTTACACATCCTGCTTCCACCATCCCCGGAAACTCCTAGGGTTATGGTGGGTCCACCTGTCATCAGTCCCCGGAACTGAGAGGAGACAGAAAGTACAGGACACGATCCTGCCTTCAGAGCACCGTGGAGCTGCTTGGGCACCACGTGGTGGCAGGAGTGAAAACATCCAGTCCTCCGGGCGGGAAGCTTCTTATCACATCGATTCAGGTTTCAGATCAAATTGCCTGCAACTTGCTATGACTATTCACTGAAATAGTCATAGCTATCTAGATTACTTAAAGTAGCTATCTAGATTATTTAAAGGATAACTTCAAGGAATACAACTCCCCCATAGTGTCTTTCCAGCTAATATGAAATTATGGTGAATTTCCACCTAACTAGATGCAGTTTTATCTTGTTGAATTAAAAATCTTGTGCTTGAAGAGACAGTTGTCAATGATCCTCATGTTGACTGTTGAGAATGTCCCAACTCTGGGGAACGACGGCAGTAAAGACAAGTTGCAAGGACATGTAATAGGAAGAATTGCAGTCCCAATGTACAGAGCCCACGGCGTGCAGGGCTGGGCCGGCACTTTGTCTAGCAGTGTTCCTCTTGGCCGTCATCCTGTGCCGTGAGGCGGTGCTCTGGGTGGTACCCCTTCTTCAGGGGACAGACATGGCTGGGAGTGTCAGGATTGTGATTTGAACCCGGGGCCAAGCCCTGGGCCATCCTTTAACCTCTGCACAACACCACCCCTCATCTATGCAGGGAATGCGGAGTTTCAAGGGAGAACAAAAGTTCTCTTTCACAGGAGCAGTGAAAGATAGTTGGTTTGAATAGGCTAAGTACATTTATTTATATCATGCTTTGGTAATTACCCTGGGTCATTTCCTACTTCAGAGTCCTGGAGCCTCTGGAACACACTATTATAAACAATTCATTTGAATGAAATGATGTTGGTCACTCACTGAGAAAACAAACAGTGCTGGCTGGCGGAGGTCAAAATACACCCTTGAGGACGTTCCAGTCCCGAGGGCGGCCTGCGAGTCCTTGTTCCCACTGTGGGCAGGTCTGAGCCTTACTCTGCATCTCGTTTCCTGGAGGCTTTGCATCTCTGTCTAACTCTTTCACTGTCCTTTTCTCCCTCTGTTTCCAGGGTGGTGCTTTGGTAAAAGCCGGCTCTGAGGTTGCAACATCTCTGAGGCACAATTATCTGAGATCCTGGTCACATCTAACCCTCCTTGTCCCGGGGCTGTGGGAACAGAGGCCGGCTTGTCTGAGCAGATGAAAGTTTGGCCTCCTGCTGCCCTGCCTCCCACCCCGGAAAGCCCCCATAGTTCTCAACGACGGTTCTGCTTTGAGCTGCCTGCATGTGAGGCCCTCCCCGGGGAAAACGCGTTCTCCTCTGCCCCATGTGTGATGTCTCCTTCTGAGACAGGACTGCCCGGAGCTCCCCGAGCCTCCCTGGACTGAACCCTGGGTTTAGCCAGGCTCTGGCCACTTGGACAGGCCCTTTCTGGGACCTCGACACTCCCAGGGCCCATGGCCGAGTCTCGCCAACCAGTGCCACGGCCACAGAGGAGTACCCAGAGCTGAGTCAGAGCCACCGACTGGCACCTCACCAGCTGCTGTCTTGGCCCCACAGCTAGGAGCCAGCAGCTCACTCCCACATTCAGAAAATGGCATCATCAAGCCTGTGGCCCCAGAGTCACATCCCACAAACGTGTACTGGGCACCACTGGTGTGTGAGGACCAGGCTGGGGCCCTGGGGATAGGACAGGGAACAAACCAGCAGTGATCCCAAAGGGAAGCCTACCTTCTGGTGGGGTGGGCAGATGCACACAAGGCACATGAGCAGGGAGCTCAGGACGTCAGATGTGCTCAGGGCTGGAGGACGGTCAAGCCAGGAGGTGTGATGGGGAAGGGGAGTGGGGGGACACCACTGTAAAGAATGTGGCCAGAGAAGGCTTCCCTGGGGGAGATGATGTTTGAGAAAGATCTGAAAAAAGCAAGAGAGCCAAACGGAGCAGGCAGAGAGCAGCACAGCAAGTGCAAAGGCCCTGAGGCATGAGCAAGCCAGGCCTGATCAGGGAACAGCCAGGGGCCGGTGTGGCTGGAGGAGCGGGGTGAGAAGAGGTAACTGGGCAGTGAAGTCAGGTGAGGTGGCAGAGAGAGGAAGGGACCACCTCCCAGCACCTGATGCAGAGTCAGGAATTCCACCATCTCCCTGAGGCTTGAAGCCTTCCAGTCCCCGTCACCCCCCACCAGGCAAGGAGGCTCATGACGCAGAGACGTGCACTCAGCATCCAGCTTGCGCTCCAGCACGGGGCTGAGGGCAAGGCCTGGGCGAGCCGTAACGTGTGGTGGGAGCTGGGAAGGAGGAAGAAGATGGTGAGACGGCCTAGAGTCCCCCGATTGAGGGGTCGGGCAGGAGGGGCTTCACCAAGGGCCCAGTTTGCACACACGGAGGCCAGCTTTCAGAGTGTCTGGCGTTGCTGGTTGCACCTTCTGGGTGAAGCTTTTCTGCAATCTCCAGGCCTGTGCCAGGCTCTGCGGGGAATGAGTGTGAGTGTGGGCCCCGGGCTCCCCAGCACCTGCCGTCCACAGAGCATGCGGGACCCTCAGGGAGAAGGCGGGATGTACATGGGCCCCTGCCCGCAGCTCCAGGTCAGTGCAAGCCCGGCCCAGCAGAGGGCACGCAGCAGTGACCTCCCCTTGGGGTGGAGGTCTGGCCCGGCAATGGACAAAGAATCGTGACAGGATGTGTACAAGGGAGGTCTCTACCTGCTGCTTCTAGGCCCAAGCTGCCACCTGCCTGGGGGAAGAAGACCTGGCACCATGCTCAGAGCCACCCAGTCTTCCCTGGCACAGTGAGAACACGTCCCAGAAACGCAGTCTCCTTCTGCCTGGAATCAGAGGGGACGAGAACAGCTCGGGCCCACACAGCTCAGGCTGGGACCCAGGCTTCCCCCCGTGTGGGAGGTGCACATACTGCAGCTCACCCAGGGCCAGTTACGCTCGAGGAAAGGGTTGGGAGGTGCTTTTCAGCAGCTCTGTTTTTGAATGCCATCCCGCAAGCGAGCAAACCCTGAAGAATGAGCACAGGGGCTCACTCCCGTGCCTCCTCTCCTCAAATAACGTGGGCCCAGCACAGGAATCCAGTCGCTGCAGAGGTGACCGAGTCCCGATGCCTGGGCTTCTGCTGGTCCTCACCCAGCAGTCCTGGAAGTCCGGGCCCTGGGCATCTGTCTGTACCTGGAGTCGCTCGTGTGCACCAAAGTGCATTCACGTCCCCTCCCCTCTGTTCCCACCGCAGCCTGGCACGGCAGCGGGCAGGGACACACTGTGTCCACTGAGCTCCCGTGTCGGGCAGGCCAGCCGTGGGTGCGCAGGGAGGGGAGTGTTACCACGCACTTCCTTAGAAGACAGTTCTGGGTCCTCATCCAACTTGGTACCCTGAGCATTCCTGAATAAATGGGATTTGGAAAGGTGTAAAGTAACTGTCCTAAAGCCACAGTAATAGCAAATGGCAGAGCCGGGACTGGAATTTAGATGTTTTCCTCCACCTCTGTATCCCACAGGCTAACCTGCAGGCAGACAGTATCCCTTTCCTCTTCTCGGTAAGAGGACAGATGGCCTCATGCTTCAGCACTGCCTGATCCTCCCCCCATGCACGCGCGCACACACGCACACACACATGCGTGCACGGTGTCCTGGAGACCTGAGTGGCACCCCTGCACAGGGTCAGCCTCTTGGGTTCAAGCTCAGGTCTCTGCTGAGCTTTTCAGAGCCTGCGCTGCGGGAGGGCCCCCAACTCGTTCCTGCGTGGGGATGCATGTGGTGCCTTGTCCTAAGGGGGGTCTCGAGACCCCGTCCCTGAGTGGGAGGTGAGACACCCGCTTGCTGTGTGCACCAGAGCACAGAGCTTGGCCTCAGGGGCCGGCAGCTTGCGAGGCTGTGTCTGCGTGTGCAGGAGGCTGTATTCGGTGCTGCGTTCCTTCTGAGCACGCAAGCTGACGGGAAGGCTCCCCCAGGTGTGCTCTGATAAGCCTTCCGGGCAGTGGAGTGCAGAGCGAGCCCCTTATCAGGCGGCTGCAGGGGGACCCGGGGGACCCGTGCTGGGCAGCAGTGCTGATAAAGTGGGCCTGGGCCAGCGCTCACCAGCAGCTCTCTGGGAGCCATCCCTAGGCACCAGCGTCTCAGAAATAGGAGCGGTGGGACCCAGGAAACTTCTTTACTTTCTTAGGCTCCAAAGCAGGGCAGGCTTCTGGTGGCCGCAGGTGGCAGAGCCTGAGGGAAACAAACAGGGAGACAGGTCTGGCCAGGAGAGCCAGTGCGGAGGGGCCCTGAACAGATGGGTGCAGCAGGACTGTGTGTGGGTTTGAGCCTGCTCAGAGTTCCCTGTAAAGCAGAAGCTACTATTCCCATTTTAGGCTAAAACACTGAGACCAGGAAAGAAAGGAGGCTATGAAAGTACTTCGTCTGGTGTGGTGTGGTCGGGTTGCAAGCCAGGTTTGCTGGCCCCAAAGCCCAGGCTGCCTTCCCTCCCCTGGGAGCTCCGGCTGGAGGGGTTCCTCCCCCGCACCCCCCGCGCGCGCACACACACACACACACACACACACACACCCCACACACACTCCCTGTTGGACCACAGCACATTCTGCCTTTGGAAGTTCACTCTCTTTTTCTAAGCTTCGAAAAGTTTTTGGTTGTTTATCTGAAAGTCAGATTTAACTGGTGTCCTGTATTTTATCTGGCAACCCTAGTAGGAGAAGGCCTGGACGTGGGTGTTTTGGGGTGTTTTTGTAAGGGTTCCAGATGATTCTGACGTGCAGAGTTGAGAACCAAGGACCAGAGGCCCCTGCTGCGTGTGCCACCCCCAGAGCCGTCCCGGGGGAGAGTTCCTGGCCTTCAAGGGCATCCTCAGGGAAGCTGCTTACTCACCCTTTGCATCTGTCTCGTGGATGCCAGTCCCATGGTTAGAAACCTGTTTTTTACTTAAATGTGAAAATCTGAGACACATCTTAATTTTTAATACTTTAAATAATGTCATTGTGGAGGTGATTCCATAACTGGATATATGGAAATAAAGAATAATAAATGATTATTCATAACCCTCCCACCTCTCCCCTCACACTCATGTTCCCTTCCTGACCTAATCACGCTCCTGCCCGAACCCCACACTCTCAGACCTCCACCCGCCCAGCCCTGTCAGGTTTGCCCGCCTGCAGCCCACCCACCAGCAGCCCGGTTCCCTGCTCCCGGTGTCAGCCCGACTCTCTCTCAGTAGCCTCCAAGTGCTCGTCCAAGCCGTGGCCCCCCCACCTGCCCCAGCTGCTGCAGCGTGGCTAGGGGACCTCCTGTGTGCGTCCCCCCACCCCACACACGCAGGCCCAGCTCCCGTCACCTGGTCTTCAAGACCCTTCGCTGCCCAGTACCCGCCCAAGCAGGCAAAGGATGAAATCTGTCAGCTACTATGAACTGGCAGCGACGATGGAGAAATAACAAGACAAGGAAAAGGAAGGGGAAAATAAGCTCACAACAGGTTCTGGCTTTCACCGTTTATATTCTTTTTTTTTTTTTTCTTAAAACCCTAGCTTTTATATTTCCCTAAACAAAATTCAAAAGCCATTATTTGAAAGGTGTAAAATAAAAAATTGCATTTGTTTCACTATGAAATCATCAATGCTTAAAAAGGATATAATTATTTGAAATCTGTGCTGTTGTAGACAATCTGGCTTCTCTGGGAGCCCCCAGCCCTGACTGCTCAGACAGACCCAGCCCTGTGGCTGCCTCATGTCTTTGTGGGTGACTGTGTCTTCAGGCTGTTACTTGGTTGCCTAGCAAAGGCTTCGCTCCTTTGTCAAAGAAGTGAGCACACCCAGTGGGTCTGACAGAGGAGTATGCTGCTGCTGCGTCTGTACTTACCCTTCTCCTAGGATGATGTGTCAGGTTTCAAACTTGCTTTTGAAGTGCTAAGCCCCCTGCTGAGAAATGCTCAACAAGCTTCCTGTTTACAAAACACCAGGACTGCTGTTCCCCGTGGCTGCTGGTCCGGGGCCTACCCATTGTCCGGCTGCAGCCGCACCACCCACACCATTCTGAAGTGAAACAAAGTCTAAGTTAGTTGACTTTTCTTTGATTAGTCTCCAGGGCATTTATCACTTTCTATGAAAGAAACATCTAATTTAGGTGGCAGTTGATTTGTGTCATGGGATTTCAACTGACAAGAGACAGAGTTATGTATGTGTTTATGGCTTCTTTGCTTTTAAAAGATTAATGTTGGGCAAATATAAATCACAAGCCCTGGACAGAGGCTGGGAAGATGGAGCAGGAGCTTGCCAGGGTGATGGATTGAGACGTATTTTAGAGTATTTCCATCAGCTAGAAAAACAGTGGGAGGATGAAGCCGGGGGCGGGGGGAGGTTAGAGAAATGGCTTTTTCTCCCCAGGCACAGAGAACAGACAGCACAGGGGTTGACCAGGGGCAGGCAGCTTCCGGGCTCTGTTGCGGATGCAGAATGAGGAAGTGAACTGGTGACTTCCTGAAGCCCCTTCCTGCCCTGATACCCAGGAGACGGGACTTGGAGGACAAAGGGAAGGCCAAGGGCACAGCAGGAAGGACTCAGGAAGTCCCTGTCACTCCCTGCCCGCCCTGGCCTCCCACCCCTCCCCTGTGTGTGTGTGTGTGTCCCTGTGTGGGAGGGGGGAGTGTGTGACAGAGACAGAGAGACAGAGGGAGAGAGGGAGAAGGAGCCATTCTTACATATCTGAGGACAATAAGAAGAGCTTTCGTGTGCGGGGAACCAGCCCCCAGAGCCACACAGTGCCAAGGTCCTGCTCTGCAGACGCGAGCGCTGAGGGTCAGAGACGAGGGACACAGCGACCAGGATTCACCCCACATCTCTCTGGCACCAAAGCCCACGCTCCCCACGCCCCACGCCCCCCATCAGGGTGCCCGCTGCAGCGCCGCAGTTTGCTGACGTGCACGTGTGCACGTGCCCTCCTCTCCCCGCTGCCCCGTCAGCGCTGCCAGTGTTGAGATGGACACGCTCCCGTCTCTCCTGGCACCCGTTCACACCAGTCGCGCATAAAAGACCAATCACAGCATCAGTAATGACAACGGCTAACACTTCCAGGGCGTAAACGCCCGCCCTGGCAGCTCTTCTGCACCCCGGGGCCTGTGGCATGGTGGGCTCTGCACGCCTCTGGCCGGGCCTTTCCCACGGCCCTGAGCTCTCAGGGGACCCTGCCTGCTTCCAGGGCCCCTCGCCCGCACACAGTGGGTGCTGCTGCCTTGGCTGCCCCTTCCCGGCACGTCCTGTGGGGAAGCGGTGAGACCCTCCTGGAGCGGCTCCACCCAAGTGTCTGAATGGAGATTCCAGGCTGCAGAAAGCGCCCCCATGCCCCCGCCTCCTGCTGCTGCGCCCGCAGTCCTACTCGCCCGCTGGGCTCTGCTCCTGCCCGTCAAACCCAGTGAAGGACGGAGAAACACATTCCCACAGCCTGTTCGCCTAGTGATGGGCCTTCTGGAAACCCAATAACAAAGCGTGGATAACTAGATCATCGTTATTTACATGTGCAGCCCCATCGGGGACATTTAGTCATGTAATTAGGTACCTAATTATGCTGAAAATGCAATTATATGATTTTTTAAGTGAATTAAGTCCTCCCGAGAAGTGGCAAAGATTAGCACGTGGGATCCGGCTGGAGAGCAGGGACCTCAGAGGGCACTCGAGGGTGACTCTGGGCTGCACAGGGACCGCGTGGGCTGGACTTGAATCACACGTGTGAGCACACACGGGCACACCGGCTCACACACAGGGGATGCCAGCGTCACCTCTGTCTCCCCAGGTCTCCACAGAGGCCTGCTGCACGCCGGGAACTCACTAAATGGCAGCCATTAGCATCACTGGAAGCTCAGCATATATCTGTGGAGTGACTGTGCAGAGACTTAGAGAAGCTTAGGGAGGTTCTTTATCCAGCATTGGAGAGGCAGGTGTATAAGAAAAAAATAATGACAGAAGGATCAGCTGGGACATGTCAGGGGTATTTAATGCAACATCACTTACTCATTCACCTAGCATTGTGTCAGATGCGGACACATAAAGTACAGCCCTGTCCTCTAGTAGCTCAGAACTTAGTTCAGAGACTGGCAAAGCCTTTTAATGGTGATGTGAACAAGTTGTTCAGCAAACTACTGCCTGTGGACTGCAGGAAGCATGTGGCCTGTTTTCGTGCAGTCAACTAGCTAAGAATAATTTTCACAATTTTAAAGGGCTCCCCCACTTGCGCCCCACGCAGCCGGGATTCTGTGGCCCGTGTGCCAGTCCCTCGCTGTGTGTGCTTAGCTCCAGTGGGGACCCACCCCCACCGGGGTCTGGACGGCTACTTCTTTACAAACATGGGGGCAGGTCTGTGGAGCAATACCATTGATGTAGAAAGAGTCCTTATTCCTTGAAATGACGCAAGCAATGTGGATAAGGATGGAGAGATGGAAGACGGTCACGAGGACCAAGAGAAAAGGAGAGGAGGAAGAGGAGGCCAAGAGGAGGAACCGAGTGTGCATGTTTCAGCATAAGATGCTTTCCCACAAAATCGGAATCCGAGGGACAATGGGGCCTCCCCTCAGAGAATCCTAGCCGAGGACTCTCTAGTCTGGGGAGGGACAGGAACCTTTCCAGCGTCCCTAGGAAGCTATTCAAACTGCACATGCCGAGAAGCCAGCTGTGTAGCACACCAGTGGCAACCGCAGGGGACCCCAGCCCTGACCTGTCCCTGAGAGTCAGAGCGCACCTTCGCGCCCTCCTGCAGAAGCCACAGCTGACGTTCCTCCGCCCACGGTTGCAGCCCAGGGAAAGGGCGAGGAGTGCGTCACCGCACGCGCTGGCACTTTCCCACCTGCTGCGTCTGATTGGAAACGCAGCTGTCTACTTGGAGCATCTCCTTACTGGGTTGGGCAAAGGATGTATGAACACAAGATCCAGAGGGTCACTCCGAGGGGTGGCTGTGGTCCTGTTCTCCGTCAACAGCCCAAGGCAGGCTGTGGGAGTCACCAGACAAGGAGTGCCGGCACCCAGTGGGGGCCTGGAGCTGGCAGGCAGGTCAGTGTGAAGGAAAGCACCTTGATGTACCTTGACGCACCTTCCAGTCTGAGACTCTGATGATTCTGCGAGACAATCGCTAGTTCTGAAGATCCAGCTCCATTTCTTTACTATACAGTGCTATTGTAGCTGGCTTGGAAAGTACAGAAAACTGTATATTAGAAGAAAGCAAAACCACTCATAACCCCGCCCACCACCCAAAAGCCCCCACCTAACTTTTGTTTTTATTTTTATTTTTGGAGACAGAGTCT